>NC_060120.1:364340487-364943612 GCF_021461395.2 Schistocerca americana | reverse complement strand
ATGTTCTGAGGCATCAAGGGATCACCAATTTAGTATTGGAGGGCAGCGTGGAGGGTAAAAATCGTAGAGGGAGACCAAGAGATGAATACACTAAGCAGATTCAGAAGGATGTAGGTTGCAGTGGGTACTGGGAGATGAAAAAGCTTGCACGGGATAGAGTAGCATGGAGAGCTGCATCAAACCAGTCTCAGGACTGCAGACCACAACAACAACAAACAACGAATTCCGAAATGAAATGTCCCATGCGTCTAGCTCCAACTACCATTCAGTGTTCAAAGTCTGTTGATTCCCGTCTCGCGGCCATAATCACATCGGAAACATTTTCACATGACTCACTACATCTCCGCCAATGCAGTATCCTTTTGTACCTTCTGCATGCGATACTACCGCAATCTGTATATTTGCATCTCTCTGTCCCATGACTTCCGTGCAGCGAGTGTCAAGTTACTTGCTTCATCAGATCTAAATCTACACTACAATCCACAAGCCTCCTAATGATATGTGGCGGAGGGTACTTCAGCTACCACTAACTGAGCCCCTATTCCCCGCTGCACTCGCAAATGGCGCGTCGAAAGAACGATTGTCGGTAACATAAGTCTCTATATTAGGTCTAATCTGGAATTTTCCGTCGTGGTAATTCCAGGAGATGTAGACGGTGACAATTACTGAACTATATGAAATAAAATCGTCATTACGTTCAAACCGCACGGTTGGTCCCAGAGCATGATGTAAATTGTATGGTTTGGTTTAGCAACGAAGTCCACTTTCATTTGTATGCGTTCGTCGATAAGCAAAACTGGCGCATTTGGGGGACTCGGAATCCGCATTTCGCTATCGAGAAGTCTCTTCACCCTCAATGGATGACAGTGTGGTTTGCCATGTCCAGTCAAAGACAGTCCGATATTCCTTGATGGCACGGTGACTACCGAACGGTACGTGAAGGTTTTGTAAGATGATTTCATCACCATTATCCAAAGTGATCCTGATCTCGACAAGACGTGGTTCAGCAATAACCCAAAAACCATTGCTGAGATGAAAACAGCCATTCATGATGTCATCGACAGCATCCATGTTCCGACACTTCAGCGGGTCATGCAGAATTTCGCTATTGGTCTGCGCCACATCATCACCATTGATACGTGTCATAACCTAAATCCGAATACCTGTAGTGACGTTTACGTGTTGAATAAAGTGTGTGCACACCGTAGTTTGTGACTAATTTACGTTTTTTTCGTCTAGTTCAACTATCGTCGCCCTGTATGTGGGATGAAGTAATATGTTGTACAACTCTTCCCGGAAAGTTCTCTGTCCAAATTGCAGCAGTAAACCTCTCCGTGACGCACAACGCCTCTCATGTAGCATCTGTCACTGCTCAGTTAAAACAATGTAGCCCACCGCGAGACTCAGTACCGCCTGTTGGTGTAGCGGGCACGTGACCACCACTCCGTCTACAGACCACAAGTGGCCCATCGGGACCATCCGACCGCCGTGTCATCCTCAGTGGAGGATGCGGATAGAAGGGGCAGGACATTGGGGCGTGGGATCAGGGCAACGCTCTCCCGGTCGTTATGATGGTATTCTTGAACGAAGCCGCTACTATTCGGTCGAGTAGCTCCTCATTTGGCATCACGAGGCTGAGTGCACCCCGAAAAATGGCAACAGCGCATGGCAGCTTGGATGGTCACCCATCCAAGTGCCGACCACGCCCGACAGCGCTTAACTTCAGTGATCTCACGGGAAACGGTGTAGCTACGGCAGCAAGGCCGTTGCCTGCGGGCACATGACGCAGTAAGGAAAGTATATAGGCCGGCCGCGGTGGCCGAGCGCTTCTAGGCGCTTCAGTCCGGAACCATGCGACTGCTACGGTAGCAGGTTCGAATCCTGCCTCGGGCATGGATGTGTGTGATGTCCTTAAGTTAGTTATGTTTAAGTAGTTCTAAGTTCTAGGGGACTGATGACCTCAGATGTTAAGTCCCATAGTGCTCAGAGCCATTTTTGAAAGTATGTAAGCGGAGCCGATACGAATGAGGAATTACTCTAGCGACAATAAGGATCGCAAATGGAGAAGTTCCCCGACATGAGCGAATTTCGCAAAAGGTAGATTGTTATGACCCGGTGGTTGCTAACGAGCACCCCGGGAATGGTGTAGCTATTACGCTGTTCGCGTGCTACAGCCGTGAACATCTTTGGTAAGTGAAAGTGCAAGTGGGCGAAACGTGTAGGATCTCCAAGCATCGTTGCAGAACATGGAGGTCGGAGGCTTTACCGCTCTGCAATTGGGATAGGCGACGGTCTGTAGCAGATCTGAAAACAGAGTGCAATGCTGGTGCAGGCACAAGCAATTCGGAGCACACCGTTAAGAGTACGTTGTTGAGCATGGGGCTCCCCAACAGACAACGCCTTCGTGTTTCCATGTAGACTGACATCGTCAGTTGTGATTGCACTGGCCACGGAATCGTCGAGATTGGGCTGTGGATCTTTGAAAGCGTGTCACCTGATCGGATGAATCATGTTTCTTGTTACAGTTGGTTCACAGTCGTGTTGGGGACGCCGTCGTCCAGGCCAATGGCTGATCGAAACATGCTCCGTCCCACAGACGCAGGGCTGTGTAAGACGTGAAGGAAGACGGAAGGGAGCCAATGAGGGTCTGGAAGATACTGAAGAGCCTCAGTGCCGTGGCCAGCTGCGCTACGTTTCTAGATTGAGGATCCATGGCACACACGGCCCGATCGAGTCGGTGCCACAGATTCTCTACTGGGTTGAAATTCGGAGAGTGTGATGGGCACCGGAGTGCGGTAAACTTACCCTGCTGATCTTCGAACCACACACGTACATTCAGAGCTGTGTGACATGTTGCATTGTCCTGCTATTAGATGCCATGTAGTGGTGGGCACAGTCTCCAAAAATAGGTGCATACTTGTGTTGACCCACTGTGCCTTCCAGAATGACGAGATCACCCAGGATATGCCACGAAAACATTCCACAGACCATAACGCCCCCTCCTCCGGCCTGGACCTGTCCGACGATGGCTGCAGGGTGTCTGCTTTCAGATGTTTGAGGGCCATTTGCCCCGTGGAGCATAAAACGTGATTCATCTGAAAAGGCTAACTGTAGCCACGCAGCGGACGCCCAGTTGCGGTAATGGTGTGCGAATTCCAGCCTCTGTCGCCGATGAACAGCAGTCAGAATGGGTGGATGAATCATGCTCTTGCCGCGGAGGCCCATACGCAGCAACTTTCGTTGAATGGTCGTTGGGGAGACACTGCAGGTAGCCTCTTGGTTAATCCGGGCAGGCCGGCCGCTGTGGCCGAGCGGTTCTAGGCTCTTAAGTCCCGATCTGCGCTGCTGCTATGGTCGCAGGTTCGAATCCTGCTTCGGGCATGGATGTGTGTGATGTCCTTAGGTTAGTTACGTTTAAGTAGTTCTAAGTCTAGGGGACTGATGACGTCAGATGTTAAGGCCCATAGTGCTTCGAGCCATTTGAACCATTTGAGCCATACGGGCAGTCAGTTGCTCAATAGTTGCACATCTGTTCGCCTCTACACATCTGTCAGCCATTGTTCATCGCTGTTATCTATGTCCCGTGGTGCATCAGAATTGCCTTGCCGCCGGTTTTGGATAGCGCCATTTTGCCATGCATGGTATACTTTAACCACGGCGGCACGCGGTCAATTTACAGACTTATCCATTTCGGAAACATTTCTACCCTTGACCCACCAGTACATTTTATATAACCTCCATTGCTAGTGCTGCCATCAGGCGTCTCTGAGTGGTTATCACAGGGTGAGTCGAACATAGGCGGTGGTCACATTAATATGACTGTACCTTGTACCACTGCCGTGTGATAATCTATAATGGATAAAGCGGTACTGAATTATAAGAAAAAATACTGTAATCAGCCACTGAGTGATTGGTTGGTGAATTTCTTCAAACAATTTAATCCACAGTCACGGAGTTCAACCACCATCATCAGGTGGTCTATCATCACTGTGATCTTGCGTAACACGTTTCTGCAGACACTGATTTAGAAACTGACTAAACTGAATTTGGGATGGCGCCTCGCGAGCCGTGCTTGAATGGTCAGTCCATCGTAGCATTGGCATCAAAATACAGGGATATGGCTTGGAGTCCTGGTCCGGCACAAGCAATTAATCTGCCACGTAGTCTCATAACAACTCATGCCTTGCAGCGTGACATATTAATATGTTGATATTCTACTCCGCTGGTCTGGATAGAAGCACAATCTCTCTTCACAGTCATACTCGAAAGTGTCATAATGACAACGGAGACCGTAGGAGGAGATTAGTGTTTTGTGTCCCTTTGAGAACGATGTCATTCCAGACGGAGGACAAGATGGGAGCAGGGAATGATCATCTCGACATTTGCCTTAAGTGATTTACGGAAATCACGGAAAAACTAAATCAGGATGCGAGGACGCGGGTTTGAACCGTCGTCCTCCCGAATGCGAGTCAAGCGTGGTAATCAATGGGCTACCCGTCTCGGTAACCGCGTTTGGTTCATAAAAATGAACTTGAATAATGTTCAGGCCTGAGGGCTTAGTTATTACCATTCTTCGACACTGCTAGTCAGACAGCATCGCAAGTAAAGCCACATGAGTGGAATTGGATGTATTTTCTACCTAACAGGAGCACATACATTTACAGGATGACACAGAAACCGTTTGTATGAAATATTCACTGCGAATAGCAGCTTCATCGCTTGCTGATGAAAGTGTGTTCCGTTTCAGTGAGCTCTCGGTAGTATTTCGCAATAGGTCACTTGAGGACTATTTCACAAAACAAGGGGACGAGTGTCTTACCTGTCACGTTAAAGCTGTGCATTGAAACCGATATCGGGCGGTAAGGTACGCTCCTCTCCTTTAGTAATAGAGCAAAGTCAGTTCATGTTAGACATGTTTTTGAATCTTTATCTAGTATTCATGATTCATCTGAAATTGTGCCTTTCTAGAACATTATATTGTTCACACTTCCAAGCTTAGAAGTGTAACCATTTTCGCATTTTGGAGGAAGAAAGCGAAAGGTTAGAGATAAGTAGCCCAGCGTCACAGACTGATAGAAATGGAACACCAGCTTGTTGGGACAATGATGGGAGGCAGAAACAGCTGTGACCTTATTGAAGGATTAGGGTTGTATTTTCTTGAAACTGTTTAGCCAATCAACAGAAAATCTGCTCCATAATGGCCAGGTGGTGATATGAATATTGCCCTCGCCAAGTGAGATCTTACGTTACTGATATCAACGAAATACAATTTGTGTGTAAAGACAATAAATTAGTTTAACAAGGAATAAATATACTATGAAAGCAATTCTGATATTGTGTTCAGAAACTGAAGGATTAATTACGAATAACAACGGTAACTTCATGTTAGCTATGCAGACAAATAAGCTTAAGATTGTGTTTAGTGTTAGGTAATTCTGAGAAACAGAAGAATGATAGAGGGAAAGAAATAATTTTCGAGCTCTTCTAACTAGATTCGAAACGATATTCTACTAAAGACCATTGAAAGTTCAGTGCGCTAGAAACATATGAAAGAAACAAATGTTAAGCAAAATTCGAAGAGAAATAAATTTTTGGGAAAACCATATCACCAGGCGGAATTGATTAATGAGCATTACGACTGTTTAAGTCGCTTTATGGTACTGTTGAAGATACATAGTGGCATAAATACACATTAGATTAAACGTTATGATAAGGATCAAATGGATCAAATGGCTCTGAGCACTATGGGACTCAACTGCTGAGGTCATTAGTCCCCTAGAACTTAGAACTAGTTAAACCTAACTAACCTAAGGACATCACAAACATCCATGCCCGAGGCAGGATTCGAACCTGCGACCGTAGCGGTCTTGCGGTTGCAGACTGCAGCGCCTTTAACCGCACGGCCACTTCGGCCGGCGTTATGATAAGAAAGGAAGACAAGTGAAAACCTGTTCGATTACTGAAGTGCCAATTTGCTTGTCCATATCAGCAACAACAGTAATCTGAACACTGAGAACACGTATCATTTATAAGCTCTAACATACTTATAAATGTTACTTCAGTAGTTTAGTTCGTTCTTTCATTGTTTGTCTCACATTGACCCATAAAACTAGATGTTTCACAAGTCACGGTCAATTAACGCTTCGAGCTTAGGGTTTTGTGGAACACTACAACTTCTAGAGTCATCGCAAACAGTCCCTGCGAATTATTTAGGTGCACATGCATTACAAGCTGACCAAATGAATAGGAGGAATCACTTACATGAGGGATCATCGGTCAAGGTTCGTAAGATCACAATACTTTTTCGAATAAAAATAAAAATAATATAATCTGGTGCGTGAAACTTGTAAGAGATATAAAGAAAATAAATCGCTGATGTAAAATAACAGTACTTCCTTAGTGCTAGTGACAGCTTACACACGCATCAAAAAAGGTTTTGCATCACCCCGGTTCCCAGAACTCCTGAAGATAGACGTTGACTGTGGATATTGTATCACAGACACAGTACCTTTGACTGTCCAGAGACGTCACTAAACCCGCCCAAAGATGTAAACTACTATGCTTGAGCAGCGCCTTTTAGACGGACGGGGTCCGACAGCCGATCAGTTCCAGTCATTCCACCAGGAAGGAGGTACACGGCTCGTGTTGTCTGTAGTTCAACCATGCCTAGACGGTCAACACCGCTGTTCGATCGCGTCCGCATTGTTACTTTATGTGAGGAAGGGCTCTCGACAAGGGAAGTGTCCAGGCTTCTCGGAGTGCACCAAAGCGATGTTGTTCGGACATGGAGGAGATACAGAGAGACAGGAACAGTCGATGACATGCCTCGCTCAGGCCATACAAGGGCTACTACTGCAGTGGATGACCGATACCTACGGATTATGGCTAGGAGGAACCCTGACAGCAACGCCACCATGTTGAATAATACTTTTCGTGCAGTCACAAGACATCGTGTTAAGATTCAAACTGTGTGCAATAGGCTGCATGATGAGCAAATTCACTCCAAACGTTCATGCCGAGGTCCATATTTGCAACCAGGACACCATGCGGCGCGGTACAGATGGGCCCAACAAAATGCCGAATGAACCGCTCAGGATTGGCATGACGTTCTCTTCGTCGATGAGTGTCTCATATGCCTTCAACCAGACAATCGTCGGGGACGTGTTTGGAGGCAACCCGGTCAGGCTGAACGCCTCGCACACACCGTCCAGCGAGTGCAGCGAGGTGGAGGTTCCATGCTGTTTTGGAGTGGCATTATGTGGGGCCGACGTACGCCGCTGGTGGTCATGGAAGGCGACGTAACGGCTGTACGATACATGAAGCTATCCACCGACCGATAGTGCAACCACATGCGCAGCATATTGGCGAGGCATTTGTCTTCGTGGACGACAATTCGCTCTCTCAACGTGCACTTCTTGTGAATGACTTCCTTCAGGATAACGACGTCGCTCGACTAGAGCGGCCAGCATGTTCTCCAGACATGAACCATATCGAACATTCCTGGAATAGATTGGAAAGGGCTGTTTATGGACGACATGACCCAGCAACCACTCTGAGGGATCTACGCCGAATCACCGTTGAGAAGTGGGACAATCTGGACCAACAGTGACTTGATGAACTTGTGGATAGTATGCCACGTCGAATGCAGGCATGTTTCAATGCAAGAGGACGTTCTACTTGGTATTAGAAGTTCCGGTGTGCACAGCAGTCTGGACTACCAACGCTGAAGGTCTCGCTGTATGATGGTACAACATGCAATGTTTGGTTTTCGTGAGCAATAAAAAGGGCGGAAATGATGTTTATGTTGATCTCTATTGCATTTTCTGTGCAGGATTCGGAACTCTCAGAACCGAGGTGATGCAAAACTTTTTTTGATGTGTGTATATATAACATAGAATTAACATTGCCCAAGGACAGGTTGCTGCGCGAAGTGGCCGCGCGGTTCGAGGCGTCATGTCACGGATTGCGCCTCCCTAGGGTATGGGTGTGTGTGTTGTTCTTAGCATAAATTAGTTTGCGTTAGTTTAAATAGTGTGTAAGTCTAGGTACCTTAGGAATTCACTCACATTTGAATATTTGAATTTGAAAGACAGGTTTCTTCGAATTTAAAATGCTAGGAATGAATGTAGAGACATTATTCATAACTGTATGAAGAGATGTGCTTTGCACAACATCCTTCGTTCTAGTGCGACATGTATTTTGAGATGCGGCTGTTGTTACTAATTCGACGCAAAATAAATAAATAAATCCGCTCACTCACCACAACTGTTTCGAAATAAAACTGTTAGTTTCTGTGTACTTCGTGCAACGCAAATCCGTTCTCGGATATGTCAGTTCAGGACAGTCATGAATATCGGACTCGCAGAGCAATACGTTTAACAGTTTGAAAAGCATTGACCTTTATCGAATGACAGCTATATTAAAATCTGAATGTTTTCTGGATGTAACGAAACGATGAACGCTGTGTTTGCACAAAAAATTTTGAGGTTACACAGGATTTAAATATATATTTCAACTCTACTTGCGAAAATGTAACCTTGATCACTGGCAGAAAACACCAAGAATGTTCTCGCATTATTCTTGTGATGAAACTAGTCTGTGGAGCATTACTCTCAACACCGCCATATAGTTCAAACTATCTGGAACTCCTGAGCCATATTAAAGCGAAGAAAAGAAACAAGAAAATCTACCACTGTCCATTTTTTCCTTATGTACTTCTGTTTTCTTTTTCGATTTACTTCACTACAATTTGAAATGAACGTGGCTTCCTACTTTTCTTCGAACCTCAACACGTTGTCTGTGATAAATGCCTAATCAAAATCAGATTCATGACTAAGCAAAACGATGTGCTGTCGTGGTTAAGGAAACAGAAAAAAATAGCATTACATGCGAGCAAACACTTAAACATGATCGGCCAAACTGTACCACCTGTGTTTCGTTCATATCCAAAATCTCGAGTGAGAAATATTCTATGCTGGACTCTTGTTAAAGTATCTACCTGCACTAACATAAATTTTCGCGAAATTTCTTGCAGTTTTCTGTAAGCAGTGAACAAATGTGCTGCTCATAATAACAGTAAACTACAGGAAACCTCTGTTCTGTAGCATTTATTAAATGTTTTACATCTTGAACTACAGGAGTATCTCAAAAACAGAAAGTTACAATAAAGATACTGAAAGGACATGAATTTGTCGGTGGTGCAATCTTCTTTTAAGTCAGTAACACGGGTATTTCCTTTATCTCATCTTCCTTGAATCATTACGAAGACCTCTGAATATTCCTATTCCTTCCTCATGTAGTTCGTGTTCACGTGTTGTCCCTAAAAGTTACAGATCATTTTAAAACTTTGGCAACCACAGCTAAAATCGTTATACATGAATGCTTGACAATGCATACAGTTAACAATTTTTATTTAAAATCACCGTTAAAACTATTAAAATGAAACAGAATGAAATGTTCAATTGTCGTAACTATATTTTTCGGGTCAATCATAAACTCACACAATCGGTTTCGCAACTTTTAAGTTGCATCCTCGGGTGCAAATGTAAGTGCTATGTCATAGCTTACATAATGCCGCAGAGTAACAGTTGGCGTGGCTAGGTGAAGTTCTCAGTCCTCCCCAATTGATAAAAAGCCATCATATCTTTGTATGTTATAAAATAACTCATTTTTATATACATTTCTTTGAAAAGATAAAGTTGTAAATGACTTCACTGTTCCAAAGGTTTGAATAATGAATTAACCAGAAGTAAAAGTATTGACGCGAAAATCAAGCATTCTAATTGGACGCTTGGCCTGGCGTGCTCCGTGGTGACGTGCGCAACAATGCAGGGAAAACAACGTAGTGAGGCTTCGAAGTGTGCTGATACTATGTCAGTTAACGAAGATGTAAAATTATAATTGTGATAAACAGTGCGACGAAACATTCCCAATGTGGTGTGGCGTTTACCTGCACGTTATTAAGTTGTCTCAGAAAAAATCAAGTCGCGGATGGAAGAATTTCCTGACTTAAAGCGCTGTGAAGTGTTGTGAGCCATGGCTACCGCTGGAGCAATGGCTCTGGAAAGCGTCATTTTGGTCGCTATTTAGTGATATATCAGAGACGAGAAAAAGCTGTGTAAGATCATTAGCCACCACAGTTTTGACGATGCAACCACGATGGGGCAAGGTGTAACACTTATATCTATTACAAGTAGGTTTATATTATGTAACTGTGTATCTGTAATTATGAAGTTTTTATTCTTTGGTAGTTAAGGTCATTGGTTTGTGACAGGAAATTTAAAGTTTGTGATGTTTATATGGAACAACATAAATGATGTTTAAAATAATGAAATTTTATAATATGCGTATATTTATAAGAAAAACAATGTATATTTGAAACTGATTCGTGCTTAGGGCACTTGTATTGTAAAATATAAAAGATGTAGTGAAGTCCCTCCACAACGGAAGTGGCAAGGCGCGATGTGAAAGGGGGTTTTGGCGGTCGAACTGGGCGGCTCCTTGGTGTGAACGGTACGCAGTCAGTGGCTAGCCGTTGCACGATACACGTCGACGGTGCCAAGGGAGGCAATTGGAAGCCGCTTTGTTAGGAATTTTGCCTCGGATGTGGATTTGGCTGTGGCTTGGTATTCTCGGCAGTTATTTCCGCAAAAGTGGCAGCCTAATTGTGGAATAAGAAACAGTATTGCTTGCTTCCTCCCTGATTTTTACGTATAAAGCAGATCAACAGAATAGAGCAGTAATTCTCAATGAATATCAGAATTAGTAAAAGCCGGCCGTTGGTGGCCGAGCGGTTCTAGGCGCTTCAGTCTGGAACCGTGCGACCGCTTCGGTTGCAGGTTCGAAGCCTACCTCGGGCATGGATGTCTTTGATGTCCTTAGGTTAGTTAGGTTTAAGTAGTTCTAAGTTCTAGGGGACTGATGACCTTAGAAGTTAAGTCCCATAGTGCTCAGAGCCATTTGAACCATTTTTTGAATTAGTAAAATTAAATTAACCGCTTCAGATCTTGGCGACCGTAAGAAGCCATTATACTGTATTTATCTCAGAGAGTTTAACAAGGTTAGTCACCTAACATCTCTTCTCCTGTGCCTGCAAAGAGAAACAGTTGTTCATCTACACCTACATTGATATTCCGCAAGCCACCGTACGGTGCGTGGCGGAGGGTACCCTGTACCACTACATTTCATTTCCATTCCTGTTCCACTCGCAAACAGAGCGACGGATAACGATTGTCTGTATGTCTCCGTATGAGCCCTAATTTCTCGTATCTTACTTTCGTGGTCCTTAAGCGCAATGAATGTTGGCGGCAGTAGAATAGTTCGGCAGTCGGCTTCAAATGCCGGTTCTCTAAATTTTCTCAATAGTGTTTTACGAAACGAACGTCGCCTTCCCTCCAGGGATTCCCATTTGAGTCCCCGAAGCATCTCCATAACACTTACGTGTTGTTCGAACCTACCGGTAACAAATCTAGCAGCCCGCCTCTGAATTGCTTCGATGTCTTCCTTCAATCCGACCTATTACTGGTCCCAAACACTCGAGCAGTACTCAACATTAGGTCGCACCAGCGTCCTACGATGTGATCTCCTTTACGGTGAACCACTCTTTCCTAAAATTCTCCCAACAAAACGAAGTCGACCATTCGCCTTCCCTACCACAGTTCTCACAAGCTCATATCGTTTTGAAACGTTATGCCCAGATTTTTAAACTTCTTGATTGTGTTAAGCTGGACACTACTAATACTTTATCCGAATATTACAGGTGTGATCTTCCTACTCATCCGTCTTAACTTATGTTTTTCAACATTCAGGGCTAGCTGCCATTGGACTAGCTGTTATAATCACGGTGTCAAAACGGCATCTAAGGTAGGTAGTGTTAAGTTTAGGGCAGCTCTTTTGTAACAGTGAGTGAAATATGTGCCATCGATCCCCTATATCCACCAGCTGCCTCGGAATCAATGGTTGATGGCATTTTTTGAGTAATAACAATTCAGTTAGAGCACACACGGTTCGGATTACAAAAACAATGACAATAATATCGTTGTGTGGCCAAGCAATAACAATGCATATACTACATCTAGCGACAGGCAAAAGCTCTTGTGTTTGCTGAAAACTGTGCGAAGAGAAGAGTTACGATCTGTTTCACAGCCAAATGACATGCGGCACCAGAGGGAGACCGTGCGTCTTATTTCGCACTTAGTTGCCGAAGACGCAAAGCAGTCGTTGTCGTATTTAAACGATATTAATAAACGAAATAAACAATAATAAGACCAATTGGTTGAAAAGTATCAGTTTTCTAATTACTGATACATAAGGAACTGCCGGCCAGTGTGGCCGAGCGGTTCTAGGCCCTTCAGTCTGGAAACGCGCGACCGCTACGAATCCTGCCTCGGGCATGGGTGTGTGTGATGTCCTTAGGTTAGTTAGGTTTAAGTAGTTCTAAGTTCTAGGGGACTGATGACATCAGCTGTTAAGTACTATAGTGCTCAGAGCCATTTGAACCATAAGGAATCTGATGTGATTGTACCAGTTCGTCGCCACGTAAGAGTACAATTTGAATTTACGTAAAGCTGTACGAATTCGGTCATACACTGCAGAGTGACATCACCAGGAGTCGACTTTGATAGCATTAGAAAGATTGAAATATTTGATATTTCGCTGATGGGTCTGTTACTCAGGTGTCATCCAATGTCTAGCCCAGCTTCAAAGTCACTGAGCTGCTCTGAACGATCCATTCTTCCGTTACTTCGATTCTACTGACAACAAAATACTCCCTGTCTCCTTATATATTGGCAGGTACTCCTCTCGTGGCTTCCATATTACATAAAGCTGTCTGTGTGGTGTTGATCAGATAGTGTACACTGTAGTCACGAAAGTCATGGGATACCGCCTAATATGGCGTCAGACTTCCTTTCGCCCGGCGTATGCAGCATCTCGTCTTGGCACGGATTCAGTAACTCGCTGTAAGTCTCTTGCATAAATAGTAAGCCATGCTGCCTCTGTGGGCGTCCGTAATTGCGAAAGTGTTTGCGATGCAGGATTTTGTGTCCGAACTGACGTCTCGATTATGTCCCATAAATGTTCGATGGGGTTCATCTCGGGCGATCTGGGTGGCCACATCACTCGCTCGAATTGTCCAGAATGTGCTACAAACCAATCGCGAACAGTTGTGGTCTGGTGACATGGCAAATTGTCCTCTGTAAAAACTCCATCATTGTTTGGGAAAATAATGACCATAAAAGGTCTCAAAGTAGCCGAACATATCCATTTAGAGACAATGTTCGGTTCAGTTGGACCGGAGGACTCAGTCACTTCATGAAAACACGGCCCACAACGTTATAGAGCTACCACCAGTTTGCGTACTGGTTTGTTGACAACTTCGGTCCATGGCTTCGTGGGGTCTGCGCCACTCTCAGACCCTACCATCAACTCTGAACAACTGATATTCGGACTCATCTAATCAGGCTATGGTTTTCCTGTCGTCTACGGTCCAATCGATGTGGTCACGAGCCCGAGAGAGCCGCTGCAGGTCGTGTCGTGCTGTTAGACAAGGCACTCGCGTCGGTCGTCTGCTGCCATAGCGCATTAACGCCAAATTTCGCATCGCTGTTGTAACGGACACTTTCATCATACCTCCCATACTCATTTCTGCGGTTATTTCACGCAGTGTTGCTTGTCAGTTATCACTGACAACTCTACGCAAACAGCTGGCCACTGTGACCGAGCGGTTCTAGGCGCTTCAGTCCGGAACCGCCCTGCTGCTACGGTCGCAGGTTCGAATCCTGCATCGGGCATGGATGTGTGTGGTGTCCTTAGGTTTAAGTAGTTCTAAGTCTAGGGAACTGATGACCTCACATGTTTAGTCCCATAGTGCTTAGAGACATTTGAACCATTTTCTACGCAAACGCCGGTGCTCTCGATCGTCAAGTGAAGCCCGTCAGACACTGCATTACCTGTGATGAGAGGTAATAACTGTAACTGGTATTCTTGGCACACGCTTGAAACTGCGGATGACGGAATACTGAACTGCGTAACAATATCCGAAATGGAATGTCTTACGGGTCTAGATCCAACTACCACTCCGCGTTCAAAGTCTGTCAGTTCTCGTCGTGCTGGCATAATCACGTCGGAAACCTTTTCACATGAATCACCTGAGTACAAATGACAGCTCCACCAATGCACTGCTCTTTTGTACCTCGTGTACGCTGTACTACCGCCATCTGTAGAGGTATATGACCACATCTTTTTGTCACCTCAGCGTTTGTGCTACGTCTGTAATGACCTCGTTGTTGACAGAACGTAGAATCTGGATCTTTCTTAAATCAGTATGCCACGTGTAACTCTGAGAGTTGTCTGTGTAAATATATTTAAGTACAGTTGGGAATATCATTCGATCAATCACTTTTTTTTACGACCATCTTCAAGGATGATATTAAATAGACAATCGGCGGCCTCAAAGCACCTAATTATTGTAAACAGTGCAAGTGAGCGTCTCAAGACAGCGAGAAACGGGTAGAGGTATTTTGTCGTTACATTCGCCATATCCTCTCATTCCACATTGGAATTGTTATAGATACAAAGATGTGTGAAAGTCGGCGATAGAAAAAAGTTATTGAACTTTCAGTCATCAGTTGCTGTTAATGTTATATTCATGAGTTTTAGGTTGGGACCATCTTTTTGAAATTGAAGAAAGGCAATATTTCAATTGCCAGGCATCATCAATGCTCTACATGTGCACTTGTTGCACTGCTAGTTAAGCTCTTGTTCTTCCTGTGGAACTACAAGCAATTTTGAGAACATATCACAAACTGCATAGGCACTCTTCTCCCGTGTTAACCTAATCAACATCACAGCCACTGGTGATACTTTAATACACTGTCTGACAAAAACAGTGAAGCAGCCAGAAGACGTGGTTGGATACCAATGTAGCTTCGTATGTATACACACCATCAGTAGGTATGTCAATAATTAGAATTGCAATTCTCTGTGACAGGTGCAATGACCACCAGAGTGCATTAGCGCTGTCTGTGTTTAGTGCTATTACCAGACCTGGTAGATTAAACAAGGGCCGTAAACAGCGTCTTGTGCTGAATGGTCACTGTGTAGGACACGGAGATGCCACGTACTCGTGTAAGACGGCATTAATAGCAGCACATGATAGTGTTTGAACGCCGCGTCATTGTGGGTCTTCATTTGACCGGCTGATCGAAACGTGCAAATTCTAGACTTGTGGGGCACTTTTATTTGACACTGGGATGATGTTTGATTGCATGGGAACGTGAGGGCAGGCATACTCATCGCCAAGGTTCCCATCCACCACATCTGACCATCTCAAGGAAGAATCGACATATTGTGCACCAAGCACCTGATAACCTCTTCACATCTGCACCTGACACCTGTCAACATGTAGTGGACTTCCTGCAATATTGTATGTCATCCAGCACCGTTGGTTGAGAATGGCGGCAGATGGATAAGGAAATTAACAGGTTGCCATTAACAAAACAACACAAACGACTGAATTTCGAGTGCCATTGGTCGGAGGGCAGGAGCAGCCGGACGAGAGAATTAATGACGCATGCGCAAGCTGCCATTAATAAAGCAACTCAAACGATTGGGCTTCGAGTGCCATTGGGCAGAGAGCAGGAGTAACCGGACAAGGCAATTAACGTCCCATGTGCAGACAGCCATTAACAAAGCGACACAAACGGTTCAGTTTCAAGTGGCACTGTGACCAGGGAGCATGGAATGCTGATAAATGACATCACATTGTGTTCAGCGATGAATCGCGTTGCTACACTAGCCCGGATGAACATCGTCGGCGAGTATGAGAGCGACCTGGTTGCAGATCCCATTCTTACATTGTTTTGGAGAAGCACAGCGGTGTCACTGTTGGCGACATAGTGAGGGGAACCATCGGCTGTGACTTCTTGTCACAGCTGTTAGTGACTAAGGGAACTCTGACACCGTAACAGTACTTCATGCACATCCTGCGGCCTCGTGTGTTACCTCTCACGTGACAACATGGTGGTGAAATTTTTCAACAGTACAATGCTCGTTCACACATATAATTTATCTTTATGATCTAGAGATGGGCAAAGTCATTCATCCTTGGGAACTAATTCACCGGTGATCGAACCGTTCATTTTTACTCGTTCACCGTTCATTATGCTTGGTATATGGTTCTTATGAAAAACTGAAAATTTTAGCTTAGGTGACTGAAGATGGAAGGCACCAAGAGGGGGACTTGCCTCCCCCCCGGGAAAAAAATGGCTCTGAGCACTATGGGACTTACCATCTGAGGTCATCAATCCCATAGAACTCAGAACTACTTAAACCTAACTAACCTAAGGACATCACACACATCCATGCCCAAGGCAGGATTCGAACCTGCGACCGTAGCGGTCGCGCGGTTCCAGACTGAAGCGCCTAGAACCGATCGGCCGCACCGGCCGGCCTCCCCCCTGGAATACAGAATTTTTATTCGTAACAGAATTCTCACGAACTTCTAATTTTCGTGATTCTGCAAAACATATCGTTTAGCTAACTGTAGCGTTATGACCGAGCGAGGTGGCGCAGTGGTTAGACACTGGACTCGCATTCGGCAGGACGACGGTTCAATCCCGCGTCCGGCCATCCTGATTTAGGTTTTCCGTGATTTCCCTAAATCGCTCCAGGCAAATGCCGCGATGGTTCCTTTGAAAGGGCACGGCCGACTTCCTTCCCCATCCTTCCCTAATCCGATGAGACCGATGACCTCGCCGTCTGGTCTCCTTCCACAAACAACCCAATGTAGCGTTATGTGGCTGATCGCAGTGAAATAGTATAAGGTGGCGCACGAAAAACCGGCCTCGAGTACGAAAAACCGGTTCCGAGTACAGACTGATCGCCAGTTACGCACGATTTGTTGACCGCTACGAGCATAATAGATAAACATGTACTAATTAGGGAGTGAAAAAATAAAAAATAAGCTATTGCAAACAACTTCCAAACAACAGATGACGATTGGTAAGCGACAATGAGCAGTCTAGTACTCGGGGCCGATTTTTCGTGCTCCACCCTGTACCACTGAAATAGTATTGTAGGAGTTATCGTATTCTCTTTACAAAATGTGACACCATACACTCGATTTCGAAGCGCGTGCTTCATTCGGTTGTAAGTCGACCTGCCTTCCAAAACAATGAACATGCTCTTTTACCTTGGATCAAAAAAAGACGGAAAATGGCAATTCGTGTGTGCCGTGGCGACGTCCTTTGCATGTCTAATAGCAAAGAATCTTGCCTTTTTACAAATATTTCTTCAGCTGTTTATCGAAATTGTGAAGTAAGCTGATACGCCGTTTTGTTGCCTGAAAAGATGTATGTATTACATACCACGTAGTTTTTATGTAATTTATGTAATTATAAAATACATTTTAATTGCCGGTCGTGGACGCTGAATAGAATACGAAAAGAACCAGAAGTTCAGAGTTCAAAAGAGGTTTGAAACAGATCTAGAATGGGCGTGCGAAGCGAACGAAACGAACAACTCGATACTGAACTAATTATGAGCAGTCGGCATTGGAACTACAACGAGTGGCCACGCGAAAAAGGACGAGTCCGGCCGAGCGAGACCGAGACCGAAACAGACGGGAACGGGACCGAGGCTGGAACGAGACAGGCCGACTTGCCGTTGCGGGAACGTGACCGATCGTATCCCGACTGTGAGCACGTAAATATGCCTAGAAAAAGTGTCTCCCGCCAAGTATGAGGGCCTGATGTGAGATTTCCCCTGATGTCATGGAACCCACATAACGTAACTATCATGCGTTTCCTTACTCATGACAGTTCTCGGCCACACTTTGAGGGCCAGTGAAGATGGGATATGTTCGATCACTCACAGTACACCCCGTAACTGCCTCCCTCTAATGTTCATCTCTGGTGACGTTAACGGCTGACCGTGAAGAGGCATAGACAACGAGCTGTAGACCAGTGTAGAGAATTGGCGGAAAGCACTGGCGACTACCCTCCATGACGAGGGTAAAATGCTACGACAAATGTCTTTAAGTCGGAGTGGCGACTATGATGAGAAGTTGCTGGAAGGTGTAGCTAACTGTTGCAAATAAAACATTTTTGATTTCCATATCGCAACCGATCTGACCTTAATTTCCGGATAGCACTCGTATTTACCATTATGGCAGCTCTACGGAACTATCAATCCATTCACTTGAGGAGCAGGCTGTTGCTATCTAGGCGGAAGGAAGCACACAATGGCTGGCACGCACCCCATGGGAGAAGAGGCGCGCGTGATCAGCGAACTGCCAGCTGGATCAGGTTCCTCTGCCTGTAGGCTCTGAAAGGCCTCACATACACAGCGCCACACTGTTGTCCCGTCTGATTATCATCCTGCTTAACGCACATTTCGGCCGTAACACAAACGGTGTAGTAATGTTTATTTATATGAGCAGTTACGTCAAAATCGAATCAGATACGCAGAAGCGCTCAGGGACTGGAATTGCTGGAAGTTCCAAGCCGAGACGATAGCAACATGCATTCCCTCTGAACCTGTGCTTCCATTGTTCAGACACAACAAGTGTTATTTTTACACTCGTCAGTTATTCTATTGATGATGCGTTCCACCATCTTTATCTTTTCCTTTCCTCGCACGTTATTATCAATTATTCTTTTCTATTATTCTTACACTATCAAGTGAACTACCCTCTGGACACCACAACAAGAGTTTTCCATAGGTTTCTTTCCTTATCGTATTCATTCACTTCAGTGAGTAGACCTACTTGAGACCTGAATTTTATGTTTAGCATCCTTCTGTAGCATTTCGCATGGAGTGCTTCCAGTTTCTCCCCAGCACGTTTTCTCTCGGTACATTTGCCACAATTTCTTCCTCAATTGCAGATACGTTTTAATTCTTTTACGAAATGTTTTTCGTCAGCCTCAGCGTGCACAATGGAGAAAAGAACAGCAGCTGATCGCGAAATACATCGTTTTATTACAACATATCAAGACTTTTGTGTTATATAGTCGTCTTCATTGCACTTAATAACAGGTGACATTAGTCTAAAGTGTCACGAAGCAAACAATATTGGTTGCTGCAGAACTACGTGATACTTTGGCCTAACGTCACCTATATACTAAGATGGTATCTGTTATTTCGGACATGTCCGAAAGAACAGATACCATCAGTGACCATGCAGCTCGTTAGAATGAAATTACAATGAAATGAACACCCTTAGCTGCTTACAGGCGTTGACATACGTCAACGGGGACGTATGAAAATGTGTGCCCCGACCGGGACTCGAACCCGGGATCTCCTGCTTACATGGCAGACACTCTATCCATCTGAGCCACCGAGGACTGTTTAATAGTTGAAATCTAGATCTGCTGTGATAAAACGTCAGATTTCGCCATCGATTGCTTTTCTTTTTTCCGTTGTCTCTATTACGAGCGCTGCGCAGTGACATCATACGGATTACAATCTAAATAGGCATATAAATGCTTCATTGGTTCCACAACCTTATCCATTTTGGATTTTTTATCACTTATATTGTGTCTCCCTCCAATTTTGATGTTTAGTAAGTCACTGTTCTTCTTATTGTTGCTCTTTACGATCATCGTGTTTGTCTTGAAATCAGGCAAGTAAATGCCAGGTTCCGATCAACATTCCGTTTGATTGCTTTACCTCCGAAAGGTAGGACTTTGAGTTCTACGAACCTTAGCATGAATGTGTTTCTCTGGTACTTTCATCGTATTTTTACTATTTTTCACTTCCTTCAGAAGTTCTTCCACATAGAAGTTGATAAGCAGTGGTGACAACCTGCGACCTTGTCTATCACTGTACATACTGTGACAGTCTATGCTCATCTTCCACTTTTACCACTACCACGTTCTGTTTGTAGATATTGTTCATTTTTCGCCAGTCTCTGTATTCAATACCCAATTTCCTTAAAAATGAGAACATATTCTCTGACTTACTGTCTCCCTCTTATGTGTATTACTCTTAACCAGCATTTTTCAGCCACAGGAAAATTAGCCGTAAATTCTGACATTGACTGATGCGGTTGCGGGGTGCTCTGTGAGCAAGCGAACTAGGGCTTCGTGAAAAGGAAGTTCGCTATCTGTTTCTGTTTCATGACAAACTATGTTTCTTCCTGAATGGAATTTTGGTGTTCCAGGAATTTCTGTAGTTTTTCGGTTTCATGTGGCCAGATGACAAACATGTCGTCGACATGCCGAAAGAAACAAACAGGCTATAGTTCGTCGGTTTCCAGTGCTATGTTCTCGAAGTAGTCCTTGAACAAATTTGTTGCCCATGGCTACGTCATCAGTCTGCTCATAGCATGGTCCATTGAAAATAAAACAGATTGATCTGAGAACGTGTCTATAAAGCTGTGTCAGCTCATGGCTGCAGTTCTCATTCATTGGTTTTCCAAGCGGACTCGAGTGAAAAGTTAGACGACATCAAAGGTGACCATAATGTCGGACTCCTGCAACCTTAACTCATTCAGCTGACCGATGAAATTATCCTAGTTTCATATGTGATGTGTACAGTTGTCGACATGAGGGTCGAAAAGATAAGCCAGATGCTTCGTCTGGGGAGATGTTGGTGCCCCAGTGTTGCTCGCTATTGGTCGAATGCCTTTACTTCGCCAGCGCATTGCTGCACCACCTGGAATGTATAGCCTAACAAAGACCCACAAAGAAGGCATTCGACCAATAGTGAGCAACTCTGGAGCCCCAACATATCCCTTTCCGAAGCGTAAATACAGATCTAAACTAATCTGCACGTGTTCTAAATCAACAAAAAAATGGTTCAAATGGCTCTGAGCACTATGGGACTTAACATCTCTGGTCATCAGTCCCCTAGAACTTAGAACTACTTAAACCTAACTAACCTAAGGACATCACACACATCCATGCCCGAGGCAGGATTCGAACCTGCGACCGTAGCAGTCGCGCGGTTCTGGACTGAGCGCCTGAACCGCTAGACCACCGCGGCCGGCACTAAATCAACAGACCAGACGAAATTACAGGAGACACACTGCTTAAACTGAGAACCGAAACAACTTTTCCCAGTGGCACTGAATTTTGTGGTACTAAGGGAATTATATGCAAAGACACCTTAGATGTTCCACATGACTGCTTTTAGGAAGGAGTGTAGGAGCTCAGTAAACAATTCCAATTTGCTTATACACTCAGAAAACGGAGTGTTATTCTGCGTTAAAGGCGATAAATTCACGTATTTGGCCACATTTAATAGTTATATAGAGCATAAGAACTGAAAAGCAACTGAAGTTGCCGTAGTTAATCTCGTCGTGACAAAGTGGGTGTCGATACAAAGAATTTTTTAACTGTAGCAGGTACGTATCTGAACACAACTTCTGGAAAACTGGAAAAGCGGAAAAATACTTGAAAGACGCACAACGTTTCCTAGTGACGGGAGTGTTTCGCTCCTCCCTTTGTGGCATTTCTGGTGAAAGTTGTTCCTCTGTAATGAAGCAGTTTGTGTTACACTGATTACACAAGAGGCTGTTTGCAATCTAGGGACTGGAAGTCCTGAACACAATATAGTAGTTCAGCTACGTGGCGGTGGTATCAATCAGGCACTGAAGCGATGTGAAGCAGCAGTTAATTGCGGGAGACACTGTTACTGCGAACAGCGACGGAGGATAATTACCTCCGCTCTTAACTGATCGGCCGGCGAGAACCTGAAACTATTTCATGGCAGAGAGCTAACTGAATATTGGTCGATATATTAGCTCTGTGAAGCAAAGTGACACAGAAATTTAATGATGTTGAAACAGTTTTGGTGTCGCTGTTTCTTAAACACATCCATCATCGATCTAATGTTTAAATTCGGAACTGTTTTGAGTTTGGAACAAAACTTTATACACACAGCCGAAACACACGTTGATTTTCAAGCAAGCTTCATCTGAGTGACTCTTGATATTTTTCATGGGACTTGTTATATGGACAGGAGTGGAATTTCATTACTTCGCGTAAAAATTAAGCGGCAATTATTTTGCTGTTCATCCAATTTTTACCACTTGAAACCGCAACTGGAAATGCACATTTAACTAACGAAATAACACGTACGTAAAAGAAGTTATTCAGCAAACACACGCATAGACGTACGCACGCACATACGCACACACACACACACACACACACACACACACACACACACACACATCGGCGCTGTAAAGTAAACAGCGCAGTCCAAAAATGCAGTATTATACAGCACGTTTAATTATCTGTAATTCTGAAGCTCTTGCATCCGTAACGTGAGCTGTTGTTATCTTTCCTGCGTGTATATTCAACAAACACGGCCCAGTACAGAGGTTGCTAACGACTTATATTGGTGCTTCAAACGAAGGTTCCTGAGTCGAATCCAGGTGAATTTTCATAAAGAGTATTTGGCTGTAGGTTGCTCAAAGGTGTCTCGGGTTGAGTACTGAATCTGCATGACATGTCTCACGGAGTATGCTGTTATCCTTTCATCGGATGAGTACGTTAACCGAGCACACCCCTTAGCTCTACTCGAAGGAATCCAGGTGGAAAGGTAGCTTAGTGTTAAACGTCTCGCATTCTTGAGGTCATTAGATACGGAGCACAAGATGTGACAGGACAAAAACTGGGCAGGAAATTTTTCGTTTCCTTTTCAGAGGAATAGTTCCGGCATTCACTTGAAGTGATTCAGGAAGACCGAGAAAAACTCGTATTACCAGGCAGGGGTTTGAATCTCGTTCTTCCAGAACACCCACCTATTGTCGTAACCGCTATTTCAACTCATTCGGTTGGCACTCCCCTCGAATGGACCGAGCTAGTTGACGCAGTAGGACAGTGGACGCGCTTTGGACCACCCGTGGTTTCCTTATTTCGCTTAAGATAAATGTTGGTACGGTTTGTTCTAAAAATTTCCACAAAAATTAATACAAGCTTTTGAGAAGTAAGCAGTGATACTTTCTTTATCAACATAAATTAATCAATTTAGATCTGTAAATTTATTTTCGGCGTTAATGGTTATTAATCGGATCTAAATCTTCTTGAAAAAATGAAGGAAATAAACGTTTCAAGGTGTGGCAGGGGGCGAAAGACATTCCGGAGGGCTGAACGGAAAGCCTCTCCAGTTTGTCTGACGAACCGGTTTCAGGCTCTGTCTCAGGCTGATACTGATCTTCGGCCTGACATGGCTGCTTGTCCTGTTCCAGAGGTTGCCCCTCAGTCTGCAAGATCCGGGCAGTTGCAGAGGGTGGGCTTACTGGTAGTTGGGAGCTCCAACGTCAGGCGCGTAATGGGGCCCCTTAGGGAAATGGCAGCAAGAGAGGGGAAGAAAACCAATGTGCATTCCGTGTGCATACCGGGGGGAGTCATTCCAGATGTGGAAAGGGTCCTTCCGGATGCCATGAAGGGTACAGGGTGCACCCATCTGCAGGTGGTCGCTCATGTCGGCACCAATGATGTGTGTCGCTATGGATCGGAGGAAATCCTCTCTGGCTTCCGGCGGCTATCTGATTTGGTGAAGACTGCCAGTCTCGCTAGCGGGATGAAAGCAGAGCTCACTACCTGCAGCATCGTCGACAGGACTGACTGCGGACCTTTGGTACAGAGCCGAGTGGAGGGTCTGAATCAGAGGCTGAGACGGTTCTGCGACCATGTGGGCTGCAGATTCCTCGACTTGCGCCATAGGGTGGTGGGGTTTCGGGTTCCGCTGGATAGGTCAGGAGTCCACTACACGCAACAAGCGGCTACACGGGTAGCAGGGGTTGTGTGGCGTGGGCTGGGCGGTTTTTTAGGTTAGATGGACTTGGGCAAGTACAGAAAGGGCAACAGCCTCAAAGGGTGCGGGGCAAAGTCAGGACATGCGGGGACCAAGCAGCAATCGGTATTGTAATTGTCAACTGTCGAAGCTGCGTTGGTAAAGTACCGGAACTTCAAGCGCTGATAGAAAGCACCGAAGCTGAAATCGTTATAGGTACAGAAAGCTGGCTTAAGCCAGAGATAAATTCTGCCGAAATTTTTACAAAGGTACAGACGGTGTTTAGAAAGGATAGATTGCATGCAACCGGTGGTGGAGTGTTCGTCGCTGTTAGTAGTAGTTTATCCTGTAGTGAAGTAGAAGTGGATAGTTCCTGTGAATTATTATGGGTGGAGGTTACACTAAACAACCGAACTAGGTTAATAATTGGCTCCTTTTACCGACCTCCCGACTCAGCAGCATTAGTGGCAGAACAACTGAGAGAAAATTTGGAATACATTTCACATAAATTTTCTCAGCATGTTATAGTCTTAGGTGGAGATTTCAATTTACCAGATATAGACTGGGACACTCAGATGCTTAGGACGGGTGGTAGGGACAGAGCATCGAGTGACATTATACTGAGTGCACATCCGAAAATTACCTCGAGCAATTAAACAGAGAACCGACTCGTGGAGATAACATCTTGGACCTACTGATAACAAACAGACCCGAACTTTTCGACTCTGTATGTACAGAACAGGGAATCAGTGATCATAAGGCCGTTGCAGCATCCCTGAATATGGAAGTTAATAGGAATATAAAAAAAGGGAGGAAGGTTTATCTGTTTAGCAAGAGTAATAGAAGGCAGATTTCAGACTACCTAACAGATCAAAACGAAAATTTCTGTTCCGACACTGACAATGTTGAGTGTTTATGGAAAAAGTTCAAGGCAATCGTAAAATGCGTTTTAGACAGGTACGTGCCGAGTAAAACTGTGAGGGACGGGAAAAACCCACCGTGGTACAACAACAAAGTTAGGAAACTACTGCGAAAGCAAAGAGAGCTCCACTCCAAGTTTAAACGCAGCCAAAACCTCTCAGACAAACAGAAGCTAAACGATGTCAAAGTTAGCGTAAGGAGGGCTATGCGTGAAGCGTTCATTGAATTCGAAAGTAAAATTCTATGTACCGACTTGACAGAAAATCCTAGGAAGTTCTGGTCTTACGTTAAATCAGTAAGTGGCTCGAAACAGCATATGCAGACACTACGGGATGATGATGGCATTGAAACAGAGGATGACACGCGTAAAGCTGAAATACTAAACACCTTTTTCCAAAGCTGTTTCACAGAGGAAGACCGCACTGCAGTTCCTTCTCTAAATCCTCGCACAAACGAAAAAATGGCTGACATCGAAATAAGTGTCCAAGGAATAGAAAAGCAAGTGGAATCACTCAATAGAGGAAAGTCCACTGGATACCAATTCGATTCTACACAGAGTACGCGAAAGAACTTGCCCCCCTTCTAACAGCCGTGTACCGCAAGTCTCTAGAGGAACGGAGGGTTCCAAATGATTGGAAAAGAGCACAGATAGTCCCAGTCTTCAAGAAGGGTCGTCGAGCTGATGCGCAAAACTATAGACCTATATCTCTTACGTCGATCTCTTGTAGAATTTTTGAACATGTTTTTTGCTCGAGTATCATGTCATTTCTGGAAACCCAGAATCTACTATGTAGGAATCAACATGGATTCCGGAAACAGCGATCGTGTGAGACCCAACTCGCCTTATTTGTTCATGAGACCCAGAAAATATTAGATACAGGCTCCCAGGTAGATGCTATTTTTCTTGACTTCCGGAAGGCGTTCGATACAGTTCCGCACTGTCGCCTGATAAACAAAGTAAGAGCCTACGGAATATCAGACCAGCTGTGTGGCTGGATTGAAGAGTTTTTAGCAAACAGAACACAGCATGTTGTTATCAATGGAGTGACGTCTACAGACGTTAAAGTAACCTCTGGCGTGCCACAGGGGAGTGTTATGGGACCATTGCTTTTCACAATATATATAAATGACTTAGTAGATAGTGTCGGAAGTTCCATGCGGCTTTTCGCGGATGATGCTGTAGTATACAGAGAAGTTGCAGCATTAGAAAATTGTAGCGAAATGCAGGAAGATCTGCAGCGGATAGGCACTTGGTGCAGGGAGTGGCAACTGACCCTTAACATAGACAAATGTAATTTATTGCGAATACATAGAAAGAAGGATCCTTTATTGTATGATTATATGATAGCGGAACAAACACTGGTAGCAGTTACTTCTGAAAAATATCTGGGAATATGCGTGCGGAACGATTTGAAGTGGAATGATCATATAAAATTAATTGTTGGTAAGGCGGGTACCAGGTTGAGATTCATTGGGAGAGTGCTTAGAAAATGTAGTCCATCAACAAAGGAGGTGGCTTACAAAACACTCGTTCGACCTATACTTGAGTATTGCTCATCAGTGTGGGATCCGTACCAGGTCGGGTTGACGGAAGAGATAGAGAAGATCCAAAGAAGAGCGGCGCGTTTCGTTACCGGGTTATTTGGTAACCGTGATAGCGTTACGGAGATGTTTAATAAACTCAAGTGGCAGACTGCAAGAGAGGCGCTCTTCATCGCGGTGTAACTTGCTCGCCAGGTTTCGAGAGGGTGCGTTTCTGGATGAGATATCGAATATATTGCTTCCCCCTACTTATACCTCCCGAGGAGATCACGAATGTAAAATTAGAGAGATTAGAGCGCGCACGGAGGCGTTCAGACAGTCGTTCTTCCCGCGAACCATACGCGAATGGAATAGGAAAGGGAGGTAATGACAGTGGCACGTAAAGTGCCCTCCGCCACACACCGTTGGGTGGCTTGCGGAGTATCAATGTAGATGTAGATGTAGATGTATGTCACAAAAAATAATTGTCATTAAAAAGCACAATGTATTTCGAGTCCCGATGGCTGATCTTCAAGTGCTTAACATACTGTTTGTCGTTGTTTGTACATGGTTCTATTAGAGAAATGTTTATTTTGGTCACATTTATTTGTCGTATTTAACCGTATTTACTTAATAGGACCAGTGGATGTTCAAATCAGGTGGGCCTCTGGAGCTAGAAATCCGTAGATACCTATCATTTACGAATTTAAATCGCTCACAGCATCAGCAATAGCCGATATGAGTAAAATTAGTCTTCTTTCTTTTTATGTTTTTCAGTAGCAGGGCAACTATTTCTGTGCAGACAGCATTCTAAAATTAATTTTTGTGTAATAATTTTGATCCAGTAGCAAAACATGTTCTATTGATGCCTAGCAACACTGATGAAATTTAAAAAAAACACGTTTTTTCGAGAACTATGGGTTAAGTTTGGCCACTGTTCTGGAAGAAATGATAAGAAAAACGGTTCCACTAGGATGTGTGAGATGGTTTGCGAAGTTCATGCTCTACCTTTAATTTTTAATTAGTCGAAATCATTGTGCTGTTCCTAAAAGGCATTAGGTTCTTGTTCTTGAAAAAACTGCAGACTTTCTAGTTCTATCCCATTTCTCATCGAATGAAGTAGAGTTGTGGATAACATCAAAGCCTAAATCTGAGATACATAGAGGTAACACCAGTACATTGTTCTTTGAACACTGAGGTGACAAATGACGCGAGACAGCGATATGTACATCTACAGATGGTGGTAGGCCTAATATCGCGTACACAAAGTATAAAAGGGCAGTGCATCGGCAGAGCTGCCATTTGCACTCAGGTGATTCGAGTGAAAAAGGTTTCTAACGTGATTATGGCTTCCAGACGGCAATTAACAGACTTTGAACGCGGAATGTTAATTGAAGCTAGACGCAGTTCGGAAATCGTTAGAGAGCTGAATATTTCGAGATCCACAACGTCAAGAGTGTGCCGAGAATACCAAATTTCAGGAATTACCTCTCACCACGGACAACGCAGCGGCCGACGGCCGTAACTTAACGACCGGGAATAACGGCGTTTGCGAAGAGTTTTCACTGCTGACGAGATAGTGCGTGAGATAACCGCGGAAATCGATGTGGGACGTACGAAGATCAGTTGGGGCTTTGCCTTGGAATTTGGCGTTAATGAGCCATGGCAGCAGATGACCGATGCGAGTGCCTTTGCTAACAGCACGACATTCATTATGGTATGGGCTGTGATTACTTGGAATGGACTAGGTTACTGATTGTAAATGATTATGTTGGGCTGCTTGGAAACTATTTGCAGCCATTCATGGACTTCAAGTTCCCAAACAATGATGCGCCATGTCACCGCGCCACAATTGTTCGCTGTTGGTCTAAAGAACACTCTGAACAGTTCGAGCGAATGATTTAAATTCATTCCATCGAACATTATATAAGGGTCAGTTCGTGCACAGGTTCTTGCACCGGCAACACTTTCACTCTTATGGACGGCTACAAAGTATTTCTACAGGGGACTTCCAACGGCTTGTTGAGTTTATTCCACGTCGAGTTGCTGCACTGCGTCGGGCAAAAGGGGGTCCGACACGATATTAGGAGGTACCCCATGACTGATTCACTAGATTCCAGCGATAGTGCCAAAGAAAATCCATCTCTTAAAAGGATATTTTGGCATTATGTCATTCGTATAACGTAGCAAGCCAGCAATGGCGTAACAGAAAAAAAAGGACAGAAACACTGTGCAATTTCAGAAAGATCGCGAACGTCCTAGGCAGTTACTTCCCTTCTAGAGAATGACACGAAAGTTGATTGAGATTATGAACTTTCAGTCCGTCAACTCACTGGGAAGAAGTCCAAAAGGTATACGGTCAAAATATTAATCCTGGTAATAGACTTTCTGCGACTACACTACCGAATTCTAATGTGTCACTAAGGTTTTGTTTAAGGATCAGGGAAGTGAAAGAATAATTAACGTAAGTTACCTTTTTCAAATTTTACTCATATTACTTATCTGTTTCGTATGGGTGACTGCATCGTGATGTGACAGTTACCAATGTACGGGCTTATCTTCTATGTGACCTGCATGAGAGGAGTCTAGCAACATAGCAGCTTCATCTATTATCACATGTTAAGAACTCAACTCGTATTTTGTTTGGATAAGAGAGAGAGATGGGTATGAAGGAATAAGCCTACATTGATAGTATGTTTCATCTGAAAGTTATTGGATTGTATTGAAGATTGAGAAACAACCTGCTACCGTGACGTAGTACTCAGTCCGCGCGATGCCCCGTGACTGTCGAAACAACTCAGTACGTTACGTGCCGTCGGAAGCCTCGCGAGGGTTGTCGGCCTTAAGGTCGGTTGCTGCTGGCAGCCAAGGCAATGGGTGCGTGTATCCACCATCATGATTCATGCTGACAGCCTGCCTCAGAATCCCAATCACCTCTCGCGTCTTTCTCTTGAAGATAAGTAGTACGCGAGCTTCCCGGAACTGCACAGGTTTCTGCTTTGATTATTCAGCTCTGCCACCCCTGGACTTCTCTGATACCCCATCGTAAGTTCCAGATTAATGGAGAAGAAAACGATGGACTCTTTCAAGACAACTAAAAAAAATGCCTTTTGCACAAACTTGACATCGCTTGCTCAAACATGCCTCTATTGACAAACATTACTTCTGAACAAAGCAATTATATATATTTTATACACAGTACGATATGGCTAGGAACTTTGCTTATTGTGAGCGGACACAAGGAGAGTTGGCTGCTGTCCGTAAACAGCTGGAAGCTGCGTTGGCTACCGTCGACAAGCATCTACCTAATGCTGCGGTTACGTCACGGCGCCAGTGACGAGAGCTGCGACAACTTAGGCGCCACTGGAATCCCTGGGTGACCAGGACGTCGTTGCGGCTTCTGATACACAACATCTGAACGGTCCGTCCTCACTCCAGAGTGGGCGGCAGACAGTGGTGGGCTAGCGTGTCACTGGGCGGAAGGCGAAAGAGGGAGCAGGCCGAGCGGCTGGCTCCCCACGTCTTTATTTATTTATTTATTTACACGTCAAATTCCGTAGACCAAAATTGAGGAGCAAATCTCCAAGGTCATGGGACGTGTCAGTACATGAAATTAGAACATAAAAGTAATAACAGATAAAACTAAATGTTTATGAACCTGAAAAAAGTTAGTCCATAAGTTTAAGTAAACGCAATCAACAATGCAACCAGAATCAGCTTAATTTTTAATGGACCTCCTCGACAGAATAGAAAGAGTGACCCATGAGGAAACTCTTCCGTTTCGATTTGAAAGCGAGTGGATTACTGCTAAGATTTTTGAATTCGAGTGGTAGTTTATTGAAAGTGGAGGCAGCAGCATACTGCACAGGTTTCTGCACAAGAGTTGAGGAAGTCAGATCCAAATGCAGGTTTGATTTATACCGAATATTAACTGAGTGAAAGCTGCTTATTCTTGGGAATAAATTAATATTGTTAACAAGAAATGACAGTAAGAAGTCTATGTATTGAGAGGCCTATGTCACCCAGACTCGTGAAGAGGGGTCGAAAAGAGGTTAGTGAACGTACACCACTTATTGCCCGAACGGCCCGTTTCTGAGTCAAAAATATCCTTTTAGAATGCGAAGAGTTACCCCAAAATATAATACCATACGAGATAAGCGAATGAAAAGAAGCAATGTAGACTAATTGTCGTGTCGAACGATCACCCACTTCAGATACCTTTCGAATAGTAAAAGTGGCAGTATTAAGTCTTTGAACAAGATCCTGAACGTGTGCTTTCCACGACAGCTTACTATCTATCTGAACACCTAGAAATTTCAACCGTTCAGTTTCACAAATCATATGCCCATTCTGTGAAATTGAAACGTCAGGTTTTGTTGAATTGTGTGTGTGACATAGCGTTAGTTTGTTTTCTACAAGCCATGAAGTTATGTCATGAACTGCACTATTTGAAACCTAACTAATGTTGCACGTAACATCCTTTACTACCAAGCTAGTGTCATCATCAAACAGAAATATTTTAGAATTATCCGTAATACTAGAGGACATATCATTTATATAAATAAGGAACAGGAGTGGCCCCAAGACTGATCCCTTGGACACCTCCCACTTGACCGTACCCCACTCAGACCCCACATCACAGCCATTCTGAAATTGTGAATAGTGACCATTTGCTGTCTGTTGCTAAAGTAAGAGGTGAACCAATTGTGAGCTACTCCCCGTATTCCGTAATGGTCCAACTTCTGGAACAATATTTTGTGATCAACACAATCAAATGCCTTAGTTAAATAAAAAATATGCCAAGCGCTCGAAACCTTTTGTTTAACCCATCCAGTACCTCATAGAGAAAAGAGAATATAGCACTTTCAGTTCTTACGACGAACTGTACATTTGACAGCAAATCGTGTGGTATAAAATGATCAATTATTCTTACATACACAGCCTTTTCAGTAACTTTTGCAAACACTGAGGGCATAGAAATACGAATAAAATTACCTACATTATCCCTTTCCCCCTTTTTATAGAGCGGCTTTCCTACTGAGTACTTTAATCGTTCAGGAAACTGACCATTCCTAAAGGAAAATTACAAATATGGCTAAATACAGGGCTAACATGTGCTGCACAGTCCTTTAATTTCTGCTAGGCACTCCATCATAACTATAAGCGTCCTCAGTCTTCAGTGATTTAATTAGTGACTCAATCTGTATCACTGAGGAGTATTTCAGGCATCAATTTCGGAAAGGCATTTGCCAATATTTGCCAAGAAAGTCATATGATTCCCTGCAGAAACTAAATTTTTATTTAATTTATCAGCAATGCTCAGAAAATTATACTTAAATACTGTCCATATATCTGATCTATCAGTAACAGAAATATTTTTAGTGCGAACAGACTTTATATCTTCAACCTTGTGCTGCTGACCAGACACTTCCTTCACAACTGTTCATATGGTTTTAATTTTATCCTGTATATTAGTTACTCTATTTGCGTACCACACACTCCGTGCCGTCCTAATAAAATTTTTAAGCACCTTACAATACTGCTTGTAATGGGCTACTGTAGCCCATACCTGTAGCCAGATACGAGGTGCTACCCAGTATTCATGACAACTCTGAGCCAGACCGTGATGCCTCTCCTGTTGGTCAGTGGTCGATTTTCTTGCCCAGACCGGAAAAGTACAGAGGTTGGGTATGCTTGTCATTGGGAGCTCCAATGTCAGGCGGGTGATGGAGGCCCTCAGGGAGATAGCAGGCAAGGCGGGAAAGAATTCCAGCATGCATGTTTGGCGGAAGGTCTCATCCGTGCTGTGGAGGAGGCCCTGTCGGCGGCTATCGAGAGCACTGGGTGCAGCCGGCTGCATGTAGTGGCACATGTCGGCACGAATGTCATCTGCTGCTTCGGTTCTGAGGCCATTCTAGGCTCCTTTCGGCGGCTGGCTGATTTGGTGAAGGCAACTAGCAACGCACGCGGGGTGCAGGATAAGCTATTTGTAGCATTGTACCCAGGGTTGATCGCGGTACTCTGGTTTGGAGCAGAGTGGAAGGTCTAAACCAGAGGCTCAGACGACTCTGCGACGGTATCGGAAGCGAATTTCTCGACCTCCGCTGTCGGGTGCAGAATTGTAGGGTTCCCCTTAATAGGTCAGGCGTGCACTACACGCAGGAAGCGGCAACTAGGGTAGCAGAGTACGTGTGGCGTCCACATGGGGCTTTTTTAGGTTAGAAAACCGCTCCCTTGGTATCAAAGACGATTTGCCTGTTATATCAGCCACAGTGACGTCAAAGAATCTTGGTCCTCACAGATCAGGGATAACATTAATATGATTTTAGTAAACTGCAGGAGTATCCAAGGGAGCGTTCCAGAATTAGTATCACTTACTGAAGGTTATAATGCACAGATAGTATTGTGAACAGAAAGTTGATTGAAACCAGACGTCAATGACAACGAGATCCTAAGTTCAAATTGGAATGTTTATAGTAAGGATGGTTTAGTCGGTAATGGTGGCCGTGTGTTTATTCTAGTAAAAAATTCGATGAACACAGATCCCAAATGTGAATTAATCTGCGTGAAACTGAGTATCAAAGAACGGTCAAAAATGGTGATCAGATGCTTTTATAGACCATCTGTGTCATGATCTGTAGTTGTAGAGCGCTTCAGACAGAACTTGCGGAGTAACATTGGTAGTTTTCCTGATCATGCTTCCACAGACAGTTAGGGAACCAACTCGTGAGGGTAACGTCTTGGATCTCCTGCAACATACAGACCTGAACTTATCGAATCAGTTAACGTAGAGGAAGGTATCAGTGATCATAAGGCTGTGGCAGCATCTATGACATTGGTCCTACAAAAAATGTTGTGAAAGGTAGGAAGATATATTTACTCAGCAAGGATGGCAGGATATAAATTTCAGAATATTTCAGCAGTCAGCATCAAATATTCGGTGATGAGGACGAAGATGTGGAGAACAAATGGAAAAAATTCAAAGGTATCGTTCAATATTCCCTAAACAAGTATGTTCCGAGTAAGTTTTTAAGGGATGGGAAAGATCCACCATGGTTTAGTAGCAGTGTTAGTAAAGCGCTACGTGAACAAAGAGCACTTCATCGCAGATTCAAGAGATGTAAAAAACTAGCTGAAAAACGAAGGCTGAACGAAGTGAAAATGGCCGGCCGCTGTGGCCGAGCGGTTCTAAGCGCTTCAGTTCGGAAACGCGCTGCTGCTACGGTCGCAGGTTCGAATGCTGCCTCGGGCATGGATGTGTGTAATGTCCTTAGGTTAGTTAGGTTTAAGTAGTTCTAAGCCTAGGGGACTGATGACCTCAAATGTTAACTCCCATAGTGCTTAGAGCCACTTTTTTGAAGCAAAAATGAGCGTAACACTAAGTGGGTCAAAATCATCTTTTCATTCTCTCAGTGAGGACACCGGCACCGAAACGGAAGATAACAGACAGAAGGCCGAAATACTGAATTCGGTCTTCCGAAGTTGTTTCACCGCGTAAGATCGTAACACTGTCCCTCCTTTCAATCGTCGTACGAACGTCGAAACGGCAGATACTGAGATAACCGATCGCGGAATTGAAAAGCATCTACAACCTCTTAGTAGTGGCAAGGCGTCAGGAGCAGATGAGATACCTATAAGATTCTATAAAGACTATGCGAAAGAACTTACTCACCTTCTAGCGGTAATTTATTGTAGATAGCTTGAGCAACGAAATGTATCTAACGACTGGAAAAAATCGCAGGTCATTCCCGTTTTTAAGAAAGGCTGTAAGACAGTTCCACACAATTATAGACCTATATCGTTGACGTCAATCTGTTGTAGAATTATGGAATGTTTTTTATGCTCAAGAATTATGAAGTTTTTGGAAAATGAACATCTCCTCTATAAAAATGAACATGGATTTCGCAAACAGAGATCCTGCGAAACTCATCTCGGTCTATTCCTCCATGAGATCCACAGTGCAGTGGACAACGCCGCTCAGATTGATGCCGTGTTCCTTTATTTCAGTAACGCATTTGACACCGTCTCGCATTGCCGCTTAATGAAAAAAAAAAAAAAAACCAACTTACGGAGTATCAGAGCAGCCTTGCGATTGGATTCAAGACTTTCTTGCAGATAGAACTCAACACGTCGCTCTTAACGGAACAAAATCGATGGATGTGAGGGTAATATCCGGAGTACCACAAGGAAGTGTGATAGAACCGTTGCTGTTTACAATATATATAAACGATCTAGTAGAAAGCGTCGGATCCTCTTTAAGGCTGTTCACAGATGATGCAGCTGTCTACACCAAAGTAGCAACGCCAAAAGATAGTAAGAATTTGCAGAACGACCTGCAGAGAACTGATGAATGGCGCAGGCTCTGGCAGTTGACCCTTAACGTGAATAAATGTAACATATTATGCATACATAGGAAAAGAAATCCACAACTCTACAGCTACACTATTTATGACGAACAGCTGGAGACAGCGTCTGCCGAAAAATATCTAGGCGTAACTATCCAGAGGGATCTTATGTGGAATGACCACATAAAACAGATAGTGGGAAAAGCAGATACCAGACTCAGATTCATCAGAAGAATCTTAAGGAAATGTAACTCATCCACGAAAGAAGTGGCTTATAAGGCGCTTGTTCGCCCCATTCTTGAGTATTGTTCATCTATCTCGGATTCCTACCAGGTAGGACTGATACAGGAAATAGAGAAGATCCAACGAAGAACTGCGCGTTCCGTCACGGGATCGTTTAGCTGGAAAGAGAGCGTTACGGAGAGGCTAAACAAACTCCACTGGCAGACGTTACAAGAGAGGCTTTGTGCATCACGGAGAGATTTACTATTGAAATTTCGGGACAGCACTTTTCAAGAGTCGGACAACGTATTACTTTCCCCACATACATCTCACGTATTGACCAAGAGGAGAAAATTCGAGAAATTAGAGCCAATGCGGAGGCATACCGATAATCATTTTTCCCACGCACTATCCGCGAGTGGAACAGGGTTGGAGGGATCAGATAGTGGTAACGAAAGTACCGCCTGCTGCACACAATTACGCGGTTCAAATGGCTCTGAGCACTATGGGACTTAACATCTGAGGTCATCAGTCTCCAAGACTTAGAACTACTTAAACCTAACTAACCTAAGGACAGGACACACATCCATGCCCGAGGCAGGATTCGAACCTGCGTCCGTAGCGGGCGCGCGGTTCCAGACTGAAGCGCCTAGAACCGCTCGGCCACACCGGCCAGCTCAATTAGGTGGCTGGCGGGCTATGATGTAGATGTAGATGTATGAATTGGACGCAAAGGGGGTGGACATCGGCTATGTCCCTCCTAAATTTACCACCCCGACATCCAGTTCAATGGAAAACCCCTTTGGATTCTCCGTAAGCACTTTCTTTTTAAGCTACCCGACGGTGTGGATCTGTGTCACAAGTTTTCCGAAGTCAAGATCAGTGGGTTAACAAACAGAGCAAGTTAATGCACGCGCTATCTATTCTTGCAAATACTGTGTCTATTGCTCCAGCTGAAGTTCGTCTCTGCAGATGAGCGGGCAGTGCGCATGACTGCCATGCAGGGGACACTGGCTCGATTCCCAGTACTGCTATGGATTTTTCCTTGGTAGGAGGACTGATACGGGGTCCGCTCAGCCTCGTGAGACCAACTGAGGAGCTACTCGACAGATTAGTAGCGGCTCCCCGGTCAGGGAAACTGACAACGACCGCGAGAACGGAGTGCTGACCAAATGCCCTCTATACCATATCCGATGACGCCACTAGTGGAGGATGGCACGGTGGTCGGCCGGCTCCGACTAGCCCGCCAAGGCCATAACGTGGAAATATAGCTTTCTACTTCCAACTGAAATAATCAGATTCATGCATGAGATATATTCTGCACTTGTACAACTACTTGACTTCACTGAGATAAGAGAAATGAGATCGAAGATTTTCGTGGCGACATCCCTATATAACAAAAATTCTCAAGTTACTAATCGCATCAAATGTGTCGGTGACTCATCGTAATTACTAGAACGACTTGTGCCCTTTTCCACTCACGTGAGGCTCTACTTTCTTCCACCGATCTACGATACATCTACATCTACGTGATTACTCTACTATTCACAATAAAGTGCCTGGCAGAGAGTTCAATGAACCATCTTCGGGCTGTCTCTTTACCGTTCCACTCTAGAACGGCACGCGGGAAAAACGAGCACTTAAATTTTTCTGTGCGAGCCCTGATTTCTCTTATTTTATCGTGATCATTTCTCCCTATGTAGGTGGGTGCCAACAGAATGTTTTCGCAATCGGAGGAGAAAACTGGTGATTGAAATTTCATGAGAAGATCCCGTCGCTACTAAAATCGCCTTTGTTTTAATGATTGCCACTCCAATTCACGTATCATGTCTGTGAGACTATCTCCCCTATTTCGCGATAATACAAAACGAGCTGCCCTTCTTTGAACTTTTTCGATGTCATCCGTCAGTCCCACCTGATGCGGATCCCACACCGCACCGGAATACTCCAGAATAGAGCGGACAAGCGTGGTGTAAGCAGTTTATTTAGTAACCTATTGCACCTTCTAAGTGTCCTGCCAATGAATGGCAGTCTTTGGTTTGCTTTACCCACAACATTATCCATGTGATCGTTCCAGTTAAGGTTATTTGTAATTGTAATCCCTCAGTATTTAGTTGAATCTACAGCCTTCAGATTTGTGTGATTTACCGCGTAATCGTAATTTAGCTGATTTCTTTTAGTACTATGTGAATAACTTCACACTTTTCCTTATTCAGTGTCAATTGCCACTTTTCGCACCATACAGATATCTTATCTAAATCATTTTGCAAGTTGTTTTGATCATCTGATTTGACGATAGATGGTTGCTAGTAGGATATTCGGTATAGAATTTATGAGGACCCTATCAGGTCCAACGACGTTTCCTGTATCATGTGTCTACAGTCGTTAATCAGTTCATTCTCACTTATTTCTGTAACTGACATGTTCGCATTCGTAAGATCAAAACTAGGCATTATATTGCGATATCCTTCGATGAAGCTCCCTTTTTTAAAAAAATAGCTGTTAGATCATGCGTATGATGGACCACATACTAGATATTATTTCAAATTTTAATTAAGATGTCGCAGTACGAAGTATAATCACGAACGTGGTCGATGTTCGTGTTGGCGGCTACCTGAAGATCTTCGCTCTTCTAAAGAGAGCGAGACATGTTCAGTTGAAAATATTGTCTTGCTGTCGCAGCTGTTCGTCGTTTCCTGTTCGACTAATTACTTCTAATTACATCGTAATATGCAGGCGTATTAGCAACCTAACTTCATTATCACCGGGAAATAACGCTGCATGATAAGCCCTGGTGGATCTTTAATGTAATCGTGTCCACCGTGTTAGCCTCGATTGAAAAGCTAAACCACATTATTAATGAATAATCACGCTTCTGTTGGCAAAATTGCGATGCAACTCACACTCTACGGTCGTTCGTGAGACTGTACCTATATTTATGAAAATTAACAACTGCACTATCCGTGAACAAACATTATAGCCATTTGTATGAGCTGATTGTAAGATTAAACTTAAAAATGTTCAGTAGAACCACAGTGGAAACGATGACCATGGCTTCCATATGCAGGGTTTAGCTGTGGACACAGAGATCAAGCGAGTTTATTCATCAAAAGTGGTTATTTGTTTCTCTAGACTTAACATTATTGTACCAAGTAACTCCAGACACGTAAAATTCCACAAATAATGCATGAAAAACCACAAAATCTCTATTTAAAATTAAACACATCGCCTAGACACTAATTTTAGTCATTGAAGATATCCCACCTGATTCTTGAACAAAGTCCCCTCGACTGGTTGTAAATTTAAACCTCTCCATCTAAATATCAACAAACACCCTAAAGCCGACAGACTCAGAAAATATAATACTCATAATGGAATCAAAGACCCAGTTTCATACACTACTGGCCATTAAAATTGCTATACCACGAAGATGACGTGCTACAGACGCGAAATTTAACCGACAGGAAGAAGATGCTGTGATATGCAAATGATTAGGTTTTCAGAGCATTCACACAAGGTTGGCGCCGGTGGCGACACCTACAACGTGCTGACATGAGGAAAGTTTCCAACCGATTTCTCATACACAAACAGCAGTTGACCGGCGTTGCCTGGTGAAAAGTTGTTGTGATGCCTCGTGTAAGGAGGAGAAATGCGTACCATCGCGTTTCGGACTTTGATACAGATCGGATTGTAGCCTATCGCGATTGCGGTTTATCGTATCGCGACATTGCTGCTCGCGTTGGTCGAGATCCAATGACTGTTAGCAGAATATGGAATCGGTGGGTCCAGGAGGGTAATGCGGAACGCCGTGCTGGATCCCAACGGTCTCGTATCACTAGCAGTCGAGATGACAGGCATCTTATCCGCATGGCTGTAACGGATCGTGCAGCCACGTCTCGATCCCTGAGTCAACAGATGGGAACGTTTGTAAGACAACAACCGTCTGCACGAACAGTTCGACGATGTTTGCAGCAGCATGGACTATCAGCTCGGAGACCATGGCTGCGGTTATCCTTGACGCTGCATCACAGACAGGAGCGCCTGCGATGGTGTACTCAACGACGAACCTGGGTTCACGAATGGCAAAACGTCATTTTTTTTGGATGAATCCAGGTTCTGTTTACAGCATCATGATGGTCGCATCCGTGTTTGGCGGTGAAAGCACATTGGAAGCGTCTATTCGTCATTGCCATAAATCACCCGGCGTGATGGTATGGGATGCCATTGGTTACACGTCTCGGTCACCTCTTGTTCGCATTGACGGCACTTTGAACAGTGAACGTTACATTTCAGATGTGTTACGACCCGTGGCTCTACCCTTCATTCGATCCCTGCAAAACTCTACATTTCAGCAGGATAATGCACGACTGCATGTTGCAGGTCTTGTACGGGCCTTTCTGGATAGAGAAAATATTCGACTGCTGCCCTGGCCAGCACATTCTTCAGATCTCTCACCAATCGAAATCGTCCGGTTAATGGTGACCGAGCAACTGGCTCGTCACAATACGCCAGTCACTACTCTTGATGAACTGTGGTATCGTGTTGAAGCTGCATGGGCAGTTGTACCTGTACACGCCATCCAAGCTCTGTTTGACTCGATGCCCAGGCGTATCAAGGCCGTTATTACGGCCAGAGGTGGTTGTTCTGGGTACTGATTCCACAGGGCCTATGCACCCAAATTGCGTGTAAATGTAATCACATGTCAGTTCTAGTATAATATGTTTGTCCAATGAATACCCTCTTATCATCTGCATTTCTTCTTGGTGTAGCAATATTAATGGCCAGTAGTGTACCTCCTTTCAGAGCTACCTGGAGAAAATCCGAATTCACAGTGAAGATATTAATATTTTTCGATAAAAAATGCCAATAAAACTTCAGTGTATGCTTTATTCATGTAGTAAACTCCATTTGTCTACTACATTCCAGTACGGAGAAAAAAATCCTGAATTTGATCAATATTTTCGGCCGTCACCCTGTCGTTCCCCCGGCCCTGGATAGAGTAAGGTGGCTCTATAAGTTCCCTTTGGACGTTCCTGAAATTCCTTTACAGCTGTCAGTTTAGTTCAGTTCTTCACGACGTGTTGGGTTCCATCTCTACGGAAGTTCTGAATCCACCATAAAACCAGTCCGACACTGGATGAGTCTGTATTTGGTTATATGTACAGCAATGCTTGAGATCTGCCTCCAGTGCATCGAGAGTATGTCAAATTTTTTCTACTGTTTATTTCGTGGAGCACTAGGTATTCGAAACGTCCCAGGTTCCAAAGACACAGTCAACCGGTAGGAGCATTGTGGTTTGCGCGTTTCGTCTGGAGAGGACCATCACCATCGTCCTTGTATCAGCACATGACATTTGTGAATTCATTTTTCTCGCCTCCAACGTCTCTTCTCATGATTGTGTAAGAGGTACAATACAGGGTTGTTAAAAAGGATTCATTCGTTTTCAGAAATCTATATTTTACAAAGTATTTCATGTGTAAATATGACTGATCCATGACAAGAATCGTAAATTCGCCGGATTTGCACTGTACTCACCATTTGCCATTACCAGTGCAGTGGCTTGGCTAAATGGCGACAAATCAAGAAAAGAGTATCTATGTGCTGGATCATGCGAGATGTTTATCTGTTATAACAGTTCGGCGTGCATACAGAAGGAATTACGGAGTAGTACCGCCCTCTAAACAGAGCATTTTACGACAATTTAGGGACAGTGTTTGACTCTGTAAACAGAAAATTACCAGTCGACTAACGAGGAGAACATGGTAAGTACCAGCATCCGCTTTCCTAGGAGCAGTGGAAGAGGAGTCAAAATAGGCAAATACGTGTCTCAGCTTATCCGTAGACACTCGACCGTTGCAGAAAAAACGACGGTCGAAGCTTTAGAGGTATTTTCGCGGTACTTTTGTGCCTTTTACCCCGTAATATCCTCAGATGAAATTGTGCCTCAGTGGTTAGCATTGTAGCTTCTTAATTTTGCACCACGTGTTTGAAACCCGATAATTATTTTTATTTTATTTTATTTTTGTTTTCCTATATCTACCCATGTCCGTAGACCGTTACTACACCAATGTTTCTTATGAAATTAGGGGTACAAGGGCGATATATTAATTGTAAAATTACCACTGGCTTATACAATAAGTTTTACACATTTGTTATACAATATGTGTGAGTATAGTATGCTGAGGGGTTACAATCCTTACAAATTTTCGCATTCTGATATTTCATTCTCGCATCAGTTCTTATATTAACTCTCATATTTTGCTCATATGTGTCTTCTTCAGGAAGATCTGGTGCATTCCTTTGGATGATATCGATCGTAGAAAAATTCCAAACACCGGTATTTCGAACCCAACGAGCATTGATCGAAGTCAGGTTTGCCACACTGAGATTTCTTTGTATGAAACCTAATCGGGAAAGAAACGTCATTAGCATCGGTGAAGATTTCGCACGCTGACAATTATTTTGCGGCAAACCAAGGATAATGACCACTTTTCCGAAAATTGGCGCTTGCAATTGATTACAAATCAGGATACACCACAGCTGTTTCAATGAAAACAAATTTAAATAATTTTTATTGTTTTTTAATTCATTCATCTGAGGTACTAAGACGAATAAGGACATACCCTTATTCGTCTTAGTATGTCACATGAATGCACTAAAAAACAAAGAATGAGTGTGTATACAGGATGTTACAAAAAGGTACGGCCAGACTTTCAGAAAACATTCCTCACACACAAAGAAAGAAAATATGTTATGTGGACATGTGTCCGGAAACGCTTCCTTTCCATGTTAGAGCTCATTTTATTACTTCTCTTCAAATCACGTTACTCATGGAATGAAAACACGCAGCAACAGAACGTACCAGCGTGACTTCAAACACTTTGTTACACGAAATGTTCAAAATGTCCTCCGTTAGCGAAGATACATGCATCCACCCTCCGTCGCATGGAATCCCTGATGCGCTGACGCAGCCCTGGAGAATGGCGTATTGTATCACATCCGTCCACAATACGAGCACGAAGAGTCTCTACATTTGGTACCGGGGTTGCGTAGACAAGAGCTTTCAAATGCCCCCACAAATGAAAGTCAAGAGGTTTGAGGTCAGGAGAGCGTGGAGGCCATGGAATTGGTCCACCTCTACCAATCCATCGGTCACCGAATCTGTTGTTGAGAAGTGCACGAGCACTTCGATTGAAATGTGCAGGAGCTCCATCGTGCGTGAACCACATGTTGTGTCGTACTTGTAAAGGCACATGTTCTAGCAGCACAGGTAGAGTATCCCGTATGTACTCATGATAACGTGCTCTATTGAGCGTAGGTGGAAGAACATGGGGCCCAATCAAGACATCACCAACAATGCCTGCCCAAACGTTCACAGAAAATCTGTGTTGATGACGTGATTGCACAATTGCGTGCGGATTCTCGTCAGCTCACACATTTTGCACTGAAATGAGGATTGACACATTGTTGGATGAACCATTCGCAGAAGTGTACCCGTGGAGGCCAATCAGCTGCTGATAGTGCCTGCACACGCTGTACATGGTACGGAAACAACTGGTTCTCCCGTAGCACTCTCCATACAGTGACGTGGTCAACGTTACCTTGTACAGCAGCAACTTCTCTGACGCTGACATTAGGGTTATCGTCAACTGCATGAAGAATTGCCTCGTCCATTGCAGGTGTCCTCGTCGTTCTAGGTCTTCCCCAGTCGCGAGTCATAGGCTGGAATGTTCCGTGCTCCCTAAGACGCCGATCAATTGCTTCGAACGTCTTCCTGTCGGGACACCTTCGCTCTGGAAATCTGTCTCGATACAAACGTACCGCGCCACGGCTATTGCCCCATGCTAATCCATACATCAAATGGGCATCTGCCAACTCCGCATTTGTAAACATTGCACTGACTGCAAAACCACGTTCGTGATGAACACTAACCTGGTGATGCTACGTACTGATGTGCTTGATGCTAGTACTGTAGAGCAATGAGTCGCATGTCAACACAAGCACCGAAGTCAACATTACCTTCCTTCAATTGGGCCAACTGGCGGTGAATCGAGGAAGTATAGTGCATACTGACGAAGCTAAAATGAGCTCTAACATGGAAATTAAGCGTTTCCGGACACATATCCACATAACATCTTTTCTTTATTTGTGTGTGAGGAATGTTTCCTGAAAGTTTGGCCGTACCTTTTTGTAACACCCTGTATATATATACACTCATTCTACAAACATGATCATATAAACGATAAACAAAAATAAAAGTTATAATAGTAAATCGAAGACGTGGCGCAAAATTAACAAGCCGCAGCGCTAACCATCGTGCGGTAAAAGGCAAATAAAGTACCACGAAAACAAAACCTCTAAAACTTTGACTGTCGTTTTTTCAGAAAACGGTCGAGTATCTACGGTTAAGCAGAGGTCGTGTTCTCTCATTCTGACTCCTCTTCCAACGAGCGAATCGTGTTCTCTTATTTTGACTCCTCTTCCAACGAGAGAAGTTTCTTGGGTTCGGGTTATGGCACTTCCTGTGTTCTCCTCGTAAGTGCGGCAGTTACAACATTGGAGAAGCCTAGCGAAAGTTTCGTACACAGGCCAAACAAAGCAACGTTCCGCGCAAGCGACGAACTTTGAATACTGTGTGGAAGGTTTTTACCAAGGCGAATACATTTCAGACTATAGCGTTCGTAGCTCGTACAACAATTCAGACCGGAAGATTATGGCCGGCGCCTTCAACTTCGCATCAGTATGCAGGAAGCACTTTAGGATGAATATTTCGCCTTCAACTTGAAAGTCAGCGACGAAGTAACCTTCTATTTATTTGGAAAGATTAATCCTACAATGTGAGAGAATGGAACACTGAAAATCCTCATGAAATTGTGTTGCACGAACAAGACGGTGCTGTGCAGTGTCACAGGCGAAGCTATACGGACTGCTTGTATTCCGTGAAAAGACTGTAGGGCACCTTTTACCTTGATTTGATGCAGTTGTGGTTGTTTCCAGAATTGACTGCCGATTCCGAGAACTTCAGAGTTGAGTTTCGTCGCTACCTAAACTACGAACTTGGGTGTCGCTGGATTGAGCGTTGTGGCGGCGATGATGTGGTTCTGTTCCCTTAACCCTCCAGGTTACATGTAATTTTTTTCGTTGAGGGTACATTAAGGACCGTATTTACGTATCCACGTTTCCAAGAACACTGGAACAGCTCAGCGAGTGCATCAGTGCTTCTGCGACGACTACTGACAGATTAGTTCCTCCTGTTTTTCCGGGTTAATACACAACATTAACATGAATTATACCAAAATAATGGCATATACAAAATTCACTGCCCTGACTGTAAAGCGAGCTACATTGAACAAACCGGATTTCAGAATGCCATATAAGGAATTAAAAAGAGAAAAATCATCGTTACCATGTCCACATTCGAAGCTCACCATATACAAGACAGTTACAAGGTACACAGTATCGAAAACAACCCCTTTATCCATCACGCAATGAACAAGGTCTACTTTATGGACAGAAGTTTACGCTTACATGAAAAAGCCAAGGAGAAGTCGATTACCGAGGGATATACATAAATAACCACCAATTTCTTGGATATCTACCTCCCAGTTATCGACAACTTCCTTTACCAATAAAGATTTTCTGCAAGTTCGTAGTTGTAGCCTGTTGTTTGTAAACATATTTTGTAAGCAGCCGATGGTGCGTCGAAGCTATGCTACAGCCATAAACAGATACCAGTGGTTCAAATTTTACTAGTTGGAGGTCGTGTATTTAAGCTCGACTTGGACAGCTCGTTCATTGCTACTACTTTACACATTTATTAATTCCAAATAACTACTTTAAAAAAAAATGGCTCTGAGCACTATGGGACTTAACATCTATGGTCATCAGTCCCCTAGAACGTAGAACTACTTAAACCTAACTAACCTAAGACATCACACAACACCCAGCCATCACGAGGCAGAGAAAATTCCTGACCCCGCCTGGTATCGAACCCGGGTAACTACTTTCAGTTTTTATTTGAAAAACATGCATCTGCTATTCTGAAACACTTCAGAACATAACTCTTTTAAGCTACATCCTGTTAACAGTTTTTCGGATTTTATAATTAGGACACACACATTTTTATCATGACGTCATTGGTCATGAAACTTTTCTTTTAAGACCACTTGACTTCTACTGTTTTTATCATTAACGTCGCTTTTCTACAACATAACGTAAGCTGCATATTATTTATAAACTTCTACTGCACATGCAGGGAGGCAATTAATGAACTACGTGTACATGAAAAAAACGTAAATTAATTTCAAACTACGGCGTGCACGTTATTCAACATGTAAACGTCCCTACAGGTATTCGGATTTAGGTTATGACGTATCCGATATGACGTATGTCTGCCACTATCGGTGATGATATGGCGCAGACGAATAGCAAAATTCTGCACCATCCGTTGCAGTGTCGGAACATCGAAGCTCTCGATGACCTCCTGAATGGCTGTTTTCAGCTCGAAAATGGTTTTGGTGTTATTGCTGTACGCCTGCTCTTTAATACAGCCCCACAAAAGGGAATCGCATGTGTTGTAATCCGGGGAATATGGCGGCCAATCGAGGCCCAAGCCAGTGGACTGTAGGTACCCCAAAGCCAGAACGCGGTCCCCAAAGTGCTCCTCAAGGACATCACTCTCCTGCTTCGATGGGTTTGAGCTCCGTCTTGCATGAACCATATCTAGTCGAAATCAGGGTCGCTTTGGATAATAGGAATGAAATTATGTTCCAAAACCTTCACGTCCCGTTCGGTAGTCACCGTGCCATCAAGAAATATTGCACCGACTACTCCGTTACTGCACAATGCAGACCACACAGTCACCCGTTTTTAGTGAAGAGACTTTTAGAATGCAAAATGCGGATTCTCAGTCCCCCAGATGCTCCAATTTTGCTTGTTGATGAACCCATCCAAATGAAAGTGGGCTTCACCGCTTAACCAAACCATACAGCGCGTACTAATTTCCATAATGCCTCGCGACCAACTGTGAAATTTGAACGTCCTAAAGCAAACTGTTCAGAATTTATGAAGATTTTGTTTCATGTCCTTCATTAATTTGCCATCCTGTATGTAAGCATTCTCTCTCGCCTCTTGTTAAAAAAAAAAATCTATATGCCAGTTAAATTAGTGTTAACGTTAGACACTTTCAGATACACTTGATAGTGGCCCAATATAGAAGCCGAAACCGCCCGTATGACGTTGATACAGATCTAAAAAGCAACAGAAGCAGCTTTTCGTTCATTTACACAAGGCTGCTACATAGAATATGCAACGAACTTGGCCACCGCATGGACGTGTGTCGTGTGACCAGAGAGGGCCTCATAGAACAGTTGTAGAATGCAAAATGTAAAGTTCATGAGTATACAGTTCTAATTATGAAAACGAATGGTTCATTTGCAGTAGCCCTGTATTTGTCAGCATACACTTAGTGCGTGTATTCCTGCGATAACATTGACGCCTGCTCCTGGGCAATTCCTTTCTCCGATACTTTGCCCGTTACAGTGTTGAAACCTACTATCGAGACAGCATCAGCTGTTCGTATGATGAATTAATCGAACCTTGACGTGCTACTGCGGAGAGGTGCGTCCTACTGGGTTGCTAAGAGGATGACGCCGTGCACTTGGCCAACAGTTGGACCGTGCACTCCGCGACCGCTTTTTGTTCTCTTTCCTTGCGCCCGTGCCAGACCGGCGCCTCACGGCCGATTGCGCGGCCAGATCACACGCAGTGCGTGCCGCACCAGATGACACGCACCGCGCCCCAGCGCCCACCGCGCCCTTTGCGCGTTTCCGCTGTTTCGCGCGCCACTGTGCGTTGCGCTGGACGCGGACAAAGACGCGAGAGCGCCGCAGCGACTCCCGCTGCTTTGATTCACGGTCGCCCGCCGCGATTCAGGTCACTGCTTCTCTCCCAGCTCCGCCCGCTGGTGCTTTGTATTAAAATCATCTTACCTGACCCTCATGGACCAGGCCACCTCAGTGGCTCTCGTGTTCTGCCGAGGGCGATTCCTGCGGCAGTACCGAGATGTGTATCCAGAGCTCCGTTCTGGGGGAGGAGGGGGGAGCGAGAGGAGGAGAGGAGGAGAGGGGGAGGGAAGGTCGAATCCTTCCGCCTTCCACTCAAATATAACTTGTCGCCATGGCTACCTTTAAATGCCAGATATGCCACTATTTTAATAACAAAAATACGGCCACTAATAGAACAAGTAAAATCCCGTAAGCGAAACTCCGCCACTTCAAGATAGCTGTTTTGCCCGAAGCAGTACAAGCCTCAGAAACTACTTCTCTAGAATGTTTCTTCTTTAGGGCCATCAGCATAATATATGTCTGTTAATGACCAAATAGCTGCTTACAATTAGTGATCTTTATTCACGACAGACTGTCTCGGCCGGCCGGTGTGGCCGAGTGGTTCCAGGCTCTTCAGCCTGGAACCGCGTGACCGCTACTGTCGTAGGTACGAATCCTGCCTCGGGCATGGATGTGTGTGATGTCCTTACGTTGGTTAGGTTTAAGTAGTTCTAAGCTCTAGGGGACTGATGACCTCAGATGTTAAGTCCCATAGTGCTCAGAGCCACTTGAACCATTTAGACTGTTTCGGCCTCTATCGCCATTGTCAAGTACGTCTAGATTGATGTGACGTCCGTAATACGTCGTTAGTGGACTGTCTTATAACTGTCACTGTTTTAGTAAGATGGTAAATGATGTAAATGTGTGGGAAATAAAATGTTAGTTATGCTGTGACAGTAGTTTGACCATTCCACTCTTACGACGTTATACAGAAAAAGTCCCACCAAGAAATAACTATCCGAATGGGACTGAAATCGGCAGATGTGATCTTCATGTACACACACACACACACACACACACACACACACACACACAAAACGAATAAATTTCAGAAAAACTGGATGATTTCTTCAAATTGAGCGAGTCAGTAACCCGTTGGCCCACCTCCGGCCATCATGCAAACAGTTCTTCGGCACTGGTTGGTAGAACTGCTGGATGTTCTGCTGACGAATATCGTGTCAAATGCTGTCCAGCTGGCGGGTTAGATCGTCAAAATTCCGAAGGGCCCTGCCCGTAATGCTCCAAACTTTCTGAATTCGGGGGAGACCCAGCGATCTCGCCGGCCAAGGTAGAATTTGACACGCACGAAGATAAGCAGTAGACGTTAAAGCAGCCTCTGGCGTGCCACAGGGGAGTGTTATGAGACCATTGCTTTTCACAATATATATAAATGACCTAGTAGATAGTGTCGGAAGTTCCATGTGGCTTTCGCGGATGATGCTGTAGCAGACAGAGAAGTAGCAGCATTAGAAAATTGCAGCGAAATGCAGGAAGATCTGCAGCGGATAGGCACTTGGTGCAGGGAGTGGCAACTGACCCATAACGTAGACAAATGTAATGTATTGCGAATACATAGAAAGAAGGATCCTTTATTGTATGATTATATGATAGCAGAACAAACACTGGTAGCAGTTACTTCTGTAAAATATCTGGGAGTATGCGTGAGGAACGATTTGAAGTGGAATGATCACATAAAATTAATTGTTGGTTAGGCGGGTGCCACGTTGAGATTCATTGGAGAGTCCTTAGAAAATGTAATCCATCAACAAAGGAGGTGGCTTACAAAACACTCGTTCGACCTATGCTTGAGTATTGCTCATCAGTGTGGGATCCGTACCAGGTCGGATTGACAGAGGAGATACAGAAGATCCAAATAAGAGCGGCGCGTTTCGTCACAGGGTTATTTCGCAAGCGTGATAGCGTTACGGAGATGTTTAGCAAACTCAAGTGGCAGACTCTGCAACAGAGGCGCTCTGCATCGATGTGTAGCTTGCTGTCCAGGTTTCGAGAGGGTGTGTTTCTGGATGAGGTATCGAATATATTGCTTCCCCCTACTTATACCTCCCGAGGAGATCACGAATGTAAAATTAGAGACATTCGAGCGCGCACGAAGGCTTTTCGGCAGTCGTTCTTCACGCGAACCATACGCGACTGGAACAGGAAAGGGAGGTAATGGCAGTGGCACGTAAAGTGCCCTCCGCCATACACCGTTGAGTGGCTTGCGGAGTATAAATGTAGATGTAGATGTAGAACTCTCGCTGTGTGAAGGCGGGTGTTATCTTGCTGAAATGTAAGTCCATGATGGCTTGCATGAAGGGCAACAAAACGGGGCGTAGAATATTGTCGACGTATCGCTGTACTGTAAGGTTGCCGCAGATGACAACCAAGGGGGTCCTTCTATGAAAAGAAATGGCACCCCAGACCATCGTTCCTGACTGTCGGACCTTATGGCGGCCGACAGTCAGATTGGTATCCCGCCGCTGTCCAGGGCGACTTCAGATACGTCTTTGACCTGGAATTATTGTCTTCAGTGGTGAGTCCGTCTTCGAAACGAGACCCGATGAGCAGCGAAGACGTGTTTAGAGACGTCCCAGACCGTGGTGGAATATCATCCTGGCTGTCGCTCGTCACACAGCCATTTCCTTTCATAGCAGAACCCCATGAGTTATCATCTGCGGCACCCTTAAAGCACAGCGATACGTCGACGATATTCTATGCACTATTTTGTTGCCCTTCGTGTCAAACCGTCCCAGGATTAATTTCAGCAAGATAATTCCCGCTCGCACACGACGAGAATTTCTGTTGCTTGTCTACGCGTTTGCCAAATCCTACTTTGTCTACTAAAGTCGTCGGACCCCTCACCAACTGAGAACCTCTGGAGCATTGGGGGCAGGACCCTACAACCAGTTCGGGACTTCGACGATTTAACATGCCAATTGGACAGAATTTGGCACAACTGTCAAGAGAACATCCAAGAACTCTGACAATCAATGCCAAGCCAAATAAGAGCTTGCGTAAGGGCCAGAGCTGCACCAGCGCGTCATTGATTTGCTCAGTTTCTGAAGCCTTTTCTTTTTAATAAACCGTATAATTCTTTTGAATTTGTCTGTGTGTTCATGTACATCACATCTAACGATTTCCGTTCCATGCGGATAAGTCCTTCGTGGTGCGTCATTTTTTTGTCTAGAGTGTACAAATAGCATGCTGATTACAACAAAACTACAGGTCTATACACAGCAGTAGACAAGTTCACTGATGAAATACGTAGACGATACTGGGAGTCCTGTGGTCACATATGCAGCATGGACAAAACTAGACTAAAAAGAGCGCTTAATACAATAAATTCAGGCACGAGGTTTGAAGAAATTTCCATTAACAATATTCGAATGGCAGAGAGAGGGGTTTGGGTGACGTAGCTTGCATGATCATCAGACAATGCGCAATCATCGTGTGTTGATCCCGAGCCGCTCCACCGTGTCTGATCGAGTGAGTGCGTGATTGGATGGAACGTTAAGCTCTACCCTCCGATGATCATATTGCAGAGCAATATACAGGATTATTACAAATGATTGAAGCGATTTCACAGCTCTACAGTAACTTTATTATTTGAGATATTTTCACAATGCTTTGCACACACATACAAAAACTCAAAAAGTCTTTTTAGGCATTCACAAATGTTCGATATGTGCCCCTTTAGTGATTCGGCAGACATCAAGCCGATAATCAAGCTCCTCCCACACTCGGCGCAGCATGTCCCCATCAATGAGTTCGAAAGCATTGGTGATGCGAGCTCGCAGTTCTGGCACGTTTCTTGGTAGAGGAGGTTTAAACACTGAATCTTTCACATCACTATGCGTGAAACTTGCCCGCACGCGTTCAACCGTTTCTTCGCTCACTGCAGGTCGACCCGTTGATTTCCCCTTAAAGAGGCATCCAGAAGCTTTAAACTGCGCATACCATCGCCGAATGGAGTTAGCAGTTGGTGGATCTTTGTTGAACTTCGTCCTGAAGTGTCGTTGCACTGTTATGACTGACTGATGTGAGTGCATTTCAAGCACGACATACGCTTTCTCGGCTCCTGTCGCCATTTTGTCTCACTGCGTTCTTGAGCGCTCTGGCGGCAGAAACCTGAAGTGCGGCTTCAGCCGAACAAAACTTTATGAGTTTCTCTACGTATCTGTAGTGTGTCGTGACCATATGTCAATGAATGGAGCTACAGTGAATTTATGAAATCGCTTCAATCATTTGTAATAGCCCTGTACTATGTGCTCGTAAAAGAATGCAGTCTCCCATCTACTGCCATTTCCATGTTTACCTACTGTAAGGTTAACACAACGCTGCACTGCATGGACACAGACGTGTCACCAGCATGAAACGTTGAACGATGCGAAGAAAAGGGGATCCAACCCATTTAATCAGATATTTTCTACAAGGCTGGAAACTTTCCATTTTACATTACTAAGACAGTTCATGTGATACGAATGACATATTGAAGATGTTCTACATAATACTGTTTATTATTATTTTATGCTCATTACATACAATTAGTGTTGAGAAGAAAAAAAAGAAAAATAGCAGCAAATTAAGATGAAAGTGAGATGAAAGTAACAGGGTAAGAAAGCAATAAAATCAAAAGAAAACACTGTGTTAACGGAAAGTTACGTGCATGACCTCTTTCAATACCCTTTAGTATGGGAGTACCTCTTTATGTCTTGAGTTGTGCATTCGTCAAATGGGAACATGATCTTCATCTACACCTGCGTTCCCCAATCTATTATCAGCAAACGACACCCTACTTATTGTTCTAGGCAAATAGTTCTGCGGTTAATGGGTGTCTTGTCAAGCAACGGGATTTTATAGCTGATGAGTATTTCAGGACGTCCCTTAACCACAAATGAAAATCGGTCACATTGTCAGGGTTCGAACCTATGACTCACCAAGACCACCTCGTTTACCAAATCCTGGGATCACTGACGATCAGTATGTCATCATCTGGTATTTATGAACGTTAGCAACTACTATGGGACTGATCGATAGTGTTTTGTGTATCGCGATACAGCCTGAATGGTCGAATGACATCGCTGTGGTGTACGCCAATCAGGCGGACATGCTCACATACCGACAACCCTTCTTGATGTCAGATGTCCGATCCCATACGGTATAAGTTTGAAATTACCCTTCGAGGCATGTTGACAGACTGACCAGAGGTACAGAAGCACCATTGTTCCGTTCCTAGTTGGGGATACGTCAGGCAGTGCTAAGCAGCAATGAGAATGTAGATTTGCTTTTGCCTCCACTGCACAGTACGTAGCGATTTCCTGCGGTCAATAATACAACTGGCCTGTGAAATTCTAACAGCTTGAATACAGCAAATAAAAAATGTCAAATTGGCAGGTAGGGGTCTACCAGGTTGTTATAATTAAACTGCAGCTACTTACGGAGCCCCAGCGTTGGTACAATTACAGTACAGCAGCGAAACTTGGTATATGTGCTAACCGATGCGGAACCAATTTATGCTGGAAAACAAATTAGTTTCAGTTGTGGCCACGAGGTGGAAATCTGGCTCTGTATACTATTTGTTTGACGGTATGATATCCACGCTGTCATTTGAGCAGCTATAACGTGAGTGAGATAATAACACCAACTGAAAGGTATGAAGAGAGGCCCGGTGTCATTAAATGGCTTAAAGAAGATAATAATGAAATTCTAAAACACGGGTGAGCTTGGTGTAACACCTTGAAGAGGAAGGCGTCTTACACCGATGTGGCTCGGCACATTTAACATTACAGGGCGCTGTGAATACACAGCATTGCCGGATTTAGGGTACAGTTAAACCACGTATTGTGCACGAGGAGCCACTTCACTCGCTATATGTGACTGTGTGGTGTGAATTCACAAGCACCTTTATTCTCGGTCCATTCTTCTTTGAAGATAGTATTCCAGGGGAGGGGAGGGGGGCTTTAAGGCATATCGTTACGTTTGCACGTTATCGAGACCCCCTTGTACAGCACGTGGCTCCTGCTTTGGAAGAGCGCAACTGCGTGGCTACTACTGTTTTCGTGCAAGATGGGGCAACACTTCACGTCGCTCGCCCAGTGAAAGATCTGTTCAATGCAACCTTCCACGAACTTGTAATCTCTAGAGATTTTTCAGGTACATCGCCTGCGTGGTTAACTGATCTAAATTCGTGTGACTTTTGGCTCTGAAGATATCCTAAAAGAACGCTTTTACAAGGGACATTTTCGGTCTCAACCTGATCTGAAGGCCAGTACATAGTAACACATTGCTCAGATTCCGCCAGAATTGCAGCGAGTAAGTGACGGTTTCGTCGTTTCATGGCTGCTGCATCTCTTCGACCTGTCTGGCTCTCGTACCGAACAAATTGTTTAACTGGCGGTTAATAGCAAAATCACTTGTTTGACCTTTTCTACCCACGTCACATTACTAATCAATTACATATGGAAACATTTCTGTACTTTTTTACAGTCACTGGCGCCAGATTTGCACCTTGTTGCTAAAATTGGAACTAATTTTTTCCAGCATAAATCGGTTTCGCATTAACGCGTTAGCATATCTACCAAGTTTCGCTGCCATACATTAAATGCAGCCCACACTGGACCTACATGAGTAACTACACTTTCATTACAAGTACGCGGCACACACATGGATGTGAACAACAGCAGAAAAGAGTAATGCCCTCTACGTTCTGTGGATAAGAAACAATTAACCAGAAGGTTTCTCGTTTAAAAATCGCATTTAGAGGCTGGTAGTTCATTATCATCGTGTAAGAAGGAAAAATGCCTACCAGTGCGTGTAGGAATTCGATAGCAGCAGAATCGTGAGCTATCGAGGATGCGAGGATGCGCGATCCAACGACTGTTATGCGAAGATGGAATACAAGGATTCACGAGAGCCGTACTCAACTCTATGCAGGACCTCAACGGCCCCACTCGACTAGCGCCCGAGAGGACTGACATATTGTATGCTCTACACGTACGCTGAGTCAGGAAATGGGCTTGTTTGCAGCGATAAAACTATCCATCCGGACAGTGCGACGGCGTCTGGAAGACCACAGATTGTCAGCACGGGGACTGTTGTTGTGGCTCCCACGACGCGGCAGTGGAGGGACGATCACAGACAATGTTGTCCCCTACGAGAAAACTGGATACAGGAGTGGCACCACGTTATATTCTCATGCGGGTCTCGCTTCTATAAGAGGCGACCAAAAAATTTCTGTTCGAAGGCCGTACAGCTCAGGACAGGAGTCCCAATCAGGCAAAGTCGCCGTGAGCATTTCGGCAATCATCCCACGGTCGCGTCAGGTTGAAGATGCCAGTTTTTAAAACACCGTCTCCTGCTGCGGAAGAAGTCCGTAACTGCCTGCTACACATCGTCGTCCGACAGGCATCGTCGACCCTTAAAGGCTCTGTTTTAAGTGACCGAAGGCGTGATAACCGCATGGGGAGAGATCACGCATGTAGGACGGGTGCTCGAGTGTCTCCCACCTGAGACAGTGTCTGTTCCGGCATTTGCGATATGGAAACGTGCGTTACATGAAGCAGCAGCTCCCCTTTCGCAGTTTTTCCGGACGCGGTTTTCGACAGACATTTTGCCCTACACACATACTGCGTTCGCCGATGGATATTTACTGGTGTTTGTCCTTCAACAGCCGAGAAAATAATAACAGCACGTTCGTCCTGTTTTGACGCATTTGGCAATAACTCCGCCATAGTTCACGTTTCCGCATTCGCGACGCGCATGTGGCAAAGACACGAGTGAAAGACAAATCCCTTCTCTGCATTTCGGCGCTTCTACCATACCCGCATCGGTGTCGCGCTGCGCTGAACATATGTTGCAGCAACGCTCTCAAATGGAAACATTTTGATAGCCCCTTATACTTACAGCATGCATGGGCGGTATTCACATGCTTTCTTAGTCTCGGTGGCCGCCTCGTCACGTAACTCGAAGATAGCGCTCGTAGCGCATAAAGTCAAAAATTTGGAAATTTGTTGTAAGATCTTATGGGACCAAACTGCAGAGGTCATCGGTGCCTAAGTTTACACACTATTTAATCTAACTTAAATTAACTTTCGCTGAGGACAACACACACACCCATGCAAGAAGGAGGACTCGAACCTCCGGCGGGGGCAACCGCGTGAACCGTGACAAGACGCCTGAGACCACGCGGCTATCCCGCGCGGCGAAGTCAAAACTGTACCACCGTGATGGTAATGTTTATGGGGTAACGTACCGATATGAATGTCACCCATTTCCTGGCTCGCCACGCCTGCAAATTACGCCTCAAAACTTGCGTGTTAGAGAGTAAATTCACTTCATATTCACCTCGTCCTCAGATGTTTACATCTATTTGTGTGTCGTGAAGATTGTTTTTCTATATTTAGAAGGTTCTACAATAGCTATTTTAAAAACTTCCATTGCAAAACTCAGCAAAGCCGTTAGTAAAGAAACACTGTTGATGGCACGCAAATATGAAGTGCCAAGCATCTTGAAATGTCATTACGGAAAAATAAGCGCCTGTAAACGCAACTGTTTGCGACTAATTCATTATAAATTACCTTCAGTTTCAACAGGTGCAGTATTCTGAGACGTTCGCAGTGGACAAGCATTATTTACTAATGTTAACGTGAGCAAGAATAGAGACAAAATGCAGCAATATGGAGGAAGCCCAGTCGGTGATAATTAACAGTAACTTTACGATGTTTTGCTAGCGCCAGATCATTAGAGTGTTTGAAATTTATCGTGCTAATACTCAAAATCACTGCTAGCAAACAGTTTTTAAGTATTTATCCAAAAATACTTTTGATGAGTGATCGCATAAGCATGGTTTGTTTATGTAGCACTAAATGAATTCAGACATAATTTCTTCGTCATTTTAAAAAGTTTAGAAATCTGACTCACGCGATTCCAACATACATCGGCTGTATTACAGAGAAGCCGCAGTGGGAAAACGCGAACAACTGTCACAGGTGAAGTACGACCCGAGCGCCTCGCTCTTCTGCGAATGTCTTCCGCGGGCCGGATTGAATCCAATCGCGGGCCGGATACGGCCCAAGGTCCGCCGATTGCCCACCCGTGCCTTACAGCATCACGGTTGACGTAACTGTATGTCGGTGGGTCCTAGGAACAGTAACGTTGTCAGACTCCATTGCATTCTTCATCGTTACGCGGGCTCAGCACATGCCGTAATGGTATGAAGTTCCGTTACGTACACAAAGCGATCACCTCTGGTTCGCATAGCCGGTAATTTGAATAGCATCCATTACGTTTATGAAGTTCTAGTGCTTATGAACGTACCCAATATTCGAGGGCACTTTGATTCAGTCTTTCAACAAGATAATACGAGACTACATGCCGGCCATGCTGTCCCGACCTACCTTCTGTTTTGACCATCCCAACGTGTAGTCGAGATATATATCTCATTGAAAACATGTGGTCTCGAGTTTCTGAGAAACTGGGATGTCACCACCCGCCAACCACCACGACTGATGAAGTCTGGCACACTGCTGAGGCAGCATGGAATGACGTAGTCGTATCTGTCGCCCAAGCTCAGTTACACTCTATGGACAGTCGTTGATACTACCAGAGATGGCAGCTGTAAATGCACAAACTATGTAAAAATACATTGCCACGTCACATAACACCTGTCAATAGACTGAATAACTACCTTTCGCAACGCGGACCGCTGCGAGAAGTGCAGGAAGAGAGGTAATGAGGTTTTGGAAGGTACCGACAGGGGCGTGGAGCCATGCCGACTCCAGCGCTGTGGTCAGCTGCCATAGGTTTCTCAGTTGAGTATTTATGGCGCTAGTGTCCCTATACAGGTGGTCCCAAAGATTCTTGATTGGGTTTAAATCCGAGTAGTTTGGTGGCCAGGGAAGTACGGTAAACTCATCCTGGTGCTCTTCGAACCATGCGCGTACACTGCATGCTCTGTGACACGTTGCATTGTCCTGCTGGTAGATACCATCGTGCCGAGGAAAAACAAACTCTATATAGGGGTACACATTGTCCCCCAGAATAGATGCATATTTCTGTTGATTCATTGTGCTTCCCAGACTGACGAGATCATCAAAGGAATGCCCTCAGGCCTTGATCCTTCCGACGGCTGTTGCATCGAGTTTACTTTCAGACGTTTCACAGTCAACGACCATCTGTCCGATGTAACATTAAAAACGTGATTCATCTGAAAATGCCACCTGACCCCACTCAGTGTACATCCAGTTGCATTATTGGTATGCAAATTCCAGACTTCCTCGCCGATGACCAGCAGTCAGCATGGATGCTTGAATCAGTCGCCTGCTGCGGAAACCCATCCCAGCAACGCTCGTTGAGGAGACACTGCTGGTAGCCCCTTGATTCGTCTGGGCGGTCAGTTGCTCAACAGCTGCACGTCTGTTCCCACGTACACATCTCGGCACCCGTGGTTCACCCCTGTTATATGTGACCCGTGGTTAACCGCAGTCGCCTCGGCTCCGGCTTTTGTCAGTGCCACTTTGCCATGCACGGTATACTTTAAACACGGCGGCACACGAACAATTTGCAGACTTACCCGTTTCGGGAAAGCTTCCATCCTTGCCCCAAAAGCCAATGATCCTGCCCCTTTGGACGTCAGATACATCTACATCTAATGGATACTCTGCAAATCACATTTAAGTGCCTGGCAGAGGGTTTATCGAACCACCTTCACAATTCTCTATTATTCCAATCTCGTATAGCGCGTGGAAAGAAAGAATACCTATATCTTTCCGCACGAGCTGTGATTTCCCTTATTTTGTCGTGATGATCGTTTCTCCATACGTAGGTGGTAGTCTCCTTAGTAGATCTCTTACATTTTCTAAGTGCCCTGCCAATAAAACGAAGTCTTTGGTTAGCCTTCCCCACAACATTTCCTATGTGTTCCTTCCAATTTAAGTTGTTCGTAATTGTAATACCTAGGCATTTAGTTGAATTTACGGCTTTTAGATTAGACTGATTTATAGTGTAACCAAAGATTAACGAATTTCTTTTAGCACTCATGTGGATGACCTCACACTTTTCGTTATTTAGTCAACTGCCCTAAGCCGGGTGCTCAGATTGTCTTCGAAATCATTTATATAGACAAGGAACAGCAAAGGGCCTATAACACTACCACTACACTGTTTTACTCGATGATCTTCCGTCAATTAATACGAACTGTGACCCCTCTGACAGGAAATCACTAATCCAGTCAAACAAATGAGACGATATTCCATCAGCACGCAATTTCACTACAAGCCGATTGTGTGGTGCAGTGCCAAAAGCCTTCCGGATATCCAGAAATACGCAGTCAATCGTTTTCGGCATTACGGCAACGACTGCACTATTATCCGAGTCGACCGATATGCTTTATGTACTCTCTGTTTTACTGCTGCCAACTGCCGTCTATGAGTGGTTATTGCACACTAGTGTCGAACATAGGCGGTGATCACATTAATGTGACGGACTGTGTATAATCACTATACGGTATATGCACAAGAAGTGAACTTTCGTAATTTTCTATCATTCTTAGTGTTGGAACAATTTTAATGAACAGCAGTGTAGTACCGATAAAGCGGTTTTCGACCAAGAAAATCATTAATGTTCCGACCAAGGCTACACATGTGTTTGCTGAACGTAAGTAACCGGAGGACAGAGAAGAGACAGACAGATGGCGGCAGATGACACAGCGCGCGGCTGTCCACAGCTAGGCAGACTGCGTCTCGCGTCAGACTGGAGACCGCGTCCTTGGCGGCGCGCAGTTCTGTTTACGCTGCGCCGCGGTGTTTTATGTCGCCGCGTGTGTCTCCCGAGCGGCTCACATACCGGAAATGCCGACTCCGCGGCGAATCTTATTCCCGGCCCTCCCGTCTGGTACTACAGCTCTAGTGATACGCATATCGACAAAGCCATATCCTTTCTGAGTTATGACACAGTACACTCTTACTCATGAAGGACGCCGTACTAGTAAATCTGTCTTTCTGTTATTGTTGTTGTTGTTGTGGTCTAGTAATAAGACTGGTTTTCATGCAGCTCTCCACGATAACCTGTGTTGATTAGGCCCACTGCAACCTATATCCATTTGAACCTGCTTAGGGTATCATTCCTTGGGCTTCCTCTGTAATTTTTGCGCCACCGCACTTGCCTCAATTACGAAATTTACGATTTGTTGAGGCCGCAGGATGCTCAACTTCTGACATAAATTTCTTTATACGTATGTGCGGTGTGTGCTCTTTCGGAAATGTCCGTAAGAACAGGCACCACACACGTAAATATATACACCTTGAAGGCAATTAATGATTATTCAATGCAGATGCACTTTTCGTCCGACGTCTTGCCGGAATCAGCGTGAGATTGCGAGCAATGAAGGTAATGAACAGAGGACGCTACATACACTGGTATCCAAAATTAAAGCAACTAACAGAAATTTCGCGAGGTTGCGTTTATTTTGCCACAAAACTGTATAAACTGGTGATAGTAATGTAGAAACAATGTAAATGACACAGAACGTAAACAAATGCAACATGCGTAACGGTAGACAAAAATATTCTTCGTTTATTCCAACTTAACGGATTTGCACACACATTCCGACAACTGATTAATGTGCTCCATATGGGGTATGACCATCTCTGGCAGCTATAAAGGCCTGACATGGGACTTGCTGTGAACGACGTCATCAGTCTCATGCTGAGGCAATAACGCCCATTCTTCCTGCAGAGTTGCTCGCAAGTCTTGGAGAGTGGTTGGTGAATACTGACATGATGCAAGCCGACTCCCTCGTGTATCCCAGACCCGCTCTATAGGATACAAAGCGGGAGACCGAGCAGGCCATGCCATACGTGTAATATCTTTAGTTTCCAAGAAAACATCAGCCATCCGTGCTCTATGAGGTCGAGCATTATCGTCCATCAATACGAAGCAACGGCTCATAGCACCTCGCAACAACCGCAAACGATGTCCCAAAATCTCGTCCCAATACCCGACAGCAGTTAAATCTTGCCGATTCTTCCGTACAATTTCAAGAAGAGATGTTAGAACGGTCAACGTATTGTAATCACTGCCCACACCATTACGGATCCACTTCGATATCGGTCCCCTTCCACAATGTTTGGGTCCCGAAATCGTGTCCCTCGTTCCCTCCAGATACGAATCCTTCAAGAATCATTCTCCAGACTAAATCAGGAGCAAGTCTCCGACAACAAAGGCCCCGCTGCCGAAGCTTTCTGCATCCGTTTGCCTCAATACAACACGTCGACTCGATGCTGCGAGTTCTACAGCCGTAGATTTGCCTTTGTTTAACCTAGCTTTAACCTCAGGTAAGTAGTTGGGTCAGTATTGCCCCTCGTGTCTCCGGAACCCAATCTGATCTTCACCAAGGTCGACTTCTACCAGTTTTTCCATTCTTCAATAAATAATTGTCTCAGAACTTTACAGCTGTCATTTATTAGACTGATGGTCTCCTAATATTTATTTATTTATTTGCTGCTTGTTTAGCCTGACCAAATTAGGGCCGTAAGGCCCTCTCTTACATCTAACCAGGATCAAGACATACTAAAGATTTCACAAAAAAGTTCACAGAAATAATGGTCTTAATAATATTAACAATGATAATAGTAGTAGTTAACACTAATAATAATAATAATAATAATAATGATAATAATCTGCTGATATGAGTATGGGATAGATGGCTATTGTGATGGAAGGTGGGCCATTAGCTGTCGTTTGAAGCTTGGAAGGGATTTGGTTTCTCTGTTATTTTGTGGAAGATTGTACCAGAGTCGGATTCCTGATACAGAGAATATTTCGAGAATATGGCAGTGTCATGTGCTGGTACACAGAGATCTGACTGTGTTGAAAGCGGGGTTTTCTGCTGTGCTGCTCAGATAGTAGAGTAAAAGTTGACGATAAATAAGAGGGATTGAGAAGATGATAGAGCAAGCATAGGGTATGATAGTCTCTACGCTTATTGTCACGTAGCCTTGATAATTGGCCGGCCGCTGTGGGCGAGCGGTTCTATGCGCTTCAGTCCGGAACCACGCTGATGGTGCGGTCGCAGGTTCGAATCCTTCCTCGGGCATGGGTGTGTGTGATGTCCTTAGGTTAGTTAGGTTTAACTAGTTCTAAGTCTAGGAGACTGATAACCTCAGATGTTAAGTCCCATAGTGCTTAGAGCCATTTTTGAACCGTGATAATTGTTTGTAGGCAGGAGTGATATAGTCGACAAAGTGAATGTCACATATGTATCGTGCACAAGGATTCATCACCAGTTCCAACCTGTATGAGCTTTCGTATGAAAGTCCTTGGAGAGTAGCAGCAGCATAGTCCAGTATAGGGAGTATATGTGACTCTGCAGGCTTCTTTTTAAGCTCGAAAGGAAACAGTTTTTTATATTTATGCATAGAGTGAAGTGATGCTGATACCTTCGTAAAGACTGCAGTTGAGAGTTCAGTCCAGTCTGGATGATGGTCCAGAATTATTCCCAGGTTCTTTGCAGAAGAAGAAAAGTTCAATTCTCTGAATTGAGGGTTTATGAGACTTTCATGAATGACTAAGATTCCTTGTGTTTTAGGTGGGTTAAGTTTCAAACCTAATTTCTGCTCCCAGTCTGACAAGGCAAGCAAATCAGCATTTACATACTGGGTGGCTGTGCACAAGTTCGTTGTGTTTCCACTTAGATATAGATGGAGATCATCGGCATATTAGTGATATTTACAGTGGGAGAGTACAGGTGAGACGTCATTAACATATAATGAGAATAGTAGCGGACACAATACTGATCATTGAGAGGCTCCTTATACTACATTCCTCCATTGTGACCTTTTTGTTCCAACCACTGCACCTTGCTGGCACGATGTAAAGTATGAGTGGAACCGTTCTAAGGCACTTGAAGAAAAGCTTAGGCTTTTGAGCAGAGCAAGTAAAATGTCAGAGTCCACAGTGTCGAAACTTTGCTGAAATCTAAAACACACATAATAGTCCCCTGCTGTCTGTCCATGGCTTGTTTCAAATCGTCACTCACGTTTATAAGATCAGTCGTCGTACAGAGATTTTGCCGGAAACCTGATTTGTAATCTTCTATTCATTGGCACCTGTTCGCATTTGCCCTCCATGGATTTGAAATTATTATTTTTTCTTGAAGTCTGAGGGGATTTCGCTTGACTCATGTATCTTTTTGAAATACAATACACGATTTCACAATATCGTATAGTGATTGGCGACTTTCGTTTTCCTCAATCAAAATCTCTGTGTGTATCACTTATTCGCCAACAGAAGCGAAGTTGTTGACCGGGATAGAGTTGTGACATATGAGAACACAGGGAGACACAGCAAATATCTAGACTGTAGTCCATCTCGTAGTATCAGACACATGTCAGTATGTGTTCGACTGACTGAAATGGTGCAGTGGTTAGTACAAGGGGCTCGTAATCGAGTGTGCGACGGTTCAAACCCGCATCCGGCTATCCAAATTTAGGTTTTAAATCGATGCCTGAGTCATTCCAAGCAAATACCGGGATGGTTCCTTTAAAAGGGCATGGCCGATTTCGTTCCCCATCCTAGGATTATTACGAGCTTGTGCTCCGTCTTCAATGATCACAGTACTGGCGGGGAGTTAATCTCTAATCATCCCTCCTTCCTTTCTGCATTGTGTCTTCGGTTAATTGCTCCATACAGCGAAAGAGACGGTTCTACAACTCTACCCGATGTTGTGATAAATGCGAAACACAGGAGTTTACAAAAGTTCCGATGGAAATAGGAAGAGCACCAGCTAGTTGAAAGACAAATTTAGAGAGATCTCCATATAACTGAGACATAAAACTTCCCATTAACATATCCAGGTAGGCGACGCAACCGAGAGTAGCTCTATAGAAAAGAAGAGCCCATGCGTTTGGCGTTTGCTCAACGCGCAAAGCACGTTCATTTTTGGTGGGTTTTATCATGTTTTTAAAATAATTTCCTGTCCGGCGCAATCACACTAATTTCAAAACGAAGCGAGCGGTTTCGGCCGTCATCGCCAATTTTCAGATCTACAAGACGAATGAGTTAAAAAGTTAAAAAGAGAAGTTACGAAGATTATGTCGAATCTAAAATACAGTTAAATTTTTCGATGTCATACCATAAAACACACGCAGCAGTTGAAACCCACCTCTGAGGGAACCACTCTTTATAAAAGTTAAGCCCCTGGTGGGCTATTGACTGAATATTCATGTGTTGTTGCCATATTTGAATAATGTTCCTCGGTACTAATTTTAGAACAGCATGCATGAATACTTCAATCAATAAAATTATAAACCTTCATTAGACAATCTGCAATTAGCGTATTTTTGACACAGATGTGATCCATCTGTAATAAGCGGTACATCACAGAAAGTGGTAAGACAAATCGGTGGCCGGCCGATGTGGCCGAGCGGTTCTAGGCGCTACAGTCTGGAACCGCGCGACCGCTACGGTCGCAGGTTCGAATCTTGCCTCGGGCATGGATGTGTGTGATGTCCTTAGGTTAATTAGGTTTAAGTAGTTCTAAGTTCTAGGGGACTGATGACCTCAGAAGTTAAGTCCCATAGTCCTCAGAGCCATTTGAACCATTTGAACTCGTTTACCAACGCATAACAGTGTGGCTTCATAAATAATAAATCAATTTCATTTTTGCACAATTTTGTTCGTAGTTATTAGTTTTATCCAACTGTTAGCCGCCCTGCGAGCTTCTGAAATTAGGGATTAATATCTTTACATTGCTTTTATATCTTCTCAACATGCAATGAAGCATTGCGATTACCGATTTAATAGAGCGTTGTTACACATTTGCTGTAAATTGGTACCGTAAGAATTCGCACAAGTGGTCAAGAAGGGTTTATATCTGACGCTTTGGCACAGAAAGGCGCCTATTTGCAAAAATCCATTTTCTCTGGGTAAGGTCTTGAAGTATCTGATACATGTGGCAGTACCGAAGATATCAATTCTCGTCACTAACAAAAACAGGCAGATGTTTATATAACAATCTCGAAGATTACACTTTTTCTTATGAGACAGATTGCACGAAGAGATAAAAAATCGTTGATATCGAGTCCGTCTTACGATGAAGACACATATTTGACATATATAAAATTGGATTGAAAGAAATGTCATGTTTCCTTAATGAGTAACGCCTTAATTCCCAATGAACCACGATTTCAATCCAGGACTGGTGAACCGACGTCCGTCTTCTCATAGTATCTTGAGTATGATATGGAATGCATGCGATCTGCACATTTAAGCTGCTCAGTGAAGCTGTGACCTAACTAGTGCCTATTTCTAATACCACAGCGCTTTCCCAGGCATTGGGCTTAGAACAAATAAGTTTATTTTGTCATTACGCAAGACACACAAATTTCCAACAAAGACATCTGATCAGTGTTTTCTTTGAACTGGAAAGTAATTAATATTGCAGCCTCTAAAACTTTACTTTTATATCATAAACGAACGTTCAGATAATCAAGCTGTTTGCGAGAAATACAACAAAAGATAGAGTTAACGACGTGACTTATCTTCCTTCATAGTGGTGGTCTTCGTAACCCTAGACGTTTACATCCAGCTTTTGTTCACTGTATTCAATGTAATTCTTTTCCTGAAGCAGGTAGACTCTTTCTTCGTCGTGGATTGAGAGTGACGGTCATTTATGGTACCTTGACGTATTTATAGCGTCAGTGACATGGCAATGTAAACGATTGTTTCGTTTCACTGTGTCAGATGCCGTCATTGTCAACGCATAAACATTATACTATGCAACACCAGCAGTAATGAAACTATCCGTGATGTGTACTTCAAATTATTGAGTCGAAATTACCTTGTATTAACTGATTGCCTCTGTCTTCCTAGACGTCGTCATTCAGAATATATTTCTGAACGTTGTATTGTATTGTATGGAACTGGGGACCTAGAAACTACGAAGAGGCTTCGTCCCCGCCGTAGCCCACGGTGGTACACAACCCCACAACAGGCTACAGCAGTCCACTCACACCTCCGCCGCCCCACACTGAACCCAGGGTTATTGTGCGGTTCGGCCCCCAGTGCACCCTCCCAGGGAACGTCTCACTCCAGACGAGTGTAGCCCCAATGTTTGCATGGTAAAGTAATTATGGTGTACGCGTACGTGAAGAAAGTGTCTGCGCAGCAATCGCCGACATAGTCTAACTGAGGCGGAATAAGGGGAACCAGCCCGCATTCGCCGAGGCAGATGGAAAACCGCCTTAAAAACCATCCACAGTCTGGCCGGCACACCGGACCTCGACACTAATCCGCCGGGCGGATTCGCGCCGTTGACCGGCACGCCTTCCCGCCCTTAAATATCTGAACATAGTTAGATTTTCTTGGATGGCTGTAAAATGTATAATACCTTGTTATCTACTGAGAAAATGTGTGTTGGCATCGTAAATTTACTGATGTTCCGGACATCGTTGTATGAAAACTCTCTTAATGGAAAAGCAACAGACCCATTATGTGGTATTGCCTACCAAAGTGACCAGATTACAGCCTACACTTAATTGTTGCTGTCTTATGAAAGAAACTGATGAGTCGTTGCCGGGCAACGCTCCATCGTGCGTCTGAATCCGGCGTGTGTCACCGCGTCAGGCAGTCCGGGGGAAGGAACAACATTCGCTATGCTGTGAAGGCAGAAGGCGCCCAAATACCAGGTAACATTTGACACAGCATTGTCTTCTTGGAATATTGAGCTCAAGGTTGCAATACAGGAAGGGTACTACATGATCCTCTCATAATTGAGTAGGTTAGAAGCGTAACTCACATGCTCCAAAAACATAAATTTTCACAAATGACTAAAAACGTGTTTTACATGCGTCGTGCGCATGTCTCATATATTGACATCAGTATGTGTAAGAACAATGGCTACACATCATTATGTATATTTCAGATTATGTTTGCTTATTGAGACATTACAATTATTTAAGGTTATATATTATGGATCATGTGAGTTTTGTTAGTGAGCTATGGAACATGTAAGCTTTGACAATCTCCATTTTCGATCTTGTGAGTTTTGGTACTGAGCTGTTTGGACGATGTCGGTTTCGCGGGAACTACCGTGTTGTGACTCGATATACAACACTTTTTGGTTCCGACTGCAAGCCACTTTCTCTTATACAATGTATATATAATATTACATTCCGATGTTAATCGTGATAAATACCTATTAATCATCTTTTATGGACTTTACTTGTGTTAGTTTACAAAAGATATTCTGTAGTTGGAATACCGTTTGCAATTTCATAAAAGAAATTTCTACTCTGCACATTTCTTCAGTTTAGTGATCAAAGAAATTTACAAATTTTTCCATTCATGAGAACTAATTATTGATCACAAAGAAAAGTAGAATATTATAATCAGGAAAATAATTCAAACTTGTTAACCATTCTTTGAGAAGAAAGAAACTATCAAATACCAAAAGAAAATAAGCTACTAAAATAAAACTGAAGATTTGAAGGAGATTCACTTCTAAAACTGAAAAAAATTTTACTCATCTATGTCTATATCACAACATTAAGTTCCTCTTGAATCATATCACACATACACTCATGATTAGTTTGGTCCGTTGTATTCTCATCAGTAACGTGCTTATAGAACTTGAGCTCCTCAATTTCTCTCCAGCTTTCCCCATAATGGCCAGCCAGAAGGTTTTCAACATCCCTCCTTTTCTCTAAAGAGATTGAATTCTTTGGTTGGATGAGTTCGGGATGTGTAAGTGCATTTACTCCAGATTTAAACACAGATCTAAACATTCCAAGGTCATTTTTGTACGTTTGTTCACCACGCGCAAGAATTTTATTTCCCACTCCTCGCTTTATGTAAATGCGCTTACATTTTGAAATTGAAAAATGTCATGTTCCTGGATTTCGTAATGCAATTTTCACACAATTCTTGAAGTCGGCAACCTTGGAGTCGCTTCCTACCAATTTAAATGCTGAGTGACTAGAAATTATCTCATACACTTGTTCAGGCTGTACTATTACTTCCATTGTTTTCATTTTCCTTTCTATATTTCCAAACACACGGTCTGGAGGAATGTAACTATGACCGTTGACTGGAAAAATGATTTCAATTTCATCGATATGTGGGGGAGACTTTACGGAAAGCCAAAACATGCACATCGCAACCAAAGTAGAATTCTTATTTTGTGCAGCACACCCATCACATACCAATCGAATTTGTTTGTAATGGGACATGTCTAGGGAGTTTAATGTATCAAACACACATGAGGCTATAGTGTTTGAATCTCGACTGAATTCATTTTCTGCCCAACAATAAGAAGTGACAGTGGAACGGTTTAACTCAGATATACTGTGACCTTTAACAATGGTAAAATTCTGGACATAAATTTGTCTGCTATAATAGCATGACTGATCTGGAACTTTGGGCGATGGAATATTCTTCTCACAATCAAATGTAAGAATTAACGTTTCAACGTCTTTGCCCTTCAGGATGTTAAAAAATGCCATATACTTTAACTTGTGAACACTTTTTTCAGTAATTAATTGAGTTTTCTTGTTAAGGTCTCACTCATGTTTTAACTTTTCAGCTAGGCTTAAAGATGTAGAACACACATCAGTTCTCGGTGTACCAAAGCCTACGTTGTATTTTGTGTTAAAGATGTACCTGAAGTAAGATAGCTTCACAGGGATGTTTTCAGGCTTGGAAGAATAAATTTTTCATAACATTTTACAGTTAATAAACGCAGAGAGATGCCGTCTTTCTGTTCGTCCTCTACAGTAATGTGTGTCTACTTGCTGATGAAACTGTTTAGTGATATTATTTATTCTGAATCGTGACACTCCCAATACATTTATAAAGGTTGACATGCAAACTGGAACTTAATTTTTCTGTGTGCTTCGTATAAAATATTTCGTCGTTCTAAGCAGCTGCGACTTTTGGCTTTGACTTTATTTGTCTTCTCTAGGTCGACGTCTGAAGACGTTGCGAATTTCCACGTACTTCAATATGAACTGATTCTGATAATCTCTTTCCGGTGTTTTATAAAACAAATCATGAAAGTTTTTAATATCGTTCATAGAAAGTGAACAGCAATTAAATGCTCCTCCACGGTGTTGACACGTCGGATACTGGGGCAGCACTGAAGGTTTGTACCTCTCAAGATAGAACAAACTACACTGTGAGGTCCTGTTTATTTTTCAAAAATGGACTTATATTGAATTTGCGATTCCTCACTGTTAAGTTCCAAAGAAAGAGTCCTATAGATTCTTACGTGGAGGAACAAATCAAGCCAATAACCAGAATCAGTTTAATTTGAAAATAATGAAGAAAACAGGATATCCTAACCTCATTCGTTTGACATCGTGACTTTTCTACATTTCTGGATGCTTTGAACGTTTCCTTGGCTTTCCTCTTTCTCCATCGGGTGAAACGTTTTCTTCCATGACTTGTGTCTCAAAAAATGGTTCAAATGGCTCTGAACACAATGGGACTTAACTGCTGAGGTCATCAGTCCCCTAGAACTTAGAACTACTTAAACCTAACTAACCTAAGGACAACACACACATCCATGCCCGAAGCAGGATTCGAACCTGCGACCGTAGCGGTCGCGCGGTTCCAGACTGTAGCGCCTAGAACCGTTCGGCCACTCCGACCGGCACTTGTGTCTCAAATCAGTTTTATTACAACCGCTGTATTGAATTATATTCCCCAAAATAACTGAACAGAACAGAAAACAGTCCACTGGCACCAATATTTACTACTACACAAGAAAATGGCGCCGAGTGAGCTAATCGCTGATTGGTCAAGATGAGGTACGCGACAAAACTCACAAGATCCCGCGGATCATGAGACTTTTGAAACTAACCATGAAGTTTAACACCGGTTTTCTCAAGGATCTTGTGCCAAATGTGAATAACTGTTTCGTGAATTATGTTCTATGTATAAAGCTATATGAGAATATGTCGGCATCTCAGTTTTCATTATTTTGGAGCATATGAGTTATGACTCTAACCACCGCCGCCCCACATCGAACCCAGGATTATTGTGCGGTTCGGCCCCCAGTGCACCCTCCCCGGGAACGTCTCACACCAGACGAGTATAGTCCCAATGTTTGCGTGGTAAAGTAATTATGGTGTACGCGTACGTGAAGAAAGTGTCTGCGCAGCAATTGCCGACATAGTGCACCTGAGTCGGAGTAAGGGGAACCAGCCCACATTCACCGAGGCAGATGGAAAACCGCCTTAAAAACTATCCACAGGCTGTCCAGCATACCGGACCTCGACACTAACCCGCCGGGCCGCCTTCCCGCCCTTAAATATCTGAACATAGTTAGATTTTCTTGGATGGATGTAAAATGTATAATACCTTGTTATCTATTGAGAAAATGTGTGTTGGCATCGTAAATTTACTGATGTTCCGGACATCGTTGTACGAAAACTCTCTTAATGGAAAAGTAACAGACCCATTATGTGGTGTTGCCTACCAAAGTGACCAGATTACAGCCTACACTTAATTGTTGCTGTCTTATGAAAGAAACTGATGAGTCGTTGCCGGGCAACGCTCCATCGTGCGTTTTGAATCCGGGATGTGTCACCGCGTCAGGCAGTCCGGGGGAAGGAACAACATTCGCTATGCTGTGAAGGCAGAAGGCGCCCAAATACCAGGTAACATTTGACACAACATTGTCTTCTTGGAGTACTGAGCTCAAGGTTGCAATACAGGAAGGGTACTACATGGCCCTCTGATACTTCACAAACATGGCAGTTGCTTGAGTGATCCATCCGTTGTTTACAGTAGTAGATACTGACGATGCCGCCGGCCGGTGTGGCCGTGCGGTTCTAGGCGCTTCAGTCTGAAACCACGTGACCGCTACGCTCGCAGGTTCGACTCCTGCCTTGGGCATGGATGTGCGTGATGTCCTTACTTTAGTTAGGTTTAAATAGTTCTAAGTTCTAGGAGACTGGGATCAGATGTTAAGTTCCATAGTGCTCAGAGCCATTTGAACCATTTTTGAACTGATGATGCCGCCCACAGTCTAGTGTTACAACGCGTCTGCTGTTTCTTCAATAAAACGTTTCGCAATGTCTGCAGAATCATCCTAATCATGTAAAATGAACGCAGTGGTCTAAATTATACATGGGCAACTGGAAGGAAATTCAGCACCTATATCTAAGCACAACGCTAAGGCATTTTTCGGAAAATATACGAATTATTTAGCAAGTTTGCTTGAGACAGGTTTTCGTCCCGCCGAAAGCGGGTACCCGAAAGTCAACAGATAGACAAGAACAGTGCAAAGGATATTTTGCTTCGAAATTTTTTGAAATACAAACTTTGCTGATAGGTAAACCTGTAGCGTAGGCTACGTCGGAAGATGATAATTTTGTTGGCCATTTAGCGATGCAGTCAAACGCGGTTGTCCGGAAAAGAAGTAAGGCTACAGTTGCTGAAAAGATCTTGTAATAATTCAGAAAAATCAGTGTCTAAAGCAGTGGTGTCCAACGTTTTCGCTTCCTGTGCCACACTGGAAGAGGACAAGTATTTTTGCTTCGCACATAATATACTTAATTATAACCGCTGATGAGAAAAAAACGTAAAGGGACGGTGGAGGTATACAGTTAACACATCCAAAAAATTTAGAATTTATTAACTTATGATTTATTATTGTAAAATAGCAAGGTAAAATTGATTCAACATTTTAAATATGACATTTAATTAAATATTTTATATATATGTATTTACAAATCACAGAATTAAGGCATCATTCGACTTGGAATTTCGGAAACTAATGTATCAACATGTGTTTAAAACTCTGACTCCCTGCTTTGACAGTAATATTATGAGCATCAATAACACGTAATTCATGATGCATAAGAAGCCAGTCCGTGGGCTGTCGAATGAAGATATTAAAATGGATTAAAGCTCATCTTGCCTGGGGTGTTAGGTGATATGCCTGGATTATTTCGGCCAAACAGCCGATTACTTTTTATCGTTCTGCTGCTACGTTCAGTTTAGCGTACAGTTGTTATTGTTGTTGTTGTTGTGGTCTTCAGTCCAGAGACTGGTTTGCTGCAGCTCTCCATGCTACTCTATCCTGTGCAAGCTTCTTCATCTCCCAGTACCTACTGCAACCTATATCTTTCTGAATCTGTTTAGTGTATTCATCTCTTGGTCTCCCTCTACGATTTTTACCCCCACGCTGCCCTTCAATACTAAACTGGTGATCCCTTGATGCTTCAGAATATGCCCTACCAAACGATCCCTTCTTCTAGTCACGTTGTGATACAAATTTCTCTTCTCTCCAATTCTGTTCAATACCTCCTTATTAGTTATGTGATCTACCCCTCTAATCTTCAGCATTCTTCTGTAGCACCACATTTCGAAAGCTTCTATTCTCTTCTTGTCTAAACTATTTATCGTCCACGTTTAACGTTCATACATGGCCACACTCCATACATATAGTTTCAGAAACGACTTCCTGACACTTAAATCTATACTCGATGTTAACAAATTTCTCTTCTTCAGAAACGCTTTCCTTGCCATTGCCAGTCTACATTTTATATCCTCTCTACTTCAACCATCATCAGTTATTTTTCTCCCCAAATAGCAAAACTCATTTACTACTTTAAGCGTCTCATTTCCTAGTCTAATTCCCGCAGCATCACCCAACTTAATTCGACTACATTCCAATATCCTCGTTTTGCTTTTGTTGATGTTGATCTTATATCCTCCTTTCAAGACACTGTCCATTACGTTCAGCTGCTCTTCCAGGTCCTTTGCTGTCTCTGACAGAATTACGATGTCATCGGCGAACGTCAAAGTTTTATGTCTTTTCCAAGGATTTTATTCCTACTCCGAATTTTTCTTTTGTTTCCTTTACTGCTTGTTCAATATACAGATTGAATAACATCGGGGAAAGGCTACAACCCTGTCTCACTCCCTTCCCAACCACTGCTTCCCTTCCATGCCCCTCGACTCTTATAACTGCCATCTGGTTTCTGTACGAATTGTAAATAGGCTTTCGCTCTCTGTATTTTACCCCTGCCATCTTCAGAAGTGAGTATTCCAGTCAACATTGTGAAAAGCTTTCTCTAAGTCTACAATTGGTAGATACGTAGGTTTGCCTTTCCTTAATCTATTTTCTAAGACAAGTCGTAGGGTCAGTATTGCCTCATGTGTTCCAACGTTTCTACGGAATCTAAACTGATCTTCCCCGAGGAGTACCCTTTTTAATTTTTTTCTTTATCGCAGCATTTGGCCACATTTTGCATTATTTTACGGGTCTTGCTGTGGATAACGGACTTAGGAAGAATCATTGAAATTACAGATAGCTACACCCTTCACTTGTGGTCTCTCGTCTTGTCACAGTATCAAAGACGCAATGCTATCTATTATTAATTTGCATCGGTTGACGATAGTTCCAAGACGATGACGTCCCATATCTGCCGACAATTATCGACCAGAGACCGTGGCCAAGTTGTTGCAGCCTGATAGTACATTACAACCACGTTATAGAGGACTTTTTCTAGTAAAGACGGGTTGTGAGGGGTATGAGCATGAAGGGCAACGAAGCAGCTTCAGCCATCACTTGGAGTACTAACACATTTCGGTTTGTACTGATCATCTGACATGGTAGAAACTGCACATGAAAGTAAAAAGGTTTCGTCAAAGCTCATTGTAGACACATACAGGGGATAGGCAAAATAATGTGAACACCAGTAATTACTTAGGAATGGTTTATTAAAAAGGAGTAGGACCCACAGTTGCCCTTAATACAACTGGCATTCTCCTTGGAATACTGGCATAAAATGATTGTATAGTCTGCAGAGGAATGTTGTACCACTCTTCGATCGGAACCTCTTCTAACTCCTATAGTGACGAGGGAGTCTGCGCTCCAATATCGCCCATAAGGGTGCAATAATGTTCCAAGTCTGGGGACTGTGATGGCCAGAGAAGACGCTGCTGTCGAGTTGCATGCTCCTCATACCACGATTGTACTGTCCTGGCTGTGTGAATGAGAGCATTATTGTCCTGAAATACGGCATCATTGTTGGCCAACAACATTTGAATCAGGGAATGCACCTGATCACCTACAATGTACACAGAACCGTTGGATCTAAAACGGCTTTTGAGAATATTGATAGTACCAACAGAATACCATGATATGGCTGCCCACACCAACACACTTCTACCTCCATGCTTAACCGTTGGAATCAAGCAATTAGGATTGTAGGCTTCTGTTGGCGTTCTCCAGACATAAGTCCAGCTCGATGTTGGAAATAACGAAAACTTTGATTCGTCAGACCATATGACATGTTTACACCGATCAGCCGTCCAGGATTTATGCTCCTGACACCATGTTAAAGCGGCCAGTGTCGATAGATACGGGGTCTCCAAGATGGCTATTAAGCTCTGCAATCACTTTAGCCGCTGTAGTTTTGTGCTTTTTCTTTTTCTTTTTTTTCTTTTTTTCTTTTTTTCCCCCCCACACACAATTCGTATTAGCGTACGACGTTCTGCCATTTAGTTTTGATTTCCGCCCACTATTACGTTTACGCGATGATGTCTTTCCATGTCTTGTAGGCTGTCATGACTGTTGAAACAGTTGCTCTTGAAATATTCAATAAGTTGGCTGTTTTGGTTACCGATGCCCCAGCTAATCGGGCCCCCACAATCTGCCCTTTTTGGAACTCTTTTAGGTCTTTCATTGCATGTCGACCTCGGCACTACTGTGTTGTTGAGCGTCAAACGGAACCATCCCATTACTACCACTGTTCACATTGTTTTGCCTATCCCCTGTACACGTGGTTCTTATTTGTAGCGATGGATATGATATCAAATTAAACCTGTTTCAACAGAATTACGGTGCTGTTAGATAGTAAACACTGGCAGTAGCTGCACTCCACATGAAGGTTCCCAGCATCTTACTTACTTGTACTTATCAGAACTACGGTGAAAAAGGTTCCTTATCACAATCGTACAGAAATAGCACAGAATTTTCTTGTATTTCCAGAAACTAATTTCATTATATATCTCTAAAATTCTAGTTTCGCAGTTGCACCTGAGGCATCAGAAAGATAACAGACCAACGCATTTGACGGATTCGCTGGTATTAAGAACGCGATTTTGGTGGTTCAGGTATAGCAAGGGTGGCGGAGTTAAGAACAGGTTGGACAAATGAGAGCTAATGGGACAATAGCATGGTGTGGCGGGAATTTTAGATTGAAAATGTTCAATTTATCATAACTTTACGTAAACGGAATGTTATGGATTTTTTGATGCTCTCTTCTTGGCCCGCACTGTTCTTTTGGACCACATGTGGTCCGCGGGCCACTATTTGGGCAACCCTGGAGAGGCTACTCTGAACTGCAGTTTCAACATTGTATCATACGCTGCACAACTGTATTTACTGTTGCTGAGAATGTCTTACGAACTTAAGGTTTGCGACTTTTTCGTATTATAATACTGGTACCAAGATGAAGAATCATAATCGTCATCTCTATAATGGGCTAGGAGATCTGGCATGTTTCAGTTTAACTGTCCATCTTTTTCTTGGACGTCACACACTGAGTGCTCTTGAGGTGTTATAACGTAGAACTGATTTTCATATGCAATTTTCACCCATTCGCACCACATTTTCACCGATTTACGTAAATTAACGTCGATTTCGGCTCCTGCGAAATATATTCTTTTCCGATATCGGCATCTCTCTCGGATCACGTAATCCGTGACAGTAATGTGACCTTGTAGAGCAACCACTCCAGCGGTCTCTCCGCGGTGGTAACACGGGTACCCGTCAGATCACAGAAGTTAAGCGCTGTCGGGCTTGGCTAGCACGTCGATGGGTGACCGTCCGGGTCTGATGAGGGCCGTTGACAAGCGGGATACACTCAGTCCTTGTGAGCCAATTGAGGAACTACGTGATTGAGAAGTTGCGGCTCCGGTCACGAAAACTGACAGTGGTGTGCGGCGGACCACATGCTGCTCCACATCCGCATCAGTGACGCCTGTCAGCTGAGGACGGCACGGTGGTCGGTTGGTCGGCACCGTTGGGCCTCCGACGGAGAGGAGAATAACCACAAAGCCCCATTATATGGCTGCCCAAGCCGTCACTGATCCCCCATCGTGTTTCACTCCCGTTACGTAAACTCGGCCAGTAGTTTTTCTACTACAAGACTCATCCGACCGAATGACTTTTTTCCATTTATGCGTAGTCGAGGTTTCACGGCCTCGGCAGCACGTTTTCCTGTTACGGGCTTTAACATCATTGATTCGTGGTTTTCGGAATTTCAGCTCTCCCTGAAATTCCTTGCATATGGATCTCCCTTAGTGTTATAGTGCTGATATGGTTCGAAATTATGTCCTGCAGTGACTTCTGCAGCTGTCCTCCTCTTATTTTCCGTCACAGTCCTCTTCAGTGACCGTGTGTCACTATCACCCAACAAACACTTTCGTCTGCAGTGTGACATAGTGGACGATGTTTTCCTGCTTTCCCTTTATGCGGTATGTCTTCGGTACTGTGCCTCTTGAAACACTAAAATCTTCGGCTCTGCTGGTTACGTAAGCACCCATCATACGAGCACCAACAAAAAATGGTTCAAATGGCTCTGAGCACTATGGAACTTAACTTCTAAGGTCATCAGTCCCCTAGAACTTAGAACTACTTAAACCTAACTAACCTAAGGACATCACACACATCCATGCCCGAGGCAGGATTCGAACCTGCGACCGTAGCGGTCGCGCGGTTCCAGACTGTAGCGCCTAGAACCGCTCGGCCACCCCGTCCAGCGAGCACCAACAATCTGCTCGTGTTCGAATTTATTTAGTTCCAACATAATGCTCTCAGAATTAACACAATACTGCTGTGACCACGGCTGACACTTAACAGCATATTAAAAACATTGCCCAGGCGCCGTTCGTGGTGAAATAAAGCAACGCAACCTGCAGGCTTGGCTGCACCTGCATTTATGTTCTACTACGTTTTTCTCGCTTTGTTTCCATATTTTTGTCCCAAACCAACGTTACGTCATGCGTACTTGTCAAGTATTCCACAGGCTGCAACAATATTCTAGAACTGTATATATGCAGACTGAAGCGACGACTGAAAATTTGTATCAGGACCTCCTGCTCACTAGGTAGATGTGCTAACCACTATGTCACCCTGGCACAGTAGTTTTTCAGAAGGGCGCAGACTACCCTAGCATGCCTTCCTCCTCAGTCCAAATTCCCACTCACGCCTCAGCCCATTTGGAATTTGAATTTAGGAGGGAGGCGTGTTAGGGTAGTCCACGCAGTTGTGCAAAGCCTTTGTGCCAAGTGGCATAGTGGTTGGGGCATCTGCCTAGTGAACACGGGACCAGAGTTCGAGTCCTACCCTTGGTACAAATTTTCATTTGTCCCTTCAATTTGCAAATATGCATCATAGATGTATGAGACCTTAAAAGGTTGGAATCACTTAGTTTCACTTGATCTTAGAATTGGTTGCATAAGCGATGCACAGCACTTTACCAGAACTTAGCAACAAATCTGTCTCCTATTCGCCATCCCTGATCCATCGATGTACCTCCTTGTAAGTAGCTATTAAATGGCTTACGGAGTATGTTTGCAAGGTGTAGATGTGGATGCAGTTGTAGATGTAAATGTGACTCATTATCGAGAATGGCTAGTAAGTGAGACCTCAGGAACGCACGATATGTCTCTTAGTTTTCATCGCGTCTCATCTGTCTTATCTATAAACTCTTGATTAGGCAAATGGAAGCGTCAGAAAGTAATTGTTCCGGTTATGTGGCAGGCTCCTTACAGTGCGCGCATATCTTCACCGTTGAGTGATCTGTAGGTGTGAAATAACCACTTAATTACAGTGATGAACAAGTGTCGCTTTTTTTATACGACGTGCTTACTTTCTGAAGAAAAAAAAATGACTATGTAGCAGCAGCAGCACTAAAATCACGTACTTCTACTGAGGAACTCTCACTTCATGCAATAATTTAACGTTTTCAGTCGATCTCGTTTCCTTCGGCACTTCCGCTATCTTGCGAGGTGCCGGGGCAAGCAGTGTATTTAACACTAAATTCTTCTAGAATCTACATATGTAAATGATGCTCTAAGCCCCTCCTATTCTAACTCCGACTTTTGCTGTTGCACATGGATTAAAAATATACGCGAACTGACTGTAATCAACCCTGCAAGTGGAGTAGAAAAGAGTTTGGCACCTGCAATAATTTAATTTGATAAATAAGTTAAATAAAGGAAGGTTTCATTAACGTAGTGAGAAATGATGGGTTGCTCTACCGATTAACAGAATGAAAGTTCTGTCCAAAATAACAATATGATTTATTAAGACTAAACAGCCGGCCGCGGTGGTCTAGCGGTTCTGGCGCTGCAGTCCGGAACCGCGGGACTGCTACGGTCGCAGGTTCGAATCCTGCCTTGGGCATGGGTGTGTGTGATGTCCTTAGGTTAGTTAGGTTTAAGTAGTTCTAAGTTCTAGGGGACTTATGACCTAAGATGTTGAGTCCTATAGTGCTCAGAGCCATTTGAACCATTTTTTTTAACTAAACGCAAAATAATAAACAAAAACACATGAAACATTTATAATACATCAAATTGGCTCAAATTGGATACTCAAACAAACGCTGTGAAGGTGAAGTTGTCCCTAAACTAGATTGCGAGGTTTATGACGAAGTGGTATGTGGAGCCAATTCCTTGCCACTCAAATCTTAAGAGAGACACACAGCTAACCCAACATTAATTGCTGCTACTCAAGACAGAACAAAGTTAGAAAAAGACGAACAGGCGCGCTCTGCTGAGCTCTGATTATCACCTAGGAAAATCCCTATCTGCCGGTGCTGTGGACATACATTACCAAACTGTCTTCTTAACTGCCAGAACACGATCTGGCATACCGGAGGCGATGGCTGGTTGCTTCGACGTCCTCGACCGAAAGGCGAGAGCCGACTACCTAGAGCACCCATACAGGCCGAACACACAACATTCCCGCCCCCACGACAGTGGCCGTGGTTAAACGTTCCAATCAGCAACTCGAAAACCGGCGGAAAATTCCACTCCATTGCCGGAGCACTACCATTCCACCAATGGAGATTCTTGGCGCCAATTTCTGCGCTGATTTTGCTACGTCACGGAGCTATGCCCTGAGCAAGCCAATCACAGTTACTATTTTGCAGAAAGCGCGGGAATTTTCCCACCACAACTGCCTGGGTACACAAGTCATTCCCACGCCTCGCTGGTAGCCCGCCAGAAAGTGTTTTCGCTAAGATTCTGCGAAGTAACGGAACCTCTAGCCCAGCCGCTACTTCAGACCCCTCCGGGCGTGTCTTTTGACAATGTCGGCGTCTGCAAAGCATTCACTCGACTTCCTCACACCCGTCGGCTTAACCCCTTCCAGATCAGCGGAGCCCGCCTGTCACCGGACCACCCGGGTGACGAGAGACGCTGCGTGGGAAGTCCGCGTGTGAAGGAATAGCGACTTTTCACTGCATGCAATTAGAGAGGAAAATCGTAAGATAGAAATATGAGAGGGGGCTCATGCCACCTCTCAATCTTCTCCAGGAACGCCCGATGGTGTAAAAGCTGTTTAATAGACTACCGTAAAAATATCCGACTACACAGTTCTTAAATTTCGTCTTTAACGACTTCTCAGTCAGCAAAGTATTAAACAATAAAAGAAGTCCTTACATTAATTCCCTTTTCGATTAGACTGGGGCTTTAATCTGTCTCCTACTGCAGCATTTCTCTTTCTCAAATGATACTTTTGTCAAATTATCTATTTTTCTTCCGGACTCAAAACTTTCTAAATAATTACTTACACTTTTTATCTCATAAAAGACAGCCGTCTTAGATCGTCGCTCCCCTGAGTTTCTTCTGACACAGTTTTATCGAACTTATATGCGGTTGCACGATAGGTCCCTGAACATTGTTATACACATAGATTGAGAGGGTTCATCTATATTGAATTTACTACACCGCAAACAAGGCCATTTTGTTTTTAATAACTGTTACAGCATAACAGTTCGAAAATTTTGATTAGCTATAAAATAAAATAATTGGCTGAAACTTAGCGATATTTACCCCACCGTTTGCTCTCGTCCACATACAAACGTGTCCATACATAGCGATAGCGCCGAGAAAAAAATGTGCGATAAAGGGAAGTCCGTTTGCAGCATCGAGCTTCTGCTGGACGTCCAGAGCGTCGATAACTTTGCGGGCTACGCGTGGAAACATAGAAATGTGATATCAATTGAAGAATACGCAACGAAGATGTGGAAAGCTGGATTTAGGTTATGACATATTCGGTATGTCTGCCATCATCGGCGATAATGTGGCGCAGACGAATAGCGAATTCTGCATTCCTCGCTGAAGTGTTGGAACATTGATGCTGTCGATGACCGCCTGAATGACTGTTTTCAGCTCACCAGTGGTTTTGGGGCTTTTGTTGTATAGCTTGTCTTTAATATAGCCCCACACGAAGGAGTCACATGTGTTCAGATCCGGAGAGTATGATGGTCAATCGAGGCTCATGACAGTAGGCTCTAGGTACCCCAGAGCCAGAATGTGGTCTCCAAAGTGCTCCTCCAGGACATCAAACACTCTCCTGCTTCGATGGGGTCATGCTTCGTCTTGCATGAACTACATATTGTCGAAATCAGGGTCACTTTGGATAATGGGGATGAAATCGTCTTCCAAAACCTTCACGTCCCGTTTGGTAATCACCGTGCCATCAAGGAATATCCCACCGATTATTCTGCGACTGGACATGCACACCACATAGTCACCCGTTAAGGGTCAAGAGACTTATCGATCGCGAAATGCGGAGTCTCAGTCCCCCAGTTACGTCAGTTTTGCTTACTGAGGAACCCACCCAAATGAAAGTCGGCTTCGTTGCTGAACCAAACCGTATTCACATCAAATTCCTGTTTGCCAGTTCTATGGACAATAGTGCTGGCGAAACACAACCGCTGTTCCATATCCCTGGGACTTAATAGCTGATGGGTTTGAATTTTGTATCGGAAGAGATGCAGGTCTTCAACAATTTGTCGCAATGTTTCCCGGTTGATTCCCACCTGTTTTGCAGTTCGTCTGCCCGGTTTCCTGGGGCTAGTTTGAAACACAGCGCCTGTCTTCTCTATGTTTTCAGGCTCTTTCACCGTTTTTGAACGACCGACATTGCCAACACTGTCTTCACGAACACTAGCCGTTCTTTCAAACTTGTGAATCAAATTCTTGACTGTTAGCACACTTGGGCCGATCGTCTTCAGCTTGAACTCGGTCGCAATTTTCCTTTGAGCCGCAGATGGGCTGTTACTGCTCGCTTAGTAGGCTTTCACAAGCGGTATACGCTCAGGCACGCTGCACCGTGACATTTTCACGTGCAAATGGCCGACAACAACTAATTCCCATAACACACTAATTCCCATCATGCCCCGCGGCCAACTGTGCAGTTTGAACGTCCTAACGCAAACCGTTCAGAAGTTATGTCTACTTTATTTCGTATAGTTCAATAATTGTCACCCTGTGAATGCCACTGGAAATAAATTATACATTAATAACATCAACGAGCCTTATTGACTGCAGCTTGTAAAAAAATACACGAGTAAAAAAAATCGTCCGCTGGAGCAAGGCCTAGTTACATGTGAGAATAATTAATCTTGGCCACAGTTATGGCAGGATTTTGGATTGGGATTGACTGGCATAAAGGAGCGAGTCTGTATATATGAGGTGCAGGTAAAAAAACGTACTGTGAGAGGCCTTGCTAAAACTGTGGAACAGTTGAGAACTGCAGACATTTCTACTTCCAGCAGGACAGCTGTCCGCAACGCACGACAGAATCTGTCAGTATTATCTCTAATACATCTTACTTGTAGCCATGCTTGTCTAGCAGGTAGATCACTAGCTAACTTCCGGCCTCAGAAGCCCCGGATTCGATCCTGCGTAGGAGTCAGGAGTTTTCCTTCTTCCAGTTCCTCTAGGAGCAACGGCCTTGCAGCAGTGGTAACACCGGTTCCCGTCAGATCACCGATGTTAAGCGCTGTCGGGCTTGGCTAGCACTTGGATGGGTCACTGTCCGAGTCTGACAAGTGCTGTTGGCAAGCGCGGTGCACTCAGTCCTTGTGAGGCCAACTGAAGAACTACTGGACTGATAAGAAGTGGCACAGGTCACGAAAACTCACAATGGCAAGGAGAGCGGTGTGCTGACCACTTGCCCCTCTGTGTCCGCATTCGGTGACGCGGAAGGGATAGGGATGACACGGCGGCAGGTCGGTACCGTACAGCCTTCAAAGCCTATTTCGGACGGTGTTTGCTATTTGTTTTAGCTCTTCTAGGACGGTCCCATGCCTACTCAGCCTGCTATGAAATGAGGACCGGGAATCTTTCCCAGAGGTAATGAGTCCGGGGCGGTGTGCCCGCCATCCTCCCGTCGTAATAGTATCCCGACGAAGAAAGGCTGCACTCCACCTGCAGCATGGATAATAAACCGGTAACGGGACTGCGCCTCAGTCGATACCTTTACCGTAAATGCCTTACACTGGTATAATACCGAGCGAGGTGGCGCAGTGGTTAGACACTGGACTCGCATTCGGGAGGACGACGGTTCAATCCCGCGTCCGGCCATCCTGATTTAGGTTTTCCGTGATTTCCCTAAATCACTCCAGGCAAATGCCGGGATGGTTCCTCTGAAAGGGCACGGCCGACTTCCTTCCCCATCCTTCCCTAATCCGATGAGACCGATGACCTCGCTATCTGGTCTCCTTCCCCAAAACAACCAACCAACCAACTGGTATAACGAATGTCTTTTGTGTGTCTAACATTTTTCATGTCGCATCTTACTTGTATTGGAGAAATGCAGAGACACTCAAGTATCCATTTCAATATGAATATTGAGGCCTATTTGTACGAGTACATGTTGCTTCGTCTGATGAGAACCTTCCTTTTTGTATTAGCTTCTACAGTACTCTATCTGTTCTCAGCATCGCGAATCATCAAGGTATGTTGAAACTCATAAGCTATATTCCTGTTGGCATTACCTCAACATTCTGTAACACTTTTTCCCGGCCTTGAAAAGTTGATGAACGTTTTAACAAGTGAGACTGCAGTGCTGTGCTCTCTGACAAGCACACACACACACACACACACACACACACACACACACACACACACACACACACACACACAAACTTTCTACACGTTGTCTATGTGTGTCATGTAGTTTCAAACGTACTGCTTGCAGCTTGTTGGCACTAGAACTACCCGCTGAAGACGTATTTAATTAATGCCACACATGGTTCCTTAAATAATGGCACTGGCGGTTTACTATCCCCATGACAGTCAAAGCAAACAGATTTAGAATTAAATATTCTGTCCACTTAGAAAGTTGGCGTTTCTGAGACATTATACTAAATCTTCTGCTGTTTCGTGGTAGTGCCCTTCGCATCACTCGCCTTCTTTCTTCTAATTCCAGCTACCACTGAACAATTATTGAGGAGCGTTAATCATTTTCCACAGCGAAAGTTCTAATATTCCCACTAACGGAAGATGGGGTAACCGAATTGTGACATAAGCGATGATAAAACAATTTATGAGGAAATTGAGAGGTCATGTAAGTGAGTGTCCTCGATAGCCTTACCGTTTTGAGTAGCTTCCTTTCGATGGAAAACTTCCTGAAATAGTGAAAAGAGAAGTCGAGTTTCGATACGGAGGAGCAGTTGAAAGCTTCAGAACGGTAGTTAGTTGTTTCTCGAAATAGGGGAAACGCAAAGTGAATCTTCGTTACGGAACAGGAGTTGAAAGCTTTGAAATGATAATTTGGTATTCCGTTAAAAAGTGAATTTCTGTTTGCTACCACTGCTGTTAAAAAACAGAACAAAAATAAATATTGATGTATAAGGTCAAATTTAGAAGAAAATACTAGATGCATTATTTTGTGATACCTAAAAGACGTTGAATCCAAGCAAGAAACGAAAACGTTTGGCCTCTCACCAAACCTGATCACTTGTAAACAGTTCAAATGATCCTTACTAAGTTGCAATTCAAAATGAGTTCTTAGTGGGTTCATTCGAGAGTCTGACGTTTCGGCGGCGCCAATTGCTAGCAGTGACCCGTTGTACTCTCTGAGGTTATGTTAGCAGGAGGTATCCGAAAGCATAAATATTGTGTGTGAAATCTTATGGGACTTAACTGCTAGGGTCATCAGTCCCTAAGCTTACACACTACTTAATCTAAATTATTCTAAGGACAAACACACACACCCATGCCCGAGGGAGGACTTGAACCTCCTAAAGCACAGAAGATGGTCTTAAGTCCTGTTGATACAAGTTCACTTAACACGTGTGAAAGCGTAAATAATATTATTTGGAAATATAGATGATATTCTAGGACAAGTTATTCTTGCGCTGTAGCTGTTTGTGAAACGAGATAGTGGCTGACCACCAAACACGCATCACGAAGTAACGCAAAGGTTCAAGCAGCCACAGACTTCTTTCTGTTCCCTCTAAAGATCACTAAGGTGCTGCCATGAGCCTGTGACACCGTCAGGTTCTGGAACTTGAACTTGACTAGAAATCTGGTCACTCCACAGCTCCAGAAGCCGAAGAACAGTTTTAGCTAGTCATTTTGCTAAATCGGAATGAACTGCAGAAAACGATCCGTGAGAAGATAAGGAGCGAAATAGGTTATACAGACATATGGTCGAAAATTTTTTCCATGGGAGGTACAGCCACTTGAGATAAAAGGTCTTTCACAGTGCCCAGTGACTGAAAGAACACACGAGAACATATCAGGCAAGTGGGAATATTCTGTCCAGCTCCATACTCAAGAGGGCAGTGAGCTGGAGCACCATCACGTAGTTGCCACACTACCCTTCACTCCAGCAAAGGCATGTCTTCCAGTAGGGGAGGCTAGGTCACCTGCAGGGTGCAGATATGCACTGACTGTGAGGTATCGTGGAAGGATGATAGATCTCACGAGGCAGTCGTCAGTAATTGCTGTGGTGCCCGAGACATCCGGCGCCTATTGCAGCATACACAGCTTATTTGTCACGTGGGTTGCAGCGAGCTCAGCCCTTACAGTGCAGACGACATGGAACTTCGCAGTCCTGGAACTCTGCGGACAGATCAGCAGTGGGTGTCAACTGCACTCCGGCTACGTCACCAGGCGGCGTACATGGTGATGGTAGAGGTCGTTGGCCAACCGCAGCCTTTCATTCATTCGCCATGTCATGTTCCAAAAATAAGCCCACACGGATCTGTCTATGAGGCGGCTATTAAGGCTTGTGCACGAGCTCAGGGGAGCAGTTCTGTTGTAGCCAGCTGCAGTCATGGACTGTGCGGCTGGTCACGGCGGAGGTTCGAGTTCTCCCTCGGGCATGGGTGTGTGTGTTTGTCCTTAGGATAATTTACGTTAAGTAGTGTGTAAGCTTAGGGACTGATGACCTTAGCAGTTCAGTTCCGTAAGATTTCACACACATTTGAACATTTTCTTGTAGCCAGCAACCTGAACATATCCACTATGCCCCACAAAGGATTGGGCCATCGACTTCTGGGCGACACGCCGCTTCCTCAGACGGGACTCTTAAGTGATAACTGATGTGTTCATTGAGACTTGGTACAATTATACTCTTGTTCTTCTAGTCGATAATATAGTGTCGTACTGGAGGTTCCCATTCTTGTCAGACTTAGATATTTCATTACCGTTGGCTGTCAATATTTTTTCGGCAAACTACACGATAAAGGTCGTTAAGTGTTTATTCTTCTTGATTGAATCTTGGATCTGCACTTTGGTTTTAAACCGGAAATGATAAACTTGGCCGGTCGGAGTGGCCGAGCGGTTCTAGGCGCTTCAGTCCGGAACCGCGCGACTGCTGCGGTCGCAGGTTCGAATCCTGCCTCGGGCATGGATGTGTGTGATGTCCTTAGGTTAGTTAGGTTTAAGTAGTTCTAAGTTCTAGGGGACTGATGACCTCAGAAGTTAAGTCCCATAGTGCTCAGAGCCATTTGATAAACTTGTTTTTTTCCTTTTGAACCTAAAGTTTTTAGGACGTAAAGACTCTGCTCATTAAAGAGCATGTGACTGCAGGAACTTATTTCGCTTTACTGTAAAGCTGTTTTAAAATTTAAGATTGTGTTCAATGAAGCGTTGTAGCACTTTTAAGTCTCATGGAACTTATTTATTTACTTTGCGATTCTGAAAGTCTAAGTGTATGGAACTTATTTGTTTACTTTGCGATTATGAAAGTCTAAGTGGCTCCGTTATTTACGAACCATTAATTAGTTTCACTTATTGAAGGACTAGCATCCTGAAACTTTCTGGCAGATTAAAACTGTGTGCCGGACCGAGAATCGAACTCGGGAACTTTGCCTTTTGCCCGCGAAAGGCAAAGGTCCCGAGTTTGAGTCTCGGTCCGGCACACAGTTTTAATCTGCCAGAAAGTTTCATATCAGCGCACACTCCGCTGCAGAGTGAAAGTCTCATTCTGGACTAGCATCCTGTTTGTTTCTCTTACTGAAGAACAATCCTTTCTTTTGTTTCATTGCGGGGAATATTTTTATGGAAATAGTATTCAGTAAACTTATGTTTGTTCCCTACACCCGGGCTATTTACTTGAGACCGCCATTGGCGAACACATCAATAATTCCCGCTGACGCAATGAGGCTGCCAGCACACTATGGGGATCCTCAACGCAACTCAGGTGGGTATTGTGGAGGGTGGCGATACGACGTCCGTAAAGGTGGCTTTATCAATGAATAGGATGGATGACAGAAATTCTAGCACCGTGGTGGCCTATGCGACGAACTAGCAACAAACGGTTGCTGCGGAAGCAATTCCTTAGCTAATAGGGAATGGACGCGTTGTTAGCGATAAGGATTGTCACAGTTCTTTTGGAGAAGGTTCCACTTGGTCATCTGGCTTACCCCATGCCGGCGCGCCACCTGCCTAGTAGTCCATATGGATTTTATTTATTTATTTATTTATTTATTTGCTGCTCATCCTCTGAGGGATCGTTCCCTGCTGTTTTTCCCCATTTAGCAAAATCACCCTGTATAACCAAAACGGAGCATGTTGTGGAAAGAGTGAAAGTGTTCCATCTCAGAAAACAGGAATATTTGTCTGTTGACATTTGCTAACATCGCAGTTATTGCGAAAGAATCCTGGACGATGGACGTATTTCCATTGACTGGAGAATCCGGAACTCGTAAAAGCACTTAGCTTCATAAAAAAAATTCCCATATCGGTGGCATGAATAATGAAGACTAACTGGGGAAGGATGGGGAAAGATATCGTCCATACTCTTTCAAAGGAATCATCGCAACATTTTCCTTAAGCGATGCAAGGAAATCACGTAAAACCTACATTTGAACGGTCGAGCAGGGATCTGAACCGACGCCCTCCAGAATACGAGTCCACTGTTTTACCATTGGGCCACTTCGTACGGTCTTTCCGAATAGAAACACCACATCACGGGAAAAAGTGTCCCAGTAGAGATAGTAACAAAACCTAATTGAGTAGTTAGTGTATATCTTCGTCAGAACCAGGTTTAGTTCAAAGTCGGATGAAGGCAATGTATTACGCTCGTACCCAACAAGCCCTGTAGAGACTGAGGGTACGTTGTACCATTCTCTGTCTTCGTCCTTACGCAACCCCTAGCCGCTCCCATTCTTCTCCACTGTGACAGTTCCATTCGAGGTGCTGCCAGTATTCGCCGCTTATCATGTACTAATGTGCTACAGCACACTGTAAATATCGCACTTAAATTATGGTATATCTTTTATAATTCGACGCATAAATCGCATTAAAAGTATGTCGTTTCTCCTCAAATGCGAGCCAGAGATTGTATTAAAAGTATCTTCTCTTCGCATACGTGCTGCTATGGCGGACAAAAATATATTTTCCAGCTCTCTCTCCTCGATAACTAGAAACCAGCGTCAAGTGCTGAAATGATAGTCAGCTGCAGTACGATCAACTAAGAGAAAGGACACAGCTGTCTGTTTTTGACTGCGCATGCTCTGATGTAGCGTCCACCGCCAAGTTAGCCAAGTTCCTGGACTCGGGTAGGCGCGCCGGCCCCGGATCAAATCCGCCCGCCGGATTAACGACGAGGGCGGTGTGCCGGCCAACCTGGATGTGGTTTTTAGGCTGTTTTCCACATCCCTCTAGGTGAATACCGTGCTGGTCCCCACGTCCCGCCTGAGTTACACGACTCACAGACATTTGAAACACATCCGCACTTTTCCATGATTTACACTAGACACAGGCAGATGGGGTACTCTGATTCCGTCCCGGGGGGTACGGGGTGACGGCAGGAAGGGCATCCGTCCACCCCTTCAATTTAATATGCCAAAGCCGATTTAACCACGCCAACCCCGCGAACAATGCGGAACAAAGGCGCAAGCGATAGAATGCTCTGATGTGGCGTCATCCCTTCCGGCACTGTCTGCTACGTTGCTCGTAGAAGTTGGCAAGCATTTTTCTCTGAATTTGTGTTTAAATCTCGAAAGAACAGTGCGTGGGACAGGGGCTTATCAGTTTGGCTCAAATTATGTAAGTAGAAGCAAGTAGGCGTCCCTTTCAGATTCCTAGAATATTTCGCCTTAGTGAACTATAAGAAAAGGTAAAACGCTCCCTAAATATTTACATGTCGAGTATGAGGAGTTTTTGAGCAGTTGCTGACAGATCTGTTGTGTAGCGCAATGGTCAAGCACAACGATTGCCAATTCATTGGTTTGGGTTCCATTCCCTCTGCTACCACATTTCTTCCATTTTATTTTATTCTTCACAATGTTAAACAATTAACTGTAAAATTATTGTAGAACTGTGGTAAAATTTGGAACGAGCCGCCACTGGTTGAACAGTTGGTCATAGTTCTCCATATAACTCCCTACTCCACAAATTTTACCCTCATGATGTTTATGCGAGAAGAGCGGCAAGCGAAGTAACATATCTTTTATTCGTCTTCAGGCGTGGCACAATTATCAGCGCAGTGGACTCACATTCGGCAGTACGCCTGTTCAGATCCCCGTTTGGCCACCTTGATTTAGATTGTCCGTCATTTCCCTAAATCGCTCCAAGCAAATGCCCGGATGGTTTTTTTGGAAATGGCGCGGCGGATTTCCTTCCCCATCCTTTCGTGATCTGAACTTGTGCTCTGTGTTTAGTGACCGCACTGTCGACGGGAAGATAAACTTTAAATAGTCCTTCCTTTTTTTCGTCCACCAAAGACATTTTACTAGTAACTCTTTCCGAGTGATGCTCGCTTTTTTCATAATAATTCCCAGAGCTCTCTTTTGATCACTTCTGTGACTCTATCGCACTCACAGAACAGCTTGTAACGAAAGGAGCAATCTTCCTTTAAAGCAATACTTGCATGAAATACCACCTCCAAGAAACAGACACTCATCGCAATGCCTCGGAATCTCATCGTCGCCACCTGAATTGAAGCCCGAGAAGATTTCGTCAGCCATATATGCCGGGAAAGTCTACATCCACATACATTCAGATAATAGTAAGAGATATAAATTAAGATTCTGCCTGCGGGCTCTGCCATTCGACTCTCCCACACCAGTTCCATTTTAAATAAGTACTCCCAAACATTTGGTGGTTTTAGATGGTTCCAGTGAACGTTATCAGAATGTGGTAACGGTAGAGCGAATTTTGAGAACTATCTGACATAATTGTGCGTGTTACAGTTCTGAACTGCTCATCCAGACGCAAATGTGACTTTCAGCAGATATAAGAATATTGGAATATTGTTCACTCGTCAGCAAACTACAGTATTTCTGTGTCTCTATACTTCATTAGTCAGTCGAATTTAATGATTATCTAGTGACCAAGCTATGCTTTCTATGTTATATATGTTTGTTGCATAATCTTTATTTCTGTGATAAATCAGCGCTTCCTCGCTGAGGAAATTTACCTGCTGTTGCACGATTTCTGCTTACGGGAAATGTTTTATGATGTTATTTTGCCCATTTTGTGTCAGTACCTTTGTCTATATGTGACGGAGATGTTGAGCAGTAGCATCTTATAGGAAGATCCAGTGAAAAGTTCTCAGATCAAGCAGGAAAAGGTTTTCTTTTTAGAAAACTGAAATCAGTTTTATGTTCACCATAGGCTGCCAGAAATTTTTGTACGGATGAACTTCATTACAGCATATGGTACGTTGCTGTACAGTTTCGGCCTAGAGCCATTTTCAAATACAGTTCCGCCAATGAATGTGTGTCGCTATGTTTAATACCTATGACGTGACACATTTCACGAAAGTAACCGCATCTTAAAATGGTCACAGACTGGTATTGTCCTACATGGTGTGCGACACTACAGACAGACAGTTGAGGTTCAAAACTTCCGACGGGAAGGGGAGCCTGGCGTCACTTAAATTAACCATGAAATATCCGATAATAGCAATGCGGACCCTGCACCTATGGGAGGACAAAGGCTTAAGAAAATGAAGAAGAAAAGATGTCCTACATGATGTAACGTAGTTAACCAGTACAAACATTTCTGACAGCCTTCGGTGGATACGAATTTGGTTTTAGCCTTACGTAGACGCCTTCGATCCACACACAAGGAAACTGTTTTTTGGTAAAAATATACTTACTTTTAAACAAGTGAAGTAAGTAACATTATAAGAAACGCTTTTCGGCTTATGTGGTTCAGTGACTCAGAAAGATGTTGTGTGTTTCAGTTGATATCTGGATTGTAGTGCAATGACATGTTTGATTCAGAACAAATCACACGGGAAGAAACGACCCTCACGACTATCGATTTGCCATTGTCACAGTAGTTTCATGTAGACGGCCTCTATTGATGTGTTACGTGATTTTTATCGAATAAGCAGAGGCAGGACTTAGAGTGTTGGCTTTGCAGTGTTCACCTGACAAGTCTCAATGGATCTCCATATCCCTATGGTGACCATACGGAGATCTTGTCTAAATCGTTTTTCAGTTGGTTTTGATCAGCTGATGCCTTTAAACGACGATAAATGACACCGCCATCTTCACAAAATCTAACAGGGGTACTGAGTCTGTCTCCTATGTCGTTTATGTAGATCAGGAACAACAGAGGTACTATAATACTTCCTTGGGGAACGCCAGATATTACCTCTGTTTTTTTCGACGACTTTCCTTCAGTTACTACGAATTGTGACATTTCTGACAGGAAATGACACATCCAGTCACACAACTGAGACGATATTCGACAGGCACGCAATTTAATTAGAAGTCACTTGTGAGGAACCGTCAAAAGCCTTCTGGGAATCTAAAAATATTGCATCAGTTTAACATCGCCTGTCAATAGCACTCATTACTTCTCACGAATGAAGAAGTAGTTGTTTTCCCCAAGAACGATATTTTCAGAATCCGTGCCGACTTCTTTTTCGAGGCAATTCATAATGTTCGAAAAAAGTATATGTTCCAAAAGCTTACCGCAAATTGATGTTAGGGTCTCTAATTCAGCGGATTACCCCTGTTTTCTTTCTTTACTATTTGTGTGAGCTATGTGTCGGATCCTTCGACCAGCGAACGGTTCTATATGATTGCTAACTGTAAGTTACTCATGTTAGCAGTTGTTCTGGATTCGTATTATGGAATGCTTACTCCGTCTTCTTTAGTGAAGGAGTTCTTGAAAACCGTGTTTAGTAATTCTGCTTTAATGGTACTGTCACCAGTGATATCAACATTGTTATCGCGCAATGAAGGTATTGATTTCATCTTGCCGCTGTATATTTCATACTGAGGTATAATGGGGATGGAAATCCAACGTAACCTCTCAAGAAACCATCTCGGCACAAGCATTAAGCTATGGTTGGCCCGCTAGATGGCGCTGCCATAGGTCAAACGAATATCAACTGCGGTTTTTTTTTTTTTTAATAGGAACCCCATTTTTATTACATATTCGTGTAGTACGTAAAGAAATATGAATGTTTTAGTTGGACCAATTTTTACGCTTTGTGATAGATGGCGCTGTAATAGTCACAAACGTATAAGTATGTGGTATCATGTAACATTCCACCAGTGCGGACGGTATTTGAATCGTAATACATTACCCTTTTGGACCGTTTACCAATTGCGGAAAAGGTCGATATCGTGTTGATGTATGGCTATTGTGATCAAAATGCCCAACGGGCGTGTGCTATGCATGCTGCTCGGTATCCTGGACGACATCATCCAAGTGTCCGGACCGTTCGCCGGATAGTTACGTTATTTAAGGAAACAGGAAGTGTTCAGCCACATGTGAAACGTCAACCACGACCTACAACAGATGATGATGCCAAAGTAATTGTTTTAGCTGCTGTCGCGGCTAATCCGCACATCAGCAGCAGACAAATTGCGCGGGAAACGGGAATCTCAAAAACGTCGGTGTTGAGAATGCTACATCAACATCGATTGCACCCGTACCATATCTTTATGCATCAGGAATTGCATGGCGACGACTTTGAACGTCGTGTACAGTTCTGCCACTGGGCACAAGGGAAATTACGGGACGATGACAGATTTTTTTGCACGCGCTCTATTTAGCGGCGAAGCGTCATTCACCAACAGCGGTAACGTAAACCGGCAGAATATGCATTATTGCGCAACGGACAATCGACGATGGCTGCGACAAGTGGAACATCAGCGACCTTCGTCCGGCATTATGGGAGGAAGGATAATTGGCCCCCATTTTATCGATGGCAATCTAAATGGTGCAATGCATGCTGATTTCCTACGTAATGTTCTACCGATGTTACTACAAGATGTTTCACCGCATGACAGAATGGCGAAGTACTTCCAACATGATGGATGTCCGGCACATAGCTCGCGCGCGGTTGAAGCGAAATTGAATAGCATATTTCACGACAGGTGGATTGGTCGTCGAAGCACCATACCATGGCCCGCACGTTCACCGGATCTGACGTCACCGGATTTCTTTCTGTAGGGAAAGTTGAAGGATATTTGCTATCGTGATCCACCGAGAACGCCTGACAACATGCGTCAGCGCATTGTCAATGCATGTGCAAACATTACGGAAGACGAACTACTCGCTGTTGAGAGGAATGTCGTTACAAGTACTGCCAAATGCATTGACGTTGACGGACATCATTTCGAGCATTTATTGCATTAATGTGGTATTTACAGGTAATCACGCTGTAACAGCATACGTTCTCAGAAATGATAAGTTCACAAAGTTACATGTATCACATTGGGATAACAGAAATAAAATGTTCAAACGTACCTACGTTCTGTATTTCAATTAAAAAACCTACCTGTTACCAACTGTTCGTCTAAAATTGTGAGCCATATGTTTGTGACTATTACAGCGCCATCTGTCACAAAGGGAAAATAGTGGTCCAACTAAAACATTCATATTTCTTTACGTACTACACGAATATGTAATAAAAATGGGGGTTCCTGTTTATAAAAACGCAGTTTATATCAGTTTGATCTATGGCAGCGCCATCTAGCGGGCCAACCATAGCGCCATCTGGTTTCCCCCTTCAAGCTAGACAAGTTTCGTTCTTTGTAGGTTTTTCCTTTGCCACTTATTTCGTGAGATATTTGGCCCGGTCACGATCATTGGACCACCCTGTATACAAGAAAAAGCGCTTCACAAACTCAGCACGTCGGTTACGCTTTTGTCCGCCTCTAGCACTTATTCAACTATTTATTCGGCTTGACATTGATTAACAGAATTAGAAAATCGTCGAGGTACGGCTGTGCTGTAAGGGTGCCACAGATGACAACCAAAGTGGTCCTGCTGTGAAAAGAAATGGCACTCCAGACCGCCAATCCAGGTTGTCGGGCCAGTGAGGTTGGTATCCAACTGCTCTCCAGGGAGTCTCCAGACACGTCTTCCGCTTGGAATCTCATTGAATGTAGCAGAATTGTCCTCAGTGATGAGTCGCTCCGAACAAAGCCTCGATGATCAGCGAAGACGTGTTTGGAGACATCTCGACAGTGGTGGGATACCAACCTCACTGTCGCTCGCCATACGCCCCGACTACCAGGAGTGATGCCCTGTGGTGCCATGTCCTTTCATAGCAGGACCCTCTGATTGTCATCTGATATCCCCTTACTGCACAGCGGAACGTCGACGATATTCTACACCTCATTTTCTTGCCCTTCTTGGCAAGCTGTCCAGCAATATCATCCCCTCGCGCACAAGGCGAGGATTTCTACAGCTTGTCTTCGCGCTTGCTGAACCCTACCTTGGCCAGCAAGGTCGGCGTCCTGTCCCCATTTGAGAACGTTTGATGCATTATTGACAGGGCCCTCCAGTCATCTCGGAATTCTGACGATCTGATGCGTCAGTTGGACACAATTCTGCACTATATCCCCCCACAGGACATCCAGCAACTCCATCATTCAATGCCTAGCCGAATCACTGCTTGCATCAGAGCTACAGGCGGGCAAACGCGTTACCGACATGGTCAATTTATGAACCTCTTTCTCTATAATAATTCATCCAATTTTTCTGCAGTTATAATCATTTGTTTGCCTATGCCCGTACATCACATACACCAATTTCTGCCCAATTCGGATAATTCCTTCATGGTGCGTCTTACTTTTGTCTTAGAGTGTAGACATACAGTTTCGAGAAGTTATTACTGTGTGAGAGAGGTTCTTCTCTCTTCTGTAAGAATCCAGTAAAGAAGTAATTGTCTTTTTGAGTTCATGACTTGGCATTTCCATTTTGTTACTTATGTTCTTCCATACGTACTCACGATTATTTTTGTTATAACAGCCTCTGTTCTTTGGAGCGCACGGCGTCTCTTTTGTTTTGTATAGGCCTATCAGGGCGAGACACGTATCGCTGTTCGTTTTCTACCACCCACGGACAGCAGAACTACTCAAGCAGAACACTCTGAAATCTCATTACCGCGACACGACAGACCACTCATCTTCGGATCGCTGCGCAGCAGGTTCGAACACCGCAGCCACGGGCATTAACACGACATCGACCGCGCGAAGCACTGTAGCGTATGCAACCGCGGACCGCTGTCGCACTCAGTCGATACGCGGCATTAAGCGATTAAGAGAAATCGTAGGGAGCGTAAATCTGGATGACAGGAGAGGAATCTGAACCTCCGTGTTGGATACGAGTTCATTATGTTGTCACTGCGCCACCTCGGTCGTTGAAAGCGTTGAAATCTGATGACGAGACATACTCGTATACTTCAAGAAACACGGACTGGTAGAGGTGACCTGTGCCCCTTTGCTTCCTAGGTCAGCCAGCATTACGCTCACGGACTTTTTCGTGTCAGAGTCTGACAACGATAGTTTTCCAATGCCTCTGAACGACTTCGAGATCTGAATACACGAATAATCCCAACAGATGATGCAGGTATTTCGAGGGAACAAAAAGGGTAAAATCCTCTACCAGTGAACAGACTACTTCTCTCATATAACAGGGTACTTGGACTGTACGTTCACAACCCAATAGACAAAATCAACAGATCACATGTCCTCACTCAACTAGACTATGCGGATAGGTTTGGAATTTAACTCAGGACGTTGTCATACGGTTTCTGATTGGTAACTCCCCCGATTAGCCGCATTTCAGATAACACGGAGATAAGGGGAAAGGAACTCATCGGCTTCCCTAACAATCTAACCTTTAGACGCCTGGTCATTAACGATCATACAATGAGAACGGGAAGTTATTTTGTTATAATACGCAGCTATGCACGGTACAGCACGTCTCTGGCCGTACAAAGAGTCCAATATGTAACTAACGCAAATTAGCGGACAACAATGTAGCATTAGTTAGGGAACTGAACTGGTATGACAAGCATACTATTGTATTAGTAATCTACCACAGACGCTTTTTCCTGGTTTGAATTTTATTTACTGCTACCGGTTTCTAGTAATGGCTCAATCTCAAGTATATATATATATATATATATATATATATATATATATATATATATATATGGTGTTGATTGAACCGGGGACCCAGAAACGACGGAGAGGCTTCGTCCCAACATAGCCCTCAGTGGTTCACAACCCCACAACAGACTACAGCAGTCGACTCACCTACAACCACCTCCCATTGAATCCAGGGTTATTGTGCGGTTCGGCCCCCAGTGACCACCGCCCCCCCCCCTCCCCTCCCCGGAACGTCTTGCGCGGCAATCGCCCGCCGACATAGTGTAACTGAGGCGAAATAAGAGGAACCAGCCCGCATTCGCCGAGGCAGATGGAAAACCGCCTTAAAAACCATCCACAGACTGGCCGGCACGCCGGACCTCGAAACTAATCCGCCGGGCGCATACGTGCCGGGGACCTGCACGCCTTCCCGCTCGGGAAGCAGCGCCTAAGACCGTTCGGCTAGCCGGGCGGGGTTATATACAGGGTGGTAAGAAACAGTCTGAAAAGTTTGTGAGGGTGTTGTAGTGGAGACTGTGCTGAGAAATAATTGTTCAAAAAAAATTTGATGCATTTCGCTGTTTCCGAGTTATTTAGCATTGAAGTTAGCCAATCAGGGTGTCGCACGCCCAAATTCAAGCATTTGCACGCGCTAAAAAACAGTAATGCGCAGACATCGGTGGATCCGTGAGTTACCACTTTTTCAAAAGCACATTACCAGTTAAAATTTGCCTTTTTCGAAGTGATTAATTTAAGCTACGTAAGTAAAAGTTTGGTATGTTCAGTTCGAGAAAACTAAACGAAGAACAGATTTGGCGACAATGTCTCTGGCAGGTTGCTTGAATTTGCTCGCGCTACGACCTAACTGCCTAACTTGAATGCCAAATAACTCGCAAATGTCACAACGTATCGAATTTTTTTTTCTTAACACTTATTTCTCAGCATTACATCACCTGCAAGAACCTTTTGAACTTTTCAGACTGCTTCTAACCACCCTGTAAATTTCGCTATGTATGCTGTAATATCATGATTATGTCTAGGTACCGCTTGACATTGTGCCATCGTTTAAAACTGGTAGCAGTAAATAAAATATAGAAAATATTAGCTTTGGTGGATTGTTATTATTATTATTATTATATTTCATACAATTTGTTGATGACAAAAGACTCCATACAGAAGCCTCGAATTGGCTTTCGAGAAGCGAGGGGTTCGAATATCCACCTTTTCACCCTATAAGGCACATTATTTTTTCCCAAACGAGAGCAAATGTCACTGACGAAAATTTTTGCTGACATTCCAATTTGGACGGGCTACCCTGAGCTCTAGCGCTCCGGCCAAGCGTACCTCGGCGACCTTGATTACGGAGTCATGGGCTGTATCTAGTGAATTAGTAATACCACTAACTAGGTGACTTACTACAGATCAAAAGTCAACTTTAAATGCTCTCTAGCCATAGATTAATGGTGTATTTTAAATGCTCTACCAGTTCTTAAAATATTTCGTACAGAGTCAGCAAGCAACCTCACGCTTATTTTCTACTGCGCTAAGGCCTTGGGACCCGGAAGGGCCTGAAAAATGAATAACATATATGAATGAATGACATTCATACTTGTTTAGCTGATAGACTATACCTTACTGTCTAATTATCAGTACCGGTGAGAAATCGTAGCGAAATTCACGCGAAGCATTCATTGGCGAGAACACGTACTGGGAACTAAGCCAGGATTTGATTCACGAGTGGGAACGAAGTGGAGTATGAATCACCACGAACGCAAGTAGACGCCCACGTTCGTGCTGGCATGTACCTCGTTGCTGGAACACATGCGTTTCTCTTGCCTGAGTCAAACGCACCACGAGATAATGTTTCTTCTTACTGCTTACATGCGCCTTAGCAGTAGAGCAATAGTTTTCAAGACTAGTTTTTAAAACAGTTTCTTGCCAAGGTTTACGATCTCATATAGGAAGTCTCTTGTGTTCAGTTTAATACTACCTTGGCAGTAACTCTATTGATGTTTTGCATCTCTCCCAGGGCAGTTGTGGATAGCCACATCGCAAACAAAGTTGTGCGATTGATAATTATGATTATTATTCTAGAGGACATCAGTCTGTTATTCACACTCAGGACGGAATCTGTGTACCCCATCTGTCTGCGTCTGGAGCAAATCTCATGTGCAAGTGTGAGAACGTTTTTCCATGCGTATCGTGTATCTGAGGCGTGAGGTGGGTATCAGACGGGTGTTTACCTGCTTGGATGTGAGAAATCGCCTAAAAACCACATTCAGACTGGCCGGATCACCAGTGCTCGTTGTTCATCAGAGAGACGGGTTCGATCAGGGTCAGACCACGTCAGACTCGTCTCCCTGCGTCCGTTATCGGCGCGTTAACGCAATTATGAGTATGGTAAGAAGAAAGAGAAAATCAGTAAATGAAAATATCCTACACTGCTATCAGACTTTCTTTTCTGCGATCTCTGCGTAGAATGATCATGTCATCGATTTTTGGCAACGCGCATTCACTGATTATTTTTTCTTCCTCGGATCTTATCCGATTTGCCGGCCGTTGTAGCCGAGCGGTTCTAGGCGCTTCAGTCCGGAACCGCGCTGCTGCTACGGTCGCAGGTTCGAATCCTGCCTCGGGCATGGATGTGTGTGATGTCCTTAGGTTAGTTAGGTTTAAGTAGTTCTAAGTTCTAGGGGACTGATGACCACAGATGTTAAGTCCCATAGTGCTCAGAGCCATTTGAACCATTTTGAACCTTATCCGATTTGTCATGACTACGGTTTTTCTGTAATATTTAGACAGTAATTTGTCTCATTATATTACATTAGTTTATCGGCTATCACCAAGGGTTATCGGTTGTTGGAATCACGACTGTTTGTCTAGAAGTTGTTTTGAAATGTCTTCCACGTTTTCTTACGTGGTATTAAGCATTATTACGCAACTGAAACACAGTCTTCGTTACCGGTCCAGTAGCAGCCCTTTGTGTAGTAAAACTGACTGGCATACAACACTCCATCGCATTCCTGTTCAAAGACCAACAGTTGTCTGTTATCTTTCTCCATATTTACGAATGTGGACATTCCTAATACGGATTTTCAGACGTTAATAAATTGAAATATGGCTCTCTAATAAGTCAGTCATCGAAACAGAAATATGAACACAAAAAACTTAGTTAATAGTCGAATTTGAGGTGTTCAAAAAAAGTTTTCCACGCTTGAGAAATCTACGAGACTCATATAAAAATGAATATTCGTTTGATCGTCTTTTATGCGTTCCTATAGCATTCATTCGACTACGACTAAACTTTGATGGGTTTTTATGCTTCGCCCCCTAATCTTTCTGTGGGTGTAGGGATCACCTACTATCTTTAGGTTTCGTGAAAAGGGGGTAACGTAGAAGCTTAACTTATGAACGCCTGGAACAATTTAAGTCAAATTTTATATGCAAATGATTCATTATGTGTGTAACCATTTGTATATAAACATTGTCGGAGTAATATAATCCAATGATGAGGGGGGGGGGGGATATGAGTCACATGTAAAAATATTAAATAACAGCCGATATTAGCATCAATATACATTTTTCGGAGTCTCTAGACGAACTGAAAATAATCACGATGACGTTTCACCCCCAGAGATAGGGGAAGGGGTGAGAAGGTGTAAAGACAGCGAAGTGTCAGCATATCTCTGTAACGCCTGAACGAATTTCTACCAGAACTAGCACACATATAAATATCTTTAGCTCTCTGGAAAAATTTACTTTGGTGGTAACACACGCTTAGCACTCCTGTGGCCAAGGATTTGGGGAAAAGTGGTGGTCATAAAAGTATAGCTCAGTAACTGCTGGAACAATTTCATCCAAATCTGGCACAAACATGACTCATTATTTGTATAAAACTGCTGCGGGAGGATGAAACCTCTACTGCTGCTAGGGGTGATCGTGGCGATGAGAAGGGGTGACATGTAGAAGTGTCCGAGAGGACATGTTGATATTTTTTTCCTGTAATTAGTTAACCTTGAATTCTTTAAAAGACTGAAGTGCAGTATGAGCCTTTTTTGCGTTGTTCAGTTCATCAACCAATTCGTGTTTAGGGGCCAAACATTATGCCGTACGACTCAATACAGTAGACACGTATAACGTTCTCTCTAGATTCGCATGGTGTAGAACAGCGGAGAGTCAGACAGCTCCCAGCGACTGTCTTTCTTTCTCGAAGCGACGATCAGTTACTGTCAGAATTACAAATTTCCTCAGAATTCATGTGAAGCTGCAGGATGAAATTCTCTAGAGATACGGATGGAATGTGTGTACAGGTATGTGTTAAATACGTTAAATCATGTGTTTCAAAAATACTTTTACAATATTTGGCGAGAGATTCCTTACACCCAAAAAGGAAAAATGTCTTGTAAACGTGAGTTCACCTTCGATACGGTGAAACCTGTATCTTCTACCGCAACAAGCCCTTCGCTTTTCATATTTGGGGAGGAGGGGTATGGATCGGAACAAGAAGAAAATGACCAGTAAACATGGGCCCTGAAATGCATACCTCAAGAGCTTTGAGCATTTGGTCGTCTTCGATACGGTGAAACATCTCATCCATTGAACTAGTGTTCGTAGCTATTAAGATATGCATGTTAGACCCTTTGTTTAGTAGCCATTTTTTTCTTGTTTTGATGTGAGCAATCTGTCCCCAAAGTTTGTAAAAGTACTTTTGAAACATTCTGCACATAAATGTGGAATGTGTGTGACATATGTGTCTCCTTTGTATACGTGCCCCTACTTACAAAGAGGGAGAGCCGTCGCCAACGCATGCAGGGCACAGAAGTGCCTTCTGTAATAGTATTAACTGTACCTTTATAGAATTAGGTGTCAAAAATTGGGCGCGTTACGGTAGTTCATAAATTATATCTTTGTGATAAATGATATGTCTCTAATAGACACGCCGTCAGCATTACTAAACATGTCACATAATTACAGAAGTAGTTAGCACATCTAAATAACTTTATATACATGTACCAGATGCTGACAATATGCTTGAAATAGCACACGGCTACAAAAGAAATATCCTGATGTCAACATAATTTAATGTAACTATATCTAATGATCAGGCAGGGGCTAGAAGCCAATTGTATCAAATTTTAAAAAGTAAAATAATTAAGTATTGACTGACAAGGTAAAGATATATGCAATCGTTCTATAGGGTATACAGCGCCAGAAGTATTTCACACGTTGTCCGCCGACACGCTGCAAAAAAATAAATTAACTTTGATCTCTAAATACATCTCTGTTCTTCAGCAACGGGACTTCCTGATATGCTCAGGTGACTGCTGGGAAGTTATGGGATGTCCCCTATCATCAGTAGTAGCGAATTTATATAAGGGGAACTTAAAGGAGGAGATTTTGCAAGAGGCCATTCTAAAACCTTCATGCTTTTACCGCTACTTGGAAGACACGTTAGTTGCTTGGACCATGAGGGAGGAGGAAGGGGACAGTGGACGAGTTCCTGAAACGTCTCTCCCCAGAGCAGAGTTCGCCATGAACATGGAACAAGTCGAAGCTCTCTCACTGCTGGATGTCCTAGCGAGACGGAAATATGATAGTACGCTGGCACACAGTCAATACAGAAAACTCACTGACACCTATTTATATGACGCGCTTTGCGGCAGCCGGTGGCGACACGAAAGCTGGACACCGGCAGTCCTAAGGCAACGCTGCACACCTCGTTTACGAGTAACACATCGAACAAGATCAGCAGGATCCTAGGAAGGCATAACTTCAAGCGTGTTTCGCCCACCTCTCAAGGCCTTCGCTCTATTAGGATCCATGAAGGACGACATGAGACTCGCCAAACGGGGAGCCTACCGTGTCCCCTGCCAATGCTGTATCTACATCTACATCTATACTCCGCAAGCCACCTGACGGTGTGTGGCGGAGAGTACATTGAGTACCTCTATCGGTTCTTCCTTCCATTCCAGTCTCGTATTGTTCGTGGAAAGAAAGATTGTCGGTATGTCTCTGCGTAAGCGTATATCGAAGATATAGTAATGTACCATTGATAAAAGCTATCGTGAGGATTAACACCGATTGAAACTCCTCCAACTCCAAATCGACCGTTGCCGAGAGCTATTTAGTAACTGGCCGCGCCATGGATTATGACAAGAAGGAAAGTACTCCGTAATTCTACTTTCTGGGATTGTGTAATGAAGCAAACACAACCTGATAAACATAGACAGTGGATTCCGCCTTAACAACGCTTGGCACCTGCCACTTGTTGGCAGACAGAGCGCAGCTTGAGATGAGACACGATATCAGTGACGATGTGGCAGCAACTTAGCAACCAGAATCCCCTCCCCTCTCCCTCCCCCCTCCACAACGCACACGCACGCAAGCCCACACACACACACACACACACACACACACACACACACATACACATACACGCACACACACAACACACACGCACACACGCTACCCGGGAAATGGTGTACCTGTGGAGCATCCAATAATTTTCCAGCAATCTCTTAAGATGGCGCCGGCCGAAGTGGCCGTACGGTTCTAGGCGCTGCAGTCTGGAACCGCAAGACCGCTACGCTCGCAGGTTCGAATCCTGCCTCGGGCATGGATGTGTGTGATGTCCTTAGGTTATTTAGCCGGCCGCGGTGGTCTAGCGGTTCAGGCGCTCAGTCCGGAACCGCACGACTGCTACGGTCGCAGGTTCGAATCCTGCCTCGGGCATGGATGTGTGTGATGTCCTTAGGTTAGTTAGGTTTAAGTAGTTCTAAGTTCTAGGGGACTGATGACCACAGATGTTAAGTCCCATAGTGCTCAGAGCCATTTGAACCTTAGGTTAGTTACGTTTAACTAGTTCTAAGTTCTAGGGTACTAATGACCTCAGAAGTTGAGTCCCACAGTGCTCAGGGCCATTTGAACCATTTGAACCTTAATATGGCAGAAAGTCTCGCTGCCAAAAATTCGTTCTCAGCTATCGACCACGCTCGACTGAACACCCGAGAAGAATGTAAATCACATATTCACCAAGAACATCTCCGACCGCATGTCTTTGATCTGTTGTCGTCCTTCTCATAATGTCTGTTTATGACGGTACGCTAAAAAGTAACGCCTCCGAATTTCTTAGGTGAAAACTCTTACAGCTTTTTAAATAAAACAAACGTTATTAACATTCTACATCTTTATTCTAATTGTCTACATATTTTTTTCTTTATTTAGTCACCCTGGCGACGAATACATTTCTTCCAACGAGATACAAGTTTGTTGATACCGTCACTGTAGACGGTTTGAATTTGTTGATAGAACAACAATCTCACCTCTGCTTGTACCGCTTCATAACTATCCAAGGTGTTTTTTAGGTTTTGGAAACAGATGAAAATGGGATGGGGTCAAGTCGGGAGTATATGGAGGATGACTGATGACAGATGTCGCAGCGCTCGTGCGTGGTCTAGTGCTGTCATGCTGAAAGAGAGAGCGCTCCACGTATCGAATTCGAAACTCGATTACAGTACCCCGTTTCTCACTCCCCGACATACGTGTGTCACAGACCACCACAGTCTCTAAGTCTCTACCCTGTCCACCCTCTGGTCCATCGAATTCAGGACTGCCTCCACTTGCTCCACTTGGGGGCCGTCTCCGTGGCGTTCCTCTGGATCCCAGGACATGTTGGTATTTGTGGAAATGAGGCGGCCGATATAGCGGCCAAGGCTGCAGTCTCTCTTCTTCGGCCAGCTATTCGCATGATTCCCTTCGCCGATCTACGGAGTGTTTTATGTTGTCGTGTTGCTCTTTTATGCTACGCACATTGGTCGACACTTCCCAATAATAAACTGCGGGACGTGAAACATCTTCCCTGTATTTGGACCTCTTCCTCCCGAACTCGTTTTCGGGAGCAGGTAATTTTAACTAGACTCGGATAGGGCACTGTCTTTTTAGCCATCGACATCTTTTAAGCGGCGACCCTGCCCCACTCTGTCCCCACTGCTCTCAACTGTGGACGGTGAGACACCTTCTACTTGAGTGCCCCTATTTTACTCCATTACGCGCCCGTCTACAGCTGTCGTCTGATATATCTTCCATTTTAGCAGATGACACGCGATCAGCCGATAGTGATCTGGAGTTTATTAGTGCCAGTGAGATGACGTCAGTCATTTGAAGCTCTTTTTGGGGACAAACAACCCCCCTTCTATAGTGGTTTTTTAAGCTTTCCTTCTGTTTTTGGTTTCCCCACTTTTTTGAGTTTTTCTCCCATTGCTGCTGGTTTCCAGTTTCGTTTTTTTAGCTTTTCCTAAGTCACAGACCGGGCGCTAATGACCGTAGCAGTTTTGCGCCCTAAAACCATAACAAAAAAAAAGAAAAGACCACCATTTTACACGCTACAATTCGGAGCCCTGTAACGGCACAGGACTGAAAATTGTAGACGTGAAGAATAAAGATGTAGTATGTTAATAACGTTTGTTTTATTTATAAAGCCTTAAGAGTTTTCACGTAAAAAAATTGGAGGCATTAATTTTCAACGCAGTCTCATGTTCCCTGTATGTGTGTTGCCTGGTCTAACCAAATGTATAACTCGTCACACACGATGTGAAAGTGAACACAGCAGAAGGTAAAACTGGACCGATTGCGCAGCACAGATATTTGGGTAGCACGCTAACTGATAAATGGATGAGTAAAAAAGACAGGATTCGAACCTGCGACAGTAGCAGGCGCGCGGTTCCAGGTTGAAGCGCCTAGAACCGCGCGGCTACAGCGGCCGGCTGAGAAAGACAGAATTGGAGCAATCTAGATGAGGATTGAGAGGAGAACACAGAAAGTGAAATGGGTAGATGAAGTGAAAAGCATTAAGAAAAGTAATGTCGTGTGGCATTACTGGCTGCGAGACCTCAAGGGTTAGGTTCAGCTGCCTAATGTGAAAGATTTTTCCAAACCTTCGCGCACACTGGCTCGTTTCCTCTTTTGTGCCTTAAGTGTATCTACGAGATGAGGGCTGAACAGAAAGCAATGCACCGCATTTTTTTTTCTCAGCCGAAAACAATGGTACGAATGTGAAACGTTACATATGTATTAATTGAAGCCTCATGAGAGAGCGCGCCAAGTTTCCGTCACTTCCGACAGATAGTGTAGCTGCAGAACAGTTTCAAAATGGCGTCTATGGGAGATGTACGTTATAACCAACGTGTTGTCATTGAATCTCTGACTGCAGAGAAAGAAACTGTGGGAAACATTCACAAACGCTTCTGGAAAGTCTATGCATCATCCACGGTCGACAGAAGTACAGTTAGACTCTGGGCACAAAGCGTTAGGTTATCAGTAGGCCGTTCGGCGGAGATCCACGGTTTGCAGTGGTCGGGCAGATCATCCACGGCTGTCACAACTGACATGTTGCAGTGAGCTGATGTTGTCATTCGCCAGGACAGACCCCATTGCGACTCGGAAGTTGGCGCTGCATCCGTCAGTCAGCAAAGGAAGTGTGGATGCCATTATCCGCACTCTTGGATATTCAAAAGTGTGTGCAAAATGGGTCCCGCGGTGTCTAACGGTGGATCACACATCGCACAGAAAAAATATTTGTCTTGATTTGTTGCAACATTTTGAAGCTGAGGGCGAGGCCTTCTTGTCCCGGATTGTGACGGGTGATGAGAGCTGGGTTTGAGCCTGAAGAAAAACGACAGTCGATGGAATGGCGCTATACCCACTCCACATAAAAGAAAAAATTCGAAGCAACTGCTTCTGCCGGTAAGGTCATAATCACCGTGTCTGGGACTGTGAATGTGTGATTCTCATTGATGTGATGCCAAGAGGCGGTACCATTACATCTACATCTACATGATTACTCTGCAATTCACATTTAAGTGCTTGGCAGAGGGTTCATCGAACCACAATCATACTATCTCCCTACCATTCCACTCCCGAACAGCGCGCGGGAAAAACGAACACCTAAACCTTTCTGTTCGAGCACTGATTTCTCTTATTTTATTTTGATGATCATTCCTACCTATGTAGGTTGGGCTCAACAAAATATGTTCGCATTCGGAAGAGAAAGTTGGTGACTGAAATTTCGTAAATAGATCTAGCCGCGACGAAAAACGTCTTTGCTTTAATGACTTCCATCCCAACTCGCGTATCATATTTGCCACACTCTATCCCCTATTACGTGATAATACAAAACGAGTGTCCTTTTTTGCACCCCCTCGATGTCCTCCGTCAATCCCACCTTGTAAGGATCCCACACCGCGCAGCAATATTCTAACAGAGGACGAACGAGTGTAGTGTAAGCTGTCTCTTTAGTGGACTTGTTGCATCTTTTAAGTGTCCTGCCAATGAAACGCAACCTCTGGCTCGCCTTCCCCACAATATTATCTATGTGGTCTTTCCAACTGAAGTTGTTCGTAATTTTAACACCCAGGTACTTAGTTGAATTGACAGCCTTGAGAATTGTACTATTTATCGAGTAATCGAATTCCAACAGTTTCCTTTGGAACTCATGTGGATCACCTCACACTTTTCGTTATTTAGCGTCAACTGCCACCTGCCACACCATACAGCAATCTTTTCTAAATCGCTTTGCAACTGATACTGGTCTTCGGATGACCTTAATAGACGGTAAATTACAGCATCATCTGCGAACAACCTAAGAGAACTGCTCAAATTGTCACCCAGGTCATTTATATAGATCAGGAACAGCAGAGGTCACAGGACGCTTCCCTAGGTAAAACCCGATATCACTTCAGTTTTACTCGATGATTTGCCGTCTGTTACTACGAACTGCGACCTTCCTGACAGGAAATCACGAATCCAGTCGCACAACTGAGACGATACCCCATAGGCCTTCAGTTTGAGTAGAAGTCGCTTGTGAGGAACGGTGTCAAAAGCTTTCCGGAAATCTAGAAATACGGAATCAACTTGAGATCCCCTGTCTATAGCGGCCATTACTTCGTGCGAATAAAGAGCTAGCTGCGTTGCACAAGAACGATGTTTTCTGAAACCATGCTGATTACGTATCAGTAGATCGTTCCCTTAGAGGTGATTCACAATGTTTGAATACAATATATGCTCCAAAACCCTACTGCAAACCGACGTCAATGATATAGGTCTGTAGTTCGATGGATTACTCCTACCACCCTTCTTAAACACTGGTGCGACCTGCGCAACATTCCAATCTGTAGGTACAGATCTATCGGTGAGCGAGCGGTTGTATATGATTGCTAAGTAGGGAGCTATTGTATCAGCGTAATCTGAAAGGAACCTAATCGGTATACAATCTGGACCCGAAGACTTGCCCGTATCAAGCGATTTGAGTTGCTTCGCAACCCCTAAGGTATCTACTTCTAAGAAACTCATGCTAGCAGCTGTTCGTGTTTCAAATTCTGGAATATTCCATTCGTCTTCCCTGGTGAAGGAATTTCGGAAAACTGCGTTCAATAACTCCGCTTTAGCGGCACAGTCGTCGGTAACAGTACCATCGGCACTGCGCAGCGAAGGTATTGACTACGTCTTGCTGCTTGTGTACTTTACATACGACCAGAATTTCTTCGGATTTTCGACGAAAGCATAATTCAGAAGCATATGTCAACACATTAACAAAACCCAAGACGCGCTTCCGGCGACTTCGGCGCCACGCCAACCCAGGAGATGTTTTGCTGCAACACGATAACGCTCGGCCCCACACAAGTCTGAGGACTGCTGTACACAGAGCAAATCAGCGTTACCCCATCCACCCTACAGCCCTGATCTAGCTCCCTAGGACATCCACTTATTTGGGCCATTAAGGGATGTCATTTGTGGAAGACATTTTGAGGACGATGAGGAGATGATTCACACAGTGTAGCATTGGCTCCGCCACCGGACAAGGACTGGAACAGACAGGGCATACACGTCCTTGTTTCGCTCTGGAGTAAGACCATAGAATGGGATGGAGACTACGTGGAAAATCAGGGTGTGTAGATAAAACACCATTCTTTCGTGTGTGTAATTCTCATTTTGTTCAATAAAGAATTGTTGAAAAAAATATGTGTTGCAATACTTTCTGGGCAACCATCGTAATGTGTAGATGACAGTAATGTGTGTGTGTGTGTGTGTGTGTGTGTGTGTGTGTGTGTGTGTGTGTGTGTATGTATGTATGTATGTATATATGTGTTTGTTTGTTTATTTGTGTAATGTGGTGTCGTGTTTGTGTTATATGATGACGACAGAAGGGAGAGGGTGAAACCTGGTGCCAGAACGCAGCCTACTCCTCTCAAATAGCACCGAAGGGGGCCGGCGATCTTAACGTCCCAGATTACTGTCAACAATGTCACTGCGGAGAGGTTCGGAATTTAATCCAGAACACTGGCGCCACGTCTCGTGATCAGGAACTTTACGCCAGCACGGCTCCTCTCCTTTGCCAGAAAGGCAAAGGGAAAATTGCCAGAAGTGCATGAGGTACCTGTGCGATTACCCTTCTAACAAGGGAACCTCCCCATCGCACCCCCCACAGATTTAATTCTAAGTTGGCACAGTGGATAGACCTTGAAAAACTGAATACAGATCCGTCGAGAAAACAGGAAGAAGTTGTGTGGAACTATGAAAAAATAAGCAAAATATACAAACTGAGTAGTCCATGTGCAACATAAGCAACATCGAGGAGAATGTGAGCTCAGTAGCACCGTGGTCTTGTGGTTAGCGTGAGCAGATTCGGAACGAGAGGTCGTTGGTTCAAGTCTCCCCTCGTGTGGAAATTTTAGTTTCTTGTTTTCAGTTTATGTCACAAACTCTTATGTTTTCATCACTTTTTTGGGAGTGATTATCACATTCACAAGAAAACCTAAATCGGGAAAGGTAGTACCCATTCGCCAAGTGTACAAGTTAGGTGGGCCGACAACATATTTCTGTCATGTGACGCACGTGTCGTCACCAGTGTCGTATAGAATATATCAGACGTGTTTCCTGTGGAGGAGTCGGTTGACCTATGACCTTGCGATGAAATGTTTTCGGTTCCCATTGAAGAGGCACGTCCTTTCGTCGACTAATCGCACGGTTTTGCGGTGCTGTCGCAAAACACAGACACTAAACTTATTACAGTGAACAGAGACGTCAATGAACGAACGGACAGATCATAACCTTGCGAAAATAAAGAAGGTAAACTTATCACTCGAGGGAAAACTTGAACCAAGGACCTCTCGTTCTGCAGCTGCTCACGGTAACCACGAGATCACGGCGCACCTATGCTTACATTATCCTTGATGTTGCCTATCTTGCGCATGGACTACTCAGTTTGTATATTTTGCTTATTTTTTTCATAGTTCCACACAACTTCTTCCTGTTTTCTCGATTGATCTGTGTTCAGTTTCTGAACGCCTATCCACTGTGCCAACTTATATCTAAATCTGACGGGGGTGCGATGGGGAGGTTCCCTTGTAAGTACTGGCCACGCCTGGCGTGGTGAGAACCGGTGTACTCAACGAGGCAAGGCCGTTAGCATTCGAAGAATAATGAAGTACTGACAACTCTCCTAAATCTGCTTAAGAAAAGAAAAGCAAACTGAGATGGTCATATACTACGAGGCACAGGAATTATGACAGCTATCGAAGATACAGTGGAAAGGTAGAAAAAAAACAGAAAGAGATGAAAAAATGCCGGATGAAGTGAAAAGAAGAAGATAATAGAATACGATACAGTTGGCTCGGAACAGGATGAGATAGAGACAGCAATGTTGTCACGAACCTTCCGGTAGGCAAATCATGATTATTATTATGAAAAATCAATAAATTTTGTATCAAATTGTCATTATTGTGTCGTAAATCCATGCCGCTCCAGATAAAATCAGTTTTTTTTGTACAATGACAGAAAAAATTGCGTCACACTCGAGGACTGTGTTCAGTGGCACCAGGCTATAATACGTGCGTGGTGAGGCGTTGTACCGTTAGTGGTTCATTTGTCAGCCTCATCGACGACCTAGTGGCGCTCAGGAGGCCTCTGTTTTTGCTCCGCAGGCAGTAATTGCGCTGAGTTTGGAACTGAACTCTGTCTGCAACGTTCATTCTAGGGTACAACCACGCCCGCCGACGAGTACGTACTTCTATTGAATAACTTCAGCTATTGGAACGGGGGTCGCATTACAGATCTGGGGGAAGCTAGACGGACTATATCGCAGTTTGCTGCACATGTTGGGCACAGCGTATCGGTGAGTGTCGCTGTTTTCAATAACAGTCTGTCGGACATTCACATACCCGTCGATCAGGTACTGGACGTCCGCGTGGTATAAATGTACGTCAAGATCCACGCATTGTGCGGTCAGTAGTGGTGAATAGAACATCGTCCAAGGAAGAAATCCCGTCACGTGCGCCTGTAGTTCCACCGTCTGGTTGCAGCAGGACAAAGATCAGGTGTGTCTCTGGCCAGGCTGCCACTGACACCGTGACACCGCCAATCATGGCTGATCTGGTGTCGTCAGAGAGTCGATTAGACAGTGGAATGGCGTTCTGTTGTCTTGAGTGATGAAAGTACACTCATGCTCGTCAATTAAGGATAATTCCAGAATGTGGTGCCACGCAACTTGGCACTGCACAAAACTGGCGCTAATAGCATGGGCACATAGGGGACACACACGACACAGATCTGTAAGACCACGGTATTAGTGGTAAGTTGAGAATATGGTCCCGAAACACATGTGCTACAAAACGCCACTGTTTCATGTGCATCTACCCCGACGTCAATATGAGATATAATCACCATGCACATGCACACAGGCCGCACAACGGGTTGGCATACTTTGGATCAGCTGGTCGAGCAGCTGTTGGGGTATAGCTTTCCATTCTTGCACCAGTGCCTGTCAGAGCTCCTGAAGTGTCGTAGGGGTTTGTAACGTGCAGTGATACGTCGACCGAGAACATCTGAGACGTGCTCGATGGGGTTTAGGTCTGGAGAACAGGCGGGCCATTCCATTCGCCTGATATCTTCTGTTTCAAGGTACTCCTCCACGATGGCAGGTCGGTGGAGCCGTGCGTTATCATCCATCCTGAAAAGGTGGGCGTACTGGTGCAAAATGACGTCCCGACAGACTTGACCTGTTACAGTTCCTTTGTAAAAGACATGCAGGGGTGTACGTACACCAATCCTAATCCCACCCCACACCGTCAAACCACGAGGTATCTGGTTCTTGGTTCACGTCAGATGCAAACCCGGCGGGAATCACTGTTCGCACTATACCTGGATACGTCCGTGAACATAACCTGGGACCACTGTTCCAATGACCATGTACTGTATTCTTGACACCAGGCTTTACGGGCGCTCCTGTGACTAGGGGTCAGTGGAATACACCCTGTAGGTCTCCGGTTTAATAAACCATGTCTGTTCAGTCGTCTGTAGACTGTGTGTCTGGTGACAACTGTTCCAGTGGCTTCGATAAGGTCCCGAGCAAGGCTACCTGGAGTATTCCGCGGCCGTCTGCGGGCACTGATGGTGAGATATCGGTCTCCTTGTGGTATTGTACACTGTGGACGTCCCGTACTGTAGCGCTTGGATACGTTTCCTGCGCGCTGGAATCGTTGCCATAATCTTGAGATCACACTTTGTGGAACACGGAGGGCCCGTGCTTCGACCTGCTGTCTTTGACCAGCCTCCAGTCGCCCTAGTATTCTACCCCTCGTAACGTCATCGATATGTGTTCTTTGGGCCATTTTCAACACACAGTCACCATTAGTACGTCTGAAGACGTCTGCACACTTACTCGGTGCACCGTACTCTGACATGCACCATCACACCTCTGCGTATGTGGACTGCTTCCAGCGCCACCGTGCGACGACCGCAGGTCAAATCCACCGCATTGTCATACCCTGAGGTGGTTTAAACTCGCAAAATGGCCACCAGAGCGTTGTTTCACGATGTATCAGCATTATCCTTAATTTATGAGCATGAGTGTAGATTCTGTCTATATGCGAGTCATGGGCGTACACATATGCGGCGCTGATGTGATGAGCGACGCATTATAGACAGCATTCGCTCACGAGGAACAGGTCCCATCCTAGGCTTCGTGGTGCCGAAGACCATCAGTTACAACCCGTGATCACATCTGGTTTTGCTGCAGGGTAAAGTAACCATTGCCCGCTACTTTGCATATGTTTTTATCCCCACGCTATTGCCGTTTTTCAGCGGGAAGGTAATAGGCTTATTTAGGAGAACACTGCACGTTTGCATACAGCTGGTGCGACCTAACGCCCTCTTTGTGGTGTACAACTGCCCTGATCAGCAGGAAGATCAGGTCTCTCACCAAATGAACACGCATGGGACATAGAAGGGTACTTAACGTGTACTCCACAGCTCGCAAGAGTCGTTGCCGAATTGTAAGAAAAGGTTTGAGATACTCTGGACTACCGTCGCTGAACGGCATTCGGCACCTTTATGATCGTTTGCATGCGACAATACACACCTGTATTTGTACGACTGTTGAGACACCCTTTACTCTAACGTGTGTGTTCCATTTGACCTGAGTTGGTTGTCACATACTTCTCAATGATCAACTACCTGCCACATCACTAGTCAATAAAATGACCTTTTCTTTGAGGGTTTGCATTTTTTAAGGCAGTGTATGACGAATCATTGAAACGTTTATTAGCTTATTTTATTGTAAAACAGAAACAAAATCAAAGCTTTAGTTGTTAAAAAAACTTCTTAAATTACATCGCGCTGCTGAAAGTGCCACTCGCTCATTTCTTTTTCTTCATCGTTTGTCTCTTTGGTGACAGCTACCGCCTGTTTTGGGCAGTAGTCAATCTACGATTTGTCTATTCATTTAGCGTTTGTTCTGTGGGTGGTATCCCTCTTATCACCGAATCCGACTCGTGGATTCCGTCCGGGTTTGATTCACGCCACAGTCTCGCAAGACAGAACACTGCACAGCAAGTGTAAATATAATTGTAAGTTGAAGAAGCTGATGACTACGTTTTTCTTTTCAAATAAAAAAGAAAGTCACTGACAGAGAATCCAGAGCAACAGTAGTTCCAGTTCTTTCAAGCGAGCTCCTTCCCTGTCACCACCACCAATAACATATTCATACATTTATTCTTGATGATGATGATGATATTTGGTTTGTGCCGGCACGGTAGCTTAGCGTGTTCGGTCATAGGGTTAGGTGTCATCTGTAATACAAAACTGAGTTAACGACTCAACACTGAACCTGAACGGGTGTCATGGGACATCCGCACCGAAGAAATGCAACGAACAAAATCGAACAAAATGAGAACAATAAAAAAAGTGCACCATTATCAGTGCCCGTACAATTTCCCAATCTTTACACAGTCCAATCTCGCCACTTCCACGTATGGTGATGAAATGATGCGGACAACACAAACACCCAGTCCCCGAGCGGAAAAAATCCCCGATTCGGCCGGGAATCGAACCCGGGACCCCATGATCCAGAGCCAGCAACGCTAGCCATTAGATCACGAGCTGCGGACACATTTATTCGTGATCACTGTCACTTGCATACCACATCATGACATCCTTTCCCACACCGCCAGCACTGCTAATGTCTCTTAACACCTCTCCAGTCATTGGCATCTTACCTTTTACTCACACCCTCCCCTCTGTTAACATTTCTCAGATTGTGTTTGTGTCTCTGTTGTCAGTATCTGCTTTGAACACGTTTAGCTTATTCTTAACTGTTTTGTTCGTTGCAGGACTTAGAAACAACTATATCGGTATTCCTAATTAACAAAAGCGTTTCTACCTTCTAGCTTCCGCTTGGAGGTGAAGCAAACGACGGACTCATCGCCGGCCCGTGCGACATCCTCCCTGGCCCCTATACTGTAGATACCCATCGCCCGTTATGCCATGCAATTTCGCTTAGCCGTGTTCAGTTCCAGTAATTAAGTGTGGATTGTTAGCAGGCGTAGCACGAAAGCTGGAGCGTAATTGAGCCTGTGGGGCTGCAGGCTGTTACAGTTATAGCACAACAACGCTAATCCCAGCTAAATTTGTACGCTCCCCTAATACACCCAGGAGTGTAATGTACAGTATTAGTATACTAATAGAAAGCTCACGATATCAATTGGTAGACAGCAAGTTTTTCCATTTTTTGTTTCTATATTTCTTACAGAGCAGGCTAACTGGTCAGATCCTGACGGTCCATCCTGCATACAGTCATGTACTGTGACTGTTACCTTGGTATGGGTGGGCGCAGTAATAGGTTTTGTATAACGATTCCGAGATCTTTATTGAAATGAATGAAACTTGGAAAATTTGCTTTCAGTAGTAAGGAGTTAGAAATGTTAAATGATCCAGCTGTATTGGTTTCGGATTTTGAATGTTTTTCCAACATCATCTCTGACGAAATCACGATCGTTTCTAATAGTAAGCCCATTCCTTTCTCATTATCAGTCATTTTACTATAACGTCACCTTCAATGCATTTTTATAATTATTGTTACAGTTGTTCAAAGTGTTCAATTATGGTATATATTATAAGACGACACTCGCTTAACAAATTAAACAACTCCCACAAAAATGTCCTTGTAACTCAATAGTGTATCAGGCTGATCATGGAAAGATTGAATCTCCTATCATGTGTTGGTCATGGAGAACTTCGGTTCAAATCTCTGTCCAGCCATTCAGATGTAGGTTTTTCCTAAATCGCTTTGGTGAATGCCGAGATGGTTCTCTTGAGAAGGATGAAGACGGTTTCCTTGTCTTTCTCTGTCCTATTTGTACTACAGTTATTTTATAATAACCTTGTCATCGATGGGACGTCAAAACCTCCCTTGATAACTAGGAGCAAAAAGATCTGAAATATTTCTTAATTAATTGCAACGTTGTGCACTGATCTTCCCTCAGGTCAGACTCTTAAGTGTTCCAACAAGGATAAATCGACAGTGCCCGTTTAATTGATGTATGCGTGAGAACAACCATAAATGTATTAACAGCATCTGAAGCTGCTGCATTTAGTTTCATGATAGGACGAAGACTTCGTAGGGAAACTTAGCGCAATGACAGACAACCTCGTACATCTACATCTACGTATGTACTCCGCTAGCCACAAAGCAGTGTGTGTGGCGGAGGGTACAATTCGCGCCAAAGTCATATCCCCCCCACTGTTCCACTCTCGGACCGCGCGAGGGAAAAACGACTGTCTGAACGCCTCAGTACGAGCTCTAATTTCCCTTATCTTTGAATGGTGATCATTGCGCGATTTGAAAGTTGGTGGTAATAATATATGCTCCATATCCTCAGCGAAGATCGGATTTCGGAATTTAGTGAGCAGCCCCTTCCGATTAGCGCGTCGTACACCTGCAATATGAGATTTGTAACGCTCTCGCGATGGCTAAATGTACCAGTCACGAATCTTGCTGCTCTTCTATGGATCTTCTCAGTCTCTTGAGTCAGACCCAACTGGTTCCATACAGACGAACAATACTCTAAGACTTGACGAACTAACATATTGTAAGCAATTTCCTTTGTTGAAGGACTGCATAGTTTCAGGATTCTACCAATAAACCGCAATCTAGAGTTCGCCTTCCCCCGTTACTTGTGGAATCTGATCATTCGATTTGAGATCATTTCGAATACTCACAAACAGATACTTGACGGATGTTACCGCTTCAAAAGACTGGGCATTTATTTTGTACTCTGTCAGTATGACAGAGCAAGTGGCCACGTCTCCTGCACCCGGTTCCGTATAGATCGGAGAAGCGATCACTATGATACGATTTGTTTTGGACTCTTCTACTATATTGGAAACTGGCAGTTTTTAATCTATGACATACCATCTTTTAGCGGTGTTTTTTTTTTGACGGACAACGAATGTTGCTTAAAAAGATTCCAGTCTTTTCCGCTCTAATGTTTTAATCATACGTTCGCCTGAAGATATGGCTTTTAGTGCCCCGAAATCGGTAGTGATCCAGTAGTAAAGGACTAAATACAGCTGAAGCGGTTATAACAACCCAAGATTAGAACAATGAATTCGTTTTTGAGGGGATGGCAGTTCATATTCCTTCTTTCCATCCAGATTTACGTTCTCCTTGATTTTCCTGAATCGCTGAAGGTGAATTCTGGGATGGTTCCTTTGAAAGCCACGACCGACTCCTTTCCCCATCCGTACGCCTATTCAAAATATGCTACGTCTCTGACGACTACCTCGTCGTCAGGTCGTTTACTCCTGGTCGTAATTCGTTTAATCTCCTTACACAATAGTGCAAGAAAAAATTAATGACTGAAAGAAGTAGGATTAAAGACCGTTTATGCTTCTAAGAGCTGTTTTGCAACGGGGGGGGGGGGGGGGGGGCAGTTATATTGTGGTGTTCGATGGGTGGGAGCAGTGAAGGGAAAGGGATCCAACGCACTCAATGAAACACATTTTTCTGACTATCTATGGTGGCTAAATGGGTAAGTGTTACACTAGAAATTCACATTACTGTAAAGACCACATGTGCACTGATGACTTCCAGTCGTATCTGAACGCTGATGACCTCCTGCTGTATCCAAACGCAAAAACAAAAAAAAAAAAAAACAAAAAAAAACATAAAGAAGCTGTCGGGAATACCAATACTTGCGTGCACTATCAAAATGGGTGCAGGGTGTATGGTTAAAGCTCAACTCATCCAAAAGCGAAGCGGTTCTGGCCCGAAATATCAGGAACTTCTATTATCTTTATCGCTAAATGCGACAAATATCAACTTCTCTCCATCAGTAAAGAGTCTAGGAGTAAAACTAGTTGCAAATCAAAATTGGACTGAGCAGATAACCGCAATGTGCAAGAAGGTATCAGCTTCTCTCCATGCCATTTAAAAATATAAAAACTCTTCCTTCTTGGCCTGAAAAAGGCACTTGTACAAACACTTATACTGCCACGTATTGATTACTGTGTTGTTATCCTGCAAGGCCTTTCTCAGGGAAACTGACGACACCTGGAACTGGTTATGAACGCCTGTGTTCGTTACATCTGTGGTGTTCGACTCTTTGATCACATTTCGCCCTCTCATACACAGCCACATTGGTTACGTGCAGATAAGCACAGAGATTTCCCTGCCCTCTGTCTTCTCTACTGTCTTATCAACGTATACTGTCCCCTGTATTTATCTTCCATCTTAACACTCTTGTCTGAACAACACGACAGAAGTCCTTCTCAGTAGGAGCAGCCCGACACAGGAATAACCTGCCGGATTACATTAGAGAGCTGAATGACATCTCCATCTTCAGGAGACAGTTAATGAAATATCAGCTAAAGCAACTGTAATGATTACCATTGTCCCTGTACGTACTCGTTACCATTGTATATATCCTTCTTTGCAACCACATCTTTTTCATTTCCCTGTACTCTGGTGCAGTCCATTTAAACTTCCTTCCCCCAGAACTCACTAAATCAGAAAACATCTATTTTACACAACCATAGATTCTTTTTGTGTCTGCCACTATCATTACTGTTGATACTATCACTATTACTGTCATCTCTGTTATTATTATTATTTCTTTACTTTCTCAGACGTTAAGTCTGATTAAAAAATGGGACGTGACGCGGACCTTGATCAAGCGTCACTTCCTTTTAACTGTACGGTATATGTTATATTGCATTTAGGAACTTTCGGGTAATTGAACATGTATCAATAATTACGGATTTCTGTAATTGTATATATAAGTTTGAATGTAGCTGTATTGTATTGATATACTGGTGGATATTGTGTGGTATGACTCCTGTAGTTGATAGTATAATTAGTATAATGTCAACTTTATTCTGATGCCACATTCCTTGACTTCCTCAGCCAGTTGGATGTATTTTTCAATTTTTTCTCCTGTTTGCTTTTGTATATTTGTTGTATTGGGTATGGATATTTCGATTAGTTGTGTTAATTTCTTCTTTTTATTGGTGAGTATGATATCAGGTTTGTTATGTGGTGTTGTTTTATCTGTTGTAATGGTTCTGTTCCAGTATAATTTGTATTCATCATTCTCCAGTATATTTTGTGGTGCATACTTGTATGTGGGAACGTGTTGTTTTATAAGTTTATGTTGTAAGGCAAGCTGTTGATGTATTATTTTTGCTACATTGTCATGTCTTCTGGGGTATTCTGTATTTGCTAGTATTGTACATCCGCTTGTGATGTGATCTACTGTTTCTATTTGTTGTTTGCAAAGTCTGCATTTATCTGTTGTGGTATTGGGATCTTTAATAATATGCTTGCTGTAATATCTGGTGTTTATTGTTTGATCCTGTATTGCAATCGTGAATCCTTCCGTCTCACTGTATATATTGCCTTTTCTTAGCCATGTGTTGGATGCGTCTTGATCGATGTGTGGCTGTGCTAGATGACACGGGTGCTTGCCATGTAGTGTTTTCTTTTTCCAATTTACTTTCTTCGTATCTGTTGATGTTACGTGATCTAAAGGGTTGTAAAGGTGGTTATGAAATTGCAGTGGTGTAGCCGATGTATTTATATGAGTGATTGCTTTGTGTATTTTGCTAGTTCCTGCTCGTTCTAGAAAGAATTTTCTTAAATTGTCTACCTGTCCATAATGTAGGTTTCTTATGTCTATGAATCCCCTTCCTCCTTCCTTTCTGCTTAATGTGAATCTTTCTGTTGCTGAATGTATGTGATGTATTCTATATTTGTGGCATTGTGATCGTGTAAGTGTATTGAGTGCTTCTAGGTCTGTGTTACTCCATTTCACTACTCCAAATGAGTAGGTCAATATTGGTATAGCATAAGTATTTATAGCTTTTGTCTTGTTTCTTGCTGTCAATTCTGTTTTCAGTATTTTTGTTAGCCTTTGTCTATATTTTTCTTTTAGTTCTTCTTTAATATTTGTATTATCTATTCCTATTTTTTGTCTGTATCCTAGATATTTATAGGCATCTGTTTTTTCCATCGCTTCTATGGAGTCACTGTGGTTATTCAATATGTAATCATCTTGTTTAGTGTATTTTCCCTTGACTATGCTATTTTTCTTACATTTGTCTGTTCCAAAAGCCATATTTATATCATTGCTGAATACTTCTGTTATCTTTAGTAATTGATTGAGTTGTTGATTGGTTGCTGCCAGTAGTTTTAGATCATCAATGTATAGCAAATGTGTTATTTCGTGTGGGTATGTTCCAGTAATATTATATCCATAATTTGTATTATTTAGCATGTTGGATAGTGGGTTCAGAGCAAGACAGAACCAGAAAGGACTTAATGAGTCTCCTTGGTATATTCCACGCTTAATCTGTATTGGCTGTGATGTGATGTTATCTGAATTTGTTTGAATATTAAGTGTGGTTTTCCAGTTTTTCATTACTATGTTTAGAAACTGTATCAATTTAGGATCTACTTTGTATATTTCCAATATGTGTAGTAGCCATGAGTGGGGTACACTATCAAAGGCTTTTTGGTAATCAATGTATGCATAGTGTAGCTACCTTTGTTTAGTTTTAGCTTGATATGCCACCTCTGTATCTATTATCAGTTGCTCTTTACATCCTCGTGCTCCTTTGCAGCAGCCTTTTTGTTCTTCATTTATAATTTTGTTCTGTGTTGTATGTGTCATTAATTTCTGTGTAATGACTGAAAGTAATATTTTGTAGATTGTTGGTAGGCATGTTATGGGGCGATATTTAGCTGGGTTTGCTGTGTCTGCTTGATCTTTAGGTTTCAGATAGGTTATTCCATGTGCAAGTGTATCAGGGAATGTGTATGGGTCTGCAATGTAACTGTTAAATAATTTAGTTAGATGTGAATGTGTTGAGGTGAACTTCTTTAGCCAGTAATTTGCTATTTTATCATTTCCAGGGGCTTTCCAATCGTGTGTAGAATTAATTGCTCAGGTGACTTCATGTTGCAAAATTATCACTTCAGGCATTTGTGGTATCATCTTGTATGTGTCTGTTTCTGCTTGTATCCACCGTGCATGCCTGTTATGTTGTACCGGGTTTGACCATATGTTGCTCCAGAAGTGTTCCATGCCTGTTATGTTTGGTGGATTATCTATTTTAATGTGTGTGTTATCTATTGTTTGGTAAAATCTCTTTTGGTTTGTGTTGAATGTTTGGTTTTGTTTCCTTCTATTTTCACTTTATTTGTATCTTCTAAGTCGTTTGGCCAATGCTTGTAATTTCTGCTTCTTTTCCTCTAATTGCTCTATTGCTTCTTGTTGTGAGATTTTACCTAACCTTTTTCGTTTTTTGTCTGATATTTCATTTCTTATAAATTGTGTTAGCTGTCCGATGTCTTTTCTCAGTTTTTCTATTCTGATCTGTAGCCTGTGTTGCCATGCTGGTTTTGTGGGTTTCTTCTGTGTGTTGGTTTGTTCTGATCTCTTCCTAGTGTGTATATTTAGTGTAGTGAGTGCTCCTATATAAACCAGTAGTTGTAACTCTTCCATAGTTGTATTTTCATTTATTTTGTTGTGTATGATTGTGTTGATAGTTTTTATTGTTGTTTCGACTTGTGGATTATTTGGCGGTCTATGCAAGAATGGTCTGATGTCTGTATTTGTGTCTTTGTATTCTATATATGTCAGCTGAAATTTCTCTTCTATATCTAACACTTGTGTCTCTTCGTGTTCTATTTGTGCTTGTTCTGGTGGCTGTCTTAAGATTTCGTTTTCCTCTGATTGTTTAATTGATGCGTGTTGGTCTTTGTTTGTTTGCTCTGGGATGTTTGAGTCCATTACTGTATTTTCTTCTTCTTCTGATTGCACATTAATTTGTTCCAGTATTTGTTGTACTTGTTGTTTGATGTTTTCTAATTCTGACTGGGGTATCCTGTTATTTTTTATTATTACACGGATCTGATCAGCTAGTCGTTGTTCTGTTAAAAATTTTAATCCCTGGTATCTGGTAATAAATGTTGTGTATACTTGTGATCTGTATCCAGTTGTGTTGGTTCCTAGGTTTGTTGCTTGGTAATAACAGAACATAAGGTGTCGATTAACTTCATCTGACCATCTCATCCTCTGTCTTTGTTTTCCTTCTAGGGTGGTTGCAGGAAGCATATCCTGCAAAACACCTCTATTTGGATTTAAATCATTTTCCAGTTGGCTAGCAGTGTCGTTACCATTGTGGGCGGGCATAGGGTTCAAGCGTCGTCCCCGACCATGACGGCGCTTGTCCGAGGCTTCTTTAGTTCTGTCCTGAACCAAGTAATCACACTAAAAGGGGGGTTTGGCCGAAAAGACCCTGACTCTTCTATGGATCACAGGCCAAACAGCGCTCTTTACGTTTATGGATAGAGGACGAAAACAACGAAAAAAAAAATGTTGGCAGAAGCCTTTCCATAGCGATCGCACCCGCAACCCTTCCGCTACACAGACCAGCGTCATCACTTGTTGCTCTGTGGACTCAAACGGATATCGTCCGCAGCGCTCTGAAATCGTTTTGCCATAAGGCAACGATTAACCCGAGAGTCTTTTTAGAGGTCACTCAGAGCTATAAAAGAGTGCCTTTGTTTTATACAAAGTAGTAGAGGGCCAACACCGAAATAAAATCAACACGAAGCACTCAGGAACGGCACGTAACAGTCAGATTCCAGCACAACCGGAAAACGTTCTCTTGTCTGTAGATAAAAATCTGATACTTCGGAAGGAAAAATTATAACGATACTCGTTCATTGCAGAGAATAAGCTGGAGAATTGTGTCATAAAGACCAGTCCAAGGTCAGGAATTTACCAAGGACGCTACAGGATCTGTCTGTTGCGTGTTACATAAAAATAAGAGTGCGTTATAATATAGGTGCTAGCATTCTTGCACCTCGTACGTGGGTAATGGTCGGCCGGTGTGGCCGTGCGGTTCTAGGCGCTTCAGTCTGGAACCGGGCGACCGCTACGGCCGCAGGTTCGAATCCTGCCTGGGGCATGGATGTGTGTGTTGTCCTTAGGTTAGTTAGTTTTAAGTAATTCTAAGTTCTAGGAGACTGATGACCTCAGATGTTAAGTCCCATAGTGCTCAGAGCCAGCCATGGGTAATGAATGTAACTTATGATATTTCCTTAGTTTGTATCCAACATCTTTATTAGCTGTAGTTCTAAATGAAGATTATTATTCTGTTTCTTTTTTCTGTTTTAGGTGAGTGACCAGAATATTGCTTGTTGTGCGACGCGCTGGTAAGTTCATACCTTTGATTTAATCATGCATCTGCAACCTACCTATGCTGTAGTAGCATCTCTAGCTTACCGCAGGGAAAACTGTTGAACATCACATCAGTGGCGATGGTAATAATAGTAGTGGCTAGACGTGCTTATCTTACCACTGCATAGGAATTTGGGAATCGCTTGATAGTGACGGAATATCGACTGCAAAGTCTCTGCAAAACGTCGCACCTGTGGCAGCTAAATTTTATTTGTACGTAGCAGTGGCAATAAATTTTGCGTAATATCGTTTGAAAGCGTAGTTGGACTAGTAGTCATATACATGTGTGTACAAGGAAAGTTAAGAGAAGTCATTGGTCTTTACGGTATGCAATTTTCACAGGTGTTGTGTAAGAGATTGTTGAGATAATTTTGGTAAGGACTTGAACAGACACCTAGACCACGCAGTGTGTGGACGTACCCTAATGGTCGGAAAATGTTCTCTTGTATTCTCAAAATAGTACATACTAGTCGAAAATATCCTTGTCGGTTTAGATGCAACTGCTAAGTCACCGAATGAAGACTCTGGAATAAGTAAAACAATCTCAACTGAACGCCAAATCAATCTTCAGTCAACGATGACATCTGCCTTCATCATGTGACTGAGATATTGCGGTAGTCACCATTCTTGCACAGTATATTTACAATCGGTTACATGAAGGCAGTACATGCGATAGAAGGTGTAATGAAATTAATTGTGATGACTGCAATTCTAATCTAATGTGTCTGTTTAATTCTGGTAACTAATACCGTCCTTTTTCTAACTGGCAAAAGAGATGTGGAATTACTGTAGCTTAGCTGCCTTGTAACTCGTACAAGGCTGTCATAAACTTAAGCATCGTTTACTACGAGATAAACTATTTCTTCGTAACTGCTGGACTCTTTCTTTTAGACGTACCGGATTTGTTCCCGAGTGAAGTGATCGGTTTAAACCCTCTACAGTAGTCACCACGGTCTAGCTTACAAACCAAGAGTGCATCTTGGTACACGTAAGCTTCACCGCACGGAAATATGCTCCCTCTTTCTCCCCTACATTTTTCTACTGAACATAGCGACGCAGATTTCAGTTCAAATTAAAACAATATTCAGAAACAATATGCGAATAAGCTGTAAATAAACTGCAAACCCGTAAGTGTTGACACTGTATCACCATAGGTATTCAGCTGTAAATTACAGTATTTAATTAACTCGTATATCAATACGACCCGAATAGTTACCAGCCGAAAGTTAATTTACTACTAGCATTTATCTAGTCAGTTAAAAATGTTTTGAGACTGGATTAGTAAACAATGCAGAAACGTTAAGATGATGATTTTAAAGCTTCAGGTGTCCTACTTAGTCTCTCACCACTTGAGTTCAAAGCACAGAATGTTCGTATAACCATGTGAAGCTGTCAGAAAAGTCCTTGTTTGGGATCTTACTCAACTCGCATGTCACAATGGCTTGGATGTCGGCTATGTCGTCACTGCGTTGGCTCTTCATGTGATCTTCTGCACTATATCGTTCTGTAGTGGGTTCAGATTGATAACGCTTAAGTCTCGTCACCCGTTATGATTTTTTCAGGCAAGAACTGTCCGCGTTTTGCATTTCAGTCAAGTCGTGCTAGGCGTCCACGTGCCTTTTCTTTTGTTCCGGAGTCAAGGTGCGCGGAACAAACTTCGCACACACTTTTCTCTTCCTCAAAACATTCTGGAGAGCGCCTTGAACACTTTCTTTAGAGATGTTGCTCCATTGCGTTTTGCGACACAACATCGTTGACGCACAACGGTAACATGTTCACTGTTCCACACTGCCTACTCACACTCGACTACTAGACTAATACGCATCTGTTTTCTTGCAATTGTTAGATCAAGCATCCACTGTAGTTACTGCGCTGACGTCGCTCAAACGCGAGGAAACAATCAGTGTCGGAACTTTTTGAACGGCCAGCGTACCGTCATGTTTTAGTGTAAGCGAATATACTATGGTTGTCTGTGAGACCATGTTAGTCTGTAACGGAGCAGCTACACATTGAAACGAAGTAATTTAATAAAAGAAAACATTGTCCGTTGTAGGCTGTATTGTGCTTTATTAAAATCGTGCTATTAGCTAACTTCTGTTGTGAGCCATTATCAAGCACATTTGCTATGTAATATATTAAATATTGTGCTCATCACATGACACATGACATAGAAAATATGCTTGACAATGGCTCACGGCCGAAATTAGCTAATATCATCTTTTTAATAAAGCACAATACAGCCTACAACGAACAATCTTCTCTTATATTAAACACTTAGAGGGTGTGGATTCCTGCGGAAGCACAATCTTCACCAAACGAAGTAGTTTGCTGTCACTTGCACAGTTTTCCTAATCGTCGATACTAACGGACGGACCAATAAAGCAGCAGGCGCGATCGCAAGTTATATATCCTGTAAATTCTTCTTTTGTGGTAACATGTCAAGTCTTTTCTGATAACAAACCCCAGTCGAAACCGAAGATAATATATTTGCTAACGTATGAGATTAGAATTAAAACTCCACATAGCGTTGTAATGCGTTTTTCGAGATTGGTGGTCATTACATTGATCGGTTACATTCAGTCATGTGTAGCCTGTAGGCAGGAATGCTTTTCTTTTGTATGCCGTGCTAACTGCTCCACATATTTATTGGATTTGTCTCTGGGGGGGAGTACAAACACCTGTCCGACTATGTATATTTAGATTCCTTTGGCTGCCAAAATAAATTACTTGAGGCACATGTCTAATTAGTTCTTTCGCAAGAATAGAACTTGATTTCTTTCCTGTTATCGATTAATCTGAGTCAAAGCTCCGTCTCTGTCTCGACTTTATCGTCTTCGGGCCATTTAGCTATATAACTACATCTTTCCGTTTACTGTTTATGAAACGCAATCTGTACATGCTGTGATGCCGTACTTTGGGTGTATGACGAAAAGAGGCAATGAACACCACCAAATTGAATACAGTTTTCCCGCCATCCTGGTTACACTGTCAACCTAGCTACGCCTGATCCAGACCACTCAGGTCTTTTAACATCATGTCCCAAAGCATTAACTTGGAGACTCATTGTTGTCTGTCACATCTCAACCCAAGAAGTGAGGGAAACAGCAATTAACGCTGCGTTGCCGGTAGCAATGAAAAGTTAATGACCTGTTACTGTGTGTCCAGATACATGCGTTGACACAGTGTTCAGTACTGTTTTCGTTCGGAGCATTGTTACTGCATGTAATGGCAGTAGCTTTCATATCTGTTCCATAAGCTAATAGATCTACTCATGAAAAATGTGTACTGATTTCGCTGTTCTCGCACGTTAAGCTTTGTGTCTGTAATGTGTCAGTATTCAATCTCGTGCGGGAGTCTGTAAACAGTGAGGGTTCGCAACCGAGAAATGACCTTCTCCGGTCGATTAATCTGTCAGTTTTCAACAGTCGGTTAGTATACAGTTCTGAGAGTGTACTAAATGATGTGACCGATTTCGCTCTCGAATGAAGTGACCTTTGGAAATGATACAAGACAATTGTTTCGTTCTTTTTAGCCTCGTCTCCTATACCTCGTAGCATGACCTCACACACCTATATATTGTCACAAATAGATCAAATATGTTATTGCTATCAAAACCCGCAAAGCTCGCTGCAGTAAACAATGGATTAGAGAATTTACTGACACTGTCTTCCAACGTGCCCCTAGAAATGGGAAGGCGTTGTACTAGATAGATGATAATCCTACTTGTCATGCTTCATTTTGCAAGAACTACGCACTACTCAGCGTTCACCTAGCACGACTCATCAAGATGCCATTTCTTGTCCACCCTCAGCTGTGTGAATAGAGAGCATCCTCATTAGGAAACAAACGTTGTACCATAGGATGGACAAATGTGTATGATAAACCCTTTTCTCTTCCGCTTTTTCTCCCTCTTTCAGCGTCTAAATAATTTGGGTATTTTTTCAAGCATGGTCCAGAAATAAAGATGGTCTCTTTTGGCGATATTATGTGCATATGTTCCCGAATTTTCTGAAACAAGCGCGTGCTGTGGCACTAGATCAGAAAGGTAGCTGCATCTAACCTCAACAGTGATACAAGTTTTTGTCACCAGTATTTGGCTGTGAATGGGCGTCGTACAGTTACTAGAGTATGCGCTACTGTGGAGATGTTAAACTGATGTGAAACTTCCTGGCAGATTAAAACTGTGTGCTGGACCGGGAGACGAACACGGGATCTTTGCCTTTCGCGGGAAAGTGCTCTATCATTTCTTTTTTTTTTTTTTTAAAAAAAAAAAAAAAGAGGAACCTCCGCAACGCCCAAAGAAAGGAATGAGGTCAAAATGGGCAGGGGTCGCAACCGGAGGCCTGGCCATTATGTCCCGTTCCCACCCTCCAGCAACCAAGGAAAGTGTGGGGAACGGTGAGCAGAGATACAGTGAACATCGTTTATTTATTTATTTTTCTTTTCGTTATTTTTTATTTTTATTTATTTATTTTTGTCCTTAATACCACCGAGACTATCAGAAAAGAGGCGTCACGTTAGGAGGAGTCCGCAGCAAGATGTCAGACTAATTGAGGCTATCAACATACATTCGAAAGAACATTACCAGTGAGTATATCGGTTCCAAGTGTGGAAGAGGCGGAGATCAATTCTTTATGATGGGAAGAACCCAGGTCGGGGATGGATTAAGGAAGACACTGCAGAGGAAATTGGACAAAAATTGTCTGTGTTTTGGATTGCGGACAACTGCACAATGGCGTCCATTAAGGAACTGCCAAAAGTCAAGGACACATTTCTCGCCATCAGCAAACAAGTAGTGTGCTGCGTGTCCACAAATCCACCTCACAGAGTTCGTCTTCGTTTGCGGGAAGTATCCGGCGTCCGGAAAGAGGAGCAGGTGAGTAGGTATCTTATGAGTCGCACGTGTAATTGGGGACAACATCTGTCGTACCAAGAACCAGGCACCTCTCGCCAATCTGCACACCAAGCGGTGCTCGTCTACGTCCTTAACATCACAGTCGACACACAGCGGGGTATCTGCGAGGTGAATCCTGTAAAGGCGTGACCGTCATACTTGTTTCCCATTGACAGTAAGGTATCATGCAGACTGGACGTCAGTGTCAAGATAAGGAGCGCACACCGATTGCCAAACGGCACGCCAGTCGATGTGCGAAAGGTTCCCCTCGACCACATTCGGTGACCTGTCGTGCTGAAGGAAACCATAGATTACCTTCGTGGATACCAATTGCACCTGAAGTATCGCAATACGGACGTAGCCCAGCTCAAGAAAAAAGTGGCGGAAATAAAAGAATGGCGGCAGGACTTCCGAAAGTTGGATAGGTTCTGAGAGAGAGTGTGATACAAGCCCCTTCAGCAACAGGCTGGTAATGCACTTAGGACTACAGTGCCACAACGTCACTTGAGAGCCAGTGAAAAGGGCTACCAATCTGTCAGGCACATGATATAGAAATTGTTAAGGCTTTCGTGGCCACTTGTTGACAAACTGCCTATTGGCTTCTGTCTCGGGTTCTTCGGCCGACGTTCATCTAATGATTTTTCTGACGTTTCGCCAGCACGAGTGGCTGGCATTGTCAAAGCTTCACCCTCCATTGCCAGCGGTGAACATCCCACCGGCAATGGAGGGTGAAGCTTTGACAATGCCAGCCACTCGTGCTCGCGAAACGTCAGAAAAATCATTAGATGAACGTCGGCCGAAGAACCCGAGACAGAAGCCAATAGGCAGTTTGTCACATGATATAGACTTAAACTGCACCCTCACTGCAGGAGGGTGAGGGTGCCTTATCTTGAACAGCAAGCCTTGGCAAACAAACGAACCCAATACCGCTAGCATGCGGCGGGCCATGATTGGCGGGATAGGAAGTGTCTGTGCCACGTGTGGGATACGTGATGGCAAATATACATTTACGTATTGTGTCCATTGCAGAAGATCTAATGCTCGTAGTTGGGAAAGTAGACGTCGGCAGTTGAGGGCAACTGTCCGCCGCAGATCACTTGCGAAGTCGAGTCCTAAGCATCGGAGAGTATCAGTTACACGCAAAGGAGAAGCACTGTCCGCAGGAAGTCCCGCGCCTTTAGTCATGGCGCTCGATTTGCGGACATTAAAGCAGCTACCAGAAGCTTCGCCGTAGGTGGTAACCCATGCCAGTAACTCCATGACCTCAGCACCGCTACGAAGAACGATGACGAGATCGTCTGCATATGCTGCCCGGCTGAATACATGGTCACCGAGACACATACTAGAGACGTTGGCGGAGGCCGCATAGCAACGGTTCCATGGCGAATGCATACAACAGCGCAGAGAGCGGGCAGCCTTGTTGCACTGATCGACGGATCGAGATGGGAGGAGTAAGACGGCCATTGTAGAGTACACGAGACGTAGCTCCACGAAGGAGACGCATTACGACGTCGACGGTAGTATCAGGGTAGCTCATATTACGGAGAACACCATCCAGGACGACGCGATCGAACGCCTGGCTGAAGTCAAGAGCTGCCAAAAGTCCAGGCACACGACGAGCGTGAGCAAGAGTGATTATGTCCCGATAGCGGCAGAGGGCATTGCGGATGTTATTGGTACCTCCCAAAGAAATTTGATCGGGGAAAGCCACCTACCGAGATGTCCGTTTAAGCCACGCAGCCAACAGCTGGGTAAAGATCTTTGTATCGCTGTTGAGTAACGTCAAAATGCGGTAATCGCATATCCATAAGGTACCCTGAGGCTTCTGGATAGGAATCAGGAAACTATCGAGGAAACCGTCTGGAATCGGCACGAAAGGTGACATAAGGTCCTGACAAATTTCCGCCCACACTGGTCCCAGAAGGAGACGAAATGTCCGATAAAACTCCAGTGGGAGGCTGTCAGGACCAGGCGACCTGTTCGTCCTCCGTGACGTTAGCAATCAGACCCATCCTAGTATCCACGGGAACCGGTCTGGAGACGGCCCTAATGTTGGCAGGGCGGCGGCGTTTCTCAGTGTACAGCGTAACATAATGTGGATGAAGGGCAGACCCGATACCCCATTGGGTATCAAAACGCTGCCCATCATCAGTCGTAAGAACATTAATCAAATTCCTCCGACGGCGTCGTCGTTCCGCTATGACATCACACCTAGATTGTCGCTCTTGCACTGACCCATCGCGTATGCGCGCCGTGACCATAGCTTCTTCAAGGTGGCGGCGAGAAAGGGACGTAAGCTGTGCTTTGGCACGATTCGCCATTTCCTGGCGCTCTGGCGAATACGGCATCATAGTACATTCCCAGGGAATGGTGAAATAGAATTCCTGAGTCCGTCGCCGCCACGCCGAAATCTCCCTTTCGTAACCAATCAAGGCCTTGCGGAGAGCGGGCCTTGCATATAGCACCTACCATGACAGGGCAGACTGATAGGCAACACGGCGTCGAAGACAAGCTGCCCACGTGGTCCCGATGAGCTGCCGGCAGTCGGGAGAAGTAAGGTGGTTCATGTTCAGACTCCATGGTCCACAGCTGCGCCACACCCTTTGGCGGCAGAGACTGATGGCCCAGATACATGCGCAAGGTCAGAGAAAGCAGTGGGCCAGACTTCAGCAGCCTGCACCCCACTGACAATATCGCGGGAGATGTAAACTGATCGAGTAGGCTTAAAGAATGGCTAGTGAAATGCGTAAACCCCGGACGACCGCCATGAACATGCTCCCAAGAATCCACTAGGCTGCGGTGCTGCAGAGTTGTCCCTAGCGCCACGCACAGAGAGTGACGTGGTAGTTGGTCTTTGGGTGCCCGGGTGCAGTTGAAATAGCCTCCATGATCACTGCATCCTGCTGACCAGGGAAGAGAGGCTGACTGTCTCTGAGAAGAAAATGGAAAGTTCACGGCGGCGAACTGAACCAAATGGTGCATTGACATTGACGATCCTGGCACCACTAAACGTGAGAGCTATACTCTACAATAGGCAACTGCATCAGCTAGGATACCGTCACTTAAGAGGATCGCCACCCCACTACCAGTAGGGAAAGCGTAAGACACATGTGCTGGAAAACCAAGGGGAGCACAGAAAGTTGCAACATGCACCTCCCGAAGTAGAGCTACGTCAACATCCTCGGCATACAGCATGTCATGGAGTAAAGCCAGTTTGTGGCGTACGCGAATGAAGTTGGCGTTGACCGTGGCGATGCGATAAGTTTGGAAAGCTGCCATCGTCAGGAGGACAGGCGATCCAGATACGGGGGAATCACAGAGAACTCCCTGTTAGGCCCCCACTGAAGGGCACATCACTGTGACGGGGAGTCCATCGTTCTGTACACCTCCAGAATGTCCATCCTCAACATCGACGTTGTCCGCCCAGGAGACAGACCTGTCACCATGCAATTTCAGTAGAACATTATCAGAGGTGCGCTCACAGGTAGCGTCCGACACAGAAAGGGAGGCAACCGCATCAGACGCAGGCGGGGGGGAAGGTCTGTGTCCGGAGGTGGGCGCTGACTAGAGGCGGAAGCAGGGAAGGACGTCGCATCGCCAGGTGTCAGGGCGTCAGAGGACAGCGCACCATCAGTAGCAGGGTCGTCATCCTGTACAGACTTCCAATGGACGCAGTCACCAGAAGGGGTAGGGCGTTGTCTCTTCCGTTTCCTCGGCGACTCTTACTTCCTGACATGCTGTTCCGTGTCGGATGGCGGCCGGCTATCGTCCGACATGTGGCCAGATGGCTGAAAGGCGGAGGTAGGTGCAGCTCCATGTTCAACAACCATGGGTTCGGGACAGACTGCCTGTGCCTGCTGACAGTCGTCGTTCACTTGTATTGCCTCCGGTAGGGGTGTAGGAGAGACAAGCGAAACGTCCATTGCGTCATAGAGAGCAGCCGACGCCGGCACCGACTGATTCAGAAGCGGCATAGTAGGCGGCATTGCCGCAGACGCGTAAGACAGGTAACACAGTGGACGCCGCAGGAGGAGCGACGTCTCCGATCGGCGTCTGAACCAGTCTACGTCGGAGACATTCAGAACGGACATGGCCTTCCTGGTCACAACCTGAACAGGCGCGCAGGTGGCCATCGTACATGGCGACAGCCCTGCAGTAGGAAGGCACGTGTTTCCGCAGTTCAATTTTTATCTGACGGACACCATTCAAGACACGGTACGTTTCGAACGTCTTCCACGTTTCAGCCACGTGACTGACGACGTTGCCGTAAGGTTTAGAAGCGGCCAACACAGCGTCCGACGGTACTTCAGACGGAAGTTCGAAAACCCGAACGTTCGGAAAACAAAACCAGCGTGATCAACCACTGCAGTCCCTTTATGTCCGTCAGAGTATCGAAACTTGAGACCGTTACCGTGGCGCCGCACAACGTCGGCGCACGGCTCCTCATTCATCAAATTTATGTACACAGTAGTACTGAGGATTCAAAAATGTATTCCGTGAACGTCTTGTGGCGGGAAACTCATTTCATCACGTATAAAGGGTTCAACTTCATACGTTTCCGGTCGTTCGTGATCTAATGGAAAAGTTAATTTAATTGTGGCTTGGCGGTAAGAAAACACCATGATGGTCTGTGAAGTCAGACTCTGAGACAAGCCGCTACGCTGAAGTAAGCAAACGGGCGCTCGCTCGCAAGCAGCATAACAGGCGAGACCCAAACAACGCGTGCGCGCCTTACCACAGCCAACGGCCGACTGCCAACTGAGCTACCCAAGCACGACTCACGACCTGTTCTCACAGCCTTACTTCCGCCAGTACCTCGTCTCATGCCTTCCAAACTTCACACAAGCTCTCCTGAGAACCTTGTAGAACTAGCACTCCTGGAAGAAGGAATATTACGGAGGCATGGCTTAGCCACAGCCTAGCGAATATTTTCAGAATGAAATTTGTTGGTAGAGCACTTGCCCGTGAAAGGCAAAGGTTCCGTGTTGGATTCCCCGTCTGGCACACAGTTTTAATCTGCCGGGAAGTTTCATTATAACCGCTGTTCACCGCGACATTGAATTCCGCCTGGTGGCTCTGCGGGCACGTGACACTGTAAGGAAAGTGAGTAATCGGCGCAGAGACGAAAGTGGAATTATTAGGCTATTGGCCGCCTCTGATATGATGACCGTCTATACAGGGGTTGGAAAAAGACACCAAAAACACAAAAAATTACAATATCTAATACGGCGTAGGACATTCAATAGAGCTTCTTGTCGCCTCGGAATCGATCAATACAGGCCCAGTAAGGCTTTCAAGGGACTATTAGACCATTCTTTCCGCAAAGTAGTGGCAAATCAGGTGACGATAATGAAGGTGGGTAGCGATCACACACCCTTCTTTCCAAGTGGGAGACAAAGGTTCAATAATACTGATATCACATTCTCATTCTCGTGCTTGAAAAACCGCTCCTGGACGATGCCAGCTGTGTGGATAGAGAGTTAATTTCATTTTGGAACACAGCATCCCCATTAGGGAATAAATATTGTACCATGGGATGGACCTGATCAACCAAAAAGTCACATAGTCCTTGGTAGTAATACTACCTTGCAGAGTAACCATGGGGTCAATGTAATATCACAATGTGGCTAAAAAAATCGTCACTGAAGCCCTGCCATGTTTCACTCCTGAGACGTAAACTCGGTCAGGAGTTGGAAAGTGCGAAGAAAGGCTCATTCCACCAAATCTCATTCTTCCACTTCTCCATACTTTAGTTTTATGGCTTCAGAATCACGTTTTCCAGTTACAGGCTTTTGAATCATTGATGAATTGTTTTAGAATTCCAGCCCGCGCTGAAAATTCCTGCTTTTAGGGCTCCCTTCGTGTTTTTCTGGTGCTGACAGAGTCCCGGAGTGCGACATTCAGTTCTGCAGTGACTTTTGCAGCTGGCGTCCTCTTTTGTTTCGTCACAATTCTCTTCAACGGCCGTCTTGGATTATCACTCAACACACACTTTCGTCCGCCTTGTGACTTAGCCCTTGATGTTTTTCCTTTCTCCCTGTATGCGGAATAAATCTTCGACATGATGCCTCTCGAAACACCAAAGCCGGCCGGGGTGGCCGAGCGGTTCTAGGCGCTACAGTCTGGAACCGCGCGAACGCTACGGTCGCAGGTTCGAATCCTGCCTCGGGCATGGATGTGTGTGATGACCTTAGGTTAGTTAGGTTTAAGTAGTTCTAAGTTCTAGGGGACTGATGACATCAGAAGTTAAGTCCCATAGTGCTCAGACCCAATTGAAACACCAAACACTTCGGTTCTCTTGGTTATGGAGAGACCCTGCATAAGAGCACCAACAATTTGTAGACGTTAGAATGTACTGAGCTCCGACATAAAGCGGTCACAAATACACAGAACACTGTGCTGACCACGACTGACGTTTGCAATGTTCTATTAATATTGCACAGGTGCCGTCTAAGGTCAAATACAACAGCGTAACCTATAGGCTTGGCTAACATCTTTATTTTTCTTTAAGAATGCATTTCTCGCGCTGTTTCAATTTTTTGTCCAACCCCTGTACATTATGTGAACAAAAGTATGCGGACACCTGGCTGGAAATGAGTTACAAGTTCGTGGTGCCCTCCATATGTAATGCTGACTCACCCTAAGCCTTGATGAGAGCTTTCACTCTCTCATACATTCAATCAGGTGCAGGAAGATATCTTGGGAAATGGTAGCCCATTCTTCACGGAGTGCTGCGCTGAGGAGAGGTATCGATGTCGGTCGGTGAGGCCTGGCACGAAGTCGGCGTTCCAAAACATGTCAAAGGTGTTCTATAGGATTCAAGTCAGGACTCCGTGCAGGCTAGTCCATTATAGGGATATTATTGTCGTGTAACCACTCCGCCAAAGGCCATGCATTATGAAAGGGTGCTCGATCATGTTGAAAGACATAATCACCATCCCCGAATTGCTCCTCGACAGTGGGAAGCAAGGTGCTTAAAACATCAACACAGGCCTGTGCTGTGATAGTGCCAAGCAAAACAACAAGGGGTGCAAGCCCCCTCCACGAGAAACACGATCACACCATAACACCACCGCCTCCGAATTTTACTGTTGGTACTAAACACACTGACAGATGACGTTCACCGTGCATTCGCCATATCCACACCCTGCCATCGGATCACCACATTGTGTACCGTGATTCGTCACTCCACACAACGTTTTTCTGCTGTTCAATAGTCCGATGTTTACGTTCCTTACACCAAGCGAGGCGTCGTTTGACATTTACCGGCGTGATGTGTGGCTTATGGGCAGCCGCTCGACCTTGAAATCCGTGTTTCCTTATCTGCCGCCTGTCATTGTACTTGCAGTGGGTCCTGTGTGATGGTCTATCACATCGGAAACAGTGGACCTAGGGATGTTTAGGAGTGTGGATATCTCGCGTACGGACGTATGACACAAGTGACACCCAATCACCTGATCACGTTCGAAATCCGTGAGTTCCACGGAGCGCCCCATTCTGCTGCCTCGCGATGTCTAATGAATGATGAGGTCGCTTATATGGAGTACCTGGCAGTAGGAGGCAGCACACTGCACCTAATAGGAAAAACGTATGTTTTTGGGGGTGTCCGGATACTTTTGATCACATAGTGTATATGTTAGATGCTATAGAATGTCCGGGCCACGTGTTAAAAAAAATAATTGACTCGTTCCTGAAGCAGAGGAAATTCTGCGTCAGGAGCGGACTTTGTTGTAGTTGCATGGATTCAGTTACGGTTGACCTACCGCAATGCTCGGTTCTGGGATGCATGCTGTACACTGCGTCCCCGAACGATGTACGGAAGCAGGCGGAATGGGAAATTTCCCTGTACGCCGGTGGCGCCGCGCTATTCAAGCACTACCGCAACCTATCTTACGTCGTTAGGCGGCTTTGCAGACGTCTGGACAAAATGACCCAATTATGTAATTGTGGTGTCACCGCCAGACACCACACTTGCTAGGTGGTAGCCTTTAAATCGTCCGCGGTCCGTTAGTATACGTCGGACCCGCGTGTCGCCACTATCAGTGATTGCAGACCGAGCGCCGCCACACGGCAGGTCTAGAGAGACTTCCTAGCACTCGCCCCAGTTGTACAGCCGACTTTGCTAGCGATGGTTCACTGACAAAATACGTTCTCATTTGCCGAGACGATAGTTAGCATAGCCTTCAGCTACGTCATTTGCTACGACCTAGCAAGGGGCCATTATCAGTTGCTATTGATATTGCATATAATGTACAGACAAGAGCTACGTTCAACATTAATGGATTAAAGTTAAGTATTCCACCAGCTACATCCTTTTTTTCTAGTCTAATTTCCTTGTCCTGTTCCAGACCTCAGGCCAGCCGGCGTGAGCTAAAACGCATGCCTTTCGGCTTCCTCTTACATTAGTGGGTTGGCCCTCTTGCCAATCCACAACAGTAATGTCTGTAAGCTGGAAATAAACGCGAACAACAGCCTGACAATTTTGATCACTTCCAAACGTAAACTCCCCAAATGCTTGCTCTTGTACGTGCTTTTTAAATGTTTCCGAACAGTGGTCGTTGACAGCTGACGGACATTTACGATGCTTGTAGGTATTGTATAATTGTATACATTTGTATAATACTGTATAATAAACGCTCCTCGATATGCTCGCAACACTGACAATAGGCGACGCTTATGGCAACCGTCCATCTCCCATATCATCAAACGGAAATCCATCAAATTTTGTCAGAAAATAAATCTCTCTCCTCGTCAACTTATTCACTCATCTGGCCAAAAACGTTCCCCTCCCCCTTTCCCTCGACCAATTCAGGTCATAGAATATCTAAAATGACCTTCACTCGTCACTTTAGGGACTAACACACATTTGCGAACTACAAAGATAATTACAATAAATAAGCAAACACCGTCCAGATCACGACGTTTATTAATCGGGTCCATCATTTAGAATAACCCTGTATTTGTTAAGTTAGGGTCACTTATTGGAGAATCTGTAGGTAGAAGGGCTCTTAAATGGAAGATGGTATCATAATTTTCGAACACTTATTCATATTCAGAACCAACATGGAATCTTGTTGCAATATGATTCTTGAAAAACAAAGACACAGAAAACTACCATGAAATACCGAAATTAATTATGTGGAACTTCGACTGATATCACTAGGCAGACCAAAAGAAGGACAAAAGTAGAGTTCCTCATCTGCACAACTCACTCTTTTAATTTAACAAGAGAAAATAACCGAATGAATTCCCAATGCAAAATCCACAAAGAACGGCTGACGCACAGAATAATAGGGGACTGAAAATTAGAAAATTTTATTAAAACTCAATTACCTTGTTAGAAGCAAAGTGCGGTCATCCCAGAAACACAACATGAAAATTAGTGGTATGTCGCAAGAGGGCCACACCTCGGCACATTACAAGAGCGCAGAGAGAGAGAGAGAGAGAGAGAGAGAGAGAGAGAGAGGATGAGCTCAGCAGAAAATAGCACCGGACAGTAAACCAACGGAAACATGACACGCATATTCGGTAGCTTGTAAGAGATGTCGAAAGAAAGTGTAGCTACTTCGTAAGAACTGGTATCAGAGAACCTACACAGCAGTTAAGAGCCTGTTAAGCGAATACAGGAGAATAAGGAGGACACATGCGGTCATTACGAAAAGAACATCGCATCATAGCCTCACGTTAGCTCTCTTTAAATACTCGAACTCTTCAGCTCTCAAGGCGTTAATCACTGAAATCGGTGGGGTTGACAGTAATACACTACTGGGCATTAAAATTGCTACACCACGAGGATGACGTGCTACAGACACGAAATTTAACCGACGGAAAGAAGATGCTGTGATATGCAAATGATTAGCCTTTCAGAGCATTCACACAAGGTTGGCGCCGGTGGCGAACTCTACACCGTGCTGACATGAGGAAAGTTTCTAACCGATATCTCATACACAAACAGCAGTTGACCGGCGTTGCCTGGTGAAACGTTGTTGTGATGCCTCGTGTAAGGAGGAGAAATGCGTACCATCACGTTTCCGACTTTGGTAAAGGTGGGATTGAAGCCTATCGCGATTGCGGTTTATCGTATCGCGACATTGCTGCTCGCGTTGGTCGAGATCAAATGACTGTTAGCAGAATATGGTATCGGTGGGTTCAGGAGGGTAATACGGAACGCCATGCTGGATCCCAACGGCCTTGTATCACTAGCAATCGAGATGACAGGCATCTTATCCGCACGTCTGTAACGGATCGTGCAGCCACGTCTCGATCCCTGAGTCAACAGATGGGGACGTTTGCAACACAACAAGCATCTGCACGAACAGTTCGATGACGTTTGCAGCAGCATGGACTATCAGCTCGGAGAGCATGCCTGCAGTCACCCTCGACGCTGCATCACAGAGAGGATCGCGATGGTGTACTCAACGACGAACCTAGGTGCACGAATAACAAAACGTCATTTTTTCGGATGAATCCAGGTTCTGTTTACAGCATCATGATGATCGCATCCGTGTATGGCGACATCGCGGTGAACGCACATTGGAAGCGTGTATTCGTCATCGCCACATTGGCGTATCACCCGTCATGATGGTATGGGGTGCCATTGGTTACACGTCTCGGTCTCCTCTTGTTCGCATTGACGACGCTTAGAACAGTGGACGTTACATTTCAGATGTGTTACGACCCGTGGCTCTACCCTTCATTCGATCCCTGCGAAACCCTACATTTCCGCAGGATAGTACATGACCGCATGTTGCAGGTCCTGTACTGGCCTTTCTGTATACAGAAAATGTTCGACTGCTGACCTGGCCAGCACATTCTCCAGATCTCTCATCAATTGAAAACGTCTGGTCAATGGTGGCCGAGCAACTGGCTCGTCACAATACGCCAGTCATTTCTCTTGATGAACTGTGGTATCGTCTTGAAACTGCATGGGAAGTTGTACCTGTACACGCCATCCAGGGTCTGTTTGACTCAATGCCCAGGCGTATCAAGGCCGTTATTATGGCCAGAGGTGGTTGTTCTGGGTATTCATTTCTCAGGTCTATGCACCCAAACTGCGTGAAAATGTAATCACATGTCATTTCTAGTATAATATATTTGTCCAATGAATACTCGTTTATCATCTGCATTTCTTCTTGGCGTAGCAATTTTAATGGCCAGTAGTGTAGCATTCGATTCCATCTACCATTGCTGATGGAGAAGCTGCCTGTCTTTCGACAACAGCCAATCGCGTAGTGCTGACAGTACCGAACTTCAGCGCGTTAACCAGCAGCAGGGCGTCGTGGGGGGTGGACGTTCCTGTTCAACACTGTTAGGTGCCTCCAGGTACTGAAACCTTCCTGGCTGGCAGGAAGGAGATCGACCGACCACACGTCTTCTAAGAACACCGCATCACGGATGGGTCATCAAGGGTCAACACAGAATTCGGGGTGGGATCGAGAACACTCCAGCAGCTAGTAAGAGGACTTTCGTGCTTGACCATAGCCGCGCCGGCAGCGCGGCGAGGTTTCACTCACTCTTCGCCTGGGCCTGCAGACGAGGAGCTGACTGGGCAGCCGTCAGCGGAAATCCAACATGGAACTAAATGAGGCATCGGCTATAAGGGCCGTGTGGAAAAAGACGATTGTAAACATGCTTAGTAAATAATTGAAATCTGACGATGTTTTACTAGCATCAGAGACTCTACACGGGTACCCAACTGCTGTCCTGCCTTCATGCACAGGTGTCTCCGCTCGGCCGCCATCTATACAACCAGTTAAATCCGCGTTGCTTAGAGTACGGACTAACACCTCATGCTATTAGCAAAGGCGACACTTACACACAGGCTATACAGTCAGCACGGGACGACAGACAGGAAGCGTAGGAGCAGAATGCCTGGAAAGCGAATACAACGTTCTCTGTTCTTTAGCCAAGCTCTGTTAGTAGAACGACAGCCAATATACGAACGAGAAAGTGCCCCGAAGTATCAAAAAAAAAAAGGGGGGGAACGCTGAAAAAGTTTCCCTGACGTGGAGTATAATATGCATAAACAATTTGCTAGGTTGCTACCGAGATAGAACGCTTTTATACTGTTGGTTTAGTTAGTACACGCAGTGATTTGGAGGGCAGGCATTATACCTGAGTCGACGAGCAGAAATACTATTAAGATGGAGCTAATTTTTTCACATTTTGTGGGAACGAAAGGGCGGGATTCTTGTTGACATCCATGCTAAGTAAATACTTGCTATATCTCAAATTTATACACCGGGACTAAGGCACGGCCCGGAAACCGTAACATCAGAATACACAGAGCAAGGCCTGCGAACCTACACCAGACTTCTTCCCAAGACTTGAGTGGAGATTTTCTGCTGCAACTCCACAGTAAACATGGGGTGTTCTGGAATTCGCTTCCTTGCGTGAGAATCTTTCAGGCGGCACCCAACAGCTTCAAATGGTTCAAATGGCTCTGAGCACTATGGGACTTAACATCTGAGGTCATCAATCCCTTAGAACTCAGAACTACTTGAACCTAGCTAACCTAAGGACATCACACACATCCATGCCCGAGGCACGAGTCGAACCTGCGACCGTAGCGGTCGCGCGGTTCCAGACTGATGCGCCTAGAACCGCTTGGTCACCCAACACCTTCTATTGCCGGTTTTATACAGGGTGAAGTTATCGAACTGTATGAAATAAAATAGTCATAACTTCTGAATGGTTTGCATTGGGAAGTTCAAACTGTATAGTTGTCCGCGGGACATGGTGGGAATTAGTATGGGTATGATGGTTTGGTTTAGCCAAGAAGCAAAACTGGCGCATTTGGGGGACTGATGATCCTCATTTCGTCTCTTCAGCCTCAGCAGGTGACTGTGTGGTGTGCAATGTCCAGTCACGGAATGACCGGTGCGATATTCCTTGATGGCGGTTCTAAGCGCTTCAGTCCGGAACCACGCTGCTGCTACGGTCGCAGGTTCGAATCCTGCCTCGGGCATGGATGTGTGTGATGTCCTTAAGTTAGTTAGGTTTAAGTAGTTCTAAGTCTAGGGGCTGATGACCTCAGACGTTAAGTCCCATAGTGCTTAGATCCATTTAAACCATTTCTACATCTACATCTACATCTATACTCCTCGAGCCACCTTACGGTGTGTGGCGGAGGGTACTTATTGTACCACTATCTGATCCCCCCTTCCCTGTTCCATTCACGAATTGTGCGTGGGAAGAACGACTGCTTGTAAGTCTCCGTATTTGCTCTAATTTCTCGGATCTTTTCGTTGTGATCATTACGCGAGATATATGTGGGCGGTAGTAATATGTTGCCCATCTCTTCCCGGAATGTGCTCTCTCGTAATTTCGATAATAAACCTCTCCGTATTGCGTAACGCCTTTCTGGAAGTGTCCGCCACTGGAGCTTGTTCAGCATCTCCGTAACGCTCTCGCGCTGACTAAATGTCCCCATGACGAATCGCGCTGCTTTTCGCTGGATCATGTCTATCTCTTCTATTAATCCAACCTGGTAAGGGTCCCATACTGATGAGCAATACTCAAGAATCGGACGAACAAGCGTTTTGTAAGCTACTTCTTTCGTCGATGAGTCACATTTTCTTAGAATTCTTCCTATGAATCTCAACCTGGCGCCTGCTTTTCCCACTATTTGTTTTATGTGATCATTCCACTTCAGATCGCTCCGGATAGTAACTCCTAAGTATTTTACGGTCGTTACCGCTTCCAATGATTTACCACCTATGGCATAATCGTACTGATTACCTTGATGACACGGTAGCTATCGAACGGTATTTAAAGGTTTTGGAAGATGATTTCATCCCCACTATCCAAAGTGACCCTGATTTCAACACCATGTGGTTCGTGCAAGACGGACCTCGACCCCATCGAAACGGGAGAGTGTTTGATGTCCTGGAGGAGCACTTTGGGGACCGCATTCTGGCTCTGGGGTGCCCAGAGGCCACTGGCACGGGCCTCATTGGCCGCCATATTCTCCGAATCTGAACGCATGCGACTCCTTTTTGTGGGACTGTCTTAAAGACAAGATGTACAGAAATAACCTCAAGACCACTGTTGAGCTGAAAACAGCCATTCACGAGGTCATCTACAGCACCGATGCTCCGACACTTGAGAAGGTCATGCAGAATTTCGCTATTCGTTTGCACCACATCATCGCCAATGACAGCAGACACATCGAACATGTCATAACCTAAATTCGAATATCTGTAGTGACGTTTACATATTGGATACAGTTTGTGCACGCTGTAGTTTGTAAGTAATTTAGGTTTTTTTCATATAGTTCAACAATTGTCACCCTGTATATAACCATAAAATGTAAGTGAGCTGATATAGGATCCTGAAGCAATCTGTACTACTTATGTTACACGGTGATACCCTCTCACTTTTCTGTTCGCCGCTAGCATGTTGGAAGTCGGACAGGCGAAAGGCATTTCCAGTTTTTATTATAAACACTGTGCCTGGTACGTGGGGATCAATCTAGCGACGATGTGGGTAGCAAATGGGGAAATCTGCTGATATAACGACTTTGACAAAGGGCAGATTGTTATATCCCAGGTCTGTGAACGTGCATCTCGGAAGTGGCGAAGCTGGTCCGCTTTCCGGCTGCTACTGTAGTGTTCATCTGTGGAAAGCGGTTGAAGAAGTGTGGAATCACGAGTATAAGTGTTATACTTCCACGCCTCGTATTAGAACGGAGGTCGAGGCTTACAGAATAGGCGGTGGTTTGTCGTTGGCCAGACGACAGAGTACAAATATGGTGCAGGTACAAGTGCCTTGGAACACACCGTTGAGCGCACAATGTTGCACATGGGATTCCACAATTAGCGCAACGGTAAACAGTTGGATTGCCGTAGGCACGGAGTCATCAAGAATGGACCGTGGATCGATAAAAATTCATTGCATGGCCGGGTGAATCGCGTTGCCTATTACGTGAAGCCGTTGATTGTGTCGGAATATGCCGTCATTCAGGTGAATGGCTGCTCGAGTCATGCACCTCACAACGGCCTAGACCGCAGTATTATGCATTGGGGGGACACTCACCCGGGATTCTGTGGGACTTGAGGTTGTAATCGAAGACACCATGACAACTGCGAACTATGTGAACATTATTGGGAACAACCTGCATCTCTTCATTCTTGATGTCTTCCCTAACGGTGAGCCGCGCTGTGTAGTCGCGTTGTCTGGGGCGCCTTGCCACAGTTCGCGCGGCTCCCCCTGTCGGAGGTTCGAGTCCTCCCTCAGGCATGTGTGTGTGTGTGTGTGTGTGTGTGTGTGTGTGTGTGTGTGTGTGTGTTGTTCGTAGCGTAAGTTAGTTTACGTTAGATTAAGTAGTGTGTAAGCATATAGTTCGATAACTTCACCCAGTATAAAACCGGCAATAGAAGGTGTTGGGTGACCAAGCGGTTCTAGGCGATGATGGTCTCAGCAGTTTGGTCCCATAAGACCTTACCATAGGAAATTTTCCTAACGGCGATGGCATCTTACGGCAGGGTAAATGTCCATGTCATAAGGGCAGAAACGTGCTACAGTGGTTTGAGGAGCATGATAGTGAATTTACGTTGATGTACTGGCCACCGAACACGCCTGCTCTGAACCTGATGGGACACTTCTGGGACGCTATCGGTCGCCCACAAACGAGCGGCCCGTAATTTACGTGAACTGCGTGACTTGTGCTAGACATCTGATGCCACATACATCCAAAATCCTACCGAGGACATGTGGAACCCATGCCCCGCATCATCGCTGCTATAACGCGCTCCAAATGTGGTCTGACACTCTGTTAAGCACGTGATAGTTATGGTTTGACTCATCAGCATATGGCAAGTATTCCACCTGTGGATATCTTCAGAAGATATTTTGATTAGGTATGCACGTGCCTTTCGGTTGTATAGAGTTGATGAAGTAAGACGGATCGATGTGGAAACGTAATGTGGAACGGTGTGCTCGATTTGTTGGTATATCGTCGCGGACTTCGCAGCGTATCTACAACGAATGGTGTACCACACGCGGCCACGTAACACGGCGTAAGAATGGTGGTTGTATAAGATCACGATCGACAAGAACCGGAGACGAGCTTCACGCATTGTCAGTGGCAACGGTTTTAAAACCGACAAAAATAGCTCCTCTCCGTCAAAACAAGTACATCTCAACCAGGTTACTTCAAAACAATGCGAAGGGAACTGCTTGTAATGGACATTTAAAGTGGGGTACATCGTAAAATGTCATTGATGACAGCGGTTCATGAACCTTTACGTCTTCAGTGGGCCAAACAACACGGAAACTGGACAGTAGCTGATTGGAGGCGTATTGTGCGGTTCGACGTGTCACAACGTTGCCCCCTTTCAGATGACGCAAGGCGTCGAGTGTACAGGCAGTCCATGTATGTGGAGGATGTGATTTGTACCTGAGGTGGCTCGGTGATTTTTGAGGTAGTTCTTCGTACGAAAACTCGGGCTTACTAATTAGGTTGCCAAGAACATGAATCGGGTTTCAACACTAGATGAGCATCTGACATCGCCCAAATATGTTTTTATTCCAGTCTTCTATTAGTCCATCTCCTACTTCACTTCTGTCCCTGTCCACCACCTCCCTCTCTCTGTCCACTTCCTCCACCCACCCACCCCCCACACTCCTACCACTCTCCATCACTCTGCTCCTCCTCCTCTCTCCATCAATCTGCTCCTCCCCTGCTGTCCATCTGATCCTTCTCCCTCCAGCACCATCTCCTCCTCCTACTCTCTTTGTCAATCTCCTCTTCCCCTCTCTATCCATTTTCTGCTCCCACTCTCTTTGTCCATCTCCTCCCTCACTGTTTAACCCCTCCGCCTTCCTTTCTGTCCATGCCGGCTGGTGTGGCCGAGCGGTTCTAGGCGCTTCAGTCTGCAACCGCGTGACCGCTACAGTCGCAGGTTCCAATCCTGCCTCGGGCGTGGATGTGTGTGATGTCCTTAGGTTAGTTAGATTTAAGTAGTTCTAAGTTCTAGGGGACTGATGACCTCAGATGTTAAGTCCCATAGTGCTCAGAGCCATTTGAACCATTTTTTTCTGTGTCCATTTCCTCCTCTCCCGTTTCTCTGTCGATCTCCTCTTCCGTTTCTCTTTCCACTTACTTCTCCATATATTTCACACATATTTAACGTGTATTTGTAGATATGTTTCAACCTCTGTCTCGAGAGTTTCGTCCTGAGTCTCATTTTCACGCAGCTAAATGTTTATGACGTCGCATCGCCTGATTTATGTGCTGTACCCGATGTAATTGTCCAGTGGTATATGTGCCTACAGTTTGCAATAAAATTGGTAATAAAGGAGTAATAACTTAAAACATCATGCAGGGCGCGGCAGTTTCTGACGCATCTAAGTGTATATCTCCTGAATTATATGTCGTACAATGGTGTAATTTTTCTGGTACGTTCAGTGGTATGTGTGAATTGTTGTTGTTGTTGTTGTTGTTGTTGTTGTTCTTGTCTTCAGTCCTGAGACTGGTTTGATGCAGCCCTCCATGCTATTCTATCCTGTGCGAGCTCCTTCATCTCCCGGTACCTACTGCAACCTACATCCTTCTGAATCTGCTTAGTGTATTAATCTCTTGGTCTCCCTCTACGATTTTTACCCTCCACGCTGCCCTCCAATGCTAAATTTGTGATCCCTTGATGCCTCAGGACATGTCCTACCAACCGATCCCTTCTTCTAGTCAAGTTGTGCCACAAACTTCTCTTCTCCCCAATCCTATTCAATACCTCCTCATTAGTTACGTTACCTACCCATCTAATCTTCAGCATTCTTCTGTAGCACCACATTTCGAAAGCTTCTATTCTCTTCTTGTCCAAACTATTTATCGTCCACGTTTCACTTCCATACATGGCTACACTCCATACAAATACTTTCAGAAACGACTTCCTGACACTTAAATCTATACTTGATGTTAACAAATTTCTCTTCTTCAGAAACGCTTTCCTTGCCATTGCCAGTCTACATTTTATATCCTCTCAACTTCGACCATCATCAGTTATTTTGCTCCCCAAATAGCAAAACTCATTTACTACTTTAACTGTCTCATTTCCTAATCTAATTCCCTCAGCATCACCCGACTTAATTCGACTACATTTCATTATCCTTGTTTTGCTTTTGTTGATGTTCATCTTATATCCTCCTTTCAAGACACTGTCCATTCCGTTCAACTGCTCTTCCAAGTCCTTTGCTGTCTCTGACAGAATTACAATGTCATCGGCGAACCTCAAAGTTTTTATTTCTTCTCCCTGGATTTTAATACCTACTCCAAATTTTTCTTTTGTTTACTTTACTGCTTGCTCAATATACAGATTGAATAACATCGGGGAGAGGCTACAACACTGTCTCACTCCCTTCCCAAGCACTGCTTCCCTTTCATGCCCCTCGACTCTTATAACTACCATCTGGTTTCTGTACAAATTGTAAATAGCCTTTCGCTCCCTGTATTTCACCCCTGCCACATTTAGAATTTGAAAGAGAATGTTCCAGTCAACATTGTCAAAAGCTTTCTCTAAGTCTACAAATGCTAGAAACGTAGGTTTGCCTTTTCTTAATCTTTCTTCTAAGATAAGTCGTAAAGTCACTATTGCCTCACGTGTTCCAACATTTCTACGGAATCCAAACTGATCTTCCCCGAGGTCGGCTTCTACCAGTTTTTCCATTCGTCTGTAAAGAATTCGCGTTAGTATTTTGCAGCTGTGACTTATTAAACTGATAGTTCGGTAATTTTCACATCTGTCAACACCTGCTTTCTTTGGTATTGGAATTATTATATTCTTCTTGAAGTCTGAGGATATTTCGCCTGTCTCATACATCTTGCTCACCAGATTGTAGAGTTTTGTCAGGACTGGCTCTCCCAAGGCCATCAGTAGTTCTAATGGAATGTTGTCTACTCCCGGGGCCTTGTTTCGACTCAGGTCTTTCAGTGCTCTGTCAAACTCTTCACGCAGTATCGTATATCCCATTTCATCTTCATCTACATCCTCTTCCATTTCCATAATATTATCCTCAAATACATCGCCCTTGTATAGACCCTCTATATACTCCTTCCATCTTTCTGCTTTCCCTTCTTTGCTTAGAACTGGGTTTCCATCTGAGCTTTTGATATTCATACAAGTGGTTCTCTTTTCTCCAAAGGTCTCTTTAATTGTCCGGTAGGCAGTATCTATCTTACCCCTAGTGAGATAAGCCTCTACATCCTTACATTTGTCCTATAGCCATCCCTGCCTAGCCATTTTGCACTTCCTGTCGATCTCATTTTTGAGACGTTTGTATTCCTTTGTGCCTGCTTCATTCACTACATTTTTATATTTTCTCCTTTCATCAATTAAATTCAATATTTCTTCTGTTACCCAAGGATTTCTACTAGCCCTCGTCTTTTTACCTACTTGTTCCTCTGCTGCCTTCACTACTTCATCCCTCAGAGCTACCCATTCTTATTCTACTGTATTTCTTTCCCCCATTCCTGTCAATTGTTCCCTTATGCTCTCCCTGAAACTCTGCACAACCTCTGGCATAGTCAGTTTATCCAGGTCCCATCTCCTTAAATTCCCACCTTTTTGCAATTTCTTCAGTTTTAATCTACAGTTCATAATCAATAGATTGTGGTCAGAGTCCACATCTGCCCCTGGAAATGTCTTACAATTTGAAACCTGGTTCCTAAATCTCTGTCTTACCATTATATAATCTATCTGAATGTGTGAATACTGTCTGCTAAAAACATCACGAATATAATTGGTAGTAAAGATGTAAAAAATAAAAATGTCATGCTTCATGTGGCAGTTTTACTTCATGAACAGCGAAATGTGGTAAGCGATAAACATTTTACTTTTTATCATTTTGTGGGTGTCGTCTGGGAGAAAAAGTTTCGTAGAAGTTTGAAATTATGTGTGGAGTTTGTTGCAAGTCTCTAAGTGCTCTCATTCTCAAATACTAGATGACTGAAGTATGGGTATTCTCGCGCCATGGACTGCACTGCTTCTTCACCTCTATGATAGGTGGGTTTGTCTTACTACCACAGGGATTGTTTCCAGACAGTAAATGATATATGTTCAAAGTTTGGTTTGAAATCGGTTCGCCGGCCGCTGTGGCCGAGCTATTCTAGGCGTTTCAGTCCGGAACCGCGCTGCTGCTACGGTCGCAGGTTCGAATCCTACCTCGGGCATGGATGTGTGAGATGTCCTTAGGTTAGTTAGGTTTAAGTAGTTCTAAGTCTAGGGGACTGATGACCTTAGATGTTAAGTCCCATAGTGCTTAGAGCCATTTGAACCATTTTTGAAATCGGTCCTGTGGTTCAGGAAGAGATGTGGAACATACATACACACACACATGCATTTTTATAATTTGCAAGGGTTCTCGCTGACCAAGTGCTGCACTTTCCTCTACAGCTTCCTGCTGACATTTTGTGGACACTCTTTTCTTCCAAGATGGCAACAGCTGTGCTGACACCAAAGCAGCCTGACACACTTCCATTGGCCCGCTAAACCTTGTATGAATTGTCTGGGATTGTTTGGAGCAGGGGGTGCAACCTAACAGTAGACATCCCTTCATTTTGGTAGCCCTACGGGACCTAATCATCAATGAGTCGCTTCATTGGGATATGTCATACATGAAGAAACTTATGGGTTCCTTTCCTCGCCGAAATAGGGCTCATATCAAAGCTACGGGCTGTAGCTCAGCTTGATGTGTTCTGTGGGTGACAAATTTTTTGTCCATTGTATTTATGTTCTTACTCGTCTCGCTGATATGTTTTTCTTTTCCCTTGTGGACGAATTCAGTTGCAACCTGACAAACGTTACTGGCAGTCAGATGAACGACGGAAGTACAGTGATGTGCAAAACTTTCGGATGAAAGTAAGTTTCGCATGATGTGTCTCAGCCTAGTAACGTAGCTCCACTAAACTTAAATGAGACGAACACAAATGGCAATTTTATTCAAGCAATTATTCCACTGCAGTCACCACGATTCAAGATGGCCCCCTGGGCATTACAAAATGTGGGACATGGAATTTTGTCATATCGTGACATGATGGAGATCGTGGCTGTTGTTTGAAGACAAATGTTGATATGTTAGGGCAGCAACCAGCCACAAATGTACTTTGATGTCCTTTACTCAAAGGGTACCGTTATCGGTTTCGAATCGTTGTGATTCATCCTGAGACGGTTTACACGCTTTCTTTAAGACATGTGGTGTCTCTTTTTACAGATTAATTGTCTTGAAACGTCGGTTTGGAGTGTTTGTTTTCATAACATTCGTCCAACAGATGTGAATACATTCCCACTGCTTACAAAAATGTAGGACATGGTTCTTAATAAGGAGGGTGATTACAACGTAGGGGAGAGCATGCTCTGCAACGTGCTCCCATGCTGGCCAAATGGGTGATAATGAGTTCTTGTGGTACGGCGTTCCACTCAACCACCAGCGTGTTCACATCTGCTGGATCCCCAACGTGCTCAACGGGGTTTAAGTGGAGAGAACGGGCAGGCCAGTCCATTCGCCGAATTTTCTCACGCATCAGGAGCTCCTCCACCTGCGCTGTTCGATGCGGTCGCGCATTGTCATTCATAAATATGAAGACAGAGCCGATGCACCCCTGAGAAGACGCACGTGGGAAAGCCGTACAGTATCACAATAACTTTAACCGTTGAGTGTACCGTGTTCAAAGATTTGGAGGCCAATACGCCCATGCAGCATTATGCTTCCCAAAACCATAACACTTGGACCACCAAAACGATCTTGTTCGACGGTGCTGGACGTACTCTTGACATGGTAAGAGGTCGGAACACGAAATGCACCTACGAACGCTGTCGAACAGGACTGTTTGGTGGTTAAGGTGATATGGTGTTGGAAGGCACACTGTTGCATCGGCGTACTGACCTCCAAACCGTTGAACAGGGCACACTGTCGGGTCAAGGCTATTGTGGCTCTGAAATCGTTCCACGTGTGCTTCTTTTCGGGGGTGCTTTCGGCCCTGGTTTCATTTTCATGGAAAATGGAAATGAGCGTTTGGCGTCATTGGCCGGGAGGCCTCTTGCGGGGCAGGTCCGGCCGCCATGGTGCAGGTCTTACTGCATTCGACGCCACACTGGGCGAACTGCACGCCGGAAATGATGATGAAGACAGCACAATACCCAGTCCCTAAACGGAGAAAATCCCCGACCCAGCCGGGAATCGAACCCGGGCCCGTAGGACGGCAATCCGTCACGCTGACCACTCAGCTATTGGGGCGGGGTGGAAGACAATGCGCGACCGCAACGAGTAGAGCAGATGGAACGCGAGGATATTCGACCCCCCCCCCCTTTCCAACTTAAGTCCCAAAGATCTCGTAGGGGACGCGTTGGGGAGACGTATCGCAGCAAGTGCACATGTATCAACGAACCCACCAGCAGTCGTCACCCACGCTGGTGGAGGAATGGCACACGCTACCACGAGAACTCCTTACCAACTTTGCGGCCAGCGCGGGGGCTTGTTACAGAGCATGTATTGTCCCAGTGGTGGTCAGACACCCCATTAAGAACCGTGTCCCACCTTTCGAGATGTCCAGGGGACTACAGTGTCATTTCTGTTTGTATCAATGTTCGTCTTTCAGTTACCTTCTGCGCTTTTCTGTGGCAGTCTTTCTACACTACTAGCCATTAAAATTGCTGCACCACGAAGGTGACGTGCTACAGACGCGAAATTTAACCGACATGAAGAAGATGCTGTGATAAGCAAATGATTACGTTTTCAGAGCATTCACACAAGGCTGGCACCGGTGGAGACACCTACAACGTGCTGACATGAGGAAAGTTTCCAACCGATTTCTCATACACAAACAGCAGTTGAGCGGCGTTGCCTGGTGAAACGTTGTTCAAAAATGGTTCAAATGGCTCTGAGCACTATGGGACTTAACATCTATGGTCATCAGTCCCCTAAAACTTAGAACTATTTAAACCTAACTAACCTAAGGACATCACACAACACCCAGTCATCACGAGGCAGAGAAAATCTCTGACCCCGCCGGGAATCGAACCCGGGAACCCGGGCGCGGGAAGTGAGAACGCTACCTCACGACCACGAGCTGCGGACGAAACGTTGTTGTGATGCCTCGTGTAAGGAGGAGAAATGCCTACCATCACGTTTCCGACTTTGATAAAGGTCGGATTGTAGGCTATCGCGATTGCGGTTTATCGTATCGCGACATTGCTGCTCGCGTTGGTCGAGATCCAATGACTGTTAGCAGAATATGGAATCGGTGGGTTCAGCAGGGTAATACGGAACGCCGTGCTCGATACCAACGACTTCGTATCACTAGCAGTCGAGATGACGGGCATCTTATCCGCATCGTGCAGCCACATCTCAATCTCTGAGTCAACAGATGGGGACGTTTGCAAGACAACAACCATCTGCACGAACAGTTCGACGACGTTTGCAGCAGCATGGACTATCAGCTCGGAGACCGTGGCTGCGGTTACCCTTGACGCTGCATCACAGTCAGGAGTGCCTTTGATGGTGTACTCAACGACGAACCTAGGTGCACGAATGGCAAAACGTAATTTTTTCGGATGAATCCAGGTTCTGTTTAAAGCATCATGATGGTCGCATCCGTGTTTGGCGACATCGCGGTGAACTAAAATTGGACGCGTGTGTTCGTCATCGCCATATTGGCGTATCACACGGCGTGATGGTATGGGGTGCCATTGGTTACAAGTCTCGGTCACCTCTTGTTCGCATTGACGGCACTTTGAACAGTGGACGTTACATTTCAGATGTGTTATGACCTGTGGCTCTACCCTTCATTCTATCTCTGCGAAACGCTACGTGTCAGCAGGATAATGCATGACCGCATGTTGTAGGTCCTGTACGGGCCTTTCTGGATACAGAAAATGTTTGACTGCAGCCCTAGCCAGCACATGCTCCAGATCTCTCACCAATTGAAAACGTCTGGTCAATGGTGGCCGAGCAACTGACTCGTCACAATACGCCAGTCACTACCCTTGATGAACTGTGGTATCGTGTTGAAGCTGCATGGGCAGCTGTACCTGTACACGCCATCCAAGGTCTGTTTGACTCAATGCCCAGGCGTATCAAGGCCCTTATTACGGCCAGAGGTGGTTGTTCTGGGTACTGATTTCTCAGGATCTATTCACACAAACTGCGTGAAAATGTAATCACAATCAGTTCTAGTATAATATATTTGTCCAATGAATACCCGTTTATCATCTGCATGTGTTCTTGGTGTAGCAATTTTAATGGCCAATAGTGTATGTATAGTCGAAGTCTCATCGAACTGTGTAACTTGGCAGTGACTCATCATGCGAATGCTACTTTCGTCATTAAGTTTTGGACACCAGTGTATAAAATATATCTTGCAGTTAGTGCGTTTTACTGAGGAGAACAAAGGGTGATGAATCCACTGTCGGTTTCTGGCGGCTGTCGTCTCTTCAGGTGCGACGGTAGTCTCCACTGAGCGGTGTCGGCGGCTGTGACGTAACCGTGTCAGCTCCGCGGCCTCTACTCGCTCAGTGATTCATGGCGCGCCCGCTTGCGCCTGCTGGGAACAGATTTATCGTTACTCCCTCGCGCCGCTCTAGTGCAGCGTACTAGAGTCGACGGACTGCCTACACGGTACTGAGTCGCGTCAAGACAACCGAGCAAGCTCTTGTTACTTACTGCCGTCTTTGTATAGCCATCAGGATTCGCTGCTCGATTTATCTTTACGTCTTCGACCTGTCGTAGCTCACTGTGACATATGTTAGTCGTAGTGTTCAGAACCATATACGGTTTGGCGGCATCCACCATCCTAATTCTGCTGTCTGACAATGTTTTACATCTGTGTCTCACATCAAGCAGCGACATTTTTACTAGCTTTCCATCCCACGAACTGGAAACATGTTCGAATACTTAACTATACAGAGTGGTCCATCTGACGTTTCGGATGAGATTATCTCGAAAACTATACATCGGGTAAAAATAGTGGGTAAGACAAGTTCGTAAGCTCAAAGGGAGACATCAAAGGATACGACCAGCCCCCGCCCCCTTGGGTGGGGCAGGGGGGAAACTTTTAAATCTTAAATGGAAACCCCCATTTTTTATTTCAGATTCGGATTCTCCATAAAAAAGTTATCAAGTTTTTTCTGAAACAAGTCTTATATTGCTTCGAGCCATTTTTGAAAGACTGCCCACAACCCGAAACGATATGGAGCAACGCATTCGATGAGCTTGTGCAGCCATACCACGGGATGTGCTGCTCAAAATTGTGGACAACTTTCGCAGACGACTGACTTTATGCATTGAAGCAAATGGGGATAATTTTGAACAATTTCTTCGTGGCTAATTTCATTAATTAAGCACCCCAAATTATGAGAGGCAAGGGGACTCACACTAATGAAGCACCCCAACATGTGAGAGGCAAGGGGACTCACACTAATGAAACACCCCATAGGAACATCATTCTACTACGTCCTTGTCGTTGTTCCTGGGTAACGCTAAAAGTAGGATACATTTTGTACAAAAATAGCTTAATTTGGGGTAACGAAAGAATTGGTGCACATTTTTTATCGATTTGATGCGTCTTTCTCGGATTATTCTAAATAAATCAGAGTTCTTCCCCAATTGTACTTTTTTCTGGATTTCAGCGCCATCTGTCAATGGCTTGAAAAGATATTTCAGACAAAACTTGATTACTTTTTTATGGAGAATCCGAATCTGCAATAAAAATGGGTGTTTCTATTTAAGATTTAACAGTTGCCCCCCCCCCCCCCCCCGCCCCACCCAAGGGGGCGGGGGTTGGAGGTCACGTGTAGTATTATTTGATGTCCCCCTTTGAGCTTACGAACTTGTCTTACCCACTATTTTTACCCGATGTATAGTCTTCGAGAAAATTTCATCCGGAACTTCAGATGGACCTCCCTGAATGTATTTTTAGATTGTAATGAGAATAAAAGTTCCTGACATCGTGATTGTGTATTATCTTATGAATTTACTGATTTACAGCACAGGAATATATCTGTCTTAGTTATACACACATTCGTGGAAAGTGTTTGCTAATCAGTGTTCAGATCTTTTAGCAGCTGGATAACACTTATGGGGAAATAACCCAACGACAGCATCGCTTTCGAAGTGGGTCATTCTTGTTTACACGTCATCAAGTTAAGTAAAACGCTTCTGTGTATGTGGGTGCACTTAGTAAAGGACATTTGAATTTTTTAGCGGCAATTCATATCTTTTACGACAAGATGAAGATTTATATACTGATGAAGTGTTTCATACCATGATGACGATGACGAAATCCGTGAAATTTTTTAGATTTTCTCAGCGTAACAGATCCACAGTGTCGAGCCTGATGATGGATCCCATATCTAAACACGAAATTTCGACGTCGGATGTTCTCCGTAAGATGTACCTTACGTGTGCTCGCTGTCTGGGCTGCAGCCAGACTGACTTTCAGAACCTGCCCGTTCGCCATGTCACACGCAAACGGACTGTATCATAGACGCATGGTAGCCACGATCTTGGCCAAAGAAACCTGAAATCATATGACACAGACTGTGATCCGTTTTAAAACAGCGACCGACGGTGGGAACCCTGCGTGTGTTCTAAATGGTTTCCCTGACCCAGAAAATTAAGACCTGGACACACGTTTAAGACCCAATGAAATTACTGCGTGCAGTGGAATGACTAACGCGCAGAATTTATGGCCAAAGCCGTGGATCCTAAAGCGGAGAATTGCATAATATTAAATTTGATATCAAGTTCAGGTGTCAACAAAACAAATGAACTCATTAATTCATTCAATCAAAACACAAAAATAAAACACGACTGACTATGAAAGAACTTTCATTGATACTAGAAATATACTCTGCGTGAATTACACCAACTGAACCTGCTGGTTTTGAGAGTTACTTGAAGATGAATGAAAGCGTGTCATTTAGAGGCAACTTACGCTCAAAAAATGACTCACGAGTTTCAAATGAAATGAATGCCGTGACTGTCAGCCCGGCACTAAGATTGAAGCGGGCCCATGTGGCCGAGCGGTTCTAGGCACCTCAGTCCGCAACCGCGCTGCTGCTACGGTCGCAGGTTCGAATACTGCATCCGGCATGGATGTTTGTGATGTCCTTAGGTTAGTTAGGTTTAAGTAGTTCTAAGTCTAGGGGACTGATGACCTCAGATGTTAAGTTCCATAGTGCTTAGAGCCAATTGAACTATTTTGAACTAAGATTGCGAAACACATTCATCTATTATAGTAGTGCTGGACTTGAGGCAATAACTGCAGTGTTGTGACTAAATACGGACCAGTGGTTGTCCTTAGATACCGGTGCTGCTGCTCATGCTCAATGTAAATAATGAGCATGAGATGTGCAGAACGCTGCCGTCTTGCCTTTGTCTCTGAAGTACAGGGCGCAGTCCATGCTTCCGCCAATATAGATTCTGGACTGTCATTGTCTGCTAACATATCCGCCAAATATGCACACCTCCCTGTCTCTGATTGGACTTCTCGATCCGCACTCGTCTCCATCTCGAGAAGAACTCAAATTTTTAGCCGATTCGTACAGTCTGCTCTCTCCTTCTCGCCAAACAATAAATGACCGTCAATCGCTGAAGAACAACATTCAGCTTGCTGGCCATTTGGTATGATACCTTCTTCCTCAAATATCCCACCAAGAAAAACGCGTCACGTTAAAACTCCAATGACTTTCCAATCCACCCCTCATTTTTTTAAAAAAAACTATTGCTTATGCACCGACTTCCTGACGTCACAAGCGTTTGTACCAATCACACATTTTCGTACCCAGTAACTGACCCCGCATCAGAAGATTTCAGAAAGTAAAGAAAAACTACGTCCGAATCTAGGTCAATATATTTCGGCATACCATGTGTCTTTGGGAAAGCGTAAGATTGTCATCGGCTAAACACGCTCTTCAGAACGCAGGAGAGCATTGGCCAATCACTAACGAAGTTCCTCCCCTCGCCATTTCTCAGCTCCTAGGACGGGGGCGAGTCGTAAACGTACAATACCTCCAGTCCCCAGAGCTACCTTCTTGGAGATAGCACTTGACGCTACCTGTCTGTGAGAATACCACTTGCCCCGCTGGCTCCTCACACCTGCTTCTATCGTTACCACGCACACTGATTACCTGTCCCAGATCCGATGTGTGCCCCACTCCCATTCACTCTCAGAAAGTAAACAGTAACATAAGACGTGCACCATGTTAAATGTAGTTAAGGTACAAAGTTAGTTAAAAGTCAGAATGTACAGTCACTGCATGCCAGTTCGCTTTTGTAAAACGGCCTTATCATATTCTGCCCCTCGTTATTCTCGAAGTATACTGTGCTTCTCATACAATGAAGCGCCAAACTACCGTGAATATCAGCAATCCGACATCGCTGCGGCCGGAGAAAGATCCTGCAAGATGACCGGGAGGAGTCGTTCAACGTTACAGAAGTGCAATCCTCTCTCAAATTACTGCAGATTTCAATGCTGGGCCATCAGCAAGTGTCAGTGTGCAAACCATTCAACGAAATAACATCGATATGGGCTTTCGTAGCCGAAGGCCCAGTCGTGTATACTTGATGACTGCGCGACACAAAGCTTTACACCTCGCCTGGGCCCGCCAACGCCGACATTGGACTGTTGATGGCTGGAAACATGTGGCCTGGTCGGACGAGTGTCGTTTCAAATTGTATCGAGCGGATGGACGTGTACGGATATGGAGACAACCTCATTAATCTATGGCTCCTGCATGTCAGCAGGGGACTGTTCAAGCTGGCGGAGGCTCTGTAATGGTGTGGAACGTGTGCAGTTAGAGTGATATGGGACACTGATACGTCTAGATACGACTCTGACAGGTGACGCGTACGTAAGAAATCTGTCTGATCACCTGCATCCATTCATGTCCACTGGGCATTCAGACGGATTTAGGCAGCTCCAGAAGGACAATGCGACATCCCACACGTCCAGAATTGCTAAAGAGTTTCTCTATGAACACTCTTCTGACCGCTAGCCACCAAACTCCCCAGACATAAACATTATTGAGGATATCTGGAATGCCTTGCAACGTGTTGTTCAGAAGCGATCTCCACCCCGTCGTACTCTTAGGGTTTATGGACAGCCCTACAGGATTCACTGTGTCACTTCCCTGCAGCACTGTTTCAGACATTAGTCGAGTGCATTCTACGTCGTGTTGCGCCACGTCTGCTTACTCGCAGGGGCTCTACACGATATTAGGCAAGTGTACCAGTTTCTTTTCTCTTCCATGAATTAAATGAAAAAGTACATCTGCATCTACGTGATTACTCTGCTATTCACAATAAAGTGCCTGACAGAGGGCTCAATGAACCACATACCAAATGGTTTGCCACCTTTGAAGGGGTGCTCATTTGACGTCTGTATAGATTGCTTGATCGACGATAATGATGATGATGTGAGCATGGTTTAATTTGTTGAATTAAAAATTCTACATAGATCTACAATGCCACAGCGCTCTAGAACACCAACTGCCTAGATGTAGCAACCGAAAGGCATTTCAGTTAGCTGGAAAGGCGGGTAAGATACTATACGTGTATCTACAAGAGCCAAGCGGGAGTGGCCAGAATGGAAGACGTAGAGAAGGGCTAGCTTTAAAAAGGACCTAAGGTAGGGGTACAGTAGCGTGTCTCCACTACTATTCAGCCTAAATATCGAAGAAGTACTGATGGAAATAAAGGAAAAGCTTCAGCATTGGGGCTAAAACTCAGGTTGAAAAGATATGAGTGATAAGCTTTGCTGATGATATTGGAATCATCAGTAAAATTGGGAAGGAATACAGTTTCTGTTGACTGGAATGAATAGTCTAACGAAGGTGAAGTGTAGAATGAGAGTAAAACGAAAGTAATGATGAACAGCAGAAATGAGATTAGCGATAAAGTCAATATCAGACTCGGAGATCGTGTTGTAGATTGATTCAAAGTATTCTCCTCCCTTGGAAGCAAAATGACGCATGATGGACGAAGCAAGAATGATATAAGAAGCAGAATAACATAGGCAAAGAGGGCAGTCCTAAAGGAAGACGATGCGTAGCACTTAATTTGAGGACACATTTTCTGAGAATATTCGTCTGGAGCACAGCGTCGTATGGAAGAGGATCAAGGGCTATGCGAAAACTGCCATAGAATGGAACAAAAGCGTTTGAGATGTGATGTTACACAATGGTGCTGAAAATTAAGTGCACTGATAAGGTAAGAATAGAATAGGTTCTCCACAGAATAGGTGAGGAAAGGAGTACGTCGGAAACACTAAATAAATGAAGGGATAAGATAATGAGACATGCGTTAAGACATCAGGAAATAACTTCCATGGTACTAGAGGGGACTCTAGGTGAAGCAGGGATCTGAATGCATCCCACGAATAATCGAAGACGTTGGGCGTAAATTCTACTCTGACAGAAGAGGTTGGTGCAAGAGAGAAAGTGGTGGCAGGTTGAAGCAAACCAGTCAGAAGACTGATGAAAACGGAGAAAAAGTATCCTTTACTGTGGAAAGAAGTTTGCCACATACTTCTCACTATGTTATAATTAGTTTAGACGGCGTTGCTCTCATTGGTGGAGACCTCTATCACGTGACACTGTTCAGGAAAGATAAAGTTCTTTGTAAATGATAGCACACTTCACATAACTCATCTAAAAATATTTTTCAGAACGAAAGATACAGGATTAATTTCTGTAAATACTTTAGGTAGCGATTTCAGACCGGTAATAATTGCGTGCTAATAAATAAGATTAGCATTTTATTGCCGAATAGTATGCCGGGAGTATCAATTAACCCCTTCGTATTTCATGGGACACATTACATCCCACTAAACAAATTCGAAGTTTTGAGCATTGGGATGTCTGTGTCGTATGTTTGTCGCTTGTTACCGCCTAGCGGCAAACTTTTGAAACTTGGAAGGAAATAGTATGGAGCATCGATCAGTTACATACACTGCCGAGAAAAAAATAGGACACCCTTTTAGAAGCTTCCACTTCACGCAAGACTTGTTGTTGCAACAGTGCATTGGAGTACATGAAATGATTACCTTTACAGACGAATAGCACAAGCGGTTCTAGTGTATTATGTATCGACTCATGCTGAAAAACCCATATTAGTAGGTGGTGTGACCTCCGTGGGCGGCAATGCAGGCGCTGACTCTGACATCTAGTCCGTCTCTCTTATTATAGAGGAATGCTAGCTCAGTTTCTCAGGTTAGAAAATTGTGAACTGCAGTACACAAAACGGATATCATACATCGTCACTATGGTCCTGACATCAACTGATAGTGTTTTTAGTGTTACAGTATGAACCAATGAGTGTGTAGTGTGGGCAGTGACTGTGAGTGAGAAATGAGTGAACCGTAAATCCCTGGACTTTAATATTATTACGTAACTTATTTGCAAAACAATATTGTACACCAAGAACAAAACGAATGAGGTAGCACCGTTTCAAATAGACTGCAATTGTGATTTATGTTTTCCATGGTTTTCCTGAAGTTCTTCAGGCAAATGCTGGGTTGGATTCTACTTTAAGATTACTGCCGATAGCCCCATCATTGTCAAGACCAGTAAGTGTGTAAATGACTATATGTATGAATTACGTCTTTCTTAAATTTTAATACCATGACATGTCTAGAACAAAAAGTACTCTACTACTATTACTACGACCAGAAATGTTTTTCCTCTGTTCATTAAAACATAAACTTCTGCATCACTGATATGCAGCATGCTGAACACGAGCTTGACTGAAGACGAGATGGCGGACACATGTGCTTACATCCGACGTCACGTCAGCTAGTGATTTAATTGCATGTACTAAAGGACAGTATGTTGCAGTAATCGCATATTTCTACAACTATGATTTATATTATTGCAAAGACTCTTTTTCTTAGCCTACATCGTGACAGAACGAATACGTTGGATCTATTATTTATAGTGGCAACGTAAAAAGAAAGTTTTATGTGAAAGATTTTTTAAAGCAACTGACTAGGCTAACTGTGCCAGCAGATTTGTGCCCTCTATCATTACAGTATTGAAAGAGGGATGAAATTTTGTGGAAACGCTTGGTTTCTTAGCTCTATCTGGTGTTTCAAGACGCAGTCAGCTTTGTTGTGGAAGTGGTTGTATATTTTTATTTTTTCCAACAAATAGGTCTATATTTCTTTCTCAGCAGCGGCGTGTAGTATTTCTAAGTTTCCTTGATTGCTATTTCCGGTATCGCCATGCTGGGCCACATAAGTAGCAAAAGTTGATTTAAATAAGTTTCTTAGCCCAAATACATCCATGTTTCCAGAATGAGATTTTCACTCTGCAGCGGAGTGTGCGCTGATATGATATTTTTACATCCATGTTTGCTTTGTATGTAATGTTGAAACTCCTACTAGTGTGGCCAATATTAAATTTTGCGGACAAAAAGCAGAGAAGTTTATAAACACCAGGTTTGATACGCTGTTTACTTTTAAAATGTAAATTACAAATTAGTTTTCCTTGCATTTTATTATTTATGAATATCTAATGCAGATATTTTAGCATAAACAAGTTTGAAATTTGATATGGCACATCGAGACATGTTCATCGAGGTGTTGTACGGTAACTGTGCTAAAATGCTGTTTCTTGTAGATGTCGAGCTATTTTTGGTATTGTACTATTTCTAATACTGACGTGAAGGTTACTGATGATGACAGACACATTAGTTTTATTGTGAGCTGTCATTTCCACTGTGTTAACTTTGTTAAGTTCTTGTTGTTTATCTTTGGCATTCAATGGAATTTTTCCAGTCTTTTGAATGTTGCTTTGTACAAGCGATTTTGTGTTGTTTGGGATGACATGAAGTGCTACTGATCGTCATATCAGTTGGTTGTTGTGGGTTTTCTGTTTATTTGAAATCAAGTTCATTTATGGCATTATCAGTTCATTGTTCTAAAGTCTATTTTGGCAAAAGTACTTAACAAGCTGCATCATAATGTACAAAAAAATGGTTCAAATGGCTCTGAGCACGATGCGACTTAACTTCTAAGTTCATCAGTCCCCTAGAAGTTAGAACTACTTAAACCTAACTAACCTAAGAACAACACACACATATCCATGCCCAAAGCAGGATTAGAACCTGCGACCGTAGCGGTCGCGCGGTTCCAGACTGTAGGCCATAGAACCGCTCGGCCACCCCGGCCGGCACATAATGTACAATTCTTGCGAAAGATTTAACAAATTTCATCGTAGTATAATGTTCACCTTTCTTCATCTTGAATGACCAAATAGAACTAAGGATACAAATATACGCACAAACTTTTATCCAACTTCTATAATGCTGTACCGCAAGGTGGAATATATATACTGCCAAACTCAGCCTTGTTAGTTACTTTCTTTTATTAAGATCATTCTCATAGAAGATAGGTTTCATTTTACATTGCTGCCGTTTTAATACTTTTTCATTAGGTCAATTTCTTGTCTGTCTGTCTATTCGGTACAAATTTTGCAATGATTTTAAACTAACTTCTCCGTGAGCTAGAGACTAGAAACTTTAGACATTACTCAGAAGTGGATAACAATGCAGTATTAACTCGATTTCCCGTCTGGCTTCTGGCGGAGGGCACTTTCTCTACCAATGCCATTTCCCCCTTCCCCTGTTCCACTTGCAAGTGTTTCGCAGAAAGAATGATTGCTGGTGAACCTCCATGTGGACTCGAATCTCTCCAATTTTCAGGCTTACAATCTTTCCGTGAGACATACGTAGGAGGAAGCAATAATAACCTGAAATTTACCTCATGTGTCTGTTTTAATCTTATCAAAATGTTTGAAATCGACTGAAAAATTTCGCACACACAAGACTAAAAAGCAGAAAGTAATTGTTTAACCATACTGAGTTTTTAATATACTATGTTCTTAAAATGAATTAACCAATTACAGTTAGTGTTTAAAATTTGTGATTGTGAATTTTTAATAGCTGTGAAAATAATTGTGAGATTTAAAACGAAAAACGTGGGGCGCATGGGATGCATAATTGATGCATGAATAGGTCACCTCTTAACTATTATCTACTTCTTAAGTCGAATATTTTTCGATTTTTCATTGTTGTTGTTGTTGTGGTCTTCAGTCCTGAGAATGGTTTGATGCAGCTCTCCATGCTACTCTATCCTGTGCAAGCCTCTTCATCTCCCAGTACCTACTGCAACCTACATCCTTCTGAATCTGCTTAGTGTATTCATCTCTTGGTCTCCCTTTACGATTTTTACCCTCCACGCTGCCCTCCAATACTAAATTGGTGATCCCTTGATGCCTCAGAACATGTCCTACCAACCGATCCCTTCTTCTGGTCACGTTGTGCCACAAACTTCTCTTCTCCCCAATCCTATTCAATTCTTCCTCATTAGTTATGTGATCTACCCATCTAATCTTCAGCATTCTTCTGTAGCACCACATTTCGAAAGCTTCTATTCTCTTCTTGTCCAAACTATTTATCGTGCATGTTTCACTTCCATACATGGCTACACTCCATACAGATTCTTTCAGAAATGACTTCCTGACACTTAAATCTATACTCGATGTTAACAAATTTCTCTTCTTCAGAAACGCTTTCCTTGCCATTGCCAGTCTACATTTTATATCCTCTCTACTTCGACCATCATCAGTTATTTTGCTCCCCAAATAGCAAAACTCCTTTACTACTTTAAGTGTCTCATTTCCTAATCTAATTCCCTCAGCATCACCCGACTTAATTCGACTACATTCCATTATCCTCGTTTTGCTTTTGTTGATGTTCATCTTATATCCTCCTCTCAAGACAGTGTCCATTACTTTCAACTGCTCTTCCAAGTCCTTTGCTGTCTCTCACAGAATTACAATGTCATCGGCGAACCTCAAAGTTTTTATTTCTTCTCCATGGATTTTAACACCTACTCCGAATTTTTCTTTTGTTTCCTTTACTGCTTGCTCAATATACAGATTGAATAACATCGGGGAGAGGCTACAACCCTGTCTTACTCCCTTCCCAACCACTGCTTCCCTTTCATGTCCCTCAACTCTTATAACTGCCATCTGGTTTCTGTACAAATTGTAAATAGCCTTTCGCTCCCTGTATTTTACCCCTCCCACCTTTAGAATTTAAAAGAGAGTATTCCAGTCAACATTGTCAAAAGCTTTCTCTAAGTCTACAAATGTTAGAAACGTAGATTTGCCTTTCCTTAATCTTTCTTCTAAGATAAGTCGTAAGGTCAGTATTGCCTCACGTGTTCCAGTGTTTCTACGGAATCCAAATGATCTTCCCCGAGGTCGGCTTCTACTAGTTTTTCCATTCGTCTGCAAAGAATTCGTGTTAGTATTTTGCAGCTGTGGCTTATTAAACTGATTGTTCGGTAATTTTCACATCTGTCAACACCTGCTTTCTTTGGGATTGGAATTATTATATTCTTCTTGAAGTCTGAGGGTATTTCGCCTGTTTCATACATCTTGCTCACCAGATGGTAGAGTTTTGTCAGGAGTGGCTCTCCCAAGGCCGTCAGTAGTTCCAATGGAATGTTGTCTACTCCCGGGGCCTTGTTTCGACTCAGGTCTTTCAGTGCTCTGTCAAACTCTTCACGCAGTATCGTATCTCCCATTTCATCTTCATCTACATCCTCTTCCATTTCCATAATATTGTCCTCAAGTACATCGCCCTTGTATAGACCCTCTATATACTCCTTCCACCTTTCTACTTTCCCTTCTTTGCTTAGAACTGGGTTTCCATCTGAGTTCTTGATATTCATACAAGTCGTTCTCTTATCTCCAAAGGTCTCTCTAATTTTCCTGTAGGCAGTATCTATCTTACCCCTAGTGAGATTAGCCTCTACATCCTTACATTTGTCCTCTAGCCATCCCTGCTTAGCCATTTTGCACTTCCTGTCGATCTCATTTTTGAGACGTTTATATTCCTTTTTGCCTGCTTCATTTACTGCATTTTTATATTTTCTCCTTTCATCAATTAAATTCAATATTTCTTATGTTACCCAAGTATTTCTACTAGCCCTCGTCTTTTTACCTACTTGATCCTCTGCTGCCTTCGCTACTTCATCCCTCAAAGCTACCCATTCTTCTTCTACTGTATTTCTTTCCCCCATTCCTGTCAATTGTTCCCTTATGCTCTCTCTGGAACTCTGTACAACCTCTGGTTCTTTCAGTTTATCCAGGTCCCATCTCCTTAAATTCCCACCTTTTTGCAGTTTCTTCAGTTTTGATCTACAGGTCATAACCAATAGATTGTGGTCAGAGTCCACATCTGCCCCTGGAAATGTCTTACAATTTAAAACCTGGTTCCTAAATCTCTGTCTTACCATTATATAATCTATCTGATACCTTTTAGTATCTCCAGGGTTCTTCCAAGTATACAACCTTCTTTCATGATTCTTAAACCAAGTGTTAGCTATGATTATGTTGTGCTCTGTGCAAAATTCTACCAGGCGGCTTCCTCTTTCATTTCTTAGCCCCAATCCATATTCACCTACTACGTTTCCTTCTCTCCCTTTTCCTACACTCGAATTCCAGTCACCCATGACTATTAAATTTTCGTCTCCCTTCACTATCTGAATAATTTCTTTTATTTCATCATACATTTCTTCAATTTCTTCGTCATCTGCAGAGCTAGTTGGCATATAAACTTTTACTACTGTAGTAGGTGTGGGCTTCGTATCTATCTTGGCCACAATATTGCGTTCACTATGCTGTTTGTAGTAGCTTACCCGCATTCCTATTTTCCTATTCATTATTAAACCTACTCCTGCATTACCCCTATTTGATTTTGTGTTTATGACCCTGTAGTCACCTAACCAGAAGTCTTGTTCCTCCTGCCACCGAACTTCACTACTTCCTACTATATCTAACTTTAACCTATCCATTTCCCTTTTTAAATTTTCTAACCTACCTGCCCGATTAAGGGATCTGACATTCCACGCTCCGATCCGTAGAATGCCAGTTTTCTTTCTCCTGATAATGACATCCTCTTGAGTAGTCCCCGCCCGGAGATCCGAATGGGGGACTATTTTACCTCCGGAATATTTTACCCAAGAGGACGCCATCATCATTTAAGCATGCAGTAAAGCTGCATGCCCTCGGGAAAAATTACGGCTGTAGTTTCCCCTTGCTTTCAGCCGTTCGCAGTACCAGCATAGCAAGGCCGTTTTGGTTATTGTTACAAGGCTAGATCAGTCAATCATCCAGACTGTTGCCCTTGCAACTACTGAAAAGGCTGCTGCCCCTCTTCAGGAACCACACGTATGTCTGGCCTCGCAACAGATACCCCTCCGTTGTGGTTGCACCTACGGTACGGCTATCTGTATCGCTGAGGCACGCAAGCCTCCCCACCAACGGCAAGGTCCATGGTTCATGGGGGAGCGATTTTTCATAAAATTCATAATCACAAATTTTCAGGACCTTCTGTATACGGTTAGGAATCTGTATGGTACCAGGAGAAATTATTTCTAGTCCGATTTTAAAACATTGTATATCAAAAACTGATTTTTAATTAAATAATTCTTTGAAGATAACATATGCAAGGATCGTTTATAAGTAAAAAACGTTTCGTTTCAGTATAACAAATTTGTTATTCATGAACATAATTTATAATTTTTATACAAAATGAAAGTATGAACATCATGTTGTTTTCCTACATAGTTACCATTAATGTCTAAAGACTCGTCCAGTCGTGTCACAAGCTTTTAGATATCGTTATCACAGACCCTCCCGACATTCCATTAACCAGCGAATCACTCTTGCTTTCAAGATATCATCTTTCTCTAATTGTCGCCCACCAAGAAATCCCTTAACTTTTGGAGAAAGATAAAATTCTAAGGGTGCTAGATGCTGACAGACGGGTGGGTGTCGCAGTAATTCACACCGTAACTTGTACAGTTGCACCCTTGTCCTTGTCGCAAAGTGAGGTTGTGAGGTTGAGCGTTGCCATGAAGCAGGATGATGCTCTTTGAGAGTAGTCCCCGACGACTGTTTTGAATGGAGCACTTAAGCTTTAATAAGGTTTAACAGTTTCTCTCAGCATTATTTGCCACTCCTCTTGGCAGGAAGTTTACTAGAAGAACGCATTTTCGGTCCCAGATAAGCTGGGTCGGAGAATTTGAATGATGCCACTACTGGATTGTCTGGATCTTACGAGAGTTGTCCAGAAGTTAATGCGCCGCATTTTTTTCTGACCCGAAAACAATGCTACGAATGCGAAACGTTACGTATGTATTATTTGAAGTCTCCTGAGTGATCGCGCCAGGTTTCCGTCACTTCCGACAGATAGCGTAGTTGCAGGATAGGTTCATAATGGCGTCTGCATGTGATGTACGCTACAAGTAACGTGCCATTATTAAATTTTTCATTGCAGAGAAAGAAACTGTGAGGAATATTCACAAACGCTTGTTCTAAGTCTATGGAGCATCTGGTGTCGACAGAAAAACAGTCAGCCGCTGGGCACGGTTGGTGGGGTCATCAGTAGGCGGTCCGGTGGATCTCCACGATTTGCAGCGATCGAGGAGACCATCCACGGCTACACATTGCAGCGCACTGAATGTGTCATTCGCAAGGACAAACGCATTACGACTTGGCAGTTGGCCTTGCATCTGTCAATCAGCAAAGGAAGTGTGGATGCAATTATCCGCACTGTTCGATACTCGGGAGCGTGTAAGATCGGTCCCGCGGTGTCTAACGGTGGATCACAAATCGCACAGAAAAAAGCATTTGTCTTGATTTGTTACAACATTTTGAAGTAAGGGGGAGGCCTTGGTTCATCATTTTAAGCCCGAAAAAAAAACGACAGTCGATGGAATGGCGCCATTCCCATTCCCCGCAGAAGAAAAAATTCAAAGCAACTGCTTCCCCCGGTAAGGTCATGATTACCGTGTTCTGGGACTGTGAAGGTGTGATTCTCATTGATGAGTTGCCAAGAGGCGGTACAATTAATTCAGAAGCATATGTCAACACATTAACGAAACTCAAGACACGCTTCTGCCGACTTCGGCAGATGTTTTGCTCAAACACGATAGCTCTCGGCCCCACACAAGTCTGAGGACTGCTGAAACATCGCAAAACAGGGTTGGACAGTGTTACCCTATCCACCCTACAGCTCTGGCCTAGCCCCCTCAGACTTCCACGTGTTCGGGACATCAAAGGATGCCATTCGTGGAAGACATGTTGAGGACGATGAGGAAGTGATTCACAGAGTGAAGGTCTGGCTCCACCACCAGAGGACAAGGGCTGGTACCGACAGGGCATACACGTCGTTGTTTCGCGCTGGAGGAAGGCCATAGAACGGGATGGAGACTAGCTACAAAAACAGGGTGTGTAGATAAAATACCAATCTTTCTTGTGTGTAATTCTCATTATGTTCAATAAAGAATTGTTGAAGAAAAAAACGCCGTGCATTACTTTCTGAACAACTACCGTACTAAGAAATCGACATTTCATGACCAGTCCCAATGTGACTCAAGAACTCATCACCATTCTTGCCATAACGCTCCAAAAATGACAATGTGCCGAATGCTCTGTTCGGGGTTCCGACTGTCAACATTGGTTGGCTGGTTGGTTTGGGGAGTAAAGAGACCAAAAACAAGGTCATCAGTTCCTTTTTCATCATGCAAACAGGTCTCGGGTTAAAACTATCCCCAAAAGGAGTCGGGAAAAGTATAAAGGTGTAAAACCAAATGGGAACCAAACTGAAAGAGAAAACGAAAGAAGCTAACCAAAATGGGAAAACGCACACTAAAAGGAAAAAGTTGTTGAAGGCATTAGAATAGTATAGCAAATGGACGTGCTGGCTGATCGCAAAAATGAAAAAGGATGAACCAGCCGCTCTGTGACACAATAAAATCCCCAGCCTAAGAGACAAGGCTAGAGGAACACAGACAGGGAAAAGACGAACACCAAGGTGAATAAATAGTTAAGAAAGAGTGAGGAAGAGTTAAAATGGAGGGAGGGTAGAAGCCTAGTTGACAATACCAGACGCCCACCTTTAGATTGTGTGATAAAAACCCCCTCACGTATAAATCGCAAAACTGCATCAGCCGTTGAGGTATTGTCTCCCAATACCGTTGGCAGAGAGGCTGGAAGGTTAAAAGTCCGCCGCAGAGTGGCTAAAATTGGGCGGTCCAACAATATATGAACGACAGTCACGTGGGAACCGCAGCGACACTGAGGTGGGTTCTGGCGACGAGGCAGTGGCCATGAGTCAGCGAAGTATGGCCGATGCGGAGCCGGCAAAGAACAACTGAGTCCATGATAGTGGCTCATATGGACGACCGCCACACGTTCGTTGTCTCCTTGATAACACGCAGTTCATTTGGGATATTGAGGGTGCGCCATTGAGTATCCAAGATCCCAAAAACGGCGTAAGACCGATCGAAAATCAGTCTTCGGCGGGCCGATCTCCAGAGTTGGTTTAGCGGTAGCCTGTCTGGCCAGCCTGTGAGCAAGTTCATTGCCCGGTATCCCGACTTATCTTGGGGTCCAGTTAAGGACACTGAACGTCCACTGTTTCCAAGGGCATAAAGGGACTCCTGGATAGTCGTTAGCACAGGATGGCGAGGGAAGCACTCTCATCATTCTTGGGTCTCATCTTGCTCACATTTTGTGTACTGAAATTAGTCAGTAACATTTGCATAAATTACTGACCTGAAAACTTTATGGATATTTTGAAGAAGGCTCGTCAATAGTAACTCAGCAGTTTTCACGAATCTCTCATCACCTTTCTGTGTCAGCTCTTCATTGATGACAATAAGTCGTCCACATCGATCCAGATCATGCATTTCTTCCTACCTCCCTTCCTTCATCGCACAGTCTCCACCATTACCCTCGTATACATCATACATCACACCTTCCCTATACATTTCAACAATTCGTTGACAAATTTCAGCAGGATGGACCCATTCTGAGGTTAAAAACCACGTGTTGGAACTCACCTCACAGTCGGCGGGGCTGTTAAGTGACATGACGGCAAACAATGCAGCACAACTGGACAAGCAACACGGACAGAAAGTTGGAACATACTGGCAGAGTAGTGAGAGTGGCAGACATTGAATCTCTGACACTCTGCGCGAACACTATGCGCAATCGGTACCTACTTTAAAAAATTGGCCAAATATGAGTGGGACTCGCGCGCTGAGTGTTCTGTAAAGACTTAATTACGTATATAGATATTCCGGAAATTGACAATCTCAACGATTTTTGCCTGTTATCGTCATTGATATCGGTCGCAGGGGTCCCAAAATTTCAGAGATTGTTTTAATTTGAAGTTTGACGTCGGATGAAAAAATGAGAAAAGAAGTATTTTTTCATGTCATATAATTACAAATTATCAATTTTCTGATTTTTTTCCCTTTACTTATACTGTTGAACCTTTCTTCTTGGCGAACTTTGTGATACTGCGGCGACGGAAAGTGTTCTATAGATTTTAATGCGTGATTTTGCGAGTCTCAAAATATATGACATATATGGCCGTATCTTTTGATTGCGTTGACTTAGAAGCAAACGTTTATTATACCGCCAAAGGACCATAGACCTTAGTATGCGGAGGCTTAACAAACAGACGGATGGACAGACACACATACATAAAAATGACAAAAAAATTTATCGTGAAGTAATGACAAATTAAAAATTTTTCGTATTTTTTCCCTTGTTTGTACAGTGAAACCTTGGTTCCTGCTAAAGTTCATGATTCTAGACGAACAGGAAGTACCCTACCCGTTTCGATGAGTGAGTCTGCGAGCTTCAAAATATGAAATAAATGGCCGTATTCCACTGAATAAGAAGCTAACGTTTGTTATACCGCAAATGGATCATAGGTTTTAGTACGTGGCATGAATCTGAATTTCATACCTGTACCTGATCCTGAGGAAAAGGGATGTACATAGATGTACAGTCTGGTAATAATTGACAATTTTTGTCATATAATAAGAAATCAACAATTTTCGGGTTTTTCTTTTGGTTTTACTGCGAAACCTTCCTTTTCACCAAATTTCATATTTCTAGATCAAAGAGAAGTAACCCTAAGTTTTGATGAGTGAGTTTTGCGATTATCAAAATATTTGATATAAATAAACTTATCCTTTGATTGCATCAACTTAGAAGCTTCAATATTGTACACCCCCAAGGGAGCGTAGACTTTAGTAGGTGACATATATTTAAACTTGATACGCCTGCCCATTCCTGGGAAAGAGAGTTTTCAAGAGTCAGACAGAGAGACAGATAGACAACAAAGTGATCCTGTAAGGGTTCCGTCTTTACTGACTGAGGTACGGAACTCTGAAAACGACGCTTGTAGTTTCCGTCACGGTCTGGGCTATAAAAACGAATCTTCGCAGTACTACACATCGTATCTGTTGAAGTATACCATTAGTGCAAGACCTTGTTCTTTGGTACAAGCAATTAAATCACTAGCTTACGTGGTGTCATATATAAAGACCTGTGTCCGTCGTCTTGCCTTCACCCGAGCTCACTATCAGCTTGCTCTTTATCAAGGGTGCAGACACCATGCTGTAATGTATAGAGAAAAACTTTTCTTCAAATAAACAAATGTCTTCTGTAAACAAAAAAATCATGATTATTATACATTAAATGTGTTCGCAGTTGCGAATACAGGCAAGTATCAGCTGTAGAATGGAATGACGAGAATGAAAATTTGTGCCGGACCGGGACTCGAATCTGGGATCCCTCTTATCGTGAGCGGTCGCCTTACCATTTTTTTAAAATCTCATTTTGTTCGTTTTCGTTCGTTGTATCTGCTCGGGGCGGACGTCGCAAGACACCCGTTTCAGTTCGTCGGTGATCCATTAACTCTGTTTTATTTTAGTACAGAGGGCAGCGAACCCCCTGACCGAACACGCTGAGTTACCGTGCCGGCAACCATTTGGCTCTCCGAGCACGATTCAAGGCGAGACCCAAACTTCTGTGTGTCGTCAACCATGTGTCTGCAGCCTGTACTCGTACATCCGTTATGTATATTCCCATACAGGTAAGACACTTCACTTGAAAGTCGCGTACCCAGTGTCGGCGGATAAATACGATATTGCACCGCCTAAGTTATTCCCAATTATGATGCAGTGTTCCGTTGGACATGTATGTACGGGAATAAACATAATAAATGTACAATACAGCTTGTAGACGCATGATTGACGACTGTGGATAAGGCGACCGCTCGCTATAAGGAAAGAAGGAAGGAAGGAAGGAAGGAAGGAAGGAAGATTGGATTTAACTTCCCGTCGACACCGAGGTCATTAGAGACGGATCAGAAGCTCAGATTGCGTAAAGGATGGGAAAGGAACTCGTCTGTGCCCCTTCAAAGAAACCATCCCGGAATTTCCCTGGAGTGATTTAGGGAAATCACGGAAAACCTAAATCTGGGTGGCCGTTAGGGGGCTTACCGTCGTCCTCCCGAATGCGAGTCCAGTGTGCTAACCACTGCGGCACCGCGCTCGGTGCTCGCGACGACAGCGAAATTTTTGTTGTAGTCATTCCATTCTACAGCTGACGGATGTCCATATTCGCAATTGCGAATACATGTACATCTACATCTACATTGTTACTCTACAGTTCACACTTAAGTGCCTGGCAGAGGGTTCATCGAACCATTTTCATACTACTTCTCTACCATTTCACTCTCGAATGGCGCGTAGAAAAAAGGAAAGCCTAAATCTTTCCGTTGGAACTGTGATTTCTCTTATTTTATTATGATGATCATTTCTCCCTAAGTAGGTGGGTGTCAACAAAATATTTTCGCATTCGGAAGAGAAAGTTCGTGAATGAAATTTCGTAAATAGATCTCGCCGCGAAGAAAACCGCCTTCGTTTCACTGACTGCCACCTCAACTCGCGTATCGTATCAGTGACACTCTCACCCCTATTGCGCGATAACATGAAACGGGCTGCCCCACTTTGCAGCCTTTCGATGTCCTCCGTCAATCCTACCTGGTAAGGATCCCACACGGCGCAGCAGTATTCCAGCAGAGGACGGACAAGTGTAATACAGGCTGTCTCTTTAGTAGGTTTGTCGCATCTACTGAGTGTTCTGCCAACAAAACGCATTCACCTTACCCACAATATTATCTAGGTGGTCTTTCCAATTTAAGTTGCTCGTAATTGCAATTCCTAGGTAATTAGTCGAATTGACAGCCCTTAGATTTGTGCGATTTATCGTATACCCAAAATGCATGGGATTTCTTTTAGTACCCATGTGGATGACCTCGCACTTTTCTTTGTTTAGTGCCAATTGCCACTTTTCCTACCATACAGAAATTCTCTCTAGATCATTTTGTAATTGGAACTGATCAAAATGGTTCAAATGGCTCTGAGCACTACGGGACTTAATATCTGAGGTCATCAGTCCCGTAGAACTTAGAACTACTTAAACGTAACTAACCTAAGGACAACACACACATCCATGCCCGAGGCAGGATTCGAACCTGCGACCGTTGCGGTCGCGCGGTTCCAGACTGAAGCGCCTAGGACCGCTCGGCCACACCGGCCGGCTGGAACTGATCGTCTGATGTATGAATAAATGTTACGTATTTCATAACGGCTGTAGCCGCCGCAGTGCCTGTTCCTCTGGGCATGGATGCATGTCCAAAGGAACCTTGCATCGTAATTCAGAATAACACGGCCAATGCAACGTCGCATGAATATATGGTACATGGTACAAAATTGTGAATTTTGTACAAGAAATTCTCGCTGCTGTCTGAAGATGGGCCCAGCTTCGAAACTAGTTACGACTAAGTAAATTATTCACTCAAAAAGTGTGTCCTGTTACAGTTTTTCCTTCAGCGATATTGACTCTATCATTTTACATAAACAGAAATAGCCCGTTGGACGCCGACATGGGCACTTTTCATCTGCATGTCAGTGGCGAGATGTACAGCTATTGGATAACTTCTGCTGCTCGCAAACGCGTACCGGGCAATTAGGGCGATGCCCCCCGGATAAACAGGCGGCTCGCCAAAACGCGCAGCTGCAGCGCGCGCGCCACTGCGCTCGGTACCTGGGCCGCTTGCTCCAGGCGGCCGGCGGTGCGCCGTGCTCCGCCACACCGCCGAGGGAGTTGAGTAATTAATTGGCAAACAGCCATTAGCGCTACCTATAGCACTACTATCAGGCGCTGTTACGCAACGCCACTGTGCAGCATGGCTGCTGCCGAGTACACACTAGTACGACGACAATCTGTAATGTTGTTCGTGAATACAAAGGGCTTATTCTACCGACTCTGATGGTCAGGGTGGACTGTTTACAGCGTCCGCCAGCGGTAAACTATTTGCAGCCACTTCTCGGGCTAATATTATTATCTTCGAGAAGGACAGAAGCTGAAGTAGTGAATTAAAGTTTATATCACAGCCGAGACTCGAACCACGGTCCCCTGCATACTAGACAGGTATGCTCACCTGTAGTGGAAAACGTAATTCCACCGAATCAACAGAACATTATTAACTTTATTATGGTGTTCTTTTAGTGTCCACTTGTTTTTAAGATTAGATTCATTTCTATTTGTTACGCTACTGGTCATTAAAATTGCTGCACAACGAAGATGACGTGCTACAGACGCGAAATTTAACCGACAGGAAGAAGATGCTGCGATATGAAAATGATTAGCTTTTCGGAGCATTCACACGAGGTTGGCGCCGGTGGCGACACCTACAACGTACTGACATGAGGAAAGTTTCCAACCGATTTCTCTTACACAAACAGCAGTTGACCGGCGTTGCCTGGTGAAACGTTGTTGGGATGCCTCGTGCAAGGAGGAGAAATGCATACCATCACGTTTCCAACTTTGATAAAGGTCGGATTGTAGCCTATCGCGATTGCGGTTTATCGTATCGCGGCATCGCTGCTCGCGTTGGTTCAAATGGCTCTGAGCACTATGGGACTTAACTTCTGAGGTCATCAGTACCCTAGAACTTAGAACTACTTAAACCTAACTAACCTAAGGGCATCACACACACCCATGCCCGAGGCAGAATTCGAACCTGCGACCATAGCGGACGCGCGATTCCAGACTGTAGCGCCTAGAACCCTCGGCCACCCAGACCGGCTTGCTCGCGTCTGTCGAGATCCAATGACTGTTAACAAAATATGGAATCGGTGGGTTCAGGAGGGTAATACGGAACGCCGTGCTGCACTCCAACGGCCTCTTATGACTAGCAGTCGAGATGACAGGCATCTTATCCGCATGGCTGTAACGTCTCGATCCGTGAGTCAACAGATGGGGACGTTTGCAAGACAACAACCATCTACACAAGCAGTTCGACGACGTTTGCAGCAGCATGGACTATCAGCTCGGAGTCGATGGCTGCGGTTACCCTTGACACTACATCGCAGACAGGAGCGCCTGCGATGGTGTACTCAACGACGAACCTGGGTGCACGAATGGCAAAACGTCATTTTTTTCGGATGAATCCAGGTTCTGTTTACAGCATCATGATGGTCGCATCCGTGTTTGGCGACATCGCAGTGAACGCACATTGGCAGCGTGTATTCGCCATCGCCATATTGGCGTATCACCCGGCGTGATGGTATGGAGTGCCATTGGTTACACATCTCGGTCACCTCTTGTTCGCTTTGACGGCACTTTGAACAGTGGACGTTACATTTCAGATGTGTTACAACCCGTGGCTCTACCCTTCATTCGAACCCTGCGAAACCCTACATTTCAGCAGGATAATGCACGACCGCATGTTACAGGTCCTGTACGGACCTTTCTGGATACAGAAAATGTTTGACTGCTCCCATGGCCAGCACATTCTCCAGATCTCTCACCAATTGAAAACGTCTGGTCAATGATGGGCGAGCAACTGGCTCGTCACAATACGCCAGTCACTTCTCTTGGTGAACTGTGGTATCGTGTTGAAGCTGCATGGGCAGCTGTATCTGTACACGCCATCCAAGGTCTGTTTGACTTAATGGCCAGGCGTATCAAGGCCGTTATTGCGGGCAGAGGTGGTTGTTCTGGGTACTGGTTTCTCAGGATCTATGCACCCAAATAGCGTGAAAATGTTATCACATGTCAGTTCTAGTATAATATATCTGTCCAATGAATACCCGTTTATCATCTGCATTTCTTCTTGGTGTAGCAATTTTAATGGCCAGTAGTGTATATAGAAGTGAAATTACACTGAAGGAAAGGAATCCCAACACCACGATATAATTAATGTGGAGTAATATAGTTTCGCGAATAGATTTGTTTAGGTAACATACTCAAGCTATCAAAGTTGCAAGCTCTCACGTTACTGTATGTGCGAGAAAAGCGATTGCAAATGTGAAATGCTGATACATTAATAACCAGTGTAACTGACGGAATGTATGCATATGCATATGTGCAAGCACCGTGACTCGCACGTGCCTGATGTCAGTTTTTGGGGTGGAGTTCCATGGCTGTTGCAGTTGGTCGGTCAATGCAGGAACAATTAATGTTGTGGATGTCGCTCGAGTTGTCATCCGATGTTGCCCCTTATGTATTCGATTGGAGACATCTGGTGATCGTGCAGTCAGAGAACATGTCGACAATTGCAGATCATGCTAGGTTATAACAGCGGTACGTGGGGAAGTATTATCATGTTCAAAAACAGCCCCTGGAATGTTGTTCATGAATGGGAGCACAGCAGGAAGAATCACCAGACTTACATAAATTTGCAGTCAGGGTGCATGGGATAACCATGAGAGTGCTCCGCTGTCATACAGAATAGTACCCCAGATCATAACTCGAGGTGAAAGTCCACTGTGTCTATGCCACAGACAGGTTGGCTGCAGGCGCTCACTTTGTTTCCTTCTAACCAAAACAAGACCATCTTTGGCACCCAGACAAAACTGGTTTTCATCAAAAAACACATCTGACCTCCACTCTGCCCTCCGTGAGCTCTTAGTTGACGCCACTGAAGTTGCAAATGGCAGTGGTTTCGGGTCAGTGGAATGTCGGCCACAGGAAGTCTGGCTCGGAGCTCTCCTGGAAGTAACCAATTTGTAACAGTTCATTGTGCTACTGTCGTGTCAACTGCTGCTGAGATTTCTATTGCAGATGCAGTAAGATGCGCCACAGCCATACTCCAAATACGATGGTGTTCCCTCTCGGTAGTGCCACATGACCGACCGAAGGCCAGTCTTCTTCTGACCGTACATTCCCATGAGTACCGCTGCCAGCTTTCTGCAATATCGCAGAAGGAACATCCAGATTCTCGTCCCACAATTGGGATAACATGAGTTCATGCATGGCGCACCACCTGGTGCCCCAAGCTATCAAAGCGCTTTTTCCCTTCCTGGCCTGTATTCCCTTCCCCATGCATCTCCCTCCCTGTCCTTGCTCCTACCCCTCTGCGCCTTCTTCCCCTCTCTTGGTGTCAATGCTTACATCAGCCTGACAATCCTTATGGTTTCTGCTATCTCTTACAATTTTGTTCCTCTTTTTTATTTTCTTCACCTTTCCTTTTGGGCATTTTGTAGTCCCCCTTTGGGGTTTGACCTCCCCTTCTAAATTTTGTCTCTGTAGTATGAGCCAACTGGGGAAGAAAACCTTACTTAGCTTCTTCGGCGTGTAGTCTTACTATCTCTTCCGTCTTCTCTTCCTCTTAGTCCTGTTCCCAACATGCTCTCCTAACCCTCCCCCTCCCCTCCCGAAACCCCCTCTTTGGTTTATCCCTCAGCCCTGAATTCGGATAAATCTCTTCTGGTGACCTGAAGTCTCCATCACTCCAGTAGTATTGGCCTGCCCACTCTTACAAGAGTTAAGGGATGCTATTGTTTTTTGCACCAATGGCGCTAAATCCGCCGATCATGCGGAATATGCCTTTACATCCTCTGTTAGCATAGAATACTGTCTCTTGCCTGCCACATGTGGGGTGTCTACCATTGAGCTCATGTCCACTCACTGTGGCCATACCTGGCGTTTTCCTGCCAGCCTTTGGTCTCAGCCATCCACAACCTTCTTGCCGATCTCGATCATGCTGCTTGTTTGTTTGATTTCATTTGCATTCCGGACCATACGGGTATCCCGGGTAACGCGCTTTACGATCGTCTGACTGGGTGAAAGCCGCCTAGCCCCTTTCTCCGTGACCTGTCTGGGGCTGGGGGCGGAATTGCGACTTCACATCAAATTCCCTTTCACTCAGTTGTGGGCCAACTCTTGGGGATTGCCCCCCTGCTATTATGGGGACGTTCACCACGTGGTTTTCTTCCCTCCACTTCTCCTGGTAGGAGCAATACTAGGTTGACCCATGGTTTTTTACTTCCTAATGAGCCAACTCCCCTTTGTAGTTGTGGAGCCCCCTTCACAGTGATCTGTATTTTGCTGGACTGCCCCTGCTCTTTAGCCCTTTGAATTAAGTGCACCCTCCAATTTTCCTTGTCCCAGGTGTTAGTGGACTACCCTTCCATGATTATGTCTGTCCTCAGTTGTCTTCATGAAATGGGTTTGTCCTTCCTGATCTAAGTACCTGAATTTCCGTCCAGAATTATCGTTGGCATTGATTTGGGAGGCCTTCAGCTTTGCCTCTACACCAGCCAGGTCCCCTCCCCCCCCCCCCCCCCCCCTTCCCTTAAGATTTTGTGGTCTTTCATGCCATTTTGTTCACCCTTTTCTTACGTCTTCTTCCTGTAGCGTTATCCCCGCTGCATTCGATCGTGGTCTGGTGTAGGGATCAGGATGGGTGGGCGGCGATGCCAGTGCACTGTCGTGCGTGGCGTCTCTAGGGTGCCCCCTGCTGACACCCCTCCCCCCTCCACCCTCTTGTTCTTTAGTCTTCCTGCTGCCCTGAAGCGTTCCTTTGCCTATTTTCCCTTACCATCGACTGGACTGTGCTGCTGGTGTTGTTCTTCCCTTAGTTTCTGCCACCTTGGATCGTGGGACCGATGAATTCGCTGTTTGGTCTTCTCCCCTCTCCCCACTTTCCCTGCCAACCAACCAGCCATCTTGTCGTAACTCTATTACACGACCTCGTTCAGACACAGTGAACTGTTGACAATGGCGTCTTCGTCGGTTTAAAGGCATTCTTGGCTGACATAATCTCAATATGTCCAATGTCAAAGGTAAGCAGTGCTCACGACTTTTTCAGCGCTTATCTAAAGCAAACCTCATTTTCATCCTTATGGTGGCGCTATTAGCGCCATTCGTATGGGGCAGGCGCGAAATCTGAATAGACGTCATCTTTGTCATGTAGAAACACTCCTACCAAGTTTCTTTTATCACGCAATTCATTCTTGGTGTTCGCAGTTTTTTATCTGTCAGTGTATGAGTCTCGATCTTTTGTCAGCATTGTGTCCTGGTCGACTTCCTTGAGATATTTTCGCGTTTTCATTTCCCGTTTATGGTGTGGAAGATTTTACTGGTTAATCGTGAGTCATCCATTCGTTCTGTCCGTAAAACTTCAGACGTGTTTGACCTGCAAAGTAAATAAATCGTTCCGTCAGGGAGTATGTACTATTAACCCACCCGAAGAGCTGTGTACGCTAAAGCTCCGCTTCCAGGATGAGGACGTGCGCCGGCTTCGGATCGAATCTACCTGATGTATTGACGACGAGAGTCGGCCTGTCGGCCAGCCTGGATTTTGTATTTAGGCAGTTTCCCGCATCGCACTGGGTTAATACCGGGCTGGTACCTGATTTTAGTTGAAAGTCGCTTGCCTGGTGTCGGCGGATAAATGCTGTATTGTACTGCTTGTGTTGCTCATAAGTACGATGCAATGTTTCTTCGAATATGCATGCATATCCGAACATTGCATCGTACGTTTGAACAACACAGACCCTGCAGTATCCAAATATGCATTCATATCCGAACACTGCATCACAATTATTACAACACAGGCACTCCAATTTGTTCTGAACGATATTTTGTTTCTTGCCAAAACAGTTTAAATCAGATCACTTATTTTCGTTAAATAATAATTTTAGTACATCCTTCACAAAAGTAGTGTTACCGGCCATAGCAATCCGTACAAAGAACAATGCGAAAAGGGAACAAAACAGAAATGAGTAAGTAGGAATATTGTTGTTAAATTGATGTAAATCTTGAACACTGAGTATATGATAGATAGAACGGTTAAAAAGTACAGAAATGAGGTTTCTTAGGGCCTAGGAAGAGAAATTAAGGTATCAGGAAAGAATTAAACATACCGAAACTGGACGAAAACATAGTGACTTACAGAAACAAGTGGAAGAAATATCGGACGAGAAAATGAAAAATCAGGATATAAGAATCACTTGTGTAACTCAAAACAAGAAAGGAGAAAGATCGGCTGGTCAAACAAAAACTAGACAGAACAAAGTACTTGTCAGCCGAAAAATTAGACGTGATTTAATCCTCGATGTTTACGAAGAATGTTGTTAACTCCAAGGCTACACTCACACACAACGTATACTGTGTGTCTTAATTATTATTCAGTTTTTATACGTATTCTTTGATTGCTCTTCTACTGACGTTACGTTGATAGTGAAGAATGTATGAAATAAATAATATTTTGTAAAGTGGGACACCAACATTCTAAACGTAAGAAAGTGCCTACTGCCAGTGTCGCTAACACTAACTGCACTGGTGGCCGGTTCAAATTTTGGATCTAAAAGATATCTACAAGACGGGGATTTGAACAAAAACTAGTGGACAAGCAGGAAAATACTGTTCATGACAGTCTGGCGGGCCGTTTGCATCTTCCCGCGAAACGGCCTGATTGGCTAACTTCATTGCTGATGAACTCGGAAACGGCGGAGCGTATCGAATTTTTTTTCTTAGCAGTTATTTCTCGCCACAACCTACGCTCCAACACATAACAATCTTTCGAGACTGTTTCTGACCAGCTTTCTGTACCATATCTCTTCTGAAAGTAAAAGATTTTAAAAGTACACGTCAAGCGTTTTGAATGTTATGATGATGTGCCAGTTTCTTAACTAATTTCGAGAGCCCATATAAAGAGCGTTAGCCTTTCAATTACACGAATTAATGGAGATGTAGTGTTTCTTATATTAAACAGATTTTACTGCTGTGATAACTTTGAGATAGTATATCTCTATTACCAAAATTAGTGCTGCTTCTTTGTAAGTGTTCATTATATTGGAAATATTTGAAATGTTTGATAGTTTAAAAAACTTGACTGAGGTATAACTATTATTCTTTCTTTCAGTGTTCAGCCCTGAGGTTGGTTTTCAGCAGAGCGCCATTCCTCTCTTCTGTCTGGCTTCCTCTTCATTTCCACGTATGTGTTACATCCAACGTCACTCATGATCTGTTTCATGTATGATATCCTTGGTCGCCCCCGCCGATTCCTTCCCTCAATAGCTCCTTCTGCTATTGTTCCAATGACGTTGTTGTGTCGTAGGATGTGCCCTACAAGTTTGTCTTTTCTTGTTAGGATGTGGTTCCTCAGAGATCTGGTTTCCTGTACTCTTCTGAGCACCTCTTCATTTGTTACTTTGTCTCTCCAGCTGATCTTCATCATCCTTCTATAGCACCACATCTCCAGGGCTTCTAGCCATCCTCTGTCTTCTCTTCCAATTGTCCAAGTTTCACATCCTTGCAGAGCCACACTCCAAACGAAACCTTTCATTATACGTTTCCTTATTTTCAGACTGATGTTGTTGCTGGTTAGTAAGTTCTTTCTCCGATTAAATGAAATCTTAACCTTTTGTATTCTGGTCGCAATTTCTTTCCGGGTTCTACCATCCCTTGTGATTTTGCTTCCCAGGTAAGTAAATTCCTCTATCACTTCCAGCGCCTCTCTTCCAATTCTCATTCTCAGAGGTTCATATTATGCTCCTGTACTGCATACAATCACTTTAGCCTTTTCTTGTTTATTCTCATTCCATACTAATTGCATAGAATTTTTTCCACTGTTCTGAGGACTTCCTCTAGATCTTCTTTTGTCTCCGTGACTATAGCAATATCATCTACATAACGTAGCATGTCTATCTTCTGTAACTATTATATTTTGTAAATCACTGCAGAAGACTAAAATTAATTACAGCCATATTGACTGACATCCTTAGTCCTTCAGATTCCCGTCTATCCCTCGAGCTCGCTCACTTTGTTTCATAGTGGAACCATTTACAGCTGTTCAGTCAAACTATCAGTTCACGTTTTGAGTTGCTTCTTCCAGAGTTTCGAATTTAATACCAGGCAAGTGAAGCAATTTGAACTTAATAAATTTGCCAGACACGCTGTTACTACAGCATGATGAAAAGTAATGCCTCCGAATTTTGTATTCTTTTCTCAATAAGTGTTTAAGCACTACATGTCAATCATATTAGTCTGTCGACTTTCCCGTATCGCTGACTTAAGTTGCAACCCTCTGTCGTCAGAGGGTTCCGAACTGTAGCGTGCAACATGGCGCTATGAAGCGTTTTGTATGTCGACGCTTGACGAACATCGGACTGAAATCGAGTTTTTAGCTACAGAGGACGTGTCTCCAATTGAAATACATAGAATAATGAAAGCTGTTTACCGTGGCGATTGCATCGACATCAGTAATATGTGCCGTTGGGTTTTTCATGCTCGTAATGAAGGAAACGGTGGTGCTACACTCAACGCGTGTGACAGAGCTTGGAGAGGACGACCACGTAAGGACTGTTTCCAAAACTTAAAGGTTACCGTCGAGGATTTCACTTTGATATGATGAAATGGTGCAAGCAGAGGTGGGGTTGTGGCTCCGTCAACGAAGATAAACATTCTTCAGTGACAGTAACAACGAACTGGTCTGTCGTTGGGAGAAATGTATTCGCCGCAAGTGTGACTGTTAGTAAATAAATGTGTATAAGTGAAGAATAAAGGTTTATAATTTGAATTAACTTTGTCTTATTTAAAAAGCTTTAAATGTTTTCCACTAAAAATTCGAAGGCCTCACATTTCAGCATGCCCCTAGTACTATTACCCCCACTTCTACGTTTGCTACTACTGCTACTACTACTACTATTGTTAAATGTATTTAATTATCATTTACTTAATATGTTTTCATGTTCCTTGAATGTGTGTGCAGCTATCTTATTGCTATCAAATGTAGTAAAAACTAACAGAAAAAATACCTCAGACTAACCATTCGCTATATGTCGAAAAGAACAGAAGCACTAATCATCTAAGAGAAATCCAACAATCGACCAAAATTACTAACGAGACAAATATACGAGGTATTTCCCAGCACACCTATAAAACTTAAATCCAACACATTGCCATTTACGAAGATATTACATGTTTCTTCCGCGCTTTCAAAATTTTATCATTTCTTTTAAGTCCTTCAGCTCCTTGCATTCAGCTTTGCTACCAGAATTCCTTTATTCTTCCCTACCTGAATCATCTACCTGATCGGTAGTTCCATGGCCCTCCTCAACCACTAATATCTACACGTACCCTACACTGAACAACTAACTACACTACACTGAACAAATAACTATGCATCTCCTACGCTGTTGTTAATAACAGTATGTACGAGAGTTGTAACTCAAATGGTGGCAACTACTTATTCACAACCGATACAAAAGAGGTACATGTTTTCACCTGTTACTGTCCTTCAAAGTGGTCACCAGCGTTGTGTAAAATCCGTTGCCAGAGATGTGGAAGGCGTAGTATACCGTTAGCAGAGCCTGTACTGTTGATGGTGCGAATGGAGCGATCTACTGTCTGTCGAATCTCTGGAACAATTCTGAAGCGAATGCCACAAAGTGGTTCCTTCATCTTCGGAATCAAATCAAAGTCACAAGGACTTAAGTCCGGGGAGTGTGGTGGATGGTACAGTACTTCCCAGTTACATCCACCGAACAGAGCAGCCACAGCTTGCGCTGTATGTGCCAGCCCATTGTCGCGCAAAATGATGGGTGGGTTGCGCAGAAAGTGTCGCCGCTTCTTTCGTAAAGCTGGTCGCAGGTGATGCTCCAAAAACGAACAGTAATACGACTTAAGTCCTTGTGACTTTCATTTGATTCCGAAGACGGCGGAACCACTTCGTGGTATTCGCTCCAGAACTGTTCCAGAGATTCGACAGGCAGTAGACCGCTCCATAAGCGCCATCAACAGAACAGGCTCTGATGACGGTATATTACGCCTTCCACGTCGCTGGCAACGGGTTCTACACAACGCTGGTGACTACTTTTAAGGACAGTAACAGGTGCAAACATGTAACTCTTCTGTATCGGTTAAGAATAAATAGTTGCCACTATTTAAGTTCCAACCCTCGTAGCTGCAACCGTAACGACACGTCTCTCTACCTGACAACGCCATACAATCATACTTTCCTATTCATCGCCTACTGCCTATTTAACTGATTCTCACTTCCAGAGCATGAAAGCCGCCCGGACATCTATTCTTCTAAGAAATGTATTCGCATATACGAATGTGGTGAACAATCAGCTGTGAAATGCAATGACAACAATGAAATTTGTGCTGGACCGGGGCACGAAGCCAGATTTCTCTGTTATCGCAAGCGGTTGCGTTACCATTTCTTTTTCTGGGATTTTTTAATACCTCTCAATTTTTTTTATCTTCCCTGTATAGGAAACGAAACTACAAAATAGAAAAATAAGATCTGCTGGCTACCGCCACTTGTGTCATAAGAAAAAAAAAGGAATAACTGTACCTCTTCAGGCGTTGGCGCCTATCTATCACTATCCCAAAACAACTAACCTATTATTAAGAGTGAGTAGAAAAGGAAGAGAGAAGGGGTAGAAAAAACACAGGAGAGCGATGAAAACTAAAGATGATGTGTAGGTGCTTTTTTATTCTTTTTATTTATTTTTATTTCACTTTTTTTTTATGCACCAGAATCAGAATTACAGAAGTTGCTCGCGCCTTCGGATGGTGGAACATCCAAACGTATCTTCACGAAATGTTTTTAGATATTCTGTTTGTGGTCGGGTCATAGTATCACGTCGGCAAAATAAGCATCACCATCGCATGGCCTGAAAGTTCCAGCTGGCGGGCCATGAAAGGCGCTCCATAGAAAACTGGAGAAGAACTGCTCGTATCTAGTGTTGCCAACAAATGCACAGTGTCGATCATTAAGGTACGTACGAGAACCCAGTTCCAATTTCTTGTCGGGCCCAAAAAGGTAGCAGACTGTGTAGCCACGTATCCAGTTCACAGCATTAGTTTTCACTGCGGGGTAATGAATCACGTCCGTGAATAAAAGCGTCTGGAAAGCGACCTGAGCAGGTGTCCGTGAATAAAAGCGTCTTGGAAAGTGAGGTGTCTGTGGGGTACGGAAAGCCAAGATACGTTGTGCAAGCATCCAGACGCCAGGCGAAGGACCACATGAGACTCAGTGAGCGTCTGTGTCGTCCACAACACGGTGAACACGTAAGGGTGCCAGCGAGGTGGAGGCGGTGCAGAGGAGACCGTTTGACGTGTCTGCCATTGACAGTGATTTTCCAGACGGATTGGACGCTGGTATCGAGATGGCTTGCATGCACCGCTTTCCACACACGACGACAATGATCTGGGGAAGATTCTATTGGATGGGATTGTGGGGCCGATGCATTTGTAATGGATCGTGTAGAGACTTTGTCTGGAGTATTCCTGAAAGTGGTAAGGAGCGGAGGATGTAACTTAATTCCAGAGATAAATGCCGAAAGTGATAAAAATCGGTGGAATGTATGATAATATGGCTGGGGCTGACTTGGAGACCGGAGCGTGTTCATGTAAAAGCAGTTCAGTGAGGTTCGTCGGGAAAGAACGCTAACAAAAAGTGCCGTAACTCTGTCCAATACGTGGAATAAGTCAACTCCACTACGCTCCTATGGGGAGGCAAGGGAGGCATAATGAACTTTAATAACATCCCAGTACAGACAAAGGATACCGTCGCCATCAACACGTAAGGGGTCCGTAGGCCCTTACTATAACTTTGCACTCGGCACAGGTCGATAGGGCGAACAATCGATTGTGACGTGTTGAGAGAGCGAGTGTCGAGATGCGCCAGTGTGGTGGCGGGAGTAATGTGTGTGTGAAGGCCATTGTTGAAATAAGGTCTTTAACGGAGAAGGGTGTCACCATCGCCGTGGTTAGAATGTAATAGATTAATACCGGGAAAGTGAAGAAGTATCATTACGAAAGTGATCAGTGACGTTACTAGTGCCGATATTTGGTTTCGCGTCTACCGCGCCGGCCTAACCTTGGATTGCAGTGTTGGATGCAGTGATGGATTAGCGTGTGACGATAATGTAAAATGAAGAAAGCCTGTGCTGAGATTAGCCGTAATTACATATGTATGACGAAGGCAGTGGCTATCTCCATTTTGTTGTTTTGAGAAGAATATAAGTTCATAATTAGTAAACTGTGTTGGTGTTCCTTATTACCAGACATTCAGTATTATAGTGTTGAACAGGACAAACTGGAAAGTAACAACTTCCGTAACAGTCAATTCCGATTACCAGCCCCATTAGGTTCACGGTCATGTTAATAATAAATATTGGGCTGCTATTCGATCAGATCAGGTCGGGATAATAAACGGAGGTGTTACAAACACACGGTGGGCGAGGGTAATAGGGACCGGGAACACTTGTGACACATGGGGGATGCGAGAGGAGTGGTAAACATTCACATATCATGCACGCTGTATAATTGGAGGCATCTAAGAAAGTGAATAACAAGGCCAGCCCTGATCGTGTGGAGGTGATCTTTGCCGTTTGTTGCCGCCGAACGACGAAGATCGTTGGTAAAACCAATGCCTAAGCAGTTGACTGTGGTGGCAGCACTTAGAGGAGCGACGCATCTCTCAGGTAGGCCCCAACGAATTTGCAGAACCTTCGGTTTGGAAGCGTTAAGAAAACTGCCCGATGCTTCACCATATATCGGCATCCATGTCAGAGCCATGCAGACGTCGTCTTCAGAGCGTAGATAGAGAACGAGATTGTCACCATGGGCCGTACAACAGAAACGGTGTCCTTGCAATGACAGGCCCACCAGGTGTTGGGGAAGTCCCTGGAGTAGGGGTTAACGCCAAAGCGCACAGTATCGTGTAAAACGGGCAAGCCTGTCGGACTGAGCGTTCAATCGCTAGAGGCGCGGTGAGGCGTCCGTTATAGAGTATTTTTGAAGTCGCGCCAATCGAGAGGCACATCACAACTGTTACTATATGAGAAGCGAAATCTGTGTGGTGGAGGACCATCTTCAAAAAGGTGTGATCGACACGGCCGAATGCCTGACTGAAGTCGAGCGATGCCAATGCACCAGTCAAATGTCGCGACCTGGCGAGTGCTTTCATGTCCCTGTAAAGGCAAAGAGCCATATGTATATTGTTGTCACCACCCAGAGAACTCTAATCAAGGGACGTGACGTATCGTGCTGCCTTCTTCAGTAGTGATGCCAACAAACGGGTGAAAATGTTCATGATGCTGGTGAGTAGAGTGATGGGCCGGCAGTCACACACCTGCGATCGCCCATGTGGTTTGGCGGCCAGGATACTGACCCAAACAAGGATGGTGGCTGCGCTCGTCGTTGTTGGGGACAACAGTTCACGACAGATGGTCGTCCAGGTAGGTACCAACAGATAGCTAAAATACCTATAAAATTTGGGGAGGTCAGTCTGTGGGGGATTAATTGGCAGCTTGTAACCTCGACCTCACTTATCGACCTTAATGACAGTGAAAAATTAAACCGCGTGTACCTAATGGAAATTTGGGAAAAGCAATCGTCACCGAAGTTAATCTGTTGGTAAAGAGGGAGGAAAGGGTTACATCTAAATGAAAGGAAAAATGCAAATGAAATTGGTAGAAATTAATTTTGAAAAGGGGTAAAGTTAATAACGAAAGTAAATGTGCGGTCGTTACGTTAACAATTAATTGGCGTTAGTTAGATATTTGAGATTTGGGGAAAATTACGGTCGCCAGTCCCATGGACAACTACTATAATAACCGAAAATGAAAGATTAATGCACATATAATTAGCACTAAGGGCGTGGCAACTGAAGGTTGACACGTGCTGTGTGAAAACTGAATGTTTGTCAGAAGTAATAAATTTCGCTACACTCGGACTTAATTTAGCAAAAGAATTAATAAAACCGGAAAATTGAAGGTGTATTTAGTGACTGAAATTAATAGTGAGATTTGTTTCTGAAGCACTACGAAATTCAATAAAATAAGGTTAGTCTTGAGCTACCTCAACAATCATTTCAAAAGCTATTTGAATCTACGCAATTTAGAAATAAGAGATTTAACTTTGAACTTGAATTAAATGATTCTGAACAATGAACAATAGAAAAATTTAGTACGTACCAAGCTGAGCTGCAGTCACAGGTAAGCTAAAATATGGTAACAAAACTCGCACTCTTAATTTGTGCTTGTGTAATCTAAATATTGTAGCCAGCTAATGCTTTAACTGAACTTTGAAATTAAAGCAGTGAAATCGAATGATGCTGGCGTTTGAATTTCAACGACACTCGGGTTCATTCCGGAAAAGGAAGGGACCCTGCTTGGTAATGCAATTGGGACAATGAGCAACAAAGATTCATGAGAAATTGCTGTAATTTTGAAACAGTTTGAAAAGCTGAGGTCTGCCATACAGTTCTAAAACTTTACGTGCTTCCAGTCTTCCTTGTTGGTTGATTCAAGGTTTGAAGTCGTCGATCGAGGAGGTGGCGACACTCACTCATTGTCGGCCGTCGCTGTTGCAGAAGCTGGATGTTGGCGCGCCCTCTTCTCGACATGGTCACCAGGCGAAACGGGCTCTTGATGTGCGCCAGCTAATGCTTCCCGTCCGCGACACCGTGTCAGAAACTATCATAGCAAGTCGAGCGCAATTACATGCTGCCCAACCCCGAAAGCTCGGCAACTCGCGGGAGCGTCACACAACACACCTGCTCTACTGCCCTCCCCAGCCAGACTCTCTCTGCCCGCGCTCCATGCGGCAGAGTTAACACTACCCAAAAATCCTAAACACTTTGGTTCTCCACACGACCTATCGATGTAATGGTTCGATAGCATAGTTATCCCTAGGCAAGACCCAGCGTAAAAATACAAATAGTATTTACAAATCAAACCAATTATACATCGACATAAATGCATAAATTACAATATATAAAGACACAGAAATGTCATATCTTCAGGTAACAAAATAAGGAAAAATCTATAGTACAATAGATAGAAATAGGAGGATATGCATTTCCGGCGTTACAAGCTCCTGCATTGATAGCTTCCTCCTGGAGTCCGTGAGCCACGTCTTCTGATACAATGTTTACGGTGAGTGCCGCTATCTCTTAATTAAAGTCGGGTGACACAGGACAGCAATGTACAACCAGGTGAAATGGGAATGGAAAGCGTGCCCAGTGGCGCACTGCGTGGTATATCGTCGTACTCCTGTATCAGTGAGGTTGTGTATGAGAGCTCGACGATGACTCCGGCTTTCTCTGGGGAAGGCATTTTGCCCTGGGTGCGGGACCTGACAAGGGTCCCTTCCAAGCGTCAGAGTATGAGTAAAGTGGTCCGTGCTTTAGCATGGTGCACTATTACTTGGTGGATGGGAGAAAATGCCAACGAACTGCAGTCACGTAGGATTGCATAATAAAAGTCCAGCGTTGACGTCTTTGCATTATCCCATCAATGCCCTGCACAGAGCCGGTTTTTTGTAGATTAGCCACCAGGATATGGTCAATGCGTAGGCAGGATGACGTCGACGACAGAGGGCCCACACATTCTCAAAGATCCATAGGCAGTCAGGGACAGTCACGTGATCAATGTATAATTTCCACAGGTCATGACTGTACCACACCTGTTGGCGGGAGAGGGCGACATCGCAGATGTCGACTTCGAGGTTGTAGGAAGCCAGAGGCCAAATAACAGAATGTCGAGTGTCGCCATTAAGGGAAAATGTAAGGTAGATACGGTCAAGGCGACTGGATGAATGTGTCTTATTGTACGTGAAACCCGCTTGTCGGTAAGTTGAAGTCAGTCGGTGATAACAAAAAGACCTTCACTTGGGGAGTGTCATAGCACTTCATCAATAGGCCCGTGTGTGGAACTGACGTCCCTCTGAGGACCACATCATCCAGAGGACCCTCAAAAAGTGGTGTTACTTCGTCAGCAAAGAAGGTGTGTTGTGTGCGACATCGACAGGAGCCAAACAATGCATATACATTTTATGTAAAGACCCAAAACAGTTTGAAGTCCGTGCCGTAGCATTAGGAAGGTACACTACATCCTCAGTGGGGAGCCCTGCATTGGAGGAGGATGGCCACTCCATTACCGCTGTTAGAGGCATGAGAGATGTGGACCATGTATCTGGTGGGACCATAGAAATCAACGAAGATCACTTCTTGGAGGCAGGCAGTGTCGATATCAGCAGTTTAAATGATGGCTCTGAACACTGTGGAGCCCAAATGGTGGCCATATTCATCGTCACAATGCGGTAGTGTGTGGACGTGCACAGAGGGTCCTGGGGAGATGTCAGTCTGGTGTGAAATATCCAGAGTAGCCACTGTCGCCACAATCACTGGATGGAACCTGGGTTGGGCCCCACTGTGGGGCACTCCCGAGTGGGTTGGCCAGCATCCTGATCTGTTCTCTCGTCGACATCGGCAGCCAAGGAGATCGAAGCTGGTGGCAGGCGATTGTCGCGCAAATCGAGGGCTAGGGAGGTCAGGCTGCCACAGTGGATATGGGAAACCTCTCTCCATGGGATCTGTCATTGTCAGGTGGGATCGCAGGCATTGCAAAGGACACTACCCAGATGGGACATTGGGAGTGGCCACTCCAGTCGTCGGGGCGCTCAAAGGGAGTTCACTGTCTGGTATCTGGTTCAGTATCCATGCCTTTTGAAGGAATGTGTCGTCAGAGGGCGTTCGACTTCACTTCTTCCATTTTCGGGGCGCTCGCCACTTCTGGAGATGATGTTCCATTTCTGAGTGTGGCCGTTTGTCGTCCGACGCTACGCCCATCTGAAGGAAAACAGAGGTAAGAACCCCACTCGGTTTAAAGTCTGTAGGGGAGGGCGAGCAGTTTATCGAGCTCTGGAGAGTTGTTGGTCTCGTCGTCGGCAAGGGAGATGGTGCCAGTGAGGTCTCGTCCACACTGTTGTTCCTGAGGGTGAGTGCCAGCGGGGTAATAGAGGTATGATCAAGTGACATGTTTGGGTAGTGCACGACTGAGGTGTAGGTTTCTGGTAAAGGAGTAACTGTCGCTTTTGGAGCTGCATCACTGGTTGGGATCTTAGCAAACGACGAAGGAGACAGTCGGACATAACATGGCCCTGTTGCCAATATCCTGCGTGTGTCCACGGTTGGCCATCATACATGACGACTTCTCGTTCACCATCTATTAGCATGTAGGATTTTATCTGTTTGCTCAGTTCCGTCTTGATCTGTCGCATACCGTTTAACTCTTGGTATGTCGTGAACGTCTCCCATTTTTCTGCGAGGTGGCCCACAACGTTGTTGTAGTGTCGGAAGGCTTCAACGACCGCATCTTGGGGCACCTCGAAACGGAGACCAGACACCGAAATTGTTCGAAGACTGGAACCTGCATGGTCTATCACCACCTCCCCAATATGCCTCTCAGAATATTTGAAGTTTAGTCCGTGTGCATGTTGTCGTATTACGTCAGCGCATGCTTCCACCGTCGCCATTGTAATGTAGACGATACTGCCAGTGATGGATAAGTGAATACCTATCACTTCTTGAGGGGCCAGGTGCAACTCTTCGCGAAGAATTGTTCGATTTCATAAGCGCGTGGTCGTCCGTGTTCGGCTTGGAATATAACTTTAAGTGTCGCTCGCGGTAAGAGTGCGCCAGGGGCTACAATATTGATGGATGCTATACAACACAAATACCGCGACGCGGAAATAAACAACTATGTCATCGAAGCGCCGCCCTGCGCGCAGAGCAGGTCCACACGGGACCGCGGCCGAAAGCCGACGCTGCTCGTGATTTACGACATATGGAAGTTTGAATCTGGCAGTGAGTCGTGCTGGGATATCCAAATGGTAAGGTGGCCGCTCGCGATAACGGGGATATCCGTATTCGAGTCCAGGTCAGACACAAATTTTCATTGTCGTCATTCCAGTGTACAGCTGATGGCACATTTCTTGTATTTAATAACGGCTGCAGTCGCCACAGTGCCTGCTCCTTCTGAATGCATGCATGTCCGAAGGAACTTTGCATCGTAACACAGGCACTGCAGTATCGTATCTATCCTTGATGTTTGGTCTAAAGCGCACCATTGTCTATCCTTTCCGTATTAGGGTTCAGCTACATCTAAATGACTGCCCGGCTATTCACACTGAAGTGCCTGAGGATGGTTCATCGAACCAGGTGCACATTATTTCTCTGCCGTTCCACTTTAGAACAGCACAAGGAAATAATGAACTCATTCTTTTCGTGCGAATGCTGATTTCTCTTTTTTCTGTGTGGGCATCTACATCTACATGACTACTCTGCAGCTCACATTTAAGTGCTTGGCAGAGGGTTCATCGAACCACAATCATACTATCTCTATACCATTCCACTCCCGAACAGCGCGCGGGAAAAACGAACACCTAAACCTTTCTGTTCGAGCACTGATTTCTCTTATTTAATTTTGATGATCATTCCTATCTATGTAGGTTGGGCTCAACAAAATATTTTCGCATTCGGAAGAGAAAGTTGGTGACTGAAATTTCGTAAATAGATCTCGCCGCGACGAAAAACCTCTTTGCTTTAATGACTTCCATCCCAACTCGCGTATCACATCTGCCACGCTCTCTCACCTATTACGTGATAATACAAAACGAGCTGCTCTTTTTTTGCACCCTTTCGATGTCCTCCGTCAATCCCACCTGGTAAGGATCCCACACCGCGCAGCAATATTCTAACAGAGGACGAACGAGTGTAGTGTAAGCTGTCTCTTTAGTGGACTTGTTGCATCTTCTAAGTGTCCTGCCAATGAAACGCAACCATTGGCTCGCCTTCCCCACAATATTATCTATGTGGTCTTCCCAACTGAAGTTGTTCGTAATTTTAACACCCAGGTACTTAGTTGAAGTGACAGCCTTGAGAATTGTACTATTTATCGAGTAATCGAATTCCAACGGATTTCTTTTAGAACTCATGTGGATCACCTCACACTTTTCGTTATTTAGCGTCAACTGCCACCTGCCACACCATACAGCAATCTTTTCTAAATCGCTTTGCAACTGATACTGGTCTTCGGATGACCTTATTAGACGATAAATTACAGCATCATCTGCGGACAACCTAAGAGGACTGCTCAGATTGTCACCCAGGTTATTTATATAGATCAGGAACAGCAGAGGTCCCAGGACGCTTCCCTGGGGAAGTAAAACATTTTCACCTTCGGTTGAGAAAGATGGTCTACTCATTATTTTCACCTTTCCTCCTCCTTCCAGCCGCCTGTTACCTTTTTCCTGTCCCCATTTTGTTCCTTCACTTTTATCACACTTATCTTCTCTCCTTGTATCACCTTGTATCCCCTCTTTCCTCTTTATTTTCAGTAAACATAATATTTTTTCTAGCCATTTACACTTTCATACAGTTCACAGGTTTTCGTAACCATAGACTCATAAAATTACCTATGTTCTCACCGCACACCCACTGATACTACTTGGGTAGTTGTTCAATAGATTGTTTTCACGAAACATAAACAAATTGTGTGTAACGAATCGGATTACAAGCTATGTATATGCGGTCTGTACGTGTGTATGTGTGAATTCTGTCATTTACAAATTCTTAAATAGTTTTGCGTTTTACCTGTGACTCGCTTTATTTTGCAGGACAAGTGATCAAACGTTGACAGAATTATATATATCTTTCACTTATCGTTTCATTAACTTGTGCACTCAAAACTTTGAAATAAGCTGCCCTGTTCAATGACTCCTGATCACGTGGCGTATTAACCATTACTGTTTTGTGAAAAATTCAGTATACTATATAATTAGAAATTAAGAGGACGTCCACTTGCAGAGAACCTCTTCTTTCAGAAACATTAATCAAAGCTTCATTTATTGTTGTATCTCTGACAAGATTTAAAAAAGCCCTTGTGTCATTAGTATAATGCACCAACATACAAGCCGGCCGCGGTGGCCGAGCGGTTCCAGGCGCTTCAGTCCGGAACCGCGCGACTGCTATGGTCGCAGTTTCGAATCCTGCCTCGGGCATGGATATGTGTGATGTTAGTTAGGTTTAAGTAGTTCTAAGTACTAGTGAAATCATGACCTCAGATGTTGAGTCCGATAGTGCGCAGAGCCATTTGAACCAACATACACACGACTGATCGACCTTCCGCTCAAAAGTTTGTAACCTCCCTACAGAAATTTTGAAAGACAAAAAAATAATAAATGGGAGCCAAGCGTAACCTGCCTACAAAAATTTAAAAGATATTATTTTAAATGCTAATGGACATTGTGCTAAGTGTAACCTCCCAGAGAAATTTTGAAACACAATAATTGAATGTTAACTAGAATACAACCTAATGTAACCTCCCAGCAAATAAATTTAATGACAATAAAAATTAGAATCGCAATCTGACTCAAGGTGTAAGCTCTCACGAAAATAATTAAAAACAATTCAATGCTAATGAGACTTCAGTGACAATGTAAACTCAATTAGACCGAAATGTCGGTCTTTGGCCCTGTGCAAAAAATCAGAATTAATTGCTTACCTCATTCAAACTGCATGTCAAATTTCTGCTCTTATTGTTGGCCACGGCTCGGAGGAAATGCATCGCAAGTATTATTTTTTTTTATTTTTATTTTTTTTTAATTTAACTGAAACTTTTCTTTAAAGGAAATGGAAGGAGATCGTTCGTTCAATTAAATGGTTCTTTTGTTAGAATGGATTGAAAACAAAATTATTATTGGGGCACTTGTTGAAAATTGATTACAATAAAAATACATTACATTATCTGGTGTGCGCAATGCAGCTTTGTTACCTTAATTAACAATATACCTTATTCAGGATCTTGACCAGAGACCCATGTCGACGCCTGCGACTGCGTCCCGCTCGCGACCGTACTCGACTACTAGTGCTAACAGACTGCCATTCGCAACTGAACTCGACTACTGCTACCGACAGAGTGCAACAGACAACTGCTCTGCCGACAGGCTACCCACAGACTACACTGGCCTACTGCTACCGACAGACTGCTGCTCGCAACTCTCGCGCGGTCAAGCGCAGACTAGGAACGACAAATAGCTCTCTGGTCAGAGACTCTGCAATGCCTCGCCATCGCCGCCACACAACATACGTGTTTCAAGTTGTCTTCCCTCCTCCCCTCATCTCCTCCACCAGCCCTCTCCTGACCAGTGAGGATCATTATTTTCAGTTACCTGCTTTGTGTATCAGCTTTCCCATTCGTCATCACAATAATGCTGCCTCTAAATTTTCAGTTTGTAAATCACTGCAATAATTTTGAAAGACATGAACAGTCATGATTTTTACTATAAACCTCTAATTTTTCGTATTTAGTTTCCTAGTCGAAGAGTGGAAACTCACACATCTCACATCCTGCGCCGTAGCTGACGGGCTACGAATGAAGTAACAATTTCTGAAGGAAAAGCTAGAGCTCTACCTACATTTAGTGATAACACTATAGTACAGCGTGTCCGAAAAATCCCCATGCCAACAACTGAAAGCAAAGAGAAACAGAGACAATTTGTAGATAAAAAGGTATGTATACAGCAGAGATGTATGTGCAACGTCTTGCCTTACGCAGAGATGTACTCGTCTTAGTATTTTCCTTTATATCTTGCGGAGTATCTCAGGAGTTGTGTTTCGGAAGGCTTCATCAAGACTTTTGCGCCGTCCTTCATTAGTGTTGTACCGACGTCGAGCCACACGGCATTTGATTATTCGCCGTAGTGAGTTTTCTGGTACTGTTGTCCAGACTTCGTGGCGCTCATTTTAATGGGGCTTGGAGATGTCGCTGACTCATCATTGGGAAATTTTTCCAACGAAGTACGACAAGCAACAACATGCTGCCACATGTTGCTCACATATAATGGGCGACCATTAATTTCGTGAGGGGTTTCGTTAAAATCTGGACCCCTCCGCTCCCCCCCTATAGTGAGATATGGTGAGATGTAGTGGAACCCGGCCCCCCCTCTCTTGCTCCTCACGTAAAACTGAATTTTTTAATTTGTTTTAAACACCAATTGAACCACGTAATAAAACGATGTTTAAAATGTGTATTAAATACATGACTAAAAACGTATGGCTTTAAACATGCTCAATGCAGCGGCCTCGAAATTGTTGATCAAAGAACCCCTTAATAGTAAAGCTGAAGTATTGAGCATATTTGCAACGTGTGTACCTCTCAAAAATCTATGGTGTCAACAAGTACTGTGATGACAGCCTCGTCCACATCACAATATGAGGCGGATGCCTTTCCAGCTTCTGAACATAATGGGGATTTTCTTTAGATGGAAAACATATTTCTCCTATGTGAATTGCAATATATTGCACATTCATCAGAAAATAGCACAACTGAACGAGACTCAGCGTTGGGAAATTTGGCAGCAAAGTACGGCGAGCATCAACATGCTGCCACATGTTGCTCTCACATAATGGGCGACCATTAAGTCCGTCAGAAGGTCCTTTAAAATTCGTGATTCGTAGTCCGGTAAAAATGAAATTTTTATTATTTTAAACATTGATTAAAACACTTTAATAAGAGTATGTTTAAAAAGTAGATTAAACACGTGATTATGGCCGAGCGGTTCTAGGCGCTACAGTCTGGAACCGGGCGACCACTACGGTCGCAGTTTCGAATCCTGCCTCGGGCATGGATGTGTGTGGTGTCCTTAGGCTAGTTAGGTTTAAGTAGTTCTAAGTTCTAGGGGACTGATGACCTCAGATGTTAAGTCCCATAGTGCTCAGAGCCATCAATTAATGGACGTCCCCTAATTCATTCATTCACAAACATCGGTCTAAATCCTTCCGTTTTCAATTTTTTTAATACTCTCGTGCATTGTTGCCATCGGTACTTGAAGTTCAGGTTGGACTTCACTAGAAACTGCTCAGTTGGTGAACGACGGTGGCACGTCTCTCGTCGCGTTTTCTTAAGTGAAATCGGGAGTTCTCGAAATCTCTTTACAATGGATCTGCACTTGAGAGAACAAGAAAATACAAAGAGAAAGAAAGTAGAAGGGAATAACGGTAGAACAGAACAAAGTTGTAGGGTACTACGCGTCGCTGCTGACCCGACATGAGTAGCGTCGTAGCTACAGTACGAGAGTGCCAATCGGTGTAAACTATTCCTTCGGAATCTTTGGAATATGACTGCCAGAGGAAAGATGAACAGAGTCGATCACTAGAGTGAAGAAAGCTGGCTAGTAACAGCGGCGGGTAGCTACGCAGCAGCTAGGACCACAGTGAAGAGCACTCTCCATGTTCGCGGAGTTGCTTCGCGCTCGGCCCGTAATTGCTTGGGCCGCTTGAGCGTGATTTATGCGGCCGACAGCGACCTCCGCGTCACGAGGCGATCCTTGGCAGCAGCCACTGCGAGCTGAATGGCGTCCGCAGACAACAGCTGCACGGCTGGCGCGCCTCCACATACCGCCAGGCCGGCAGTGGACAGTGGACACCGCTCCTGGTGGACACTGCAGCGTATTACGTCAAAATCTGCACCGCCCTTTAGGGCAGACTGGCTTGAGGTTTGCTGATTGGTTAACATTAACGACGTCATAAGAAAGGCAGCTTGGTGATCTACTATAGATATCACGGCAGTATTTGCTGTTTACTCACGATATACTGTCCCTTCGTAGCAGCAATATTCTATATGGACGTAACAACGAAATACCGCTGTTGCAACCCAACATGCGATACAGAGTCTTGATATGTTGCCTTGGTCTGATCAATTACCAGATATGTCTCCAATCGAGCACATATGGGACTTCATCAACGACAACTCCAGCGTCATCGATAAACAGCATTAACTCTAACGACTGAACAAGTGCAACTGGGGTGGTACTCCATCCTACAAACTGACATCGGCAGCTGTGCGACACAATGCATACACGTTTGCATGCTTGCATTCAACATTGTGGTGGCTTTGGTTCAAATGGCTCTGAGCACTATGGGACTTAACATCTATGGTCATCAGTCCCCTAGAACTTAGAACTACTTAAACCTAACTAACCTAAGGACATCACACACATCCATGCCCGAGGCAGGACTCGAACCTGCGACCGTAGCGGTCACGCGGTTCCAGACTGAAGCGCCTTTAACCGCACGGCCACACCGGCCGGCATTGTGGTGGCTACACCAGTTACTAATATACCAGCATTTGACATTTGCAATAGCCTATCTGGGGCGCTTACGTTAACCTGAGAACTTAGCAAGCTTTCAAACACGTGTGTGGCATATTAAATGATTCCAGGAAATTTCTCGTTTCCACCAGCGGATCGTTTGTTGTAAACGTTTCCGTGGGTAATTTTTTTTTTTTTTTTTTTTTTTTTTGGTTGAGAAAGACAACACGTGTGAAGGAACTGATGTGCCCAATGTGCAGAAACAAATTAGATTTAAAAAACACTCCGTAACACAACCAGAAACATGGGATTACTGTGGAAACAGTGAATTTTAGATTACACAGTGTAATCTTCGAAAAAAACTAAAGACTCACATTGAAAAGGAAAGTAGTTATGGGTCTGTAAAGCAGTATGCCCAAGAAAAGTTCAAGACGGCATCTTCAAAGCAGACTGTTTACACAGCACTCGCGCGTCCCGTCTTTGAATATTTCTCAAGCGTGTCGGACCAATACGAAACAGGACTGTAGTGGAATACTAACCTAACCTTAGAGCTAGCTTATCGAATTTTTCACGTTAACGTATCGTTGCGAGAGGTGAAAAAAAGCGATACATGAAGAGAGAGAGAGAGAGAGAGAGAGAGAGAGAGAGAGGAAACAACATCAGTATGAGATTGAACTGCTGAAGTTGAGATTAGTAAGTCGGCAGTTACGAATGGAACATCTGAGCGCGATTGGCAGTACCAGTTAAACACACGAGAACACCGTCCAGTCACATCAATGTGACCACCTCTTAGAAACGTGAACCTTTTGCGACGCAGACGTGCAGGAAGAGAGTGATTGAGGTCCTGGGAGGTACTGACAGGAACGTGGTGCCCAGCTGATTCCAGTGTCTTGGCCAGCTGCGCTAGGTTTTGCGGTTGAGGATCCATGGCACAAGCAGCCTGATATAGATCATACCACAGATTCTCGTATGGGTTTAGATGCTGTTAGTCTGGTGGCCGGAGGAGTACAATAAACTCATCCTGTTGCTGTTCGAGCCACGCACGTACGCAGCGGGCTGTATGACACGTTGCATTGTCCTGTTGATAGTTGCCATTGGCCCAAGGGAAAACGAACCGTGTGTATAGGCGACACGATCACCAAGGAGAGACGCATCACTGCGTTGATCCATAGTGGTTTCCAGAATGACGAGATAACTCTGTAAATGCCACGAAAACATTCTACAGCTGACAACGCTCCTTTCTCTTGCCTGAGCCCTTCCGACGATTGTCGAAGGGTCATACATGCCAACGACCATCTGTCCGATGGTTACCTGTTAACACTGAATGAACGTCTAGCTGTGGTACTGGTCTGCAATTACCAGCCTTCGTCGTTGATAAACAGCAGTCAGCATGGGTCCATGAACAAGCCACCTTAGCAGAGGCCCATAAGCCGCAACATTCTCTGAACGGTAGTTGAGAAGACACTGTTGGTAGCCCCTTGATTCATCAGGACGGTCAACAGTTGCACGTCAGTTCGCTGGTACACATCTGCGCAGCCATCGTTCACTCCTGTCATCTATATCCTATGGTGCGCCACAGTTGCCTCGGGGCCAGTTTTTGATAGCGCCATTTTTCCATGCACGGTATACGAGTAGTTTAACCACGTTGGCCCGCAAGCAATAACAAACTTAGCCGTTTCGGACATGCTGTCTCCCTTGGCCCGAAATCCAGTCATTATGCCAGTCTGGATGTCGGGAAAATCGCTCCGTTTCCGCATTACGACGACGACTGCACTGTTTTCTGCGTCCCCTATTTTCTTAGTGCTGCCACCTGCCGTCTGTGATTGGTTATTGCATGTTGACGTCGAACACAGGCGGTGGTCACGTTAATATGACTGGATCGTGTACAAATACAGCATTTTACGACTGGATAACTTATCTCTTTCTATAAAACTCACGTAAATCACGGGAATGAAATTGGCAGATCCTCAGTTGCGAAGTAAGAAAGGGCAATAATTGTCCCAAATTGTTATGAAAGTGCTGCTGAAGATATTATTAGCTGTTGCTTTACGTCGCCTGCTGCAGTACCGACCACCGCACAGGGCTCCGATGCCCTGATCTGCAGCTTCAGGCAATCGGCAGATCCAGTGCCAGTGTGTCCCGAAGGGTCGGTCAGTATTTTGGTATAAGCGACCAGTGGTCACTGGTCGCCCGTTACAAAATAAAAATAACAATAATGATTCTGCGATCACACCCAGACGACCACGTGGTTGCGACCGGCCGCCATGTCATCCTTGTCATATGGCGTCACTTGGATGCGGTATGGAGGGCATAGGGTCCGCGCTCCGCTCTCTCGGCCGCTATCAGTTTTCCAGATCTTGGAACCACCACTTCTCATTTAGGTAGCTTCTCGCTTTGCCCCACTATGCTGACTGGAACCTGTTCCAGTTCTCCTACCGACGAAAAGTCCCTGGCATTATCAGGATTAGCCGAGTGGTCTAGGGCGCTGCAGTCATGGACTGTGCGGCTGGTCCCGGCGGAGGTTCGAGTCCTCCCTCGGGGACGAATGTCTGTGTTTGTCCTTAGGATACTTTAGGTTAAGTAGTGTGTCAGCTTAGGGACTGATGACCTTAGCAGTTAAGTCCCATAAGATTTCACACACACACACACACACACACACACACACACATTATCAGGAATTGGAACCCGGCTCTCAGCATAACAATCACACTCGCTGACCGTTGAGCTACGGGGGCTGACCGTTACAGTCTTCTTCTTTCTTCGTTTCAACCATCTGTGGCACACATGAAGGAATTTGTTCATGGTTTTGTCTTCTTTCCTGATTTTTTTGTTTTTACAGTAGTTCTTCGTTCTTTCGCTGTGTTCTTTTCCTCTTTCATCTGTCCACATAACGATGTACTTTCTGACTGTTTCACGAAACACGCCCAACTTGTTCCGAAAACTTGGTCTGTCGATAATTTCCGCATTCGTGTCATTAATTTCTGCCAAGTCCTTACTTACTTCCCTGAACCAGCTGATTTGCGTTTTGGGATTTTTGTCGAAACAGTCAGGTATGTTTTTAGGCAGGCTTTACTGGTTCCTTCGAAATAAGTGACCATCAGACGAAATTCTTCTTTTCCTTGGAACATCAGACAGTTCTTAAGTTTAGGTTTTAGATTCTCTACTGCTTTTCCTCATCCACGTACTTCTAACTTTTCACGAACCGAGTATTTTCCGTAGTACCTTCCTTTCTTTTTCTCCAACTCTTCCATTTCTCACCTGTTGTTGAAAACTAAATATACGCTGCATAAAGGCGTTCCAGTTGTATGACAGTGTTGTAATGTGCGATATTTGTTGTTACTGGGGTTATTTTATGTTGTAAATGTTCTTTGCTAATTGATAAGCCATTCTCATTTTCGAGGGCTCTGTTTTTGTTTGCTTCTTTTCTAGGCCGTTTGGTTGCATTATTTCCTCTAATTACTTAAACTTATTCACTCTGTTGATTCGAGCATATCTTCTGCTTAGAAATTTTGGACGATCTTTTTATGATCGGTGCGGATTCTATTTGCTCTAAAGAAATTTGCATTCCAGAATTCTCCGCCATCTCTTTCGTCACCTAGATTTACACAGTTGCCGTATCGATGTCCTCTGAAAATACTATAAAATTGTCTCGAAAGACTAGTTTGAGTTCTTATACCCCAATCTGATTTCTTGGATTCCTTTTTGCTGAAGTTTAAGATTCCGTTCCCTTACTACTTTTCCCAAAACACAGATGAAGAAAACTGGGGAGAGGCCATTACCTCCTCATAACCAGTTTTGATTTCAAATGCTTCTGAAACTTCTTCACGGAACTTTATTTTGGACTTTGTTTCTATCAATTTTTCATTAACTTTTGTCTGTGTAGAATTTTTTTAGTGTTTTTGAAGAACCGTAATGTAATTATGAATTCTGTCTCGGGCATTGATGTGTGTGATGTCCTTAGGTTAGTTAGGTTTAAGTAGTTCTAAGTTCTAGGGGACTGGTGACCTCAGATGTTAAGTTCCATAGTGCTCAGAGCCATTTGAACCTTTTTTTGTAATTATGAAACTTCCTGCGCCAGACCGAGTCTCGAAACTGGGACCTTGGCTTTCGCAGCAAGTGCTGCACCATCTGAGCTACGCAGGCACGACTCAGAACTTATCGGCACAGCTTTACTTGCACCAGCACCTCATCTCCTACTTTCAAAACTTCATAGAAGTTCTCCTGCGTAAATTTGCAGGACTAGCACTCCTAGAAGAAAGGACATTGCGGATACAAGGCTTCGTCACAACCTGCGGGATTTTCCAGAATGAAATTTTAACTCTGTAGCGAAGTGCGAACTAATATATAACTCCCTTGTAGATTAAAACTGTGTGCAGACCGGGAGTCGAACGCCCCGAGTTCGAGTCTCGGTCCAGAACACAGTTTTAATCTGACAGAAAGTTTCACACTAGCGCACACTCCGCAGCAGAGTGAAAATTCCATTACATAATTATGATTCAATCGGTTTGTTGTCCCAATTACCTTTGTTTATGTGAAAATACGTTCACAGCAGTGAAAAAATACTTGTAATTTGCAGTCACCAAAACAGAAGTATACGGTTTCTATTAGGCGTCTATGTACAAATACGAAAGTACTGTGATGTGACTGCTGTCACTGCGGGAACAGGTCAACACAGCGTCGGTGTGCCGCTAACCCACTGCCTGTAGTGATCCCGAGTACGAGGTGCATCTCGGCAGACTCTTTACCAGGAAGCCTATCCATACTGTTGTGTGTCACTGTTAACGTAAAAGTAACATTACCAGAAAACAAATCTGAGTCAGAACCGAAAAGAAGTGAATACAACTTAGGTGGCGAAAGTAAGTGAGCATTATTTCTGTTAAAATATAGTGGCGTGAGTAAATGGAATACACTCGACGTTTGAATTGGACGGATTTTTCACTGCAATACTAATACAAATCAAATGCAATGTAATGAGCCACCGGACGCTACGTGTTACTTTGGCAAGTATCCTACTACAGCCTCCGACGTTTAGTCCGTGGAGTTCGGCTTCATCCCATTTTGTATGTAGAGACAGAATGACAAAAGATTTTTGTGTAACTTTTCGTCGTTAGTTCATAATGAATCTGACACAGTAGTCTGATGATGGCGTTACTACGCGATAACCTGTTATCAAAAATAAATAAATAAATAGAAAGAAAACAACATCAAAGTTGTTATTTTTGTTTAGTGAATTTCAGAAACAGGCGAAAGGCTGAAATTTACACACTACAAAATAACCATGGTACCGGCATTACTTCAGGGATAGAATGATAAAGAGTCAGCAAATAATAGATGAGAGTGACTAGATCTATAAACGTGGCCCGATGTCATTAGTGTGATTCTAACGCATAAATGAAGAACTAATGAAATATAGGTAAAAACGAAGAAACATCTTAGCAAGAACGGAAGGCCCTGCTGAAAAAGAAGCTCCGAGGGGACCGTGATTTCCCATATAGCACTCATCATCAACATACGGGACCAGCACATGGCGTGATGTTCTGAGGGTGCCATTGACTAAACAACGCGATCACCTTCGGCTCACATGTCGGCCCGCCAGTCACTTGGCTCAACAGTTGATTGCGTTATGCGCTCTCCTTGCGGTATTCACCGCTCCGGTTCATCGCCGGTGATACGACGCATCTTGGGTCTGTCTGCAATATCCTAAAACTTACGGAGACCGAATATGACTTCGACGTCGCCTACTGCTTGATGCTTACTATACATCAATGGACTTAGTGATCATCAGTCATTCCCCCCTCCCCTCCCTAGAATTCTGTTCTGTACGGCTATACAAATGTACTAGGCATGAGATGGCGCAAGATCAAAAGCGTACTTGTCAAGTTAATGCCACATGGGACTTTATAAAGTAGCTGGCTGCCAATCATAATCTTCTCTATTTTTTTTTCTTTTGGGAACGCATAAATTCGATGCCATCTGAAACGACATTAGAAACGGGTAACAGCTACACTCTTGTTTAAGAAACAGACAGCAGATATCTTTTACGAACTGCGTGAAACCTTTATCTACATCTGCAAGGCACGCATAATGGTTAGCGGTCGCAGCTTCAATTTTCACTCCGTATAGCACGTCTTTGTTTTTGAGTATAAACGTATTCAACACTACTTTTATTGACTTATAAGCCCTGTTCTTGTTGCAATGTAGAAATAACTGTTTTGTAAGTTATTCAAGGTCCGACTGCATTTAAAAGCGTTACGGAGAATCAGTATCAATAGATTTGGTATGGCTTTTGTCAGGCAGTTCTCGATATAACTGCTCCCGTGTTAGAAGCTTATCAAATTTGGTCTCCCCGTCCCTCGACAAAATCCAGTTGGATCTATCATATTAGTCATTTTGACGTAATAAGTTAGCAATATACTACAGTATGACATTTAAAGACTGATTTCCAGTGCTATAATGTTACACCTGTTCCTTGGCATACTAAACTCGGCTACATTTGTATAATTCTGCACCAGAGATGTGATCTGTGACCGTTTATTTTTTTCTTCTACCACGCGTTCATCCAAAGCTGAATCGATAGTAATCTTTGAAATTGTAGACGATTTCAAATGTGCTGCATCGTATTACAGGTCCTTCTGAAAAGTTTTGACACGCTCAGTCGACCAATGTTTTGACACTCTGTGGCAAACGCAGACGACTGTCTGCAAGAGAGAGTGAGTTCTACGAAACGTTGTACGTCACAACAAAGTACTGTTGATCGATTTCAGGAAACTTGGAAGCATCCGACGCGTTTTCCTCCAGCTGTCGCACACTTTCTCCAGATGACGGTCAGCCAGTGTTTGTGTACGACATAACGGCGGAGGAGGACAAACTCAGCTCTCTCTCCCACGTACTGCATAGCGACAAGGGTGGCTGGTCTCTGTGGCCAGAAGTACTACGACTAACACGCGTTAGTGCTGCAAAGCGCGATTCGCTGGAAGCATGCTCGAATCTTGCTGAGAGAAGAAATTTTTGAAATGTACAGGGTTATTACAAATGATTGAAGCGATTTCACAGCTCTACAACAACTTTATTATTTGAGATATTTTCACAATGCTTTGCACACACATACAAAATTCAAAAAGTTTTTTTAGGCATTCACAAATGTTCGATATGTGCCCCTTTAGTGATTCGGCAGACATCAAGCCGATAATCAAGTTCCTCCCACACTCGGTACAGCATGTACCCATCAATGAGTTCGAAACGGTAAGGCTTCTGCTTTAGCCTTTTCCGTAAGATTTTCCAAACCGTCGGCTGTGGTACGTTTAGCTCCCTCCTTGCTTTATTCGTCGACTTCCGCGGGCTACGCGTGAAACTTGCCCGCACGCGTTCAACCGTTTCTTCGCTCACTGCAGGCCGACCGGTTGATTTCCCCTTACAGAGGCATCCAGAAGCTTTAAACTGCGCATACCATCGCCGAATTGAGTTAGCAGTTGGTCGATCTTTGTTGAACTTCGTCCTGAAGTGTCGTTGCACTGTTATGACTGACTGATGTGAGTGCATTTCAAGCACGACATACATTTTCTCGGCCCCTGTCGCCATTTTGTCTCACTGCGCTCTCGAGCGCTCTGACGGCAGAAACCTGAAGTGCGGCTTCAGCCGAACAAAACTTTATGAGTTTTTCTACCTATCTGTAGTGTGTCGTGACCATATGTCAATGAATGGAGCTACAGTGAATTTATGAAATCGCTTCAATCATTTGTAATAGCCCTGTACTTAGGTGATCAGGCAGTGAGGAAGTGTTTCGTACAGATACTGATCAACTGAGTGTCTTGGGTTACATTCCATGCTACAAGGGGCATTCTATAACTAACGCAACACTTTTTTCTTGGCGAATTTCCTTGAAAAAATGTGAAATTTGTTGTGGGATATCGTCGAATATTCCCGCTTAAGCCCCTATAGTTTCACGAAGTTCCGACAGATGGCGACAGCCGGCCTTTGTGGCTGAGCGGTTCTAGGCGCTTCAGTCCGGAACAACGCTGCTGCTACGGTCGCAGGTTCGAATCCTGCCTCGGTCATGGATGTGTGTGATGTCCTGAGGTTAGTTAGGTTTAAGTAGTTCTATGCCTAGGGGACTGATGACCTCAGATGTTAAGTCCCATAATGCTTAGAGCCATTTGAAGACGGCGACATTAAACGTAGCTTCGAAATGGCGTCTGTAACGTTCCAAACAGAGAGCTCTCATTGAGTTTCCTTTGTAGGAAAACCAGAGCACCGCAGATATTCATAGGTGCTTGGTTCAAATGGTTCAAATGGCTCAAATGGCTCTGAGCACTATGGGACTTAACAGCTATGGTCATCAGTCCCCTAGAACATAGAACTACTTGAACCTAACTAACCTAAGGACAGCACACAACACCCAGTCATCACGAGGCAGAGAAAATCCCTGACCCCGCCGGGAATCGAACCCGGGAACCCGGGCGTGGGAAGCGAGAACGCTACCGCACGACCACGAGCTGCGGACTCATAGGTGCTTGCAGAGAGTCTATAGAGAGCTGGCAGTGACGAAAGCCACGTTGAATCGTTCGGCGTGGCGTCTGTCATAATCGCAACAAGGTCACGCAAACCTGTCCGATCTCTCACGGAAGGCCGCACACAGCTGTCACTCCTGCGATCTTGGAACGTGCGGACACTCTCATTGGAGGTGATCGACGGGTCACAGTCAAACACATCGCTGTTCAACTGGACCTCTCAGTTGGTAGTGCTGACACACTCATCCACCAGTTGGGCTCTCAGAGGTGTGTGCCTGATGGGTTCTCGCTGCCCAACGGAAGACCAAGAAGGGCCAGAAGGACAGCGAAGAACGCACTTCACGGGAAGCAGTACGTGAATGGTGGGGAGGTTCTTGATGCAGCAAGACGTTGACTCTGACATCAACCGGTAGGGTGGTACCACGCGGGCATATAGGCCCTCGCTGTAAGGTAGCGCAAGGCCGTCGCATTGAACTAAGATCCTGAATCCTGAATAAAACCAAACCGCTTTCAGAAAAAATGTATTGCAGCACTTACTGAACGCCCCTCTTATCTGCAGCGTCCCGCGGAGAGAGAGAATTGGATGTTTTCTCTGAATGTATTGTATATTATGTGATGTGTCGTCTGTTGGATTTCGCCTCAGATCCTTCGGTCGACGTTTGCTTATTGATTTGTCTATCGTTTCGCCACCACGAATGACTGGCATCCTCCGCTGCTCGTGACGGACACGAGTCAAGCCTGCTGTTGGAAATTACACGTACAAGCCGCATCAGCGTCTGAGGCCCTTTCCTTGGTCATTACTGCTGTGGCGTCCGGTAGTTGTAATCCGTAAGAAAGTTTCGAAACGGCGCATACGCCTCTGCAGAATGACCGATTTCTTCTCGAAACAATCCCATAGGCTGTCACCAAGTCATTGCTTCGCAATATCAGAGTCATTTCATCATTTTACATGCCTCGTTTACCCTGTCCTAACTCACTTATCATATGCAGCTGAAATATGGCACGCATTATACATACATCAGCCGGAACATTACGACCGGCGACCTGCGACCTGCTATCGATATAAATATCCTCTCTACTTCGGCCGTTGCCACAGTTTTACTGTCCAAATAACAAAACTTATCTACCACTCCTAGGGTCCTATTTCCTAATGTAATTCCTTCAGTACAGCCTGATTTAATTCGACTACAATCTATTACTCCTGTTTGGCTTTTGATGATGTTCATCTTACGTCCCCCATTCAAGACACTGTCCATTCCGTTCAAGTGGTATTCCAAGTCCTTAACCGTCCCTGACAGACTTGCAGTGTCATTGGCAAATCTTAAAGTTTTTATTTCTTCTCCATGAACTTTAATTCCTACTCCAAGTTTTACTTTGGTTTTCTTTACTGCTTACTCAATGTACAGATTGAATAACATAGGGGAAGAGCTACAACCTGTCTCACTTCCTTATCAACCACTGCTGCCCGTTCATACCCCTCTTCTCTTATAACAGTTGCTTGGTTTTTATACAAGTTGTAAATTACTTTTCGTTCCCTGTATTTTACCCCTGCGACCTTCAGAATTTCAAAGAGATTATTCCAGTCAACACTGTCAAAAGCTTTCTGTAAGTCTAAAAATGCTATAAGTGTAGGTTTGTATTTCCTTAACCTGTGTTCTGAGATAAGTCGTAGAATCAGTATTACCTTGCGGGCTCCTACATTTCTACGAAATCCAAACTGATCTTCCCAGAAGCCAACTTCTACCAGCTTTTTCCGTTCTTCTGTACAGAATTTGTGTTAGTATTTTGTAACCTTGACTTGTTAAAATGATAGTTCGGTAATATTCACACCTAGTAGCTATTTTTTATTTGATATTCGAATTATTACCATCTTCTTGAAGTATGAGGGTATTTCGCTTATCTTATACATCTTGCGCAACAGATGGAAGAGTTTTAACACTCCCAAGGCTATCAGCTTTCCCTTCTTTTTGCGGATTGATGTTTCATCTGAGTTCTCTCCCTATATGCGGTATAAATCTTCGATAAGATGCTTTTTCAAACACCAAACATATACAGAATGACGAATGGAAGTTGTATGCAGTAGTAAAGGCTGAATTATTGCCAGCCCACTGACAGAGCGGCACATCAAATGCTGTTTTAGGTACAGTATCACTTGTACCAAATGTGTTCCAACTCTAGCGACAAATTTCAGGAAGCTACTCTAGAGTGCTTGGTGAGTGTTTCAGTATATGGAATTTTGGTGTCCAGTATGACGTCAATGCGATAGCGTTAGTGACTGTGTTGTACTGACGAAACGTGTACACCAGGGCAAAAGCGCGTTGTATGGAATGTATGTGATGCCTGCAAAGAGGACGCTCTCGTTAACTCCTGATATTCACCGTTCAGGAGGGAATAAAATAGCATTTAGCACGTTCTCTGGACGCTTAAACTTTGACAAGGACAGGGCCCTACTACTCGCGAGTAACTCATAACGAAGAGCTACAAAAGTTTAAGTTCACTTAGTGACTTGCATAACTTGCCTTTTTTCCACTTTCTTAAAAATAAAATTGGAAACCTCTTTCTCAAAACTGTTCTCACCACTGGAAATCGTCCCCGTGTAATGGGAGTAAAAATATGTGGGTTATCTTTTTTCAACCTCCAATCGGTCTCAAAATGGGAACCACAGTGAAAAATCAAAAATATTTTATTTGCAACATTTCGCTACACCTCACAGCTATTTCTGTAGAAAGGGGCCACTGCCACGTAGACATTTGTCGTTGCATTGAACCAATTTTCCCATACCCTCGTCATAGAAGCCAGCGGTTCATTTGAGCAATGAGAAGAAAATTAGAAGGAGGCACGTCCCGACTGAATGGTGGATGATCAAACACTACCCGTCCAAAATGATGCACGAGTGTCTTTGTTGAAGCTGAAATGTGCTGCCGAGCATTGACGCCAAGAAGGACAACGTCTAATGACGGCATTTTTCTTCACTTATTCTGAATTGCCCATCGAAAACGAGCTTCTCGAACAGCCTGACCCACTCGCTGAACAAGATCATCGTTTGCCACTCGATTACTTTCGTGGCCGCATGCGCAAGGAACTTCTGTACGTCCTGCTTCATAGCTCCTGTATCATTGCCACACTGCTGTCACGATGAGCTGGAACCCCTATGCATGAAGAAATCGAATCGAATGACAGCACTCAGTTCACATCTGAGTGGACGCACCAATGTTCTAGGCGTTTTTAGGTACTCACTGTGCGCTCGAAACTGCAAAGTGTGACGTGACGCAATCGACGAGCATATTGGAGACACTGCGCAATACATCTGCGCAAAGATTCTTTGGGTTTTCGCTGTGGTTTGAATTTCGTGACCGATCGGAGCTTGAAAAAGCGAAGTAGCTAGTAGCTCTCTCAAACTTGAGTGCTGTGTCTCCAATGGTAAATACGACAATATGGCTTGTGTGCATATCCTGTATCTCAAACTTAGACCAAAAGTGCATCGTCGCCTAATGGCAAACAGAACTGTCAGTACACCATAACGACATTATTTGAACATTCAGTCGCTATTGTGTGCCACAAAACATTTGAAACCTGCCTCTTAATGGTCAAGTGCACCAGAGGATGATCGCTACTTAAAAGCTGTGGTTTGTAGGCACCCCGAAGAGAATGCATAAGAACTGCCCGCTGAGTTTTTAGAAACGACTTCGGAGTCTGTGTCGGTCAGAATACTATGCGACCAACTGCATGCGATCAGTTTGGCCTCTAGGCGTCCGTTGTGACTAATAGCAGGAACCACGCAGCACCGTGGTGCACCACAGTGGTGGGCAAGGAAACATTTAGAATGGAATCTGGTTCAGTGGTTAGATTCTCTCTACCGACGAGTAACTGTTCTGTCCTTCACGAGACAGGAATAAAGCGAAACTATCTGTTGGTATGAAGGTGAATGCGTATGCTTGGGACCAGTTGGAACTTGCAGAGCCTCAGAGCACCTTCCTCAGACACTGGCTGAATGCAGATGGGCCGCGCCGTAGCCTGTGACAGGCTTGAGCAAAGTCGTCTTGGCCACGTTGTGGACGGCACACCAAGGATGCCCCAAACATCTTACAACGCACCGAGTAAGACTACGCAGTATTTAGTGATACCAAGCAACACGTTTTGATTTTACAGGTATTCAAAGATGGGCACTTCGAAGAGATTACCTTTATATTGCTTATTATGTTGTTTATATTTTATGGTAAAATTACGTTTCACGTTCATACAGCTTATTCCTTCGTTCCCTGTACCCCTTCAATCCGAGCGTTTGAGCACAAATTGGCCAAAAGTATCTGGGCATCTAATAGTAAACATGAATTGGGGTGTGTCCGCCCTTCGTCTTTGTGACGGCTTCGACACTTACGGGGACACTTTTAGTACGGTGTTAAAATGTATGTGGAGGAATGGCAGCCCATTATTTCTCAAGAGCCAAAACAAGAGAAGGTAGTGATGTTCTACACTGCGGTCTGGAGTGAAATCCACTTTCTGGCTCCTGCCAAAGATGTTCTTTTGGGCTCACGTCGGGACTCTAGGCAGGGCAGTCCATTCCAGAATTTTTTTTACCTATAAATCATTGCCTCATGACAGGGTACATTGTCATGCTTATGGAAACAATCACCATTTCCGGTCTGTTCCTCTCATGTATGCAGTACACAACGCTGTAAAATGTCTTCATATCGATCAGCATTTAGCGTTTTCATTAGCGCAATAGTGGGACCACACCCTGATGACGAGAAACATGCCTGCTGTAACGTATCGTCCCTACATCACTGTTGGCACTACACATGACGACAGGCAGCGTTTTTCGGGAATTCGCCAAACCCAAACCCTTCCATTCGATTGCCACACGGTATAACGTGATTCGCCACTCCGGTGCCGTCGCTCTTTAGACCACCTCAAGCGCCGCTTACAATTGGCTACACAGATGTGTGGCTTACGAGGAGCTGGAATGAGATTTTCACTCTGCAGCGGAGTGTGCGCTGATATGACACTTTCCGGCAGATTAAAAATGTGTACCGGACCGATACTCGAGCTCGGGGCCTTTGCCTTTCGTGGGTAGGTGCTCTACTATCTGAGCTACCCAAGCACGACGGTCCGGCACACAGTTGTAATCTGCCAGGAAGATTCATATCAGCGCACAATCCGCTGCAGAGTGAAAATCTCATTCTGGAAACATCCCCCAGGCTGTGGCTAAGCCATGTCTCCAAAATATCCTTTCTTTCAGGAGTGCTAGCACTGCAAGGTTCGCAGGAGAGCTTCTGTAAAGTCTGGAAGGTAGGAGACGAGGTACTGACGGAAGTCAAGCTGTGAGGACGGGGCGTGATTCGTGCTTGGGTAGCTCAGATGGTAGAGCACTTGCCCACGAGAGGCAAAGGTCCCGAGCTTGAGTCTCGGTCCGGCACACTACGAGGAGCTGCTCGACCATTGTTCCCCATTATTTTTAACTTCCTACGCACAGGCAACGTTCTAGATGGACCGGTGGTAGCACTTTGCAACTCACGGGTGATTCCATACGCCGATTTCATGGGATTTTTTACAAATAAGCTCCGATATTCTCCATGGTCCCTGGCCGTCAGTAGATGACGTCAGCCTGGTCATGTTTTACCTGTGGGCTTTGCTTCTGGCGTGCAGTGAACAGCCACTTCACCAACTGTCAACTTGGGCCGCTTTGGAAGATTTGAAATGGATCTGTTACTCAGGTGACATCCAGTGACTAGGCCCTGAGCTCTCCTCACGCACCCATGCTGCTGTTACTGCTTCCTTGCTGGCAACAGAATTGTCGCTGTCTCCCTTTATACTGGTGGCTCCGCCTCTCGTGACATATAGTGGCCAATTCCACATTATATAATGATGTCCGGATAGTTTTGATCATATAGTGCGCGTTCGTTGAAGTACAGGAGGTCCAAAAATAGTTTTGGGCAGTTTGTGTTTCGTATATACTCGTCCCCATCCATTGAAATTTTGAATCTTTAAGTAAAACTCCAAGTAGTTATATGGATATAGCGTGTTCTGTGCGGATGCACACATATTACCCGAACTGTTACGGGACTTGGTAAGATTGTCTTCCACGAGTAATCAGTGTGTTGGGTAGGGACACTACGAATGTAGTGTGTGGACATACAAGGTGAGAATGTGGGTCTCGCGGAAGGCGTGCGCGAGATAGTCCTTGCAGTCGCACTATCCTCTGTGCCCTCAATGGCTCAGATGGATAGAGCGTCTGCTACGTAAGCAGGAGATCCCGGGTTCGAGTCCCGGTCGGAGCATACATTTTCACCTATCCCCGTTGATATATATCAACGCACGCCAGCAGCTGAAGGTATTAATATACAATTATAATTCCAAGTAGTGTCCACTAATGGTGTTGATACCGTTGTGCAAGGTCTAGTAACAGATTAGTGGAGTAATAGCACGAGATGCAGTGGGCTTGGCGTGTTTCCTATAAAAGACAACCATATCATAAGTAGAATAAAGAGGTTTAGAAGACGGCGCCTCTTTTGTGTTCAACCTGCTGTCACTAGACAGCACCTCAATGGGTATGAAAAGGGGAGGCTGTCAAAGCTTATAGCTGACAGTGTAGTGGCTGGTGGTGGGATCATTCATTGAAAAATTCCTGTAGTAGTTGGTGTTAAAGCTGTACCTTTTTTAGACTGAAGTCAGCTGATAGTTATACCTGCTTAAAGGAAGTCCCTCTAGCAAAGGAACCACCTTCAGAGGTCAAATATCCAAGTAGAGAATGAATCAGCATATTTCATCAAAATATAAGAGGTATTGGAAATAAAAATAGTGGACGGCTTATAGACGTTGACTCTGACATTATTGGTATCGCCGAGCACCACTTTAATAATTTGACAATTCAGAGACTTCCTGTAACACGATACAGTTTAGCTGGCTGTTTTTCAAGGAGGCGGAGTGGAGGAGTGGCCATGTGCGTAAAAAGTGGTATTCCATTAGAGTCCATAGACTTATCGCAGCACTGCACTGAACAGGTAATTGAATGTTGTGCAGGCGCAGTTGAATTTAGTGAAACTAAACTTCTAAATGATGTTGTTTGTAGGTCCCCAAACTCTGACTTCAGAGCATTTCTACTACAGTAGCCCAGTTGCAGTGGAATGTCTTGGCTTTCATAAAGGAACCTTCTAATGAGTGAAAAATAAATTTCAGTGAAAATAATTCACATCACAGGTTTGATGGTCGAGCGCTTCAACAAAACAGATTCAGTGCATTTTGCCGATGGACTGCGGTGCTAGCTGCAGTCAGCTGGATTCCAGTAACGAGGAACTGACAGATCAGCCGAACAATGCGTGTTGCTCAATGGCATCGTTTCTGCCGCTCTTGGCTGCTGTTCAGCTGGCTCCGAGTGGTGTTTGAACTTCTGCCGCCGCCACGCAGCTGTGCGTCGTTCCCTTGTAACAGGCTGACGACGCTAGTACGACTCGTGCTAAACCCATTTTGCCGTTTTAACTAGTTGAGGACCGAGCGAGGTGGCGCAGTGGTTAGCACACTAGACTCGCATTCGGGAGGACGACGGTTCAATCCCACGTCCGGCCATCCTGATTTAGGTTTTCCGTGATTTTCCTAAATCGATCCAAGCAAATGCTGGGATGGTACCTTTGAAAGGGCATGGCCGACTTCCTTCCTCATCCGATGAGACCGGTGACCTCGCTGTTTGGTCTCTTCCCGCCAAACAAACAACAACAGCAACTAGTTGAGGAAACTTCCCGTAGACAGACATAACTCGGGTAAAACAGAGAGCCCTGGACAAAACAACCATACTGTCCAGCCACGTTTATGTGAACATCTGTGAATAGCCCAAATAACCAGTTGTTGTACAGCGGTCAGCTGCGAAATGTGCAGGAAGAGAGTCCGTGAGGTTCTGGAGGGCACGAACAGCGATGTGGAACCATGACGACCCCAGTGCTGTGACCACTGCGCCAGGTTTCTCCGTTCAGGATCCATGGAGCGAACAGCACGATTGAGGTTGTAATGGTTCTTTATTTACGTGACCATTGCGGCACTCCAACACCAGTTCTCGATACCAGTAATATCGTACTACTTTTCTGCGAAGTGACAGACACATTTTTGTGACAATATTCACATTTGGTTTTATTAATGTACAGGTACTCCGATGTATCTATATATTACAGTGATATGGTTCTTGTGTGTATTCATTTCTGTGAGTCTGTCATAATCTTTGACTTACTTGTAACCGGTGTGGCGCGAATGCGCACAGAGCAGTCTTTGTTTCACTTTCCAGAAGTTAAGTTGTTATTTCGCTTTGTAAAAGAGCAGTCAAGTTTTGTGTTTCGTTAAAGTGGAAATTAAATATATGAAGATTGATACAAAACTGTTTTCTTGATGAGGTGACAATTAAGAAGTAGTATATGTGAATTTACAAGAGGTTTAATAAAAATGTGGCTCGTGAACACCAAGTAAAAAATTATTTCTACCATACCATTGTTCTGACCTGGGATTGTTTGATCATTAAGAATTTCCAGAAAAATGCATTTGTTAGGTCTTCAAATATTGCTAAAATACAGATCTGGACCTTCTAGCAGTCAAAGTGGAATCACCCTAGAATCAACAAGATGAGCCATAACAACTTCGACGAAATCTACGTGGGAATCCATTCAAGATAGTGCCAAAATTAATGACTTCTTTACAGTGACTTCATTATTTCCATTCTGACGATACCATCCACAGTCAATAACTTTGTTGTTGCCCGATAAAGCGAACATATGCTGCGTGAGCAAAATTATTAATCTGATTTCTAACCTACTTTGCAAGTGGTGGTATTGTTAGAAGGTGGTCCCATAGATACTCGATGCGGTTTAATCCGGTGAGTTTAGTGGTCACAGAATTACGATAACCTCATTCTGGTGACCTTAGATCCATGTGCGTACACTAAGAACTGTGTGAGACGTTGCATTGTCCTGATAGATGCCTTCGTGCCAGGGATAAGCAAACTGCACGCAGGGGTGGACATGGACGCAAAGGATAGATGCATACGTATGTTGATCCACTGTGCCTTGCAGAATGACGAGATCGCCCACGAAAATATTGCCAGACCATAGCGATTTCTCCTCCAGCCTCGACCCTTCCGATTATTGTTGCAGGATGTTTGTTTTCAGGCGATTCACGACGTACATGCCTACGGCCATCTGGCTGTTGGTTCATAAAATGTCATTATTCTGAATCGGCCACCTGTCGACACTCAGTGGACATCCATTTGATCGGTTGGCGTGCGAATTCCAGCCTTCGCCGGCGATGTACAGCAATCAGCAAGGATGCATCAACCAGGTGCCTGCTGCGGAGGCCCATACACTGCAACGTTCGCTGAAGGGGCATTGAGGACACACTGCTGATATCCTCTCGGTTCGTCTGGGTAGTCAGTTGCTCAACACCTGCACGTCTATTAGCCCGTACACATCTCCGCATCCATCATTCACCCCTGTAAGGCCCGCAATGCACCACAGTTGCCCCGGCCCCAGTTTTGGACGGCGCCATTCTCCCATGCACGGTGTACTGTAGCCACGACGGCACGCGAACAGTTTACAAACTTATCCATTTCAGAAATGCTTCCACCCTTGGCCCGAAATCCAATGATCATGCCTTTTGAACGCCAGATAAATCGCTCCGTTTCCGCGTTACGACAACGACTGCACTGTTTCCACCATCTCCTTCCCCCTCACCCCCACCCCACCCCACACACACACGATTTACATACCCTCCACTGCTAGTGCTGCCACCTTCCGCCCGTCAGAGGTTTTTCACGTTGACGTCGGACGTTGGCCATGGCCACAGTACTGTTACTGGAGCGTGTATGTCGGTAGTGCAGTACTGACACGAAAAATTAAAGAATGCAAAGCAATGCGCTGCGTTACAGGAAACAGGAAATTGTTATGTATGAGAGAAGGTTGAAAGTAGATAATGCAAGTGTAAGAGTAGACAGCTGCGATGAAAAACTTGCACGAATATCCTCCGGGCAAGATATACTCGAAAATCTGCGATAAAATAAAGATGTGCAGATTGTTACAGATCAAACTCAAAAAAACGACCAGGCTGTTCTGTGGTCCATAGACTCTGCAACAACTTTGTATCACTGGTTTTTGCATAAAGACTCTAGAGGCCCTGAGAGTAGAGCTGCGAAAAACTTTGTTGTTTGATATTTGCTATTATGCGTTCCAAGATATATGATCATAATTCAAAAATTAACTTCCCATTGGTTAGTAAAAACAAAGAAATACTTTTAGCTTTAGGGTGCTTGCGTAGCTGGAAAAGGAAAGATAGAAAGTCACGTTTCGTCAGTCATCTCTGTGTCAATGTGTCAGCAGCAAACGATTGAAACGATGTTACTGCGTCTGCTTCCAGTTGCGAGGTACATTCTGTCAATTTCTTCCTGCAAGCAGAAGGAGTTAATATCGCCAAGATTCCATCGACTGGGTCGTATACATCGGGGTAGGCTTATGAGTGATGCTGTTGTGAGGGAGTGGTGCAGAAAACGCAAGTAGGTGGCACAAATGTGCATGGTGAAAGTGTTCGGGAAAGACAATCAGATGTTACCGATTACCTAATAGCAACGTGTTGACGAAATTATGCGCACGAGACAGTCCTTCCCAACACTGTCACAGAGAGGTTAGGTTACCATAAGTTTTGTGCACCGTCTGATCGATCTTCAGGAAACTGAAAGACTGTGTTTGGCCTTGGCATTTCTTCAGTGCTACCGTGAAGACCTGGAGGTATTTCCTAACAGAATCGTTATTGTAGACGGGAAATGGGTGCAATACGTGAACTGTGAATCTAAGGAACAGTCGAAACAGTGGATGCACCGTCGTCCTCCAAATCAGGCAAAAAATTTCAAATAGACTCTGTCAAGCCGCAAAATGATGGTTATAGTTTTCTGGGGTCGCAAAGGAATTTTGACAAAAAATTTCATGAGAGTAACATGTGAGAATACTGTGACATAACAGATTTATTGTGCGATTCTTACGACACTCCGAAGGTCAGTCCAATACAAACTGCGAGATGGTTACCGGTAGAATAATTTTCGAAACTTCTTGGCAGATTAAAACTGTGTGCCAGACCAAGACTCGAACGCGGAACCTTTTCTTTTGGTGGGCAAGTGCTCTACCGACTGAGCTACCCAAATACAACCTCTCCTGATAGCCGTACTTCCGGCAATACGTCATCTCCTACCTTCCAAACTTCACAGAAGTTCTCGTGTGAAACTTGCAAGACTAGCGCTCTGAAAACATCCCTCAGGCTAAGCCATGTCTCCGCAATATCCTTTCCTCCACGAGTGCTAGTCCTGCTAGTTTCGCAGGAAAATTTCCGTCAAGTTTAGATGGTATGAGCAGAGGCACTGGCGGCAGTAAAGCTGTGAGGACACGTCTCGAGTACTGTTTAGAAAGCTAAGTTCGTAGAGTACATGCCCGTGAAAATTAAACGTCCCGAGCTGGAGTCTTGGTCTGACATACAGTTTTAATCTGCCACGAAATTTCACGTCAGTGCAGACTCCACTGCAGAGTGAAAATTTAGTTCAAGACTAACTCTCCTTCACACCACCCAACACTGAGTCGAACGAAGCAAAAACTCTGAATTTTTGGCTGGGAGATTCTTCAACAACTCCCCTATAGTCTGGACTTCGTAGAAAGTGACTTTCATCTCTACCTCCAGATGAAGGTCTGGCCGGCTGCTTAGACTTCACAGCCGACAATATTCTCAAGGATGCTGTCAACAGCAGGCTGAAGAACGAGGCCGCAGCACTCTTTGATAAAGGTGTAAAGAAGCTGTTGTCACAGTAGGAAAAATGTTTGACATTTGGTAGCGACTCTGTGCAGAAGTCATGTCAAAACGTTAGTACAGACTCTACATTAAAACTACCTATTTTTCTTAAATAGCAAATCTTAGGTTAATTTATCAGTAGCCTTCGCAGAATGCGACCCCATAGGCCTACTGATTTCATTCTGGTCTACAACTACCGGAGAAGGTGATACAACTGTGTTATCCGTCCATTGGTACTGTTCACTGAAGTGATATTTGGGCGAGGCAACCAGTCTCTAGCAGTGAGAGCAGTGCATCCAAGTGACCGACTGTAATGTGTACAGCAGAATACAGGGCCTAATTGAAAGGTACGGCCAAACATCCACGAAACATTTGTTACAGGTAGAAGAAGAAAGTGTGTTGAATGGAGACAGGTTGGAACCGCTGTAGATTCAAGTTAAAACTCATTCTCTACAACTGTTCCTTCTCCATTAAGCATTCCATATTAAACTATATCTCACAAGAAGTATTCAGGATGGCCTCCGTTGGCATAAATAGAGGATGGTTACAGTGATTATAACTAAAGCTCCAGTTTGAAATCGCCGTAAAAAGAAAAAAAACCTAACCACTGCTCAGAATGACGTCAAATTTGAATGGAATATTTTCGAATAAGGAGAAAACGTTATGGAAATAAAAAAGTAACGATAATTTTACCACTAGATGGCTCTGCAAGCGTCAGAATAAGCATAATAAAAGACACGGAGAAGACGGCTGTTTCTCAGTTTCCATCTGAGGCGCTCGTTTGAAACGCTGTCTAAATGCAGGATCGTGCGCTGCTGGTATGGCTGTTTTAGGAGAACGGTGACTGTACGCCAACAGCTGTGCAGAAGTTCCGAAGCCTCAACGATATGAAAAAACACTTGGTCCGATATCTGTTAAAGGTCTGGAGGAAACGGTTACGAAATTCGAAAAGACATGTACTTCTCAAGTGCAATGTGGCAGAGGGAGGCAAACATTTGATCCAACGCCAGTAGAAGATGTGTCGACAGCGTTGCAGGAGGCTTCGAGCTATGGCGTGCATACACGAAGTGCTCGTGAAACTGCTCGAATTTAGGACATGCCAGTCAGCACGCACACATATTCTACGAAACATTCTGAATCGCTGTCCATACAAAGTTACCCATGTTGAGGAGTTGCTTCATGCTGACCTTCCAGTAAGGCAAACGTTTGCTCCAGAATTTCTTGCTCGCATGGGAATGGACAATGGATGGTCACGGAACATTCTGTAGACAGACGGAGCCCACATCCATTTCCAAGAACATGTCAATACACAGAATTGCAGAACATGGCAACGGAAAATCTGCTCGCTCTATTATCAACCGATACCAATGCGTTCTGCAAACGTAACTGTGTTGTACAACTTGACGGCATCGTTTATCGTAGGGCCACATTTTTTTCGAGCGGATAGGTCGTGCAGGTCCTGTTACCTGTACCGTCACTGGCAAACGCAATGAGAGTATCCTGTACACTAACGTCATTCCAACTCTTCTACACCGTGAACTTTTAGGTAGGATCATTCTTATGCAAGATGGCGCTCCTCCGCACATTGCACAGAATGTGAAACGGCTGCTGCAGGACATTTCGGAAGCTCTGAAATTATCTGCCGTCATTTCCCTACAGCCTGGCTGCCCCGGAACACCTCACTTTAAATCGTTTGACTTTAGCTGTGGGTTATCTGCAAGACTCATTACAGACGTAGCTGAACTGAAGGCACGCATTGAGAAACGTGTCCTAAACGTGACCTCGAGGCACTCCGATGTATTGTGGAACAAGCTGTTTCTCGATTTCAACTTGGGGCAGAAAACAGTGGATATCTTATTGAGAATATCTTGCACCAATCTCACGAAAATTACAAAGCGTTGTGATTTTGATTTTTATGAGATTTTTGGTCTTAGGACAGTTAAAAACCGATGCGAATTTTCTTTTTATGCGATTTTTGGCCTCAGGTCAGTTAGAAACCGATTTTTCCTATATGATGTTTTACGATCCTACCGTGGTGGGTAAGGGTACTCAGCTAAGTGTCCCAACTATTGACGGCCAAGTTTGTGCAGTCATGCACATTTCATAGTACGGTTGGTTTAATTTTATTGCGCAACTCCACCGTATCCGTCCTTCCGGGATTCATATGTCATTTGTAGCCAAAGTCATATAAGTCATGATGCGTACAGCGGCATCTAATGAGAAATTTTCGTGTTTTTTTGTTTTTTGTTTTTGTTTCCATAACATTTTCCCCTTCTTAGATAATACTCCGTTCAAATCTGAGGTCATCCTGAGCAGAGGTTCATTTTTTTTCAGTATTTTGAAAATGCAACTTCAGTTACAGTGCTCATCGTTGTTATGTCAAGTGCTGACACCTCATCACATTCTGGTATGCGGATGGCATACGAAACAGGTAATCAGAAATAATAATAATAAAAAAGACTTGGGCTGAGTCACGATTAATGTATAATATGGTGAGACATCGAAACACGTTGACTAAAATCGATCTACCGATGTTGACGACTTGTGTCTGATGAGTTATCGATTTAGTTATACATAGAGTATGCGAAAGAAATTACACCTCATCCTGCAGCAGTGCAGCGTAGATTTCTGGAGGAACCAGGCATTCAGAATGATTCGGAAGAAATATGCAGGACATACCCCTTTCGAACAAAGGTCGTGGAACTAACGCACATAACAGGCTGACGTCATTCTGTTACAGAATTTTGGAACCTGTTTTCTGCTCACGTAGTGACGTTCCTCTGTACGTGGCGGCGCGGGGTAGCCGCGTGGTCTTGGGCGCCTTACCATGGTTCGTGTGGCTCGCCCCGTCGGATGTTCGAGTCCTCCCTCGGGCATGGGTGTGTGTGTTGTCCTTAGCGTAAGTTATTCTAAGTTAGATTAAGCCTAGGGACCGGTGACCTCAGCAGTTTGGTCCCATAGGAACTTACCACCACAAATATCCTCTGTTCGTTCTCGAGATCAAGAAGGCAGCTGACATCGCTACCCAGGTGGATGCCGTGTTCCTAACGTTTCGGAAGGTGTTCCGCACTGTCACTTAATGAACAAAATTTCGCCTAATGAAGAAAAGACCGCCTTTGTGATTGGACTGAAGGATTCCTAAATTCCTAGCAAACAGATCGCAGCATCCCACAATTGACTGAGAGGAATCTTGGGCTAAAAGTAACTTCGGATATGCTTCAAGGGAGTTTGACAGGCTCATTACTGTTTACGTCTAGCAAAATCTAGAAAGTCCTTCATAGGATCGACGCTTGTGCAGAGGTTGACAGTTGATCATCAATACAAACCCGTCTATCATATTACACATAAATAAACATAAATCTCTGTAGTCACATGATCCTATGACTGCCGAGCAATCACTCGAAGCATTTATGTCAATCAAACGACCGAGTGAGGTAGCACAGTGGTTAGAACATTTTCCGTGATTCCCCTAAATCGCTTAAGGCAAATGCCTGGACGGTTCCTTCGAAAGAACACGGCCGCTTTCCTTCCCCATCCTTCCCTAATCCGATCTTGTGTTTCGTCTCTTATGACCTCGTTGTCGCTAATCTCCGTCTCCTTCTCCACCAAACAGAGGAAATGGAAGAGATTCTACCTGCTAAATCTGAAATTTATCAGGAGAATCAGAATGATCTGTATCTAAAAAAATGAGAAGATCTTCTGATACCACGAAATTATTCTGCCCAACTTATCATTGCAAAAAATAATGAGACAAGTTGATTTAGAACGTCCTGGCTGCCATAGCAGGAAACTGACTAGTTCTAAGTGCCAGTTAAAAAGAGAAAATGCTTTCGTTTCAAGTGCCATTAGTAGAGAGTCACTACCATTTATTTATGGCAGTAAAAGTCTAGAAATACAGCAGTAACATTTTAAGCTTGTAGAACTGTAGTCAACCAAAACCATTTCTCATTTCCTTTACAATAGTTGCAAGAGAATTTCGTAGCTAAATTCAAGAATAATACCATTCTGTAGTGACTTCTGTTGGAATTCGCTGTTATAAAAAAATCTTACCCTGAAACAGTAGATGGTAAAATAACAGAGTATTCAAGAGAGGAATGACCATGGCAGGTGTATGACATGTCGTAACTTATCTGAAGGACCAGGCATATTTGTCAGGTGCAAAGTTTACTGTAAAACTCCAACTGTTTGTTGGTGAGTAAGATACGGCAGCATCATCTACCGAAAATGATGTGGTCGATGTCCTCCTCCGCTACACATTTATGTAGGAGTGATTCATTTAGTTGCAGGCGATGAGAGCTACAGTCAGCACCCTCAATGGTTAAAATGGAGGCGAAACGCGGAGATCAGTAACTTTCTGTGATGTATGCCGAGTGAGCACGACGGTCGTGCGAAGATACGTGGTACTATGGCTGCATAATATCTTTGTCTTAGTTGGTGCGATAGGCACCACTTATTGTTCCACAAGGTTCTGATATGTCGCCGCACGTCTTACAGAACGACCAACGTGTTCCAATATGTGTCCCATAACGGAGGGCACTCTAAGCGGGAGCGTCGACAATTTCATTACCTCTGATATCATGGTGCTCCTCTTACCCACAGCATGGTGATTTTCTTGTTACGGCACTATCGTTCAGCAGTCCAGTCAGTCACCAGCTACACAAAATACGAGGGCAGTTCAATAAGTAATGCAACACTTTTTTTTATGAAACAGGGGTTGTTTTATTCAGCATTGAAATACACCAGGTTATTTCCCAATCTTTTAGCTACACAACACTATTTTTCAACGTAATCTCCATTCAATGCTACGGCCTTACGCCACCTTGAAATGAGGGCCTGTATACCTGCACGGTACCATTCCACTGGTCGATGTCGGAGCCAACGTCGTACTGCATCAATAACTTCTTCATCATCCGCGTAGTGCCTCCCACGGATTGCGTCCTTCATTGGGCCAAACATATGGAAATCCGACGGTGCGAGATCGGGGCTGTAGGGTGCATGAGGAAGAACAGTCCACTGAAGTTTTGTGAGCTCCTCTCGGGTGTGAAGACTTGTGTGAGGTCTTGCGTTGTCATGAAGAAGGAGAAGTTCGTTCAGATTTTTGTGCCTACGAACACGCTGAAGTCGTTTCTTCAATTTCTGAAGAGTAGCACAATACACTTCAGAGTTGATCGTTTGACCATGGGGAAGGACATCGAACAGAATAACCCCTTCAGCGTCCCAGAAGACTGTAACCATGACTTTACCGGCTGAGGGTACGGCTTTAAACATTTTCTTGGTAGGGGAGTGGGTGTGGCGCCACTCCATTGATTGCCGTTTCGTTTCAGGTTCGAAGTGATGAACCCATGTTTCATCGCCTGTAACAATCTTTGACAAGAAATTGTCACCCTCAGCCACATGACGAGCAAGCAATTCCGCACAGATGGTTCTCCTTTGCTCTTTATGGTGTTCGGTTAGACAACGAGGGACCCAGCGGGAACAAACCTTTGAATATCCCAACTGGTGAACAATTGTGACAGCACTACCAACAGAGATGTCAAGTTGAGCACTGAGTTGTTTGATGGTGATCCGTCGATCATCTCGAACGAGTGTGTTCGCACGCTCCGCCATTGCAGGAGTCACAGCTGTGCACGGCCGGCCCGCACGCGGGAGATCAGACAGTCTTGCTTGACCTTGCGGCGATGATGACACACGCTTTGCCCAACGACTCACCGTGCTTTTGTCCACTGCCAGATCACCGTAGACACTCTGCAAGCGCCTATGAATATCTGAGATGCCCTGGTTTTCCGCCAAAAGAAACTCGATCACTGCCCGTTGTTTGCAACGCACATCCGTTACAGACGCCATTTTAACAGCTCCGTACAGCGCTGCCACCTGTCGGAAGTCAATGAAACTATACGAGACGAAGCGGGAATGTTTGAAAATATTCCACAAGAAATTTCCGGTTTTTTCAACCAAAATTGGCCGAGAAAAAAAATGTGTTGCATTACTTATTGAACTGCCCTCGTAACTTGTGGTATTATTGATAATATGATCTCATATGAGCAGCAATGCTAATCGGCAGCATAATGAGTATATCAGCATCTAAACCACCAGCAGATTTAAGCACCTCTAGTATTGCAATGATCTCCGTTTTAAGTAACGAGGCTTCCGCAGGGAGTTGTAAGTAACCACTGTGGCGCACTGCCGTGTAAAAATACAATTATTCCACAGTCAAGACAATAGCTTTCTTTCGAACTGACACTGAAGTCTTATGAAGTTCTCAAGACAGACAGTTCTTGTCATCTGTGATTCCATGTCGACATTAACGTAAGAATAAATCCGGTTTTTCTTCTTCTTTATACCAGTAGTCTCCGCATTAAGGTGGTATCTACCGAGGCGGAAGAGTGCGCTGAACAAAGCCGGTCTCGTTCTCTGTAATGTCCGCCTTTGCCGGTATTAAACTCTGCAAAGATTCTCCATTCGGTGTGTAGGAAATCGCATTCTCGACATTCCAGCATGGTGTGTGAATCACATACGTGCTGAATTGAGTGAATGATGTTTCCGAAATGCGTGTGTCTGATTAATGATGAAGCAACAGATGAGAAATATGGGCGGTAGATGCGTTGCGCACATTTTGTTCCGTTGACAGCACTGACTCGATAACGCATGCGGTAAATTATGAGCGAAATCTGTTGCAAGATGACTAATGAGCTGCAGGCAGCATTTTGTAAACACGTGTAGTTCGCTGAGAGAGCGTCATCATTCCGATGGTTATCGTGATAAAAAGTGTATTTGCAGCACAGTACTGTTCGGTAATATGACACGTGTTTGCTGAGGGAACCTTTGTTTATTCCGTAAATACAGAAGCTTTTGCTGTTGTATGCAACGATTTTGCTGATTTCAATTTTATGCTATGGCTCGTGACAGCATGGACTGCGAGGGCCGTCTTTTACGATTTGCAAAAAGAGAGAAAGAGAACAAATTTTTGATCGAAATTCACAAAATATTTTTCCTTATAATTTATACACTTTTGCACGCATTCGAATCAGTCTTCGGAATCATTTTGTCATTCTAATATTAGTACCCTAAAATAATGGTACTGAAGCGATTCAGCAGCTTCTTGCGTTAGTGAAAATCGCTGCTTGTGAATTACTTGTTTGCCATAAGTGAACAGAAATAATTATTAAGTTCCGTTCCTTTCCACGAATATAAACTTTTTAATCGTTTCTTTGTTATAGTGTTACATGGTCAATTTCAGTATTGTGCAAATTTTAAAGTAAATGTTGTGAAACTAATTTGTTATAAACGATAAAAAACAGTTGTAACTTTAGTAAAGTAGACACACTGGGAGTGTCACAGACGTAATGTTGTACGAGTATAAATTGAACGATGTAGTCTGAATAGCAAAAGAAAAGAATACGCGTCGAGACAATAGGACAACGCAACACCATCGGAAAAACCACGAATAATACACGAAAAAGGCGCTTGTAAATGACAATTACTTCCTGAAACACGTTGAGGAAAAGGCGAACAAAGAGAAAACAGTGGTTGGTAGCAGAAAAAGTTATTTTATAAATCAAACCCATGAAAGAAAATGACGACCGACCGACCATGCAGGCTGAAGGAGTCAAGGCCCCTTGGGTTTTTAAGTCCGTGATAGAATCGGCCACATTCCTTTCGTCTGAGTTGTGGTATTATATAGTGACGTCTAATTACATACTGAATGTTACTTTTTTCTATTTCTATATGATTAGGGCAAAAAATAATTTAGAAATTGTATTACAGATTTAAAAATCAGTCGACTAACTTTTTTTCTGGGACCGTGTGAGATTTCACCCATGGTTTGACTGAGACGATGGCACGAAGATTTTATCTTGTTGTAGAAGTTGTAGGCTTACTGTTGAATGATTCCAGGAATTTTAAGTATCTGGAATTCTGTGTATATCATTTTGTTTGCGAGATGATAGGAAACATCAGTAACCGAAGAATCTTCTATGGATGACTTAAATCTACTTGTAACTAGTGTTTGGCTAATAGCAAGAGTCTGAAACTACTGCACGTTATGATTCTAACAATAAATAGCGTGATAAATTACAATTTAGTTTTGATGTTGAGTGCATTACTTTTAATCGGTAGATACACCTATTATAGTAACTGATTTCCTTTGTTACAAATATAAATATAACGTGTTTTTTGATGGTTTATATTGAATCAATACTTAAGCCTAGATATTTTACGCTTGTTTTCTGTGGTAGGCATGTTAATTAATGTATTGACGATTAAGATTCGTTGATTTTTGTTGCTGTTCAGGTCATTTTCTACAGAAGGTCCCGTTTCTTGATGTCTACTCGTTGTTGTTGTTTTTGTTGTTAGCGATTTGTGTTAAGCTTAATTGCTCCTGTAAAAGAGCTGTGTGGTCAGCAAACAATGAGAAGTAATTTCTTCGTTGTTGTAAATATTATTATTGTAGATGGTACACAGGATTGGTACACTTACTTCATTTGGTTCCAGCTGGATAGCTGACTTTTGAATGGTTACATAGAAATGGGCCTGGTGGTCTAGCAGTAAAAATCAAAATATCGCAGGATCGAATCCCGGTCGCCGGCCGCGGTGGCCGTGCGGTTCTGGCGCTGCAGTCCGGAACCGCGGGACTGCTACGGTCGCAGGTTCGAATCCTGCCTCGGGCATGGGTGTGTGTGATGTCCTTAGATTAGTTAGGTTTCAGTAGTTCTAAGTTCTAGGGGACTTATGACCTAAGATGTTGAGTCCCATAGTGCTTAGAGCCATTTGAACCATTTTTGAATCCCGGTCGGGTCATGGTTTTCTTCAGTCTGTCTTTAATCTAGCCTGCACTCCTCAACAATGTGGAGACCGGCCAGGAGCGAACGAGGTTTGGATTCCATGTTAAATTCTAAGTCCCTTTACCCCAGTAGCATTACTGAGTTAGGTTAGGGATATGCAGGTCACCGAAGTGGAGTCCAGTTGAAAGACTTGAACCCTTTAAAGTTATATGTGGGTGGTCCATTGATCGTGACCGGGTCAAATATGTCAGGAAATGAGCGTCAAACGAAAAAAACTACAAAGAACGAAACTCGTCTAGCTTGAAAGGGGAAACCAGATGGCGCTATGGTTGGCCCGCTAGATGGCGCTGATATAGGTCAAACGGATATCAACTGCGTTTTTTTAAATAGGAACTCCCATTTTTTATTACATATTCGTGTAGTACGTAAAGAAATATGAATGTTTTAGTCGGACCACTTTTTTCGCTTTGTAATAGATGGCGGTGGAATAGTCACAAATACACTCCTGGAAATGGAAAAAAGAACACATTGACACCGGTGTGTCAGACCCACCATACTTGCTCCGGACACTGCGAGAGGGCTGTACGAGCAATGATCACACGCACGGCACAGCGGACACACCAGGAACCGCGGTGCTGGCCGTCGAATGGCGCTAGCTGCGCAGCATTTGTGCACCTCCGCCGTCAGTGTCAGCCAGTTTGCCGTGGCATACGGAGCTCCATCGCAGTCTTTAACACTGGTAGCATGCCGCGACAGCGTGGACGTGAACCGTATGTGCAGTTGACGGACTTTGAGCGAGGGCGTATAGTGGGCATGCGGGAGGCCGGGTGGACGTACCGCCGAATTGCTCAACACGTGGGGCGTGAGGTCTCCACAGTACATCGATGTTGTCGCCAGTGGTCGGCGGAAGGTGCACGTGCCCGTCGACCTGGGACCGGACAGCAGCGACGCACGGATGCACGACAAGACCGTAGGATCCTACGCAGTGCCGTAGGGGACCGCACCGCCACTTCCCAGCAAATTAGGGACACTGTTGCTCCTGGGGTATCGGCGAGGACCATTCGCAACCGTCTCCATGAAGCTGGGCTACGGTCCCGCACACCGTTAGGCCGTCTTCCGCTCATGCCCCAACATCGTGCAGCCCGCCTCCAGTGGTGTCGCGACAGGCGTGAATGGAGGGACGAATGGAGACGTGTCGTCTTCAGCGATGAGAGTCGCTTCTGCCTTGGTGCCAATGATGGTCGTATGCGTGTTTGGCGCCGTGCAGGCGAGCGCCACAATCAGGACTGCATACGACCGAGGCACACAGGGCCAACACCCGGCATCATGGCGTGGGGAGCGATCTCCTACACTGGCCGTACACCACTGGTGATCGTCGAGGGGACACTGAATAGTGCACGGTACATCCAAACCGTCATCGAACCCATCGTTCTACCATTCCTAGACCGGCAAGGGAACTTGCTGTTCCAACAGGACAATGCACGTCCGCATGTATCCCGTGCCACCCAACGTGCTCTAGAAGGTGTAAGTCAACTACCCTGGCCAGCAAGATCTCCGGATCTGTCCCCCATTGAGCATGTTTGGGACTGGATGAAGCGTCGTCTCACGCGGTCTGCACGTCCAGCACGAACGCTGGTCCAACTGAGGCGCCAGGTGGAAATGGCATGGCAAGCCGTTCCACAGGACTACATCCAGCACCTCTACGATCGTCTCCATGGGAGAATAGCAGCCTGCATTGCTGCGAAAGGTGGATATACACTGTACTAGTGCCGACATTGTGCATGCTCTGTTGCCTGTGTCTATGTGCCTGTGGTTCTGTCAGTGTGATCATGTGATGTATCTGACCCCAGGAATGTGTCAATAAAGTTTCCCCTTCCTGGGACAATGAATTCACGGTGTTCTTATTTCAATTTCCAGGAGTGTATATGGCTTACAATTTTAGACGAACAGTTGGTAACAGGTAGTTTTTTAAAATTAAAATACAGAACGTAGGTACGTTTGAACATTTTATTTCAGTTGTTCCAATGCGATACATGTACCTTTGTGAATTATCATTTCTGAGAGCGCATAGTGTTACAGCGTCATTACCTGTAAATACCACATTAATGCAATAAATGCTCAAAATTATGTCCATCAACCTCAATGCATGCGAGCTATGTGCCGGACATCCATCATGTTGGAAGTACATCACCATTCTGTCATGCAGTGAAACATCTTGTAGTAACATCGGTACAACATTACGTAGGAAATCAGCACACATTGCACCATTTACATTGCCATCGATAAAATGGGGACCAATTATCCTTCCTCCCATAATGCCGCACCATACATTAATCCGCCAAGGTCGCTGATGTTCCGCTTGTCGCAGCCATCGTGGATTTTCCGTTGCCCAATAGTGCATATTATGCTGGTTTACGTTACCGCTGTTGGTAAATGACGCTTCGTCGCTAAATAGAACGCGTGCAAAAAATCTGTCATCGTCCCGTAATTTCTCTTGTGCCCAGTGGCAGAACTGTACACGACGTTCAAAGTCGTCGCCATGCAATTTCTGGTGCATAGAAATATGGTACGGGTGCAATCGATGTTGATGTAGCGTTCTCAACACCGACGTTTTTGAGATTCCCGATTCTCGCGCAATTTGTCAGCAGCTAAAACACTTACTTGGGCATCCTCATTTGTTGCAGGTCGTGGTTGACGTTTCACATGTAGATGAACACTTCCTGTTTCCTTAAATAACGGAACTATCCGGCGAACGGTCCGGACACTTGGATGACGTCGTCCAGGATACCGAGCAGCATACATAGCACACGCCCGTTGGGCATTTTGATCACAATAGCCATACATCAACACGATATCGACCTTTTCTGCAATTGGTGAACGGTCCATTTTAACACGGGTAATGTGTCACGAAGCAAATACCGTCCGCACTGGCGGAATGTTACGTGATACCACGTACTTAAACGTTTGTGACTATTACAGCGCCATGTATCACAAAGCGAAAATTGTGGTCCAACTAAAACATTCATATTTCTTTACGTACTACACAAATAGGTAATAAAAATGGGAGTTCCTATTTAAAAAAAACCCAGTTGATATCCGTTTGACCTATGACAGCGCCATCTAGTGGACCAAACCATAGCGCCATCTGGTTTCCCCCTTCAAGCTCGACGAGTTTTGTTCTTTGTAGTTTTTTGTTTGATGCTTATTTCGTGAGATATTTGGCCCGGTCACTATTAATGGACCACCCTGTATACAGACCCCGTGTGACTTCATATCCGTGTAAAGACTGAGATGAAAAATACCGGTAGAAACATATTAATACTCTAATACGTTGTGAATTTCTGTTTTTGTATTTCTATGTAAAAAGACGTCTTGTAGTCAAAATCATAATAAAAACGTTTAGTCCGAGACTTTTGCTGAAAAGGCCAAACGGAAACGAACTCCGTATATCTTTTGCTATAAAACAAATGATACAACATTTCATTTCTAGTCGCCAGTCTTTGTCGTCTTTTTTTTTCTCTGGCTGTTGTATAGAATCACACAAGTTGCTATGTACCATATCTTTACATAAATTATAAGACATATTTTGGAAATAGTAAGTGGAATTCAATTGTAGTATCAGACCTGATAATGTTCCACGATAAAAACGAAAACGTTGTATGAGTATATGTGTCTTTGTTTTCGGAGGCGACGCAAGAAGTCTTGGTTCAAAATGGTTCAAATGGCTCTGAGCACTACGCGACTTAACTTCTAAGGTCATCAGTCGCCTAGAACTTAGAACTAATTAAACCTAACTAACCTAAGGACATCACACACATCCATGCCCGAGGCAAGATTGGAACCTGCGACCGTAGCGGTCGCTCGGTTCCAGACTGTAGCACCCAGAACCGCAAGGTCACTCCGGCCGGCGAAGTCTTGGTGACGAATTATTCGAGGGTAGAACGACCGAACACATTACGTGTTCTCTCGTTTCCTATTCAATACCACTAAGCGGAACCACCCTCAGATCGAAATGCTGATGATTTCTTTTCATTACTTACGCATATTTTTTACGTAAAAATTATGTTAGGTCGGTCAGTCAATTTCCTTCGAACAATGACGTCGCCAGCCCCTTCACTGGCTTGATATCAGTTGATGGTAACCTGACAATTTCGTGAATACGGAATTTACGTCTTTTGACAGTAATCATTACATTCACTTATTAATAATTCTTGCTCGGGTTCGCTGTCTTTGGACGTTTCTGGCACCCGTCAGGGAATTTTATAACAGTCAGTATTTTTATTTGTCGAGACGTACAAGGAAAAGTTTTAATAATTGTAATATCCCAGGCCTTCCTCTTGTGCTATATATCTAGAGGGAAACGTTTCAACCAGCCACTTTAGCCAAACGAAATTACAATTATTATTATTATTATTATTATTATTATTATTATTATTATTATTATTATTACTGTTGTAACTCAGACCACGCGAAATTATTAGTATTATTATTATTTTACAATCGTATTGACCAATTAGGATCACGTTAACAACTTCAGTTACTCTTCTTCCTTTGTTGTTGTTCCCTATTTTTCTCCCTGTGAAGTCTCTTCCTTTTTTCTGTCCATTTTTTTTTATTTCTTCTGCTTTGAAAGACTTCCAACTTTAGTATTTTATTTTTAAACCGTTTTTTCTGCTATTTCTGATCATTTGACGTTATTTCTCTGTAGATCTTTCCTTACTTCTATAATCCATCTTATTGTCGATTTCTTCCTCCAGAAATACAGATTTGTTTTGTTGGTCTATTTCCATCCATTCTGTGGAGCTATCCCAAAATGTTAATCTTCGATTGGCCATTACTTCAGATATTTTCTCAATAAATTTGTAGAACTCATTACTTCTTATTTTCCAACCATCTGCACTTTTTATTGAACCCATTATTTTGCTAATAATCCTTGTTTTAGTACCTCTATTTTGTCCATCTTATAGTTCATCGTTAGGCATTCAGATCCATACAAACATTTTGGTCGTATCACTGTGGTGTAGTGTTTTAGTTTTGTTTTTCTAGATATATATTTCTTGTTGTAAATATTTTTGGTTAAACCATATGCTCTTTCCATTTTGTTACTTCATAGATCTGTTGTGGATTTTTCTAGTCCATTCTGTTGTATAGTTTCCAAAAGATATTTCAATTTATTTACTTGCTCTATTTCACCTATTTGTGTTTCTATGAATTATGGCGCATTTTTTATATTTGTCATGAATTTTGTTTTTTCAACTGAAATTTTGACACCAGTTCTGTTTGCTATTTTTTCCAGAAAGTTTACTTGACCAACTGCTTCTGTCAGGTTTTCTGGAAGTATTGCAAAATCATCCGCAATAGCCAAGCAGTTTACCTTAATTCCATTTGTTTTCCTTCCCCAAGATATTGGTTCGATTTTGTGATTTTTTAGCTCCAAATTCCAGAACCTTACAGTTTTTACTAGAACGCAATTAAACAGTAAACGTGACAAATCATCAACTTGTCTAACACCAGTTTTTATTTCAAATGGCTCAGATACGTCTCCCATAAATTTGACTTTAGATATTGTACCTGTTAGTGTTTCACGAAATATACACTCCTGGAAATTGAAATAAGAACACCGTGAATTCATTGTCCCAGGAAGGGGAAACTTTATTGACACATTCCTGGGGTCAGATACATCACATGATCACACTGACAGAACCACAGGCACATAGACACAGGCAACAGAGCATGCACAATGTCGGCACTAGTACAGTGTATATCCACCTTTCGCAGCAATGCAGGCTGCTATTCTCCCATGGAGACGATCGTAGAGATGCTGGATGTAGTCCTGTGGAACGGCTTGCCATGCCATTTCCACCTGGCGCCTCAGTTGGACCAGCGTTTGTGCTGGACGTGCAGACCGCGTGAGACGACGCTTCATCCAGTCCCAAACATGCTCAATTGGGGACAGATCCGGAGATCTTGCTGGCCAGGGTAGTTGACTTACACCTTCTAGAGTACGTTGGGTGGCACGGGATACATGCGGACGTGCATTGTCCTGTTGGAACAGCAAGTTCCCTTGCCGGTCTAGGAATGGTAGAACGATGGGTTCGATTACGGTTTGGATGTACCGTGCACTATTCAGTGTCCCCTCGACGATCATCAGTGGTGTACGGCCAGTGTAGGAGATCGCTCCCCACACCATGATGCCGGGTGTTGGCCCTGTGTGCCTCGGTCGTATGCAGTCCTGATTGTGGCGCTCACCTGCACGGCGCCAAACACGCATACGACCATCATTGGCACCAAGGCAGAAGCGACTCTCATCGCTGAAGACGACACGTCTCCATTCGTCCCTCCATTCACGCCTGTTGCGACACCACTGGAGGCGGGCTGCACGATGTTGGGGCGTGAGCGGAAGACGGCCTAACGGTGTGCGGGACCGTAGCCCAGCTTCATGGAGACGGTTGCGAATGGTCCTCGCCGATACCCCAGGAGCAACAGTGTCCCTAATTTCCTGGGAAGTGGCGGTGCGGTCCCCTACGGCACTGCGTAGGATCCTACGGCCTTGGCGTGCATCCGTGCGTCGCTGCGGTCCGGTCCCAGGTCGACGGGCACGCGCACCTTCCGCCGACCACTGGCGACAACATCGATGTACTGTGGAGACCTCACGCCCCACGTGTTGAGCAATTCGGCGGTACGTCCACCCGGCCTCCCGCATGCCCACTATACGCCCTCGCTCAAAGTCCGTCAACTGCACATACGGTTCACGTCCACGCTGTCGCGGCATGCTACCAGTGTTAAAGACTGCGATGGAGCTCCGTATGCCACGGCAAACTGGCTGACACTGACGGCGGCGGTGCACAAATGCTGCGCAGCTAGCGCCATTCGACGGCCAACACCGCGGTTCCTGGTGTGTCCGCTGTGCCGTGCGTGTAATCATTGCATGTACAGCCCTCTCAGAGTGTCCGGAGCAAGTATGGTGGGTCTGACACACCGGTGTCAATGTGTTCTTTTTTCCATTTCCAGGAGTGTATTTGCTAACTTTGATTTAACACCAAATTCTCTAATGACCTTATCTATTGTTTCTCTGTCTACACTATCAAATGCTTTCTTGAAATCAAGAATTATTGACTTGAAGTAAAAATTTGTTTCTGCACAGGATCTCCTTTTTCGAAAACCACCCTGATATTCTCCCAGTTGTTTGTCTAAAGTATATACCACTCTGTTCAGGAGAATTTTTGATATTATTTTGTGACACTCCTCTCTAATAATTGACATTTTGTTTGTCTCTCTTTTTATGTAGCAGGTGGATTAATATTGTTTTCCCTTCAACTGGAATCTTTTCAGTTTTCCAAATGTTCTCAAAAAGCAGCTGTAGATCGTTTATGATTTTTGGTTCTGACCATTACAATAATTCTGCTGTAATGGAGTCTTCACCACTTGTTTTATTGGTTTTGAGTGTTTTGATGGTTTCATGAATTTCTGCCTCTGTTGGTGGGAAATCTTCCTGAGGTGTCACTGGAAATTCTAATTTATCTATTGGAACTGGACAGTTTAATAGCTTTTCAAAAAATTTTGCTAATATTTCATAATTTTCTTTGTTATTTAATCCCATTTTGCCATTTTCGTCTTTGAATCAAATACTTGGTACCTGATAACCTTCAAGCATGTGTTTAAGAGTTTGGGAAAAATTTCTAGCATTATTTTTGGTGTAATTTTCTTCTATTTCAATAAGCTGAGAGTTTTCAAGGTTTTTTTTATTTTCCGGATTGTTTTTGATGTTTCTTTGTTGTCTGAATTGTTCAAGGGCTTCCTCTTTTTTCGAACATCTCCATTTTCTCCATTTTTGAGCTCTTTGTATTTATTTATTTACATGTCAAGTTCCGTAGGACCAAATTGAGGAGAATATCTCCAACAACATAAAAGTAATAACAGATAAAAATAAATGTTCATGAACCTGCAAGAAAATCAGTCCATAAGTTTAAGCAAACGCTATCAGCAATACAATGAGAATCAGCTTAATTTTTCAAGGAACTCCTCGATAGAATAGAAGGAGTGGCCCATGAGGAAACTCTTCAGTTTCGATTTGAAAGCGCGTGGATTACTGCTAAGATTTTTGAATTCGAGTGGCAGCTTATTGAAAATGGATACAGCAGTATACTGCACACCTTTTTGCACCAGTCCGATCGTAATGGAGGTTTGATTTTGCCGAGTATTAACCGAGTGAAAGCTGCTTATTGTTGGAAATAAACTAATATTGGTAACAAGAAACGACAATAAGGAATATACATATTGAGAGGCCAATGTCAAAATACCCAGACTAGTGAACAGAGGTCGACAAGAGGCTCATGAATTCACACCACTTATTGCCCGAACCGCCCGTTTCTGAGCCAAAAATATCCTTCTAGAATGGGAAGAGTTACTCCAAAACATAATACCATACGACATAAGTGAATGAAAATAAGCAAAGTAGACTAATTTACGTGTCGAAGTATCACTCACTTTCGATACCATTCGAATAGTGAAAATGGCAGTATTAAGTCATTGAACAAGATCCTGAACGTGGGCTACCGACGACAGCTTTCTATCTATCTGAACACCTAGGAATTTGAACTGTTCAGTTTCACTAATCATATGCCCGTTCTGTGAGATTAAAATGTCAGGTTTTGTTGAACTGTGTGTTAGAAACTGTAAAAACTGAGTCTTACTGTGATTTAACGTTAGTTTATTTTCTACAAGCCATGAACTGAGGTCATGTACTGCACTACTTGAAACCGAGTCAGTGTTGCACACAACATCCTTTACTACCAAGCTAGTGTCATCAGCAAACACAAATATTTTAGAGTTACCCATAATACTAGAGGGCATATCATTTATATAAATAAGGAACAGGAGTGGCCCCAACACTGATCCCTCGGGCACCCCCCACTGGACAGTACCCCACACAGATCCCACATCACAGCCGTTATCAACATTGTAAATAATGACCTTTTGCTGCCTGTTGCCAAAGTAAAAGGTGAACCAATTGTGAGCTACTCCCCGTATTCCGTAATGGTCCAACTTCTGGAGCCACATTGTGAAATCAACACAGCCAAATGCCTTTGTTAAATCAAAAAATACGCCAAGCGTTCAAAATTTTTTGTTTAGCCCATACAGTACCTCACAGAGAAAAGAGAATATAGCATTTTCAGTTGTCAAACGACTTCTAAAGCCGAACTGTACATTTGATAGCAAATCGTCTGATATAAAATGATCAATTAACCTTACATACACAGCCTTTTCGATAACTTTTGCAAACACTGATGGCATAGAAATAGGTCTAAAATTATCTACATTATCCCTTTCTCCCTTTTTATAAAGCGGCTTTACTACTGAGTACTTTAATCGCTCAGGAAACTGACCATTCATAAAGGAAAAATTACAAATATGGCTAAATACAGGACTAATATGTACAGCACAGTACTTTAATATTCTACTAGACACTCCATCATAACCATGAGAGTCCTTAGTCTTCAGTGATTTAATTATTGACTCAATCTCCCTCTTGTCTGTATCACAGAGGAGTATTTCAGACGTCAATCTCGGAAAGGCATTTGCTAAGAAATTTATATGATTTCCTGTAGAAACTAAATTTTTATTTAATTCACCAGCAATGCTCAGAAAATGGTTGTTAAATACTGTACATATATCTGATTTACCAGTAACAGAAATATTATTACTGCAAACTGACTTAATATCATCAACCTTGTGCTGCTGACCAGACACTTCCTTCACAACTGACCATATGGCTTTAATTTTATCCTGTGAATTAGCTATTCTATTTGCATACCACATACTTTTTGCCTTGCTAATAACATTTTTAAGCCCCTTATAATATTGTTTGTAATGGGCTACTGTAGCTTGATTGTGACTACTTCTAACATTTTGATATAATTCCCACTTTGTTCTACATGATATCCTTATCCCACTAGTCAGCCAACCGGGCTGTCCATTACTGCTAGTACCCCATTTAGAATGTTCTAATGGAAAGCAACTCTCAAAGAGCATGAGAAATGTGTTATGTAATGCATTGTATTTATCATCTATATTATCGGCACTATAAACATCTTGCCACTCTTGTTCCTTGACAAGTTTTGAAAAACTCTCTATTGCTGTTGGATTAACTTTCCTACGTAGTTTGTAATTAAATAAGACATTGGTTTGAGTACAAAAACCGTTTAGTGTTAAAATTTGTGCATCATGGTCTGAAAGGCCATTCACCCGTTTACTAACAGAATGCCAATCTAGTAATGAAGAATGAATATAAATATTGTCTATGACTGTGCTACTGTTCCCCTGCACCCTAGTTGGAAAAAAAAACCACAGTTTGCATCAGATAATATGAATTTAGGAGATCTACCAACATCCTTTTTCTTACACAATCATGTACAAAATTAATATTGAAGTCACCACATATAACTACTTTCTGGTACTTCCTACAAAGTGAATCAAGAACCCTCTCTAGCTTAAGCAAAAATGCTCTGAAGTCGGAGTTAGGGGACCTATAAACAACAGCAATTAGGAGTTTAGTTTCACTACATTCAACTAATGCTGCACAACTTTCAAATATCTGTTCAGTGCAGTGTTGTGATACGTCTATGGACTCAAATGAAATACTGTTTTTTACGTACAGAGCCACTCGCCCGCCCCGCAAGGAACTCCTTGAGAAACAGCCAGATAATCTGTAGCCTGGTAAAGGAAGCCTCTAAATTATCAAATTATTTAAGTGGTGCTCTGATATACCAATAATTTCAGAGTTAACATCTATTAGCAGTTCACTAACTTTATGTCTAATACCTTTTATATTTTGATGAAATATGCTAATTCCTTCTCTACTTGGAAACATTACATCCCATGGAGGTGAGCCCTTAGTTAGAGGCACTTCCCTTAAGCAGGTATACCTATCAGCTGACTTCAGTCTAAAAAAGGTGCAGCTCTAACACCAACTACTACAGGAATTTTTCCATGAGTGATACCACTACCACCACCACCACCCACTACACTGTCACCTACAAGCTTAGCCAGCCTCCTCTTGCCATACCTATTGAGGTGCAGGCCATGCCTAGTGAAACCCCATCTACTGATAGACCCAACTGGCACCACTGAGACGTGATCCAAACCCTCCGCCATCAGTGCCCTCCCCAGCCCCACATTAAGGCACCTAACAGCCGCATTATAGTGAGGCCGATCATGCCGCTGAAACAGTCGCACGAAATGCACATTAGTGCCGCCAGTTTGAGTAGCTATCTTAACAAAGTCACCACTGACATCATATTCCCCGTCCCTATCGAGACTGTTCCCTGCTCCACCCACTATCACTACCTGATCCTCTTTCGTAAAATTCTTACACAACTCCCCTATGCTTTCAGTCACCTGAGCCAACTCTGCACTAGGCTTCACAATGCTGGTGACCTGGTACTCACTCCCCAACACTTCCTGGAACTGTTGGCCCACACCTCTACGGTGGGAACTACCTAGCAGCAGAACCTTCTTTGTGCTAGACTTTGCAACTAACCTAGGCCTCCTAATTGCTGAAGACTGCTGCAAGTTACCTACATCTACGGCTACACGAGGCTCCTCTCCACTCAACTATGACAGTTGGTCGTATCTATTGCATGTATGCAAAGTAAAACTGTCTGAATACCTCCTCTTCCTAGCTACCTTCTTGCCAACTGCCAGTTCTCATTCCCCACCACCCTTCACCCTCCTCAACCTATCTAGTTCCTCCTTTACGCATTGTAACTCCACCTGAAGGGCACAGATCTTATGCTCCTGCTCCTCTATTAACTTGTTTCTACTGCAGATTCTACATAACCAGGAGAAGATCTCCCTAAAATGACCACTGGCTTCCCCACTGCATTCGCCCCAATTAAAATACTTTGAACAAATCCCACACCGTAATCCACTACTCACAAACCTACGACAGAGCCCACACTTTTCACTCATGGTAAAATTTTACAGTTACTGAAAAAAACTATACGTCTATGTTACCAAAGTTCAGTTACACCAGTAGAACTATTTAAGAACTAACAATAATGGTCTCGAAATTCTCTGCCTACTAAGAAAGCAGCTACTTGTATTACTACTACTACAACACAGCCGATACCAATACCAGCAAAACTTCACAAAATTATTAGCTAAAACCAAAAAATTAAAACGACCTCTGTAACACTAAGCGAAGTTAAAACACTAAATGAAAAATTTACTGAAATATTTCACTAGAAAGAATAATAAACGTCAGTTGAAAACTAAAGCACGAAATTTACTAAACGACTTCAACACACTGAAAACTCTATAAAACACAGCGAGCGAACGATTACAAAAGTTTATTAAGTCGTTATTTCGCCACAATCGGCACGCAACACCGCTGAAATCTATTAAATTTAATAACTGTATTACAGAGCACAAATAAGTTTGTCAGTACTTAGCTTATAACCGCTACAGCTGCAGTGCACGCCGCAAAATGTAAACACAGTACTGAGGCGCAAGGCTTAGAAGAAAGACGAAAGCAGACTCACAAATAATAGACCACTCGAGTCAATAACACAGGAAGAAAGACTGAGACTAATGAAAATCCACTATTTTATTCTTGGCCAATCCTAAAGTTTTCTCTGCTGCTTGAGTTATTTTCATCTGGAGTTCACGCCAATCACCTTCTTTACTTGTCTCAATTTCTTCTCTAAATTTTTATATATTTTCTTTTGCAATATTAGCTGTAGTGGTGTTGTGTCTGATTACTTTCTTGGTCGCCTTTTTTGTTTTAGATGGGAGAAATTTTATTTTGTTGGTCTATTTCCATCCATTCTGTGGAGCTATCCCAAAATGTTAATCTTTGATTGGCCATTACTTCAGATATTTTCTCAATAAATTTGTAGAACTCATTACTTCTTATTTTCCAACCATCTGCACTTTTTATTGAACCCATTATTTTGCTAATAATCCTTGTTTTAGTACCTCTATTTTGTCCATCTTATAGTTCATCGTTAGGCATTCAGATCCATACAAACATTTTGGTCGTATCACTGTGGTGTAGTGTTTTAGTTTTGTTTTTCTAGATATATATTTCTTGTTGTAAATATTTTTGGTTAAACCATATGCTCTTTCCATTTTGTTACTTCATAGATCTGTTGTGGATTTTTCTAGTCCATTCTGTTGTATAGTTTCCAAAAGATATTTCAATTTATTTACTTGCTCTATTTCACCTATTTGTGTTTCTATGAATTATGGCGCATTTTTTATATTTGTCATGAATTTTGTTTTTTCAACTGAAATTTTGACACCAGTTCTGTTTGCTATTTTTTCCAGAAAGTTTACTTGACCAACTGCTTCTGTCAGGTTTTCTGGAAGTATTGCAAAATCATCCGCAATAGCCAAGCAGTTTACCTTAATTCCATTTGTTTTCCTTCCCCAAGATATTGGTTCGATTTTGTGATTTTTTAGCTCCAAATTCCAGAACCTTACAGTTTTTACTAGAACGCAATTAAACAGTAAACGTGACAAATCATCAACTTGTCTAACACCAGTTTTTATTTCAAATGGCTCAGATACGTCTCCCATAAATTTGACTTTAGATATTGTACCTGTTAGTGTTTCACGAAATATACACTCCTGGAAATTGAAATAAGAACACCGTGAATTCATTGTCCCAGGAAGGGGAAACTTTATTGACACATTCCTGGGGTCAGATACATCACATGATCACACTGACAGAACCACAGGCACATAGACACAGGCAACAGAGCATGCACAATGTCGGCACTAGTACAGTGTATATCCACCTTTCGCAGCAATGCAGGCTGCTATTCTCCCATGGAGACGATCGTAGAGATGCTGGATGTAGTCCTGTGGAACGGCTTGCCATGCCATTTCCACCTGGCGCCTCAGTTGGACCAGCGTTTGTGCTGGACGTGCAGACCGCGTGAGACGACGCTTCATCCAGTCCCAAACATGCTCAATTGGGGACAGATCCGGAGATCTTGCTGGCCAGGGTAGTTGACTTACACCTTCTAGAGTACGTTGGGTGGCACGGGATACATGCGGACGTGCATTGTCCTGTTGGAACAGCAAGTTCCCTTGCCGGTCTAGGAATGGTAGAACGATGGGTTCGATTACGGTTTGGATGTACCGTGCACTATTCAGTGTCCCCTCGACGATCATCAGTGGTGTACGGCCAGTGTAGGAGATCGCTCCCCACACCATGATGCCGGGTGTTGGCCCTGTGTGCCTCGGTCGTATGCAGTCCTGATTGTGGCGCTCACCTGCACGGCGCCAAACACGCATACGACCATCATTGGCACCAAGGCAGAAGCGACTCTCATCGCTGAAGACGACACGTCTCCATTCGTCCCTCCATTCACGCCTGTTGCGACACCACTGGAGGCGGGCTGCACGATGTTGGGGCGTGAGCGGAAGACGGCCTAACGGTGTGCGGGACCGTAGCCCAGCTTCATGGAGACGGTTGCGAATGGTCCTCGCCGATACCCCAGGAGCAACAGTGTCCCTAATTTCCTGGGAAGTGGCGGTGCGGTCCCCTACGGCACTGCGTAGGATCCTACGGCCTTGGCGTGCATCCGTGCGTCGCTGCGGTCCGGTCCCAGGTCGACGGGCACGCGCACCTTCCGCCGACCACTGGCGACAACATCGATGTACTGTGGAGACCTCACGCCCCACGTGTTGAGCAATTCGGCGGTACGTCCACCCGGCCTCCCGCATGCCCACTATACGCCCTCGCTCAAAGTCCGTCAACTGCACATACGGTTCACGTCCACGCTGTCGCGGCATGCTACCAGTGTTAAAGACTGCGATGGAGCTCCGTATGCCACGGCAAACTGGCTGACACTGACGGCGGCGGTGCACAAATGCTGCGCAGCTAGCGCCATTCGACGGCCAACACCGCGGTTCCTGGTGTGTCCGCTGTGCCGTGCGTGTAATCATTGCATGTACAGCCCTCTCAGAGTGTCCGGAGCAAGTATGGTGGGTCTGACACACCGGTGTCAATGTGTTCTTTTTTCCATTTCCAGGAGTGTATTTGCTAACTTTGATTTAACACCAAATTCTCTAATGACCTTATCTATTGTTTCTCTGTCTACACTATCAAATGCTTTCTTGAAATCAAGAATTATTGACTTGAAGTAAAAATTTGTTTCTGCACAGGATCTCCTTTTTCGAAAACCACCCTGATATTCTCCCAGTTGTTTGTCTAAAGTATATACCACTCTGTTCAGGAGAATTTTTGATATTATTTTGTGACACTCCTCTCTAATAATTGACATTTTGTTTGTCTCTCTTTTTATGTAGCAGGTGGATTAATATTGTTTTCCCTTCAACTGGAATCTTTTCAGTTTTCCAAATGTTCTCAAAAAGCAGCTGTAGATCGTTTATGATTTTTGGTTCTGACCATTACAATAATTCTGCTGTAATGGAGTCTTCACCACTTGTTTTATTGGTTTTGAGTGTTTTGATGGTTTCATGAATTTCTGCCTCTGTTGGTGGGAAATCTTCCTGAGGTGTCACTGGAAATTCTAATTTATCTATTGGAACTGGACAGTTTAATAGCTTTTCAAAAAATTTTGCTAATATTTCATAATTTTCTTTGTTATTTAATCCCATTTTGCCATTTTCGTCTTTGAATCAAATACTTGGTACCTGATAACCTTCAAGCATGTGTTTAAGAGTTTGGGAAAAATTTCTAGCATTATTTTTGGTGTAATTTTCTTCTATTTCAATAAGCTGAGAGTTTTCAAGGTTTTTTTTATTTTCCGGATTGTTTTTTATGTTTCTTTGTTGTCTGAATTGTTCAAGGGCTTCCTCTTTTTTCGAACATCTCCATTTTCTCCATTTTTGAGCTCTTTGTATTTATTTATTTACATGTCAAGTTCCGTAGGACCAAATTGAGGAGAATATCTCCAACAACATAAAAGTAATAACAGATAAAAATAAATGTTCATGAACCTGCAAGAAAATCAGTCCATAAGTTTAAGCAAACGCTATCAGCAATACAATGAGAATCAGCTTAATTTTTCAAGGAACTCCTCGATAGAATAGAAGGAGTGGCCCATGAGGAAACTCTTCAGTTTCGATTTGAAAGCGCGTGGATTACTGCTAAGATTTTTGAATTCGAGTGGCAGCTTATTGAAAATGGATACAGCAGTATACTGCACACCTTTTTGCACCAGTCCGATCGTAATGGAGGTTTGATTTTGCCGAGTATTAACCGAGTGAAAGCTGCTTATTGTTGGAAATAAACTAATATTGGTAACAAGAAACGACAATAAGGAATATACATATTGAGAGGCCAATGTCAAAATACCCAGACTAGTGAACAGAGGTCGACAAGAGGCTCATGAATTCACACCACTTATTGCCCGAACCGCCCGTTTCTGAGCCAAAAATATCCTTCTAGAATGGGAAGAGTTACTCCAAAACATAATACCATACGACATAAGTGAATGAAAATAAGCAAAGTAGACTAATTTACGTGTCGAAGTATCACTCACTTTCGATACCATTCGAATAGTGAAAATGGCAGTATTAAGTCATTGAACAAGATCCTGAACGTGGGCTACCGACGACAGCTTTCTATCTATCTGAACACCTAGGAATTTGAACTGTTCAGTTTCACTAATCATATGCCCGTTCTGTGAGATTAAAATGTCAGGTTTTGTTGAACTGTGTGTTAGAAACTGTAAAAACTGAGTCTTACTGTGATCTAACGTTAGTTTATTTTCTACAAGCCATGAACTGAGGTCATGTACTGCACTACTTGAAACCGAGTCAGTGTTGCACACAACATCCTTTACTACCAAGCTAGTGTCATCAGCAAACACAAATATTTTAGAGTTACCCATAATACTAGAGGGCATATCATTTATATAAATAAGGAACAGGAGTGGCCCCAACACTGATCCCTCGGGCACCCCCCACTGGACAGTACCCCACACAGATCCCACATCACAGCCGTTATCAACATTGTAAATAATGACCTTTTGCTGCCTGTTGCCAAAGTAAAAGGTGAACCAATTGTGAGCTACTCCCCGTATTCCGTAATGGTCCAACTTCTGGAGCCACATTGTGAAATCAACACAGCCAAATGCCTTTGTTAAATCAAAAAATACGCCAAGCGTTCAAAATTTTTTGTTTAGCCCATACAGTACCTCACAGAGAAAAGAGAATATAGCATTTTCAGTTGTCAAACGACTTCTAAAGCCGAACTGTACATTTGATAGCAAATCGTCTGATATAAAATGATCAATTAACCTTACATACACAGCCTTTTCGATAACTTTTGCAAACACTGATGGCATAGAAATAGGTCTAAAATTATCTACATTATCCCTTTCTCCCTTTTTATAAAGCGGCTTTACTACTGAGTACTTTAATCGCTCAGGAAACTGACCATTCATAAAGGAAAAATTACAAATATGGCTAAATACAGGACTAATATGTACAGCACAGTACTTTAATATTCTACTAGACACTCCATCATAACCATGAGAGTCCTTAGTCTTCAGTGATTTAATTATTGACTCAATCTCCCTCTTGTCTGTATCACAGAGGAGTATTTCAGACGTCAATCTCGGAAAGGCATTTGCTAAGAAATTTATATGATTTCCTGTAGAAACTAAATTTTTATTTAATTCACCAGCAATGCTCAGAAAATGGTTGTTAAATACTGTACATATATCTGATTTACCAGTAACAGAAATATTATTACTGCAAACTGACTTAATATCATCAACCTTGTGCTGCTGACCAGACACTTCCTTCACAACTGACCATATGGCTTTAATTTTATCCTGTGAATTAGCTATTCTATTTGCATACCACATACTTTTTGCCTTGCTAATAACATTTTTAAGCCCCTTATAATATTGTTTGTAATGGGCTACTGTAGCTTGATTGTGACTACTTCTAACATTTTGATATAATTCCCACTTTGTTCTACATGATATCCTTATCCCACTAGTCAGCCAACCGGGCTGTCCATTACTGCTAGTACCCCATTTAGAATGTTCTAATGGAAAGCAACTCTCAAAGAGCATGAGAAATGTGTTATGTAATGCATTGTATTTATCATCTATATTATCGGCACTATAAACATCTTGCCACTCTTGTTCCTTGACAAGTTTTGAAAAACTCTCTATTGCTGTTGGATTAACTTTCCTACGTAGTTTGTAATTAAATAAGACATTGGTTTGAGTACAAAAACCGTTTAGTGTTAAAATTTGTGCATCATGGTCTGAAAGGCCATTCACCCGTTTACTAACAGAATGCCAATCTAGTAATGAAGAATGAATATAAATATTGTCTATGACTGTGCTACTGTTCCCCTGCACCCTAGTTGGAAAAAAAAACCACAGTTTGCATCAGATAATATGAATTTAGGAGATCTACCAACATCCTTTTTCTTACACAATCATGTACAAAATTAATATTGAAGTCACCACATATAACTACTTTCTGGTACTTCCTACAAAGTGAATCAAGAACCCTCTCTAGCTTAAGCAAAAATGCTCTGAAGTCGGAGTTAGGGGACCTATAAACAACAGCAATTAGGAGTTTAGTTTCACTACATTCAACTAATGCTGCACAACTTTCAAATATCTGTTCAGTGCAGTGTTGTGATACGTCTATGGACTCAAATGAAATACTGTTTTTTACGTACAGAGCCACTCGCCCGCCCCGCAAGGAACTCCTTGAGAAACAGCCAGATAATCTGTAGCCTGGTAAAGGAAGCCTCTAAATTATCAAATTATTTAAGTGGTGCTCTGATATACCAATAATTTCAGAGTTAACATCTATTAGCAGTTCACTAACTTTATGTCTAATACCTTTTATATTTTGATGAAATATGCTAATTCCTTCTCTACTTGGAAACATTACATCCCATGGAGGTGAGCCCTTAGTTAGAGGCACTTCCCTTAAGCAGGTATACCTATCAGCTGACTTCAGTCTAAAAAAGGTGCAGCTCTAACACCAACTACTACAGGAATTTTTCCATGAGTGATACCACTACCACCACCACCACCCACTACACTGTCACCTACAAGCTTAGCCAGCCTCCTCTTGCCATACCTATTGAGGTGCAGGCCATGCCTAGTGAAACCCCATCTACTGATAGACCCAACTGGCACCACTGAGACGTGATCCAAACCCTCCGCCATCAGTGCCCTCCCCAGCCCCACATTAAGGCACCTAACAGCCGCATTATAGTGAGGCCGATCATGCCGCTGAAACAGTCGCACGAAATGCACATTAGTGCCGCCAGTTTGAGTAGCTATCTTAACAAAGTCACCACTGACATCATATTCCCCGTCCCTATCGAGACTGTTCCCTGCTCCACCCACTATCACTACCTGATCCTCTTTCGTAAAATTCTTACACAACTCCCCTATGCTTTCAGTCACCTGAGCCAACTCTGCACTAGGCTTCACAATGCTGGTGACCTGGTACTCACTCCCCAACACTTCCTGGAACTGTTGGCCCACACCTCTACGGTGGGAACTACCTAGCAGCAGAACCTTCTTTGTGCTAGACTTTGCAACTAACCTAGGCCTCCTAATTGCTGAAGACTGCTGCAAGTTACCTACATCTACGGCTACACGAGGCTCCTCTCCACTCAACTATGACAGTTGGTCGTATCTATTGCATGTATGCAAAGTAAAACTGTCTGAATACCTCCTCTTCCTAGCTACCTTCTTGCCAACTGCCAGTTCTCATTCCCCACCACCCTTCACCCTCCTCAACCTATCTAGTTCCTCCTTTACGCATTGTAACTCCACCTGAAGGGCACAGATCTTATGCTCCTGCTCCTCTATTAACTTGTTTCTACTGCAGATTCTACATAACCAGGAGAAGATCTCCCTAAAATGACCACTGGCTTCCCCACTGCATTCGCCCCAATTAAAATACTTTGAACAAATCCCACACCGTAATCCACTACTCACAAACCTACGACAGAGCCCACACTTTTCACTCATGGTAAAATTTTACAGTTACTGAAAAAAACTATACGTCTATGTTACCAAAGTTCAGTTACACCAGTAGAACTATTTAAGAACTAACAATAATGGTCTCGAAATTCTCTGCCTACTAAGAAAGCAGCTACTTGTATTACTACTACTACAACACAGCCGATACCAATACCAGCAAAACTTCACAAAATTATTAGCTAAAACCAAAAAATTAAAACGACCTCTGTAACACTAAGCGAAGTTAAAACACTAAATGAAAAATTTACTGAAATATTTCACTAGAAAGAATAATAAACGTCAGTTGAAAACTAAAGCACGAAATTTACTAAACGACTTCAACACACTGAAAACTCTATAAAACACAGCGAGCGAACGATTACAAAAGTTTATTAAGTCGTTATTTCGCCACAATCGGCACGCAACACCGCTGAAATCTATTAAATTTAATAACTGTATTACAGAGCACAAATAAGTTTGTCAGTACTTAGCTTATAACCGCTACAGCTGCAGTGCACGCCGCAAAATGTAAACACAGTACTGAGGCGCAAGGCTTAGAAGAAAGACGAAAGCAGACTCACAAATAATAGACCACTCGAGTCAATAACACAGGAAGAAAGACTGAGACTAATGAAAATCCACTATTTTATTCTTGGCCAATCCTAAAGTTTTCTCTGCTGCTTGAGTTATTTTCATCTGGAGTTCACGCCAATCACCTTCTTTACTTGTCTCAATTTCTTCTCTAAATTTTTATATATTTTCTTTTGCAATATTAGCTGTAGTGGTGTTGTGTCTGATTACTTTCTTGGTCGCCTTTTTTGTTTTAGATGGGAGAAATTTTATTTTGATCTTAGACATAATGATCTGAATCGAGTTCCCCATTTCTGACGATTCTAACATTCATAATTTCCGTGATATACCTTTGAAATATGGCAGGTAGTACTACCTGCCTTCCGCATGGAACACGCCTATTTTACCACTGACTACTAGTGTTAGACACATACGGCTACTATTAACATGTATGGGCTTGAAGATGATGATGTAACAACATCGAAACTAGTTGCCAATAAAATCAACACCTTAATACAGCTGGAGGAATACGACATTTTTAACATATATTATACCATCTGACATCTCAAGTCGTCCGTTTTAATTATGGATATACGAAGATAAATAAAATAGTTTTCAGCGTCAGTCACTTACTTATTTTACCACTACGCGTTTCGATGGTTCAAACCTGCATCTTCAGGTGGACAACTGTTTAGCTGCATAACTAGCTTTAGTGAAGAGCACAGACACCTTTACACAGCAGCACACCAAGGGCAATGTAGGTTATGTTGCGTCTATTCCTGACGATAAAAACTTTTTTTTTTTTAGTAAAGGCACTTCTGACGTTAAAATACATTAATTTGTGAGAGAAACTGTCTTACAGGAGGAATAGAGACGTAAAATGTCTGCATACTGCTATTTCTTGTACATATTGTACACTCCACATTGTGTTTAACTGTCACTTCAAATATGTGATATGTGTCTGAGATATGCTTGTTTACATTTTAAGGTACTTGAAATGTGCAATAAAATTTTCTGCAAACTACCTCATAACTTCGAAAGCAGTCAACATAAATTTCCATCCTCTGGAATATAAAAAAATCGTGTGTAGAAATGCTCACCTTAGGACGTAGGCCAAATAGGCCCTAACTTCCATACCAGATTCAAAAACACATCAACGCCTTCCGATACAAATCACCACACAAATCTGCAATAGCCTCCCATATAAAGGTACAGGTCATGAATTTTACAGCGTACAAAAAGAAACCTTGAGATACTACACACACTAAAAAAAGGACACAATATGTCCGTTGGAGAACTAGAATCTATATCCACAAAAAGAAAATTAGAGACATTCTGCACGACAGCAATACTGAAACAGGCTCAAGCAGCTTTTCCAGAAGCTATGGCGAATTACTTAAAGCACTCACATGATTTACAATTCCAATAAACACCAATTTCTATTCATTTCCCAATAAGATCAATGCACAATATACAAGGGTCACTCCAAAAGAAATGCACACTATTTTTTTAAAATACATCTTTTATTCTACATGTTTGGAAGTTTTACAGTGTGTAGATACATCCTTTAGAAACAATATTTTCATTTCTTCACATAATTTCCATCCCTCTCAACTGCCTTACGCCATCTTGGAAACCAGCGCCTGTGTACCCGCATGGTAAAATTCTGGACCAGCCTGTTGGAGCCATTGTTTGGGAGTGTGCACAAGGGAGTCATCATCTTCAAACTTTGTTCCACAGAGAGAGTCTTTCAGTTTCCCAAAGATATGATAGTCACATGGAGCCAGGCCAGGACTGTAAGGCGGGTGTTTCAGTGTTGTCCATCCGAGTTTTGTGATCGCTTCCATGGTTTTTTGACTGACATGTGGCCGTGCGTTGTCGTGCAACAGCAAAACATCCTGCTTTTGCCGATGTCGTCGAACACGACTCAGCCGAGCTTGAAGTTTCTTCAGTGTCGTCACATATGCATCAGAATTTACGGTGCTTCCACTTGGCATGATGTCCACAAGCAAGAGTCCTTCGGAATCGAAAAACACCGTAGCCATAACTTTTCGAGCAGAAGGTGTGGTTTTGAATTTTTTTCTTGGGTGAATTTGCATGATGCCACTCCATTGATTGCCTCTTTGTCTCTGGTGAAAAATGATGTAGCCATGTTTCATCACCTGTCACAATTCTTCCAAGAAATTCATCTCCACCATTCTCGTACTGTTCCAAAAGTTTCGCTGCATACCGTTTTTCTTGTTTCTTTGTGAGCCACGGTCAACATCCTGGGAACCCACCTGACACAAACCTTTTTTAACGCCAACAGTTTCAGTATTCTGCAAACGCTTCCTTCCCCTGTCCCAACGTAGAGTGACAATTAGTTCATTGTGATGCGTCTGTCAGCAGTCACCAATTCGTTAACTCTCTGCACATTGTCTCGAGTGTGTGCAGTACGATGCCTGCCGCTGCGAGGACAATCCACAATATTGCCGTGCCCGCTTTCATCACGTAACCTGCTTGCCCACCGACGAACTGTACTGCGATCGACAGCAGCATCTCCATACACCTTTTTCTACCTCTTGTGGATGTTTCCCACTGCCTCGTTTTCAGAGCACAGGAAGTCTATGACAACACGTTGCTTCTGACGAACGTCAAGTGTAGCAGCCATCTTGAAGACATGCTGTGACGCCGCCACTCACGGGAACAGGTTGATCTAAGTTTGAAAACGAGCGGGAAGGATGTATCTATACACTGTAAAACTTTCACACTTGCAGATTGAAAACTGTATTTTTACAAAAATAGTGCGCTTTTTTTTGGAGTGACCCTCGTATAAGTATGATCTGTTGTAATCTTTTCTCATATATATAAACACTTAATATAATAACTGATCGTGCACATGTGCATATTTTCTTGCAGCCCATTCCCATTTTTTTAAATGCAATAAAAACATATTTATATGCATATAACCATTTAACATACTAAATGAATCGTGAGCATGTCCATATTCTGTTGTGGCCCATTCACATTTTTTGAAATAAAAGAAAAACATATTCATCTGTATAACCATTTAATATAATAATGGAATTGCGATGTAGAATAACGAATAGCCAAGCTGCAGCTATAACACCTTTAAATTATCTTTGTATCCAGTGTAAGCATGCATATCTCTAATATGTATAACATCTCTGAAGTGACTGTGTAAACATAATGCACAGTCAAGAGGACATGCAATAAATACTGTATGCAGACTTTTTAAGAGTCTACTTCCCCTCTAAGTTCAATTTAGTCTCATAAATTCACGTCTCTTTTTACTTTAAAAGTTTCTTTCCTCAGAAAAAAAGTTTTTATCATGACTAAAAGATGCAGCATACCTTACATTGCCCTTGATCTGCTGCTGTGAAAAGCTGGCTGTGCTCTTAACTGACACCTCCTATGTAACTAAACTATTTTTCACCTGAAGATGATCTGTGAGCCATGGAAACGGGTAATTGCAAAATAAATAAGTGATTGGCGCAGAAAACTGTTTTATTTATAGAAGCCAGAACTCGGGTCATTGAAACAGCCTTCGGGAAGTGTAATCCACTCACGAAACCCTCCTTCTGCCGATCCTTCAGTATTGCTCGTCTGTCTGCGACTCTTAAGAAACAAGATTAATAGATGAAATACAGAAGATCCACACACAGCAGCGCCTTTCGTCATAGTTTCGTCTAGCGAGTGCGAAAGCGTCATCGATACACTCAGTCAACTCCAGCGGCAGACTCTACAAGAGAGACACTGTGCACCACAATGTGGTTTATTATTTAAGTTCCGAAAACGTATTCCTAGAGTAATCCAGTATACAGTATTGCGCTCTCCTACATACACCTCCCAAAAAGACAATGAAGCCAAAATTAGAAACAGGCAATCTTGTCGTTTTTGTTTCAAGACAGCGCTATTCCTCCGTTGATAGGCAGAGAAGTTTTCGTCTGTACATCTCACCGAGAAGGCCTGCATTATCATACGTACGACTACACCCAAAAATGCTTCAGCATCTATTTAGGGTAAGCCTACGCTAGGGACGCATTTAAAACACACATAACCATCCCCGAGGGGAGAGCGGAACCCGTGACCTCCGCTTGACGTGCAATGGCCATACACTGAGAACACACACTACTGGCCATTGAAATTGCTACACCAAGAAGAAATGCAGATGATAAACGGATATTCATTGGAAAAATATATTATACTAGAACTAACATGTGATTACAATTTCCCCCAATTTGGGTCTTTGATGCTGATAAATCAGTACCCAGAACAACCACCTCTGGCTGTAATAACGGCCTTGATACGCCAGGGCATTGAGTCAAATAGAGCTTGAATGGCGTGTACTGGTACAGCTGCCCATGCAGCTTCAACACGATACCACAGTTCATCAAGAGTAATGACTGGCGTATTGTGATAAGCCAGTTGCTCGGCCACCATTGACCAGACGTTTTCAATTGGTGAGAGATCTGGAGAATGTGCTGACCAGGGCAGCAGTCGAACATTTTCTGTATCCAGAAAGGTCCGTACAGGACCTGCAACATGCGGTCGCGCATTATCCTGCTGAAATGTAGGGTTTGGCAGGGATCAAATGATGGGAGAGCCTCGGGTCGTAACACGTCTGAAATGTAACGTCCACTGTTCAAAGTGCCGTCAGTGCGAACAACAGGTGACCGAGACGTGTAACCAATGGCACCCCATACCATCACCATACACCAGTATGGCGATGACGAATAGACGCTTCCAATGTGCATTCACCGCGATGTCGCCAAACACGGATGCGACCATCATGATGTTATAAACAGAACCTGGATTCATCCCAAAAAATGACGTTTTGCCTTTCGTGCACCCAGGTTCGTCGTTGAGTACACCATCGCAGGCGCTCCTGTCTGTGATACAGCGTCAAGGGTAAACGCAGCCTTGGTCTCCGAGCTGATAGCCCATGCTGCTGCAAACGTCGTCGAACTGTTCGTGCAGATGGTTGTTGTCTTGCAAACGTCCCCATCTGTTGACTGAGGGATCGAGACGTGGCTGCACGATCCGTTACAGCCATGGGTATAAGATGCCTGTCATCTCGACTGCTAGTGATACGAGGCCGTTGGGATCGAGCACGGCGTTCCGTATTACCCTCCTGAACCCACCGATTACATATTCTGCTAGCAGTCATTGGATCTCGACCAACGCAAGCAGCAATGTCGCAATACGAGAAACCGCAATCGCGATAGGCTACAATCCGACCTTTATCAAAGTCGGAAACGTGATGGTACGCATTTCTCCTCCTCACACGAGGCATCACAACAACGTTTCATCAGGCAACGCCGGTCAACTGCTGTTTGTGTATGAGAAATCGGTTGGAAACCTTCCTCATGTCAGCACGTTGTAGGTGTCGCCACTGGCGCCAACCTTGTGTGAATGCTCTGAAAAGCTAATCATTTGCATATCACCGCATCTTCTTCCTGTCGGTTAAATTTCGCGTCTGTAGCACGTCAATCTTCATGGTGTAGCAATTTTAATGGCCAGTAGTGTAGATGGCAGTGCGAATAGCTTATAGGCCACCGTTTGTTGGCCGTGGATGACCTTCTCAATCCGAGAAATAAATGCAGATAAAGTTTGACCTCAGTTTAGAAAATGAACGCAGTTCAGCAGTTTCCCATATTACTTAATGCTAAACTTGGGTGAAATGAACAGCAGCCAACGCTGATTGGCACGTCCGGCACTCTGCTAAATCAGTTATCGACGCTATTGTCGCAGATATTAAGGTACCTCGTATATAGGCAGAATTTCTTAATGACAATTTAGTTTAGTAAGGACGGAGGAAAGACAAGCACCAACGGGTAATTTTTCGAGACAGGATATATTTTCAATGTGCTCTCTACAATAGAAAAAATGCCTCGTTCGGTATCTGATATATCACAGGCAAGTGGCATTGGTTGTTAAGTGTCGCGGACGACTTGAGTTCGAATACAGTTGCCGACAGTAGCGTCACGTCAGGCTTTCATCCGTTTGCTCAGTAAGTTGCGAATGAACATGCTGCACATCGTTGGTCACGAATTTAACTCGTGTCTGTCTGGACAAAATTTCGTGCTTATTGGCTGTTAAAATATCATTAATGTTCGGCATATACGTGGCTACCATTTCGGTTCATCACCGCGCTCACGGAACTCGTAGAAGTTTATTCACAATGCTGGCGCTCAGTAGATAAATTCTCGTCCTCCTGTCAACACTAGCTTGCGTAGAATCTAATAAAATGCATGTAGAGAGAATTTTTGTAAGAGATGTTCAATTATTATCGACTCCATGTACTTATTAGCCAACGGTCTTGCCGCTGTGGTTACACTGGTTCCGAACAGATCGACGTTAAGCGCTGTCGGACTTGGCTAACGCTTGAATGGGTGACCGTCCGGGTCAGTCGATGGCTGTTGATGAACGTGGTGCACTCAATCCTTGTGAGACCAGTTGAGGAGCTACTTGACTGAGAAGTAGCGGCGCCGGGCGGGGTGGCCGTGCGGTTCTAGGCGCTACAGTCTGGAACCGTGCGACTGCTACAGTGGCAGGTTCGAATCCCGCCTCGGGCATGGATGTGTGTGATGTTCTTAGGCTAGTTAGGTTTAAGTAGTTCTAAGTTCTAGGGGACTAATTACCTCAGAAGTTGAGTCCCATAGTGCTCAGAGCCATCTGAACCATTTTTTGAAGTAGCGGCTCCGGTAGCAAAAATTGACAACAGCCAGGAGAGCGGTGTGTAATCTACATGCCCCTCCGTATCCGCATCTAGTGACACCTCTCGGCTAAGGACGATACGGTGTAACCTCCCCACAAAATTATTTAAATTATAAGAAACCAAGAACCAAATAGCCTCCCACAAAATAATAATTAAATAATTTTTTTTAATTATTGTAACCTCTGAACAAAATTAATTTTAATGTAACCTCTGAACAAAATTGGCTCCCATTTATGATCTCTATGCTGAAATTCATACACATATAATGTTCCCACAAAATTCTTTTCTCATTTAATGTCAAGTTCGAAACAGAAAAAATTCCTAAACACCAAAATAATAAAAAAGTTTAGTAACCTGATAAATTTTATGAGGACAGCAGCGCTGCCCTTCGGCCCTATATTCTGAATAAAAAAGCAAAAACTTCTTACCTCAATAAAACCTGCAAATATATCTGCTCTTAATTAGATATTTTTCGACACAGCTTCGTGCAATGCTGGCATATATTTTTTTTTTTTTATTCTTGGAAGGAATGATCATGCATTGGAAATATTCTTTAAATTGAAATGAATGCTTTTCTTTAAAAGAGTTACTTTATATTATAAAAATTATAATTGGGGCATTTTTTTGGAACAAATTAAATCACAATTAACATACATTATTAAATATGCGCAATGCTGCTTCTTTACCTTCTACAACAATACTCATCCTCCAGAGTCCTGGCCAGAGGCGCGAGCAGAGCACACAGCCGACACATGCCGACTCCCGCCGACTCACGCAGACTACTGCTGTCGACTCGCGGAGACAAGCGCAGACTAGCCAAGCAACAACTAACGACAAACTACTCTCTGGTCAGAGATTCTGTCATGCCTCGCCCATCGCCGGCAAAGCATACGTCTTACATAACCCTCCACTGGGGGGGCAAAAATTTGGCAGCGATGGTGAATCAATTGGACTTGCCATGAGCAACAAATTTTTCTTAATTAACTAACTTTACAATCACAGAATATATATATATATATATATAGGTGCAGAACATGAAATAAAATATAGTGCACATGTACTGAGTACAGAACATATCAGGCAATGACAAAATGTATACACAATGAGTACAAAACATATTAACAAATGGCAAAAGCGCACACGCACTGTAAAACTCTTTAGCATTTTTACAACAAATAAACATAATGAGTACAAATCATATTGACAAATGACAAAAGTGCACACGCACTGTAATTGAGAACATATCAGCAAATCACAAAAATGTATATGCAATGAATACAAATCATGTTAACAGAACGACGAAAGTGTACACACACTGTAGTACAGAACATATCTGGGAATCACAAAATGTATACGTAATGAGTACAAATGGCATAAAGTGCACACGCACTGTAAAACTCTCTAGCATTTTTACAACAAATAAACATATCAAGGAGTGAAATAAAGTGCACACGCACTGTATAAGTCTTTAGCATTTTTACATATCATGGAGCAAAATAAAGTGCACACGCACTGTAGAAGTCTTTAACGTTTTTACGTATCACATCATGGAGTGAGATAAAGTGCACACGCACTGTATAAGTCTTTAGCATATTTAGGACAACTGATCTTGTTAACAAATGAAATGAAGTGAACACGCACTGTACATGTCTTTATCATTTTACAAGAATTTAAACGCATTGTATAAGTGTTTACCATTTTACAAGAACTAGGAAAGGAATGGGAAGGATTGCATCATGGTTGTAGCACTTTAGGTTGCACGCAGCTGCACTGAAAGTCCATATCTTTCTACAGAAGCACAACACCAAATGAGACAATCTGAAGTTCTTTTCCTTGAAGTATTAATCATTGTAGCCACGACACTGAAATGTCGTAGTAATATTCCATGTTATCATTTTTGTAGTACATTAGGTACACCAAACAGTGGGACCATAATAACATCTCCATCGCTCAAGGTGGTGGACAGCATGTCGTATCAACACCACGTTCTTGTAAGGTACACCAACGTAGAATTAGTGCAAAAACCAAATATTGTGCTCCATGATTATGAGGATACACAGGACAAACGGATATTGCAGTAATTTCTGGTAATTAGGTCAGAAGGTGAAGGACATTAAGTCACATACTAGTCTTCATTGAAAATTACGCTAGTGTAACAACTGATTTAAGTAATTGGTGGCACTCATCGCCCAGTTACTGAACATTTCTGTACCATGTATGAAGTATTACAGAATAATGTTCATAAATTATCTGAATATAGTAATTATTGGCACTCATTGGCCAGATACAAAGCATTGTTTTATGCATTATTCAGAAGTCATCATTCAAAATGAGTTAATTATTGGCATAGCATTTATACATAATTCATCTAATTATAGTAATCATTGGCATCATAGGTGATCTCATTATAGTAATCAGTGGCGTTCATTGGCCAGTTACAAAGCATTTTTTATGCATTATTCAGAAGTGATCATTCAAAGCAAGAGTTAATTATTGGCATAGCATTTATAGAGTATAACAAAAATATTATTTACAGAAATTATGCGCATAGTATTTATGCATTACTACAAAGCATCATTCAGTATTACTCAGAACTCATCATTCAAGTGACATAGGACATATTCAAAATGTAACACATTGTATCTATTACTCAAGGTCTGTGGTTAGAAAACATTATTCAGTATTACTCAGAATTCATCATTCAAATGACATATTACTCAGAACTGATCATTCCAGTGACATAGGACATATTGAAAATGTAACATACTGTAATTATTGCACAAAGTCTGTGGTTAGAAAACATTATTCAGAACTAATCAGTCAAGTGACATAGGATATAGTGAAAATGTAACTCACTGTAACTATTATTCAACGTCTGTGACTAGAAAACATCATTCACTATAATATTACAAAACATTTTTCATCATTCAATATTACTCAGAACTGATCATTCCAGTGACATAGGACATATTGAAAATGTAACATACTGTAACTATTATTCAACGTCTGTGACTAGAAAACATCATTCAGTATTACTCAGAACTCTCTGAAACTGGTAGCATTATTTGGGACTGGTAATACGTTTTTTTTTTTTTTTTTTTGTGCTAGCAATGCATTGCGTTGGGATCGATAATTAATTACAGGGGCATAAGAATATTTGCTTTTGAGTTATTGCTGCAAATGAAGATGTGTAACGTCATTCGTCATGAGTCAACTGTAGCAAGGTTATGAAACAAGCAGAGTATATGTGATCACATTCATGAATGACACACGTTTAATGATGAACTGCTTATATCGCATTAATTTCGTGAATAGCTTCTCCTAGAAAAATACAAAATGGATTATTAAGCTGAAAGAAGAAACGCATATTATGCTGAAAAGTAGTGAACTTCGGATTAACAGGTAGTGAAATGTGTATAAAATATATATGTTCTCTAGCTGTCCTTTCCAAAACTTTCAGTCATCATACCATGCAACATAAGACATAATGTCAAAACGAACTGCAACAAATACTTAAATAACTACATAGCATAAATACATAAACTTCAACATTATCCTCATCTGCAAAGAAAAACTTCATTATCCATATTAACATATTCTTCATCATTATTCATCACCATTCATTATCATCTGCAAAAAAGTCACTTCATTATACATTATACAACTATTCCTTATTTCTAGCATATTTCATCACTAAAACTAAGATGTGTAGTTCTGTCTGACAGCCTGCACCAATCGCCTCGGATTCTGAAAGAAAAAATTAGTTAAGACTGCTATCATACGATGTGTATAGTATATTCTCGTTAATGCTTGTTAATTCTGATCCATTTACTCTTCGTGATGAGGTATACTGAAAAGTAGTGAACTTCGAATTAACAGGTAGTGAAATGTGTATAAAATATATATGTTCTCTAGCTGTCCCTTCCAAAACCTTCAGTCATCATACCATGCGACCTAAGACATACTGTCAAAACGAACTGCAACAAATACTTAAATAACTATATAGCATTTCTTAACTCACAGTAAATATATAAACTTCATCATTATTTTCATCTGCAAAGAAAAACTTCGTTATCATATCATCATCTGTAAAGAAAAACTTCATTATCCATATTAACATATTCTTCATCATTATTCATCATCATTCATTATCATCTGCAAAAAAGTCACTTCATTATTCATTATACAACTAGTCCTTATTTCTAGCATATTTCATCACTAAAACTAACATATGTAGTTCTGTCTGACAGCCTGCATCAATCGCCTCGTATTCTGAAAGAAAAAATTAGTTAAGACTGCTATCATACGATGTGTATAGTATATTCTCGTTAATGCTTGTTAATTCTGATCCATTTACTCTTCGTCACGAGGTATTGCATCTTCTTTCGTTCATTCCGAAGGTGAAATTCCCATTTCTGTTTGATTTATTTCTTTTACATGTTATTTCTTTCTGAAAATGATGAATAAAGATTAATGTCTTGCATTTAATTCATATACCCATTGAATAAAAACTGGTTTCTAGTGATATAATTGAGCATACAGCATAGCATGACAGAAAACGTAATATGTCAAAAACATAGACAGTGTTCAGAGGCAAAAATGTACACAGTGTATCACAACGTAGCAGCAAAAAAAAAAAAAAAAAGTAAAATAGTCACGATGTTGAGATATCATAAGGCATAATGTCAAAGTCAACTGGTGTTTGTTATATCTTGAATATTTCATAGTGCATACAAACAAAACAGGAAAACAATCATACATACATGAAAATTGGAATATGTGCACAGTCTGATGTGTAACGACAAGAAAAGCGACCTACTAACCTTACCTTGCCGGGCACCTGCCAAAAAAAAATACGATAATCATCAGTAAGTATTCATGTGAATATAATTGCATAAGTGGTCATAAAAAAATTGGGAAATGGCATTACAGTGTGATAAATCATAACGCATGTTCATTCAATAAAGGGTTTAATATTGGAGACATGGTGATTGCCCTTGCTCTTTCTGGTTCTCAAAGTTTCGACGTGTACTACATTGGGGTGAGGAATGCTGCGAATTCGATATGGACCTGCGTATAGGAGCTCAAATTTACTGCATCTATTCTTTCCTCTGTTGGATAAATAATGTGTACGTACTAATATCTTCTGTCCAATATGAAAGTCACGGCGTGTACAAACCTGTTTTTGCTGTCTTCTCCGGCGTTCTGCGGCACGTTTGATGTTGTTCAGCGTAATGTCAATTATTTCATGGTGTCGTAGTCGACGCGATGTAGGAAAGGATACTAATTCTTTAATTTTGTTAGGTGGTTCAACATTTTTCAGTATAACAGACGGAGATAGCATAGTAGATTCATTTAGTATGGAGTTAATTACATCCTGGAATGAGAGTATGTGTGCGTCCCAATCAATATGTCTTTTATGGCAGTATATTCTACACAGTTTACCAATTTCTTTCATTAATCGTTCACAAGGGTTCGAAGAAGCATGGTGCCTGGATATATAGATCGGAGAAATGTTTCTAGCTCGTAACATACGTGTCCATATAGCAGATCGAAACTGTGATCCATTGTCGGAAATTACTTTCAACACTTGCCCTACATGAAATAGAAAATGTTTTACAAATGCTTTCGAAACAGTTTTAGCAGTAGCTTTGCGTAACGGAGTGAAGGTAACAAATTTTGAAGTGAGTTCAACAGCGACAAAGATGTAGCAAAAACCTCTATTAGTTCTGGGAATCGGACCAAAAATGTCTACAGCGGCCATGTGTCTCAATTTAACAGGTACAATGGGATGTAATGGAGGAATATGTGAAGTCGTATCTGACTTAGCTTTCTGGCAGATTTTACATGACGCTAAAACTCGTCGAATACGTTTCTCCATGTTGGTAAAATAACAGTTCTGTCTCAGTATAAGAAAACATTTTCTGGCTCCCTAATGTGCGTAACTTAAATGAGTATACCAGATTAATTTGTTAACAAGTTCGTCAGGAATGCATAATAACCAATTGTTGCTGTCAGGATGAGAGCGGCGAAACAGAATGTTATTGCGTACAGTGTAATGGTTTCTAATGGTAACATTATTCCTATCTTGCCAAAGGCGTTTAATCTCTTTCCATACGTTGTCTTTACTCTGTTCTTGTGCTATGTCTTGTAATGACGACGAAATGAAATTTTCAAATGCAACTTGTTGAATGTACATGACGCTGAAATTTGCTTTGCAGAAGTTGGTTGCGATGTCTTGCTGATCGTTGCTGAGAGAACGGGATAGTGCGTCTGCCACAATATTTTGAGTACCGGGAATGTGAACAGTTGTAAAATTAAATTCCTGCAAATAAAGTTTCCATCTACTTAATTTGTCGTGAGTAAATTTAGCCGAAAGTAAAAACTGTATAGCTCTATGGTCTGTGTAAACGGTGGTATGTCTTCCATAAAGAAAATGCCGAAATCTCGTAAATACCTACACAACACATAATGTTTCAAGTTCTGTAACAGAATAATTGCGTTCAGCAGGTGACAGAATGCGACTCGCAAAGGCTATGTTTTTAATTACTGTAGTGCCACCTTCTTCAATTTCCTGAAAAATATGTACGCCTAAAGCGGTGTTAGAACTGTCGGTGGCAATGGAAAAATTTCTAGTAAGATCTGGGTGCGATAAAAGTCGTGCATTCAGCAAAGCATGTTTCAGGTTCATAAATTCAGGATGTGCTTGCTTATCCCAGGACCAAATAGTGTTTTTACCTGTCAATTGACATAATCTAGGGGTGTCTAGAGCAGAGTAGTGAATAAATTTACGAAAAAAGTTAATTAAACCCAAAAAGCTGCGTAGTTGTTTCTTCGTCGTAGGAACAGTAATGTCACGTAAAGCTTGAAGTTTTTCCGGGTCAGGCGCAATGCCTTCAGCTGAAATTACATGTCCAAGAAATTTTATAGAAGTTTTACCAAAGTGCGATTTACTGAGATTAACTGTGAGTCCTTGTGCACGAAAAGTTCGTAACAGTTGTTCAAGAATCAGATTGTGTTCAGACCTGTTAGCTTCTGCAATAAGAATGTCGTCTACGTACGTTGTGATCTGTCTTTAAGTTCTGTCGGAAGTATTGTATTCAAACCGCGAATAAATGCTGCTGAAGAAGTAATTAAACCGAACGGTAATTTACGAAATTGATAACAGTCAACCAAAACAGAGAAAAGCCGTGTACTTTCTGCAGTTCGGATGGAGTTCAATTTGCCAAAATCCCGATTTCAAATCTAATGTGGAATAAATAGCAGTACCATGAAATTTCTGTAAAAGTTCTTCTAGTGTCTGTGGGCGATCCGTTTCATTAATAACAATGTCATTGATGTGACGCGAATCAAGTACGAGGCGAAGTGAACCATCCTTTTTCTTAACAATATGGAGAGGGTTTATGTACGGACTAACTGCCGGTTCAATAATTCCTTGTTCAAGCATAGCTTGCAATTCTTTCTTAACTTGTTCTCTGTGAATATACAGGATGGGATAATGTTTGACTTTAAATGTGTCGTGCTGTTTAACTTGAAAATCATACATAAAACCAGACATAGGACCAGGAACGTTGTCAAAAACTGGAGCTTGCTGTAAAAGAATTTTGCGTAGTTGTGTGCGTTCGTCGTCTGTATTTGCACTACTCTGTTTAACGTTATCAGAAATTATCTGTATAACGTCATAATCAGCTTCGTCTGGAGTATTATAGTTGTGTACGTACGTATCTGTGAACAATGTGGAATGACAGTCTAAGTTACGTGATGCGGAAATAACCTCTGTACGATTAATTGTTTGTTCTTCTGCAGATAAAGAGTGCTGAAATTCTAAAGCCAGTTGTACATTTTCATCCTTTAACATTAAATAGGAATTTTGGAAGTCAATAATTGCGTCGTGTTGTACCAGAAAATTCGTACCTAAAATAACGTCTGTCGTCAGTAAGGGAACAATCCAAAAATTTGAGTGAAATGTATGACCTGCAATACAAAATGATAAATGTGTCTGTAATTTAACATCTACTCCTTTACCAGATACTGCTCCTCTTACTTTAGTTTTGCCTAATGGTAACGTAGGATAGGTATTCTCTCTGTTACATTTGTTGAAAGTTTCCTCATTTATGACTGACATAGGAGATCCAGAATCGATTACTGCTGAAAATTTCGATGATCCAATTTTTAAATCGATGATAGGGTGTGAAATGGTTTTCTGAATAACTGGTTTTTCCTGCAAAAGAGTGTCTCGGATGTCGTCAAAAGTAATAACATTTTCATGAACAATATTCTGCGTATCTGAAGCATTGCGTGCGTTGCTGGAAGATGCAACCTGTACTGTATCTAGTCAAATTCTATCTGATGTGCTATTATTTTCGGGAGGATGCTGTGGCATTTCCACTATTTGAACTGTTCTGTTATTTAGTCCTGACGCATTACGTTCGGGATGATATCTACAGTCTGGTTCATTCATGATAATATGTTCTTGCGGATGATTTTGCTGTTGGTAAGACCGACTGTTATTAAATTTACGCTGAAAAATGTGCTCATTACTTTTACGTCTGTCATGATAGTCATTTCTATACGGTGCATTGCGATAGGAATTGAAATGGTGTGTTTTCTGTACGTACTGATTTCCTTGTTGCTGTGCTTTACTATTTGTTGGAGCTGACGCTATACGTGTAGGCGGCGAAACATTAAAGCTTGGTACATTACATTGTTGGTTAGGTATGCTAACCGGCTGACTTTCATGCTGTTGCGGTGAAAAACGTCTATTGTTACCAAAATGCGTTCGCTGTTGCTGATAATCATGACGATACTGATAATTAAAATTTTGTCTGTTATTAAAGTTCTGGTGGTCGTCGTTCCTGAAGCGTCTATTACCTTTGCTATTGAAATTGCGTGGCTGATCGTAATTACTGTATGTTTGTTGGCCTTGGTTGTTATATGAAAAGTTTTTGTTTATAAAGGAATAATCCGATTGCTGCACTTCCAAAAGCTGTAACAGATCTCTGAATGCCGAAATATTTTCTTTCTGTTGACCCGTTAAAAGTGGTAATTTAGAAATGCATAATTGAATAAGTGCAGATTCACTGTATGGTTCACTTAAGTACTGGTTTTGTTGGACCATGTGCTCAAAAAATTGCGTGACAGTGCAAAATTTGAGTTGTCATAATTTGGTAAACTAATTAATTGATCCTTGATTCCGCGCGGTGTCGTCTTCGACCAATACGCGGACAGAAAAGCATTCTGAAATTCTTCTACCGAGTAGCATTGTCTCGCGATCGGTCTCATACGAGTTGCCGGTTCGCCTTCCAAAAAACTGCAAATAAATTCAAGTTTATGTGTTACGGGCCAAGTCGGTGGAAAAGCAAAGCTAAATTGTTGTACCCAATCCAAGGGATGAATCTGTGTTCTGTCATTTGTAAATACTTTAAATTTTCTCACGGATAGAAAATGCTTGTAAGCAAAATTATTGTCTCGGAATGTTTGAACAGGTTCAGGATTGTATGAAAATCTCTTTGTCTGTGACTGTTCGGAATATAAGTCACGTACTCTCTGTAAATTACCTTAATTATACAGGCTGTGTGATTGTGACAAATGTTCGGAATGTGCCGTGCGCTGTGACGTGTTATTGACTGAAATATTTATTATCTGTCACCTCTTGCTGTTTAGTCGACAATTTTCTACGTAATGTATTATTAGACGAATCTATCTCACTGATTGTCTGCTGTAAATTTTGAAATTCAGGTGTTTGATTAAACGAAATCGGTGAAGTATCGTCTGATTTGCTGTCATTATTACTTTCAATAACGTCAATACGACTGGCCAATTCATCATATTTTTCAGTCAGTATTTTTACCTGATCATCGTTTTTAGTGTCACAAGCATTAATTTGTTTTTGTATCTTACGTGTGGTTTCGTTCAATTTTTTAACGTCTGCTTTGATGGCGTCGGGATCCTGTATTAATTCTAATTGTTCAAGTCTGTCGGTCACTGTCTGAAAGTCTACTGTATGTGTATCTGTTTTTGTTTTAAGATCGGAAATTTCATCACGCAGTTCGGTGTTCAACTGTTTGATAGTATTAATTTCGTCTGATACTGTAGCAATATTATTGTCTACGTATGTTTTTGCTTTCGTAAACAATTTACGTTTATCTTCCTGTCTCTGTGCAGTAATTGTTTCCATCACTTGTCGCTTTACTTTATTCTGTTCCTGTATGAATTTACGGTAACGCGTTACACTGTTTTGTAGGTGGTGATTAAAACGTTCGTCAATTTGACTGTTCTGTTGGTCGAATTTCGCGTCTACTTTTGCATGCATTGTGCGCGAAAGTTCTGCTGACATTAATTTAAACTCTTCACGTAGCTGTGTTGTGTTTTCAGAGCATTGTTTAGCGACTGCACTAATATGGTGTCTAAGTGATTCTGTTGTGGCTGCTTGTATATTACTTAATTCTTGTGCAACAGATCTAATTTCTTCACTACTTTTACTAGCACAAGCCTTAATTTCTTCACGTAATTGTTCTTTAGTATCATGACATTGCGCGGCAACGGCTGTAATCTGTTGACTAAGTTGTTTGTTCTGTTCATTAAGTTGTTTGAAATTTTCATTAAGGTTGTCTTGTTTTTCATTAAGTTGTTTATTCTGTTCACTAAGTTGTTTGTGATTGTTGTCTCGTTTTTAATTCGACTGTTTAAGACTTTCACTAAGTTGTTTGAAATTTTCACTATGTTGTAGCAACAGTGCCATAATTTGATCCAAACCAATATTACCTACTCTATTCTCTGTGCTGTGTGATGGTGTATCTGCAATTGTCACGTTTTGTGTATCCATTTGGATATTCTGTGATTCTTGAAAATGTTTGCTAATCGGATGTGCACTGTTAGTCACTACCTCGGAATCAAATAAATCTGTCCTACTTTGAGTATACTGTTCATTTTCGTTGGAAACAATTATCTGTTCGCTACGTAAATTTTGCAAACCGGGCGTGTTCGAACTGGGCAGCGTTCATTGTAACAGAACGTCCCGCGTCATCAATTGTCGTTAAATTAACAAAGGACAGAATTGAATTCGTTTGTTCATCATTAGGATAAAAATCATTACAAGTGGTCGGTACGCACTGATTGTCTGTAAATGGAGGATTGTCATCATTACACTGCGTGTCGCAAGTACTATCGGTCAAATTATTAGAATCGGCTATTTCACTCATTACACATCGCGATGTACTGTTAACAGTTTTTCGCGGCATTTTTCACAAAACAAAATTAAGCACAAATAAAACAAAGACAATGCAAAATCCAACAAACACTATTACAACAAAGAGCAACAAATTGCCGATGATCTGTGAAAGAAAGAGTGACAAAATTAGTAAATGCGTTGCGCCAGATGCAAACTACATTTAAGTAAATAAGAGCAGATATATGACTACTTCTCAGAAGATTCGCAAAAAAAAAAAAAAAAAAAAATACGATCCTGGCCGGATGTCGCCAAGTGTAACCTCCCCACAAAATTATTTAAATTAAAAGAAACCAAGAACCAAATAGCCTCCCACAAAATAATAATTAAATTTTTTTTAAATTATTGTAACCTCTGAACAAAATTAATTTTAATGTAACCTCTGAACAAACTTGGCTCCCATTTATGATCTCTATGCTGAAATGCATTCACATATAATGTTCCCACAAAATTCTTTTCTCATTTAATGTCAAGTTCGAAACAGAAAAAATTCCGAAACACCAAAATAATAAAAAAGTTTAGTAACCTGATAAATTTTATGAGGACAGCAGCGCTGCCCTTCGGCCCTGTATTCTGAATAAAAAAGCAAAAAATTCTTACCTCAATAAAACCTGCAAATATATCTGCTCTTAATTAGATATTTTTCGACACAGCTTCGTGCAATGCTGGCATATTTTTTTTTTTTTTTTATTCTTGGAAGGAATGATCATGCATTGGAAATATTCTTTAAATTGAAATGAATGCTTTTCTTTAAAAGAGTTACTTTATATTATAAAAATTATTATTGGGGCATTTTTGGAACAAATTAAATCACAATTAACACACATTATTAAACATGCGCAATGCTGCTTCTTTACCTTCTACAACAATACTCATCCTCCAGAGTCCTGACCAGAGGCGCGAGCAGAGCACACAGCCGACACATGCCGACTCCCGCCGACTCACGCAGACTACACCAGACTACTGCTGTCGACTCGCGCAGACAAGCGCAGACTAGCCAAGCAACAACTAACGACAAACTACTCTTTGGTCAGAGATTCTGTCATGCCTCGCCCATTGCTGGCAAAGCATACGTCTTACAACGGCAGCCTCTCGGTACCGTTAGATCTTCCGAGGCGTGTTCGGACGGATTATTTTTAGTGCATGTACTTATTGTGCACGACAAGTATTTCGAATTTCCCTTTCTTGTTCTGTCGTTAAGAATCTATGAAATGCTTTTAAACTTTTTCGTATTAACTTCTATCGATCCAAGTATTCTAGTGGGAAAATTATTTACTGCACTCGTAATTCTTTTTACTTACCATTATGAATCTAAAACAAAATTTCAAACTTGTGCCATGTGAGAGTAACCTATTTTGATCTTTACTTACACTTTGTATGCCTGCAACAACTTCTTTAATATTTACTTCTTCTTATCCGCTGTTTTCGCAAAACGAAATCCGTTCTTCTTCAGCGTCGCTAGGTTGTGAATCGATGACTGAGATCGAAGTTAATTGGATGCGAGATATTTTGTTACTCAGAGTCGATCACAATTCACGTCGTAGTCTACATCCAAATGACTATTGTGCAAGTAAAACTTATCTGATTGGCGGAGGGTCCATAGAATCATTTTCAGACTATTTTCTTACCATTACACTCTCCAATAGCATATGGGGAAAATGAACTCCTGAGTCTCTCGGTCTAAACTTTGATTTCTCTTATTTTATCACGATCGTCATTCCTCCGTAAGCAGGTAGGAATTAGCAAACTATTTTAGCATTTGGAGGAGAAAAATTATGCTTGAAACTGTATGAAAAGACTTCGCCACTAACGAAAAACGCCTCGGTTTTAATAATTGCCACCCCATTGCTTATCGGTGATACCCCTGTGCTGTTGCATGATAATACAAAACGAGGTACCCTTCTTTCTTTCTTTGAACTTTTTCAGTTTCCTCTGCGCAGAAATAGTCCAGTAGAGGACGGACAGGTTCAGATGGTTAGTAGCGCCTTCTAAGTATTCTGCTTAAAAAAAAAAAAAAAAAAAAAAAAAAAAAAAAAAAAAAAAAAAAAAAAAGCAACAACTTCTAAATTCGTAAGATATACTGTACAGCGTAACCGAAATTTAATGAAATCTTCAATAGTACAGACATGGAGAACCCCACACTTTTTATTGCTCCGGGCCAAGTAACTTTAATTTTTACCATACAGATACCTTGCCTAAATAATTTTGTGATTCGTTTTGATCTTATGATGAAAATGAGCGTATGGCGTCAAGTGGCCGGGAGTTCCCAGTCGGGAAGTTCGGCCGCCAAGTGCAAGACTTACTGAGTGCGACGCCACATTGGGCGACCTGCGCGTCGACAATGGGGATGAAATGGTGAGGAGGACAGCACAACACCCTATCCCTGTGGGGAGAAAATCCCCTTCCCCAACCGGGAATCGAACCCGGACCCCCGTGCGTGGCAGTTCAACGCGCTGACCGTTCAGCAAATGGGGCGGACTGATATTCTGATGACTACACTCGACAGTGAACGACAGCATCATCTGCAAACAGTCAGAGACGAATGCTTAGATTGTCTCTAAAGTTTATTGTATACACTGAGAACAGCAGAGGGCCTATAAGGCTTCTTTGTGGAACCCCAGCTATAACAGTTTTTACTGGGTGACTTCCCATCAGCTACTACCAACTAAGATCTTTTCAATGGGAAATCACGAATCCAGTTGCGCAGTTGAGACGATGATCCATAGGCACTCAGTTTGATTAGCAACGGTGTTAAAAGCCACATGTAAATCTAGAAATATCGGATAAAGTTGAGATCCCTGTCGACAGCACTCGTTACTTTGTGCGAATAAAGAGGCAGTTGTGTTTCAGGAGAAGAATATTTTCTGAATCCATGCTGGCTATGCGTGAACAAATCGTTTTCTGCGAAGTATTTCATAACGTTGGACCACTCCATATGTTCCAAAATCGTACTACAAATCGATACCTCTGGCCGTTGTGGCCGAACGGTTCTTGGCGCTTCAGTCCGGGACCGCGCGACTGCTACGGTCGCAGGTTCGAATCCTCCCTCGGGAATGGATGTGTGTGATGTCCTTAGGTTAGTTAGGTTTAAGTAGTTCTAGGGGACTGATGACCTCAGATGTTCATCGGTATGATGGTCAACTGTGGTCCTGAAAAGGACCAAGATGATGTTTCTGGTGTGAAAGGATCAGCACCAGCGAAACCTAACGCCAAGTGTACGCCCGATTGCAAGTCTTATCTTGGTCGGAAATCATTGCAATCTTCGTGGAGGCACCACTTCTCTTCAACATTTATACCAACGACCAGCCGTTGGCCCCAGGCACAAGGAGATTCTTATATGCAGATGACCTAGCCCCTGCTACGCAGAGCTCATGCTTTGAAAGAGTAGAAAGAAACCTGACAACAGCATTTAGAACACTGGCAAGCTACTACAATCGGAACCAACTCAGACCAAACCCTCAGAAGACACAAGTGTATGCCTTTCATTTAAGGAACAGGGAAGCTAGTCGTGAGCTACATATTGCATGGTCAGGCATCCAACTCCAGCATCACACGCACCTAAATACTTGGGAGTCACTCTCGATAGAACTCTGACATTGAAAACTCACTGTGAGAACACCAAAATGAAAATCTCCGCTCGAAACAGCCTAATTCGCAAACTAGCGGGGACGCAGTGGGGATCACACCCACAAACTATTCGCTGTTCTGCAATGCTACTGAGCTTTGCTACTGCTGAATATGCTTATCCAGTCTGGTACAGGTCATCTCATGCCAGACAAGTAGACATTGCTCTCAACGAAACCTGCAGGTTTATCACAGGTTTCTTAAGACCTACCGCAACTGGTAAGCTCTACTGCCTGGCTGGAATAGCGCCACCATGGGTACGCAGAACAGTGGCTGCAAACAACGAGAGACTGAAAGTGGAACAGGACAGTGCCCATCTACTGCACGGACATAATCCACCACGGCAACGGCTGAGATCGCGAAAGAGCTTCCTCAGAACATCCGAGAAGCTTACCATTTCACCAGAGAAGGCAAGGCTGGAGTTATGGAAGAAGTCGACGCCTCACATGCAGACGCCAGAAGCTGAAGATCTACCACCTGGAGACAACGAGAGCTGGCTGGTGTGGAAATCTTTAAACAGATTACGATCAGGAGTTGGACGATCCAGAGACAACCTGAAGAGATGGGGCTTCATACGTCCTGTGATTGTGAACAAGAACAAACCACAAGCCACAGGCTCCAGTGCCTTTTGTGCCCTACATCCTGCACGAAGATTGATCTTCTGCAAGCCACTCCAAGCGCCTTGGAGGTTCCAAAGTACTGGGCACATGTAATATAAATACAATTTTTATATATATATATATATATATATATATATATATATATATATATATATATATATATATAGGGTGTCCCAGCTATCTTGTCCACCCAAAATATCTTTGGAACAATAACAGCTATTGGAAAACGACTTTCACCGGTATCAATGTAGGGCTGGGGCCCATGAATGTACATATTTGGAAACATTCTAAAACGAAAGCATATGTGTTTTTTTAACACAAACTTATGTTTTTTTAAATGGACCTCCTATATTTTTTCTTCAGCAATCCATAACATGACAAAGCACATACAGAATGGCGTTGATTGCGTCGCAATATTCCCATTACATCCCGAGATATTAAGACGCGAAGTTGACGCTTGAAACACCCGACATGCGCTGCTAGCGCACGTATTGAGGTTCAGGCGTGAACCCCATGCTGCCCGTAATCGCGATGTGATTGACATGCGTAATCACACTTCCATACTTATCAAGAGGTCCGAAACGAATAATACGGTCTGCTGCCATCCTGCTGCGATTACGGGCAGAATGGGGTTCACGCCTGAGCCTCAGGACGTGCGCTAGCAGCGCATGTCGGGTGTTTCAAGCGTCAACTTCGTGTCTCAATATCTCGCGATGTAATGGGAATATTGCGAGGCAATCAACGCCATTGTGTATGTGCTTTGCCATGCTATGGATTGCTGAAGAAAAAATATAGGAGATCCATTTAAAAAAACATAAGTTTGTGTTAAAAAACACATATGCTTTCGTTTTAGAATGTTTCCAAATATGTACATTCATGGGCCGCAGCCCTACATTGATACCGGTGAAAGTCGTTTTCCAATAGCTGTTATTGTTCCAGAGATATTTTGGGTGGACAAGATAGCTGGGACACCCATTGACTCGAGAATAAAAACCTCAGATGTTACGTCCCATAGTGTTCAGAACCATTTTAACCATTTGGAATCGATGCCAGAGTGCGACAGACTAACATTTATACGAAACAATTTTCATATTACAGCTTCACCCGACTTATTGTTTTGCGCTAGTCTGAGATTACGTGGTTCATAAAGTCGGCCCAGTGAATGTTTAGGTTCCTCTGTGTGGCTGGAAGGGACCCCTGCGCCGGCTGCACAGTGGCTGGTGGATACAGCCGCCTACTATTTCTGCAGCGATCACCGGACGGCGCGGCCGTGGCGCCGGCGCCCTGCCCTGCTCTGCCCTGCCCTGCCCTTCTGCCCGTCTGTCTGTTTGCTTACCTTCCGCTCGCGCGCCCGCAGGCAGCTGTTCCCGACCTGCCGCCGCCTCTTGACCACTTGGCAGCGATTCCCACTGATCGCCTCAGTCCGCGCAGTACCCACACTGCGCTCCTGCTACGGGTCTTTTAAGAAAATGTGTCTGTTTCTATGGTCACAGTTATTACTTTATTTCGTAAGGAGATTACCGGTGTCGGAGCAGATGTGTGGAAACAAAATGTCCAGACACTCTGTGACCAAAGTGGTACTGAAATAGAGGATGACAGACTAAAGGCCCTCCGCAGCTCGTGGTCGTGCGGTAGCGTTCTCGCTTCCCGCGCCCGGGTTCCCGGGTTCGATTCCCGGCGGGGTCAGGGATTTTCTCTGCCTCGTGATGACTGGGTGTTGTGTGATGTTCTTAGGTTAGTTATGTTTAAGTAGTTCCAAGTTCTAGGGGACTGATGACCATAGATGTTAAGTCCCATAGTGCTCAGAGCCATTTTTTGGGCTAAAGGCCGAAATACTAAATGTCTTTTTCCAAAGCTGTTTCACAGAGGAAGACTGCACTGTAGTTCCCTCTCTACATTGTCGCACAGATGACAAAATGGTAGATATCCAAATAGACGACAGAGGGATAGAGAAACAACTAAAATCGCTCAATAGAAGAAAGGCCGCTGGACCTGATGGGCTACCAGTTCGATTTTACACAGAGTACGCGAAGGAACTTGCCCCCCTTCTTGCAGCGGTGCACTGTAGGTCTCTAGAAGAGCGTAGCGTTCCAAAGGATTGGAAAAGGGCACAGGTCATCCCCGATTTCAAGAAGGGACGTCGAACAGATGTGCAGAACTATAGACCTATATCTCTAACGTCGATCACTTGTAGAATTTTGGAACACGTATTATGTTCGAGTATAATAACTTTTCTGGAGACTAGAAACCTACTCTGTAGGAATCAGCATGGTTTTCTAAAAAGACGATTGTGTGAAATCCAGCTCGCGCTATTCGTCCACGAGACTCAGAGGGCCATAGACACGGGTTCCCAGGTAGATGTCGTGTTTCTTGACTTCCGCAAGGCGTTCAATACAGTTACCCACAGTCGTTTAATGAACAAAGTAAGAGCATATGGAGTATCAGACCAATTGTGTTATTGGACTGAAGAGTTCCTAGATAACAGAGCGCAGCATGTCATTCTGAATGGAGAGAAGTCTTCCGAAGTAACAGTGATTTCGGGTGTGCCGCAGGGGAGTGTCATAATACCGTTGCTATTCACAATATACGTAAATGATCTTGTGGACGACATCGGAAGTTCACTGAGGCTTTTTGCAGATGATGCTGTGGTGTATCGAGAGGTTGTAACAATGGAAAATTGTACTGAAATGTAGGAGGATCTGCTGCGAATTGACGCATGGTGCAGTGAATGGCAATTGAATCTCAATGTAGACAAGTGTAATGTGCTGCGAATACATAGAAAGATAGATCCCTTATCATTTAGCTACAATATAGCAGGTCAGCAACTGGAAGCAGTTAATTCCATAAATTATCTGGGAGTACGCATTAGAAGTGATTTAAAATGGAATGATCATATAAAGTTGATCGTCGGTAAAGCAGATGCCAGACTGAGATTCATTGCAAGAATCCTAAGGAAATGCCATCCGAAAACAAAGGAAGTACGTTACAGTACACTTGTTCGCCCACTGCTTGAATACTGCTCACCAGTGTGAGATCCGTACCAGATAGGTTTGATGAGGAGATAGAGAAGATCCAACGGAGAGCAGCGCGCTTCGTTACGGGATCATTTAGTAATTGCGAAGCTCGGTACGGGCTTTTGTTGAAGTTTCGAGAACATATCTTCACCGAGGAGTGAAGCAGTATATTGCTCCCTCCTACGTATATCTCGCGAAGAGACTAAGAGGATAAAATCAAAGAGATTAGAGCCCACACAGAGGCATACCGACAATCCTTCTTTCCACGAACAATACGAGACTGGAATAGAAGGGAGAACCGATAGAGGTACTCAAGGTACCCTCCGCCACACACCGTCAGGTGGCTTGCGGAGTATAGATGTAGGTGTAGACGTAGATGTAGATTCTATTCAGGACTTACTAACACACAGAACTCAACACATTTTTCGTAACAGGACGGAATCGACAGATTTTGCTATCTACAATACAGAAAGCATCTCATTTATACAGGTGCGGATTATCCGATTTATGCATTATCCGTGGATAGTTCGATGATTTAAGAAGAAATCGAAACACGAATATTCTATTGCACACGGTCCAGTCACATTAATGTGGCGACCTGCCAAAAGTCTGAATAACTACCTCTCGCAACCTGGACGAGCAGGAAGAGATTTAAAGACGTTCTGGAAGGAACGGACAGTGACTCAGGGTCGCGCCAACTCGAGTGCTAAGACCAGCTGCAGCAGGTTTCAGGGTTGAGAATCCGTGGCTGAAACAGCCCGATCGAGGTTTACATCCGCGGAGGTTGGTGGTCACGAGAGTACGGTAAACTCGTCCTATTGCTCTTCGAGCCACACAAGTACGCTACAAGCTGTCTGTCACGTTCTATTGCCCTGCTGGTAGATGCCATACTACTTAGGAAAAACAAACGGCATGCAGGGGAGAACGGGGCCCGTAACAATAGGCGCACAGCTGTCTTGTTCCATTGTGTCTTCCAAAATGATGATACCACCCAGAAAACACCGCGAAACATTCCCCAGATCATAACGCTCTCCCCTCCAGCCTGGACACATCCGACGATTGTTGCAGTGCTGTACAAGCCAACAGCCATCACATCGTCATTCATCTGGAACTACCAAATGTCGTCACTCAGTTGATGTCCAGTTGCGCTACTGGCGACTAAATTCCAGTCTTCGTCGCCGCTGAACAGCTGTCAGCACGGTTTCATGTCAGGTATATTACCTAATTTCTATGTCATAAATATGATTCTATGTGCCTGTTCAGCCTACCCACCGTCAATTTGCCCACACTGTGGGGAATGTAGGTAAAATATGAAGGATAAAATTACGAGATAATTCAAAGATAGCTGTGAAGTCGTCCCTTTACCGCCGACTCCCATGTACGCGTTTGACGTCATGCACCCATCATTTGACTATAACATGTATAGAGCCTGTGGAGAGAGGTGCAGGATTAAATATCATAGAAAAAGAAAGTGTAGTTAGCACCTGATTTTATTAAAAAGAATATTAAGGTAAAGAGCCACCATGCGACATGCTCATTTTTAATATTTATCTAAATTATTTCTGTCTTTCGACACGAAATCGTCTCTAAATTTTCCATAGAAATGCAGGGAACGAGAAGCGCATTATTAATGTTCAATATAGCTGCAGTTTGGCCTAAAATTTAGTTAGTGAAACACTGAGCAGTTCCCACGTTTACTTTTACCTTCAGTGTATTCAGACATACTGTTTCCGTAGATTGCTACTTGGTATTCTGCTGGACTGTAGAGTCAGTGTTCCGTCACACAATGTCCTGACCTAAACAGCAGTTATGTATTCCATTATTTCGTTATTTTGATGTGTAAGGTCCCTAATTACAGAGACAAACGGAAAACTCGTCGCTTCGGTGCTTTTGCGCGTTAAAGAACGTGTATAAGATTGAAAATAAAATAAAATTTCGGCGAGCAAGATAGTCCATAAGTTCTTTATTATATGTCACATTCTGCTTAAGCCTCTCATTGATCGTTGAATGATGTAGTAGAGGTACAGAATTGGGGGGGGGGGGGGAGGGGGGGAGCCTATGGAATCAGGGTCAGGTAATAGAGCGGGCCAGTCCAGGAGCTATAAGATACTGGGAGAGTGGGTATTCGTCAAATCATAAAGGTAGGCTTGCAGCTCTGTGAACACGGTTACTGTCATCTTGGAAATCGGGAGTGTCTACAGCATATTCATCATTAAGACTTGGAAGAAATTGTGACAGTTTATCACCGAGAATGTTGAAAAAAACTCTGGTTCCCTGTACTCTACTAATCATCTCCTTTCCTAGTCCACTCGGAAACTGAGCTAATGAAAAACGACTATCTATATACTTCCGTATGAACCATAATTTCTTTTATCTTCGTAATCCTTATGCGAAATTTACGTTCACGGCAGTTGAATCGATGTGCAGTCTAATTCAAGTACCGGTTCTCTATATTTTGTCAGCAGTGTTCCTCGGAAAGCACGTCGCCTTCGCTCCAAGGATTCCCATTTGACTTCCCGAAGCATCTCGGTAATATCTGCGTGTTGTTCGAACCTGTTGTTGTTGTTGTGGTCTTCAGTCCTGAGACTGGTTTGATGCAGCTCTCCATGCTACTCTATCCTGTGCAAGGTTCTTCATCTCCCAGTACCTACTGCAACCTACATCCCTCGGAATCTGCTTAGTGTATTCATCTCTTGGTCTCCCTCTACGATTTTTACCCTCCACGCTGCCCTCCAATACTAAATTGGTGATCCCTTGATGCCTCAGAATATGTCCTACCAACCGATCCCTTCTTCTTGGAAAGTTGTGCCACAAACTCCTCTTCTCCTCAATTCTATTCAATATCTCCTCATTCGTTATGTGATCTACCCATCTAATCTTCAGCATTCTTCTGTAGCACCACATTTCGAAAGCTTCTATTCTCTTCTTGTCTAGACTATTTATCGTCCATGTTTCACTTCCATACATGGCCACACTCCATACAAATACTTTCAGAAACGACTTCCTGACACTTAAATCTATATTCGATGTTAACGAATTTCTCTTCTTCAGAAACGCTTTCCTTGCCATTGCCAGTCTACATTTTATGTCCTCTCTACTTCGACCACCATCAGTTATTTTGCTCCCCAAATAGCAAAACTCCTTTACTACTTTAAGTGTCTCATTTCCTAATCTAATTCCCTCAGCGTCACCCGACTTAATGCGATTACATTCCATTATCCTCGTTTTGCTTTTGTTGATGTTCATCTTATATCGTCCTTTCAAGACACTATCCATTCCGTTCAGGTGCTCCTCCAGGTCCTTTGCTGTCTCTGACAGAATTACAATGTCATCGGCGAACCTCAAAGTATTTATTTCTTCTCCATGGATTTTAATACCTACTCTGAATTTTTCTTTTGTTTCCTTTACTGCTTGCTCAATGTACAGATTGAATAACATCGGGGAGAGGCTACAACCCTGTCTCACTCCCTTCCCAACCACTGCTTCCCTTTCATGTCCCTCGACTCTTATGACTGCCATCTGGTTTCTGTACAAATTGTAAATAGCCTTTCGCTCCCTGTATTATACTCCTGACACCTTCAGAATTCGAAAGAGAGTATTCCAGTCAACATTGTCAAAAGCTTTCTCTAAGTCTACAAATGCTAGAAACGTAGGTTTGCCTTTCTTTAATCTAGCTTCTAAGATAAGTCGTAGGGTCAGTATTGCCTCACGTGTTCCAACCTTTCTACGGAATCCAAACTGATCTTCCCCGAGGTCGACTTCTACCAATTTTTCCATTCGTCTGTAAAGAATTCGCGTTAGTATTTTGCAGCTGTGACTTATTAAACTGATTGTTCGGTAATTTTCATATCTGTCAACACCGGCTTTCTTCGGGATTGGAATTACTATATTCTTCTTGAAGTCTGAAGGTATTTCGCCTGTCTCACACATCTTGCTCACCAAATGGTAGAGTTTTGTCAGGACTGGCTCTCCCATGGCTGTCAGTAGTTCTAATGTAATGTTGTCTACTCCTGGGGCCTTGTGTCGACTTACGTTCGTCATATGTTCGAAACTACCAGTAACAAATTTACCAGCCCGCCTCTGAATTGATTCGAAGTCTTCCTTTGATCCGTCCTGGTGCAGATTCCGAACACTGCAGCAGTACTTAAGAACACGTCACACTAGCGTACTATTTACTCTCTCCTTTACCGATGAACCACATTTTGCTCAAATTATCCCAACTAACCGAAGTCGAGCATCCGCATTCCGTACTATAATCCTCACATGTTCGTTCCATTGCATATCGTTTTGCAACGCTAAGTTCAGGTATTTAAACGACGTGACTGTGTGAAGCAGGACACTGCCAGTGCTGTATCCAAACTTTACATGTTGGTTTTCCTACTCATTCCCATTAATTACATTTTTGTACATTTAGAGCTAGCTGCAATTGGCCACACGAACTAGAAACTTTATCTTCTATCCTTTTACAATCACTCAACTTCGACACCTTTCCGTACAGTACAGCATCATCAGAAAACAACCGCAGATTGCTGCGCACTCGTCCACCGATCATTAATGTATACAGAAAATAATGCGATCCTATCACATTTCCCTAGGCCACTCCTGACGGCACCTTCGTCTCTGATCAACACTCTCCCTCGAGGAGAACATTGTGGGATTTGTTACTTAAGAAGTCTTCGAGCCACTCATGTATCTCAGAACATATTACATATGCTCGAACCTTCGTTAACAGTCTGTAGTGGGACACTGTGTCAAATGCTTTTCGGAATTCTAGAAGTATGCAATCTACCTGTTGCCCTTCACCCATAGTTCGCAGTATATCATGTGAGAAAAGCGCAAGCTGAGTTTCACACTAGCAGTGCTTTCTAAAATCGTACTGATTCATGGGCAGGGGCTTTTCCGTCTCAAGAAAATTTATACTAAGAATAACTTCAAGAATTCTGCAGCAACACAATATCAAAGATATTGTGAGTAATTTTGCGCGTCAGTTCTTTTATCCTTCTTAGGCACAGCCTTTTACCCTACTTACATACAGAAGTCACCTGCGCCTTTTTCCAGTCGCACCACCACACGCACTGCGGAAGAACTCCTATCATCGCTTGAAAAAGACAAAATCGTGACTCGTAGGACCAAACCACACACCTACATTCAGCTACCGTCCAGTTTTCGTGTTGTTTGGTCCACTGAATAAGTGCCGCTTTATGCGCCCCTGTGAGCAATGATATTTCGCAAGGTACCTGACTCAGAATGTCCACTGCATGCAGTTCTCTTCGCAAAGTTCTCTAGAAAATTATTGTGATGTACCAAATCACTGACAGCAGCAATTCCTATCGTTTATGAAACTGACTGTCTATGACAAGGTGTGACACTGATTCCGTGCAACCGACTGCCACACATAAACCATTTCACTGCCGTGACTTTCTACAGACGCCGAGGGTCTCATGACCGCCTGGTAGCAACTTAACACTATCTCCATAGTGACCAGAGTGCTCTTTTGAGGGTTTTCCGTGAACCTTTAAGGTTTTATGGCAAGGGTTTCCTTTATGTTAGCACTGACTGTGTTAATGAATTATGAAACAAGTGCAAAGTTTCCGTTATAATCCAACCTTCTTCACAAAACTTTTCATGTAAGGAGTGAAGTTGTATTAATATTTAACATGCATATATTAACATCAGACGATATCCTGTGCCAAAAATGACTCATCAACATGTCCATTAAGATGATCCAGTTTCTCTAAAACGATGTGTAAAAAATTCAGAGGATTGTTTTGGGCATTAGAGATCTCTTTATGCTAATAGTTATTGTCTCAATTTTATGTTCCCTCCTCCTGTACGCCCTATCTTCTCACTTCGCGACAAGTACGGTATGGAAGTTATCGATTTAGCTTAAGATGAAAAAGAAGAATGAACAGTAAATACATTGACATCTTGGGTTGTCGGGTGTTCTGCCGGATATCAGCGTCGTACTTGCACGATATTTCGGTCACGTAGCTCGTAACCTTCATCAGGTGCGAGCTGTGACTGCTCCTCGAGTGGACCTGGTCCAGTATTTATGCCTATGGCCTTCCCCCTCCACCAACGGCTGCAGGCGCTTCCTCTGTGGTCCGCGCCCATTCCCTGCGACCTGCTGGAGCGTTGCTGCTCCGTTTTCCGTCCGCTGCGGTTCTAGGTGTTCCCTCTGCGGTCCGCGCCCACTAAACCCGCTCCTGGGGGTTTCGTCTACGGTCTGGGGTACCAAGCGTTCCCCCTGCGGTCCGCGCCCGCTCACCACGACCTGTTGGAGCGTTGCCGCTCGCTCTGGCGGCGGCCTCCAATGCCCCGATCCCCGTGGCCGCTCCTCCTGGGTATCGCCCACTCACATCAGTCGAGCTTTTCGTGGTAATGAACCGCTTGGCCAAAGCCGCCACCGCCTCAGAACGCGAGGCCGCGGAAAAGGCCTACATAAGGTTCATACAGTATGATCTCGCCGCCGCACTGCCAGGCGCAGCCAATGAAGAGGCCAAGGTACTGCCGGGAGCCCCGCCAGGCGTGTCCACGCAAGAGGACACTGCACTGCCGGAGGCGGCCCCGAAGGGAACAGAGCCACCAGGCGTGGCGTCTCAAGCACCCACTGCCCTGCTGGCCCCCTCTACGGTACAGGCCAGTCAAGAGCCTGCTGACCTGCCAGCAGCATCTCACCAGGACGATATTCCAGAGGCCAACCTGGAAAAATTAATCCGCGATGGTGAGGCTATGGAAGTCTCACTCCCATCGCGAAAAAGGCCGGCGGATGACGATGAGTCGTCCGAAAACACCTCTTCTTCTGCCCACAGAATGCCGCAGCAGAAGAAGAAGCAAAGCGCGCCTGAAGGCGCCACAGAAGACAATGAAGCTGCAGAGGAGGAAGAAGATGAGTTTGTCGTCCCCAAGCGGAGGCACACGGCTCGGGCAAGGAAGCTCGAGCAGGTGCAGCCGCTCCCGACGGCAAACTCGTTCGAGGCCGCCCCAATCGACACCGAGGCTATGGAGGAAGCGCCAATGCCGCCCAAAAGTGTGGCCCCACCACCAATCAATGTCCTATGGATGGACATCTTTCGAGCCTTCCTTGAAAAATTCTCAGATGGTGTGTCCGCACCACCCAAAATAAAGTCCCTCAGGCGTGAGTTGTTGCGCATCACACCTGCAAACATGGACGACTACCGCGCAACCATGAGAAAGATTCGGGAGGAGGGGCTGTTCTGCTACACTCATGATGCAGAGCGGCTCCCTCTCCTGAAGGTAGTCTTCCGCCGTTTGCCCATGAGCATGGAACCTGACCACCTCAAGCAGGAACTCCTCGCCCTGGGGTACAGCGTTAGATCCGCAGGCCTCATGAAGTCACCCAGGACACGGAGGGACATGCCGCTGTTCCTCGTTGTCCTGGTGGACAGCATCGAGGCAAGAAAGATATTTCAGCTTAAAACAGTAGCCACAGTTGACGTAGAAGTTGAGCCGCTCCGGGCCAAGGGGCGAAGAGCACAGTGCTTCTCGTGCCAAGGCCTGGATCATGTGGCTCACTTCTGCACAATGCCAGCCCATTGTGTCAAATGCGCGGGCTCCCATCAAAGCGGAGATTGCAAAAAGACCAAAGATGAACCGCCGAAATGCTGCAACTGCAGTGAACAACACGTGGCCAGCTACAGGGGCTGCAACCTGTTTAAAAAGACTAGGCGCCGCGGACGCGGACGTGGAACGTCACGCCCAGTCCAGCAAGGCACCAGCTATGCCACAGCCGCAAAAGGCGCGGCCCCAGCCCACCAGGGGCGACAGCAAGCACCCCCAGACGCCACGAGCAAGCCGGCTGCCACAAACCAGTCACCAGCAGCCCAGCCAGGCCCCACACCACCCGCGACAAGCACCAAAGACTGCAGTCAGGGCCCACTGCGTCCCACCCCCAGCTCCCCACCCCAAACATGTCAGGCAAACGCACAGGTGGCCAGTCGCACGGCACCTGCTGCACACATCCCACTGGTTCAGAATACTGCAACAGCCATTCCTGAGCCCCACAATAAACCCTGTTTGGAGACAACACAGCTAAATGCCCTCCTGCACTCGCTGGCCTCAATGCTCCAGCAACTCCCGGTACTAGTGCAGGCAGTCACGGCGGCCCTCCAGGCCAGCACCGTCCCAGCCCCACACCATGGATAACCCACACATACATGGGCTAACCGTCTGCGGATTCAACGCAAACGGCCTGGTAAGGCAACAAGGTGAGTTTCGCAACTTTCTGCAGGACGAAGCAGTTGATATATGTCTCGTTTGCGAAACCCACCTTAAGCCTGGAGTCCAAGTCAGGGCAGCCAATTACGCCTGCTACCGCTATGATAGGCCGACTGCCGGTGGTGGGACAGCCGTGTATGTTCGACGTGCACTGATGCACCATGCCACCCACCTCCCTGATCTAGTATCGGTGGAAGCCACAGCAGCCGGCCGGAGTGGCCGAGCGGTTAAAGGCGCTACAGTCTGGAACCGCACGACCGCTACGGTCGCAGGTTCGAATCCTGCCTTGGGCATGGATGTGTGTGATGTCCTTAGGTTAGTTAGGTTTAAGTAGTTCTAAGTTCTAGGGGACTTATGACCACAGCAGTTGAGTCCCATAGTGCTCAGAGCCATTTGACCCATTTTTTTGAAGCCACAGCAGTCAGCGTGTCCACCGCAATAGGACAGATAACCTTTGTTGCTGCCTACAAGCCCCCACGCGCTACTCTTGCCGACCAGGGTATCGACGCGCTACTGGCAGCTGGGGGGCGGGTTTTCATTGCGGGTGACTTCAACTCGAAGCACGCGGAGTGGAACTCCCGCCTCACAAATGCCAGTGGCCGCCGTCTCCTCAGAGCTGCTCAGAGAAATGGCGCCATAGCGCTGGGGCCATTCGAACATACTATCTTCCCAGCTCGCCATGGTCTGTTGTCCGATATGCTGGACATAGCACTTCTCAAAGGCACCACATCTCTGCATCGACGCGCTGTGCACTGTCATCAGATCACGTCCCAGTGATCTATGACGTGGACATCGTCGGTGCGGCCCTTCCGCCACGTCGCCCGAACTTCAGGCACCTAAATCGAGAGCGCTATCAGGAGGAGGTCCTCCCTCTCCTGACAGACGCCCCAGACCCTTCTGAGGTTGGCACGGACACTGCCCTGCAGTATCTGACCGAAAAACTACTCCAGGCCGCCGAGGCAGCCTCACCGCCTCCCCCACAACATCCACCGGTAAACTCCTTTCGCCTCCCGCCAGAAATCAGGGAGACGATCCGGGAGAAAAACCGGTTCTTCCGAGAGTGGCAAATTACACGCCAACATCACACGAAGGCCCGGCTGAACCACATGCGCCGGGAGATCAAGGCTGCAGTCGAGGCCCACCGAAACAGGGAATGGGCGGCCCTAGTGGAAACCCTTGACCCTGCTGACGGCAACGCCTGGCGCGTCGCAAAATCATTTTTGAGACGCCGTAGGCGCGTCCCACCAATTCAGGTAGGCCAGGAGGTTTTCAGCCACCCTGATGAAAAGGCGAACGTGTTGGCCGACCACTTCGCGGCGTCTTTTACGCCCATGGCGGACGTCGTGGACGCCGATCACGTTCGCCTGGTAGAAACACAGCTCCCCACTTTCCTGGCGGCCAGAGAAGACGGAGACAACATTGAACTGATAACAGTGGAAGAAGTGGCCCTGCAGCTACGGACAATCAGCCCGAAAAAGGCGGGAGGGGATGATGGCATCGTCGGCATCCTCCTGCGCGAACTCCCAGCAGAGGCATACCAGACGCTCGCAGACATTTTCAACACCATCCTACGCACAGGAATCTACCCTTCCGAGTGGAAACACGCGGAAGTGGTAGCAATCCCTAAGACAGACAAGGACCCCCGTCTGGCAGCCTCCCACCGCCCGATCAGCCTCCTGCCCACACTCTCGAAAGTATTCGAGCGCCTCTACGCCAAACGCCTCCTCAGACACGTGGAGGCCGAACATCTGCTTCCAGATGAACAGTTCGGTTTTCGCAGGGGCCACTCCACAGTACACCAACTCATGCATGTCGTGGAGGAAGCCATGAGAGCCCCGGAGACCCGGGAATACCTTGGGGCGGTGTTCCTGGACGTCTCTAGGGCATTTGACTCCGTGTGGCACGACGGGCTCGTGTACAAACTATTCGTGCACGGGGTCCCGACGTCGCACGGGGTGCTACTGAAGTCCTACCTCGAAAACCGAACCTTTCATGTGCACCTTGAGGAGGGTGTGTCTACTCAACGACTGATCCAGGCTGGAGTGCCGCAGGGGTCCGTACTCGGCCCCTGCTGTACTCCCTCTACACCGCAGATGCTCCACGAGTGGCGCGGGTGTCGCTCGCATTAAATGCCGACGACACTGCGCTGCTCGTCCGGAGCATGAACCTGCAAGAAATGAGACGGCGTCTCCAGCTAGGGTGTGAGGCTTTAGGAAGCTGGTTGACGAAATGGCGGCTGAAATTTAATGCTGGCAAAAGTCAGGCAGTAATATTCACTAAGAGAATGCTGCCTCCTGACTTAGAGCCGGTGACGATCACGGGAGGCCCCATCCCGTGGTGTAAAACCGCGAAATACCTCGGGGTAACCCTAGACCAGCAGTTAACATGGCGCCCCCACATACAGGAGGTAAAGGGTAGGGCTGCAGGGTGTCTTCATGTCCTGTACCCTCTACTCAACCCGACTTCGACGCTTCCCCCTCGCCACGGAATCATCCTATACCTGGCACTGGTTCGCCTGGTGCTGGAGTACGCTGCCGTGGTGTGGGGAAATGCGGCCGAAATCCACATTGTCGAGCTCCAGAGGGTGCAGAACCGAGCACTTCGGCTCGCCCTCCGTCTACCCTGGCATTACCCAACTGCCCGACTACACCAACAAACTGGTATACCTCTGCTGAGAGATCGCTTCCGACAATCAGCGCGACAGTTCTATCAAGAGGCCCACAGGTCTCACAATAGGCTCATCCAGGCACTGGGCCACCAAATACACCACAGGCTGACCACACGTTGGCCCGACCTGTTGCAAGCATAAAAATCTTGCAACAACCAATGGATGCAATGGATCCGATAGGCCAGCCCGAAGTAAGCCAGTTCCCTCCCACATCTTGTAAGTCAATATTAGCAGGAATAGCACCTGATGCTCACCCCGCCCCTTCGCGAGCAAAGGACTGCTCGCAAGTAAAAGGGAGTGAGAGTGCCGCTCCGTTTTTCGTCTGCTGCGGCTCTGGATGTTCCCTCTGCGGTCCGCGCTCACCAGTCCCACTTCTGGGTGTTCCATCTTCGGTCTGGTGCGCCTGGCAGTCCGTCAGGGGCTCGTTTTCCATCTCCATGTCTCTGGTTCTTCTGTTTGTGTAGTGTTGCAGCTGGCCCCGTTGCTCCTTTAACAATTCCAGAGCCGGATCCCAGGCTCTGCTTAGCTGGTACCCTGTGTCACGGTTCATAAGATCGTCAGCCATTTTAATTTCTATCGATTCTCTTATAACACTGTCCCAAAATCTGGGAGTTTGTGCTGGAATCTTGGTATCCTCATACTTCATGGCATAGTCTAGTTCTAGACAGTGTTCAGCAACGGCTGACTTAGTCACCTGTCTTAATCTAGTGTGCCTCTGATGTTCTTTGCACCTGATCTCCACAGTTCTCGTCGTCTGGCCAATGTAGGACATGCCACATTGACAAGGTATATTGTAAATCCCTGGTTTTCGTAACCCGAGGTCGTCTTTGACACTCCCCAGCAGTCCCCCGATCTTGTTGGATGGACAGAAAACACACTTGATATTGTGTTTACCGGGGATCCTACTGATTCTGGCAGAAATAGAGCCAGCATAGGGCAGATATGCCACCTTATTTGTTTCATCTTGGTCTTCTTCAGGAACCTGTGGTATAGTTTGCAAAAACAGACATAATGTCTTATGGGATAACAGCAATCAGCGATTTTATAATGTTACTTTAAATCCGTCTTGATTGCAAATGTTTTTTTATTTTTTTTTTACCGGGACAGCGCGAAAGCAATAATAAAAAAAAATTGCAATCAAGACGGATTTAAAGTAACATTACTGTGGTATAGTGGCTGCAGATGGAACAATTGGCCACAGTGTGTACCACAAACCAACACACACTGATTTATATCTGCAGGCCAGCAGCTGTCGCCACCCTGCACAGAAGAATGGGGTTCTGAAGACTTTGGTCCACAGAGCACGGGCCCTGTCAGACCAAGAGAATCTACCTATAGAGACAGAACGTCTCAAAACAGTTTTCTCCAAGAATGGATACACGGACAGACAAATTGAGAGGGCACTCCAACCAGCCACTATACCACAGGTTCCTGAAGAAGACCAAGATGAAACAAATAAGGTGGCATATCTGCCCTATTCTGGCTCTATTTCTGCCAGAATCAGTAGGATCCCCGGTAAACACAATATCAAGTGTGTTTTCTGTCCATCCAACAAGATCGGGGGACTGCTGGGGAGTGTCAAAGACGACCTGGGGTTACGAAAACCAGGGATTTACAATATACCTTGTCAATGTGGCATGTCCTACATTGGCCAGACGACGAGAACTGTGGAGATCAGGTGCAAAGAACATCAGAGGCACACTAGATTAAGACAGGTGACCAAGTCAGCCATTGCTGAACACTGTCTAGAACTAGACCATGCCATGAAGTATGAGGATACCAAGATTCCAGCACAAACACCCAGATTTTGGGACAGTGTTATAAGAGAATCGATAGAAATTAAAATGGCTGACGATCTTATGAATCGTGGCACAGGGTACCAGCTAAGCAGAGCCTGGGATCCGGCTCTGGAATTGTTAAAGGAGCAACGGGGCCAGCTGCAACACTACACAAACAGAAGAACCAGAGACATGGAGATGGAAAACGAGCCCCTGACGGACTGCCAGGTGCACCAGACCGAAGATGGAACACCCAGAAGTGGGACTGGTGGGCGCGGACGGCGGAGGGAACATCCAGAGCCGCAGCAGACGAAAAACGGGGCGGCAACGCTCCAACAGGTCGTGGTGAGCGGGAGCGGACCGCAGGGGGAACGCTTGGTACCCCAGACCGTAGATGAAACCCCCAGGAGCGGGTTTGGTGGGCGCGGATCGCAGAGGGAACACCTAGAACCGCAGCGAACGGAAAACGGAGCAGCAACGCTCCAGCAGGTCGCAGGAAATGGGCGCGGACCACAGAGGAAGCGCCTGCAGCCGTTGGTGGAGGGGGAAGGCCATAGGCATAAATACTGGACCAGGTCCACTCGAGGAGCAGTCACAGCTCGCACCTGATGAAGGTTACGAGCTACGTGACCGAAATATCGTGCATGTACGACGCTGATATCCGGCAGAACACCCAACAACCCAAGATGTCATTAGATCGCCGGGAAAGGCCGAAGAGTTACAGTAAATACATTGTATATGTTAGTCTTATACGTATTGGTTTGAGCACAATATTTGTTGACATCATGAGCAGATTTAGCAATACGACAAGTACAACTGTCGCCATATTGGACGTATGTTCCTTTCTATGCTAAAATACTTTTTAAGACCATACCTGCAGTCATTAACAGCGTGATGTATTCGACCGATGACTGCCACAATGAAAGTAATTACTAGCCAGGCCCCTACCTATAGTCGCATACTAATCTTCATCCTCATATCCCTTCAATAAAAGGAACGATAGAATATGGACTTTCGGATCTGCAATATCTAAATTTTAATACCAGTAAGACGTGTGTGCTTATCTTTGTGTTTTTCTCAAATACCGTTTCTCGCACAGTAGATGCGGAATGCTAGCTTGAAGAGTATCTCCTATACATAGTGTCATGGTGTTAAGAATTATACAATGAGATACCCTCATTACAGCAGAATTCTTTTCCGTTTATTTCTACTGGACGAAAAGTCATAAGGTCTACTTGCAAAATGAAATGCGATGAGATGATGCTACGATCAACCCCGTGCCTCTCATGTCTAAATATTCGCAGGATCATTAACACTTTAAATTAAACGTATAAAATGCTTTTCTTTTCAAAATACCTCTGCCGTTTGTCGTCGTCCATAGTAAGACTGGTCGTTAAGCTCCTATTTTCAGCCTGAGTTTCCTGCGTTAAGGCTCCACTGTACTGAAGCACGGAGCTTAACTGATTATTGTTACGGAATGTTAGATTTTTTGACGTTCATCGTATACCCTTTCACTACTTCAAATGTCGTCTTTTACAACAGAAATAAAAAGCTCTATTACTTTTTGAAAATAAAGGAATGAACCGAGAATTAATTAATCAACTTATATTAATTATCCACTTTCTCTAAATTAAAATATTCGGTTTTCCATTATACATTTTTCTTCTCTTCGTTTAGAACATCGCAGTTGTTTTATTTGCATCGTGTACCGATTTCCGTGAGAGAGTTATTATAATTCATCACGAAATATTAATTCCGTTATGATCCTATATAGAAAAGATACACAGGGGTAAGAAATTCCTTCCATTGACCTGTTTTGTTTTTTCTCAGTAACAATAAATATGAGTATATGTTTCAGTTATTAGTTGGTCCCCACCCTTCTCTCCCTCCGCCCTCCCTCACGCTCTTTCTCTCTCTCTCTCTCTCTCTCTCTCTCTCTCTCTCTCTCTCTCTCTCTCTCTCTGACTCGTTACACATCATAATGTGATATCGCAAGGGTAATTTATAGAACATGCAAAAAATTGAGGTATTATTATTCTTTAGGGTATCTGTATTCCAACAGAAAGCTCTCCATCGTGTCCTGTTCCGAGCATCTTCCGTCATCTGTTTATGCTGTCGTTCTCTTCCAATGTCGTCCATCATTCCAATTCTCTTCCTGCCGCTTACTCCCACTTTTCCTAACATAATTATTTTTTGTAGACAATTCCTACACAGTTTACATCCCAGTTTAGGCTGTTTCCTTTTTTTGATCATTTCCAGTAACCTTTTTTCTTCAACCATTTTCCTCATGATTTCTTCGTTCTTAAGACTGTCAGTACACTTTCATTTTAACCATTTTATCCCATAGCCCAATTTCAAAACTTCTATAGATCTTCCCTCTTTGTTTTTAACTCTCCATTATTCACTGCTGTAAAACACTAAACTCCACACATAATATTTAGCAGTTTCTTTCCCTCAGCTCCATTGGAATTCTTCTATATGTTAGTAGCTGCTTCGCCTTTACAAACTCTCTCTTTCCCAAAGATATCCTTCTCCTCATTATTTCTGTACAATTTCCGTTCCATGTTATTAAACTTTCGAGAGACATGTAGGATTTTACTCATTCTGTCTTTTTTTTTAGCTAAGCATATGTTAATTAGAGCTTCACTTTGCTGATTCTCGGGACTCTTGTCTTTCCTATATTTACCTCCACTCCATACTCGTGCCCCCATCTTACATTACTCTTCAGCATATGTTACAGTATCTCCTCTTCGGATTCCACGAGCTTGACTTGATCATCCGCGTATTTTGTAGTCTCCATCATTTCTTCCCTAATTACAGTGCCTCTTTGATCCTCTATGGCTTTAATTCTCAGTCCTTCTCCACATATGCTGAAAGCTTCAATCACAATGAACATCCAGTGTGTAACGCCGGAAATGTATATCCTCCTATTTCCATCTATTGTACTATAAAATTTTTCCTTATTTTGTTACCTGAAGATATGACATTTCTGTGTCTTTATGTATTGTAATTGTTTTAATATATATATATATATATACGTATATATATATATATATATATATATATATATATATGCATTTATGTCGATGTATAATTGGTTTGTTTTGTAAATATTATTTGTATTTTTACGCTGGGTCTGGCCTAGGGAAAACTATGCTATCGAACGATTACATCGATAGGTCGTGCGGAGAACCAAAGTGTTTAGGATCTTTGGTAGTGTTAACTTTGCCGCGTGGAGGGCGGGCAGAGTGGGTCTGGCTGAAGTAGGGAAGTGGAGCAGCTGTGTTGTGTGACACTTCCGCGAGTTGCCACGCTTTCGGGGTTTGGCAGCATGTAATTGCGCTCAACTTGCTATGATAGTTTCTGACACGGTGTCGCGGACGGGAAGCATTAGCTGGCGCACATCAAGAGCCCGTTTCGCCTGGTGACAGAGTGGAGAAGAAGGCGCGCCAACATCCAGCTTCTGCAACAGCGACGGCCGACAATGAGTGACTGTCGCCACCTCCTCGACCGACGACTTCAAAACTTCAATCAACCAACAAGGAAGACTGGGAGCACGTAAAGTTTTAGAACTGTATGGCAGACCTCAGCTTTTAAAAGTGTTCCATTTGCCTCATAAAGTTACAGCAACTTAGCATGAACCTTTGTTGCTCATTGTACTAATTGCATTACCAAGCAGGGTCCCTTCCTTTTCTGGGATGAACCCGAGTGTCGTTGAAATTCATACGCCAGCATTAAAGTAATATCATTCCATTTCACTGCTTTAATTTCAAAGTTCAGTTAAAGTATTCATAGCTGGCTACAATATTTAGATTAAACAAGCACAGATTAAGAGTGCGAGTTTTGTTACCATATTTTAGCTTACCTGTGACTGCAGCTCAGCTTGGTATGTACTAAATTTTACTATTGTTAATTGTTCAGAATCATTTAATTCAAGTTCCAAGTTAAATCTCTTATTTCTAAATTGCGTAGATTCAAGTAGCTTTTGAAATGATTGTTGAGGTAGCCCAGACTAACCTTATTTTATTGAATTTCGTAGTGCTTCAGAAACAAAGTTCACTATTAATTTCAGTCACTGAATTAACTTTCAATTTTCCGGTTTTATTAATTTTTTTGCTAAATTAAGTCCGAGTGTAGCGAAATTTATTACTTCTGACAAACATTCAGTTTTCGCACAACACATGTCAACCATCAGTTGCCACGCTTTTAGTGCTAATTATATGTGCAATAACCATTCTTTTTCAGTTATTATTGTAGTTGTCCATAGGACTGGCGACTGTAATTTTCCCCAAATCTCAAATATCTAATTAACGCCATATAATTGTTAACGTAACGGCCGCACATTTACTTTCTTTATTAACTTTACTCCTTTTCAAAATTAATTTCCACCAGTTTCATTTGCATTTTTCCTTTCATTTAGATGTAACCCCTTTCCTCCCTCTTTACCGACAGATTAACTTCGGTGACGATTGATTTTCCCAAATTTCCATTAGGTACACACGGTTTAATTTTTCACTGTCATTAAGGTCGATAAGTGAGGGGGAGGTTACAAGTGCTCATTTTTTCCATCTTCGCATTCCTGACTTTTTTACTTTTTCTTTCTCTACATCTCCTTTATTATCCTTCTGGCTTTCCAGTTTATACCAACATCTTTTAAAATTCACACCAGTATGCTCTAGTTGAGTCTGTCGAATGCTTTCTTCTAGTCGATAAAACAAATTTAAACCTTCGTATTCATTTCTGTCATTCTTTCTGCGACTCTCCTCAGTCAACCAATAACATCTAGTTCCTTTACCCTTTATGAATCCGAATTGGTCTACCGTTTCCTCAATTTTCTTTTCAATTCTCCTTAGTGTGACTCTCGCCAGAGCGTAAGGGGTCAAAAGCATATCTCTTTCGTACGAATGTCAGTAATATGTGCTCATGCTGTGTAATTTTACGCCTTTGTTGTTAAGGATAATTGTGAAAATAGATGTAAGGTGCTCTGAATGAAACGCAGGGTACTGGCGTGTAGTCCGATGACCTGTAACTAAACGTCACATTATCTCCTCTTTGTTTGCATATACTGCTGAAGCAAAGGTCATTTACTATCGTGATTTAAACGGTTATATCTGGAGTCAACGTTGTATTATCAGTGATAGCTAGCTCTTCTCTGAAAGCAGTTGTACCTGGCGATACGGAACTGCACGCGTATTAGAACAATCCAAGCCGTAATACGGATGATGTCGTAGCTAAAACGCGGAGTTATACTCTAACATTTCTGTTGGCGTAGCAGTTTGTGGAAACTCTCCGAAATCTGTTCATTGATCAGTACCCATCATAAGAGCTAATACGCTTTAGTTTTATCTTCAAGAAAGTTGAGATTGGATAGCTAATATGATAAAATTTCACCATTCTCCATTTTTCTATTCGTCGAGATACTAACTTGTGAAAGTTTTGAGCCACCGGGCTTCTGGCTGGTTTAATGCGTCACGAATTCCTCTCCTGTGCCAACCTCTTCATCTTATAGTAGCATTTGCAAACTACGTCCTGAGTTATTTGCCGGATGGATTCCAACCTCTGTCTTCCTCTGCACTTTTTACCCTCTACAGCTCCCTCTAGTACTATGGAAGTTATCGCGTGATGTCTTAACAGGTGTCCTACGACCCTGCCCCTTCTTCTTCTTATCAGTGTTTTCAATATATTGCTTTCCTCGCCTAGTCTACAGAAAACCTCCTCATCCCTTACCTTATCAGTCCACCCAATTCTCAACATTCTTCTGCAGCAAATGCTTCGATTCTCTTCTCTTCCGGTTTTCCCGCGGTCCATATTTCACTACCATACAATGTCACAGTCAATGTCAAACTCACAGCTGCAAAATACTAACGCAAGATCTTTACAGACGAATGGAAAAACTGGTAGAAGCCGACCTCGGGGAAGATGAGTTTGGATTCCGTAGAAATATTGGAACACGTGAGGCAATACTGACCCTACGACTTATCTTAGAAAATAGACTAAGGAGAGGCAAACCTACGTTCCTAACATTTGTAGACTTACAGAAAGCTTTTGACAATGTTGACTGGAATACTCTCTTTCAAATTCTGAAGGTAGCAGGGGTAGAATAGAGGGAGCGAAAGGCTATTTACAATTTGTACAGAAACTAGATGGCAGTTATAAGAGTCGAGGGACATGAAAGGGGAGCAGTGGTTGGGAAGGGAGTGAGACATGGTTGTGGCCTCTCCCCGATGTTATTCAATCTGTATATCGAGCAAGCAGTGAAGGAAACAAAAGAAAAATTCCGAGTAGGTATTAAAATTCATGGAGAAGAAATAAAAACTTTGAGGTTCGCCGATGACATTGTAATTCTGTCAGAGACAGCAAAGGACTTGGAAGAGCAGTTGAACGGAATGGACAGTGTCTTGCAAGGAGGGTATAAGATGAACATCAACAAAAGGAAAACGAGGATAATGGAATGTAGTCGAATTAAATCGGGTGATGCTGGGGGAATTAGATTATGAAATGAGACACTTAAAGTAGTAAGGGAGTTTTGCTATTTGGGGAGCAAAATAACTGATGATGGTCGATGGAGAGAGGATATAAAATGTAGGCTGGCAATGGCAAGGAAAGCGTTTCTGAAGAAGAGAAATTTGTTAACATCGAATATAGACTTAAGTGTCAGGAAGCCGTTTCTGAAAGTATTTGTATGAAGTGTAGCCATGTATGGAAGTGAAACACGGACGATAAATAATTTAGACAAGAAGAGAAGAGAAGCTTTCGAAATGTGGTGCTACAGAAGAATGCTGAAGATTAGATGGGTAGATCACGTAACTAATGTGGAGGTATTGAATAGAATTGGGGAGAAGAGGAACTTGTGGCACAACTTGACTAGAAGAAGGGATCGGTTGGTAGGACATGTTCTGAGGCATCAAGGGATCACCAATTTAGTATTGGACGGCAGTGTGGAGGGTAAAAATCGTTGAGGGAGACCAAGAGATGAATACACTAAGCAGATTCAGAAGGATGTAGATTGCAGTAAGTACGGGGAGATGAAGAAGCTTGCATAGAATAGAGTAGTATGGAGAGCTGCATCAAACCAGTCTCAGGACTGAAGACCACAACAAACAACAACAACAACAACAATCTTGTGCTCCAAACGTACGTTCTCAGAAATTTCTTCCTCAATTTGAGGCCTATATTTGATACGAGTATATATCACTTGCCCAGGAATGCCCTTTTCGCCAGAGCTAGCCTGCTTTTCGTGTCCTCCTTGCCCCGTCTGCCATGGGTTATTTTCTTGCCTAGGTAGCAGTAATCCTTAATTTCATCTACTTCATCATCACCAATCCTGATGTTAAGTTTCACTGTATAAATATACAATTAAAAAGTAAGTCGAAGGTAGAATTAACTTGACACGGTGAGGTATCAAAAGCAAATCGGACTGTAGTGCTGCTCTCTTATATTATTACTCGCATGTCCCGGTCATATTTTCCTCAGATTTTTAGGATTTAAACTCCGTGGCTACACCATTGTCAGGGCAGATAATCGTGGCACGGACACATAGCGCGCTGCCTGCCCTGGCGCTGTTATCGTGTTAGCCTCGGAGCCACGCGCGCAAGCTTAACGGCCGCCACCGACAGCCGACAGCGCTCCGTAATATCTCTGACACGGCCAGGCTCCGCAGCGGTCCCGCGCAGCTGCCGAACAAAACGACCCGATACGGTTCAACAAAAGCAGCGGGTTATTCGATTGTCTGCGTGCCACCCACATCTCTGGCCGTCCGGGCCCCGTAACTGTATTAACCCGAAAACGTAAGCCTTTTTTTTCACTCCGAAGCAATAAAACACCGCAACTGAATATTGCAACCACGTAGTCGGCTGCAGACTCAGCGTATAGGAATTTATTTTACCGATTACTAGAGAGAGAGAGAGAGAGAGAGAGAGAGAGAGAGAGAGAGAGAGATCAGTTGTGTAACATGCGTAAATAACCATGTTACACTGTTTTATATAATAATTGTCAAGAGATTTCTGATTTCTTATGTGAGAATGGGTTCCGGTTGCTAATGACACTCAAATTAATAGCAATAACCTGGTATTACCAAATAACTAAAACCATAAAACAACGATATTTCAACCAGTATATCTTGTATTTTCTAATTACTCCAGTTTCAAAAGCAAATTATTTTTACAATAGAATCTTATTGGCTGTGTTAACTCATTATGGCTGTTTCAAATGGCTCTGAGCATTATGGGACTTAACTTCTGTGGTCATCAGTTCCCCGCCGACCGAATTGGCCGTGCGGTTAAAGGCGCTGCAGTCTGGAACCGCAAGACCGCTACGGTCGCAGGTTCGAATCCTGCCTCGGGCATGGATGTTTGTGATGTCCTTAGGTTAGTTAGGTTTAACTAGTTCTAAGCTCTAGGGGACTAATGACCTCAGCAGTTGAGTCCCATAGTGCTCAGAGCCTCATCAGATCCCTAGAACTTAGAACTACTTAAACCTAACTAACCTAAGGACATCACACACTTCCATGCCCGAGGCAGGATTCGAACCTGCGACCGTAGCGGTCGCGCGGGTCCAGACTGTAGCGCCTGGAACCGCTCGGCCACACCGGCCGTTGTTAACTCATTAAAAATGTGTGAATTCCTAAGTGACCAAACTAGACTTACACACTATTTAAACTAACTTATGCTAAGAACAACACACATACCCGCGCCCTAGGGAGGACCCGAACCTCCTGCGGGAGTGGCCCCACAATCCGTGACATGATGCCTCTAACCGTGCGCCCATTCCGTGCGCCGTTAACTGATTATTCAGTAACCGAAACACTGATACTAAACAACTCCCACAGCAGTATTAGCCGATCAGCCTCTTCTCCTCAGGAGACGACCACCATAACTCATTTATTAGGCTGCTAATCGGTGATTAATAATATCGAAACCTCTCGGAAGTGTTTCGGGATTCACAGAACCACTTTGACACTTTTGCTCTACCGTTCCAGTGTCGAACAGTACGTGTGGAAAACGAACACCTAAATCTTTTCTTGCGAGCCCTGATTTATTTTCTTTTGTCACGATGTCCATTTCTCCTTAAAAAAATGGTTCAAATGCCTCTGAGCACTATGGGACTTACCATCTGAGGTCATCAGTCCCCTTGAACTTGAACTATTTAAACCTAACTGCCCTTAGGACATCACACACATCCATGCCCGAGGCAGCATTCGAACCTGCGACCGTAGCAGTCGCGCGGTTTCGGACTGAAGCGCCTAGAACCGCTCGGTCAAAACGGCCGGCGAGCACGGACAAGCGTAGTGTCAGCAACCCCTTTATAGATCTGTTGTACCTCAAACTATTCTGTCAGTAAAACGTAGTACTTCACCTTTTCGACAACATTTTCTGTGTGATCGTTCCAATTTAAGTTGTTGGTAATTGTAATGTATAGGTACTTGGCTGAACCGACAGCAATCAGATTTGCGTGATTTATCGTATAACCGAGATTAAACGAATATCTTTTAGTACTTATTTGTATGGCCTCATATAGATATCTTGTCTGAAACATTTTGCAACAGGTTTTTATTTTCTGATGGCTTAACTAGACAGTAAATGCAGCATTATCAGCGAGCCATCTAACCGGGCTGTTCACATTGTCGTCCAAATCGTTTTTATAGATTCGAAACAGCAAAGGGCTTATAACACTTTCTTGGGTTTACTATGAACTATGTCCTTTCTGGCAGGAAACCACGAATCCAGTCGCACAACTGAGACGATATGCCATAGGCGTGCAGTTTGGTTAAGAGCCACTTCTGAGGAACTGTGTTAAAAGCCTCCTGGCAATGCAGAAATGTGGAATCAGTTTGAGATCTCCTGCCGATAGCACTCTTTACTTCTTTTGAATAAGGGGCCAGTTGCGCTTCACAAGAACGATATTTTGTGAGTTCATTATGACTATGTGTCAAAAGATCGTTTCCTTTTCAGTAGTAGTAGTAATAGTAGTACAGTAGTAATGAGTTGTTACCCTGAAAAGGGAAACAGCTGGGGCGGAGCACCTACGTGTTTTCGCCTATGAACAGGTTGGGGAGGTAGTAACAGTGTACACTCCGGTATTCTTGCTACTAGGACCTGTCACACGCTACACGTCTGCACGCCAGTGCCCTGTATTACACAAAAACTGTTTGTCTGAGAATACAGTTTGTTTGATAATACTTGTTGGACACTATCCCTTTGCCAAAATTTATTCACAGTGTTATGTATATGAATCCACGTTCTGTCTAAATAAACCACTAGACACGTCAACTTTTATGCTTCACCTTCCCGTAAGAAGCTAACGGCTTTTTTTTAAAAAAGAAAAAAACTGAAGTCTTGTTCGCACATAATTACTAGTTTACTCTGGTGCTTTTTAAAACAAGATAGCTTTGACGCCCAACAATGTGCTACGGAAGATGTGCAGCTTTTGCGTAATCAGTACTTCCCTTTATTTTTTTATAGTATCGCAGAAACACATTCTTCCATATCATGAATAGGGTATTTATTGCGTGAGTTTTCTTCTTATTCTTCTCTGCCGTAGATGCTTCAGTCCCATTGATGGTAGTGTTCTCGCTTCCCACGCCCGGGTTCCCGGGTTCGATTCCCGGCGGGGTCAGGGATTTTCTCTGCCTCGTGATAGCTGGGTGTTGTGTGCTGTCCTTAGGTTAGTTAGGTTTAAGTAGTTCTAAGTTCTAGGGGACTGATGACCATAGATGTTAAGTCCCATAGTGCTCAGAGCCATTTGAACCATTTTTTAGTCCCATTGATGTCAGCACAGAGCCCTTCCCATTTTGCTTGCATATTCCTTCACATTCTCCGAGTACAATGTTATTTCTTTTTCCTTTTCGTTACCACTGAATTCCTTCACCTTAAAAGAAATTCATAGCGTGTAGCGCATTTTTCGTTATCACTTCCCGTGCTTTCAACGACGAGGTAACGATGCCCCGTAATATGAACTGGAATGTGGCTGTACCTAGTTTCCGAAGCAGCCGAGTTTACAGTTCGCTTTCTCGAGTTCAATGGCTGTTGAGATTGTTGCCATTGTACTATACAGTACTTATTGTTAAATGTTGATATCCCATTTCCACGATCCTAACTGTGTTCTCTCTCTCTCTCTCTCTCTCTCTCTCTCTCTCTCTCTCTCTCTCTCTTGCTCGCGTTGGTAATATTCGTAATAGTACCGTCGTCTATTCATCGCACGACCAAGTACATCTGTTTAAGTACCACGACACAACACTAAACTCAGATTAGAAAAAAAAAGAAAAATCTTGCTAATATGAAGCGTTGAAGCAATCATTTTTATGTGTATGACATTCAGCTGGAGGAGAGAGAATAATAGTACCTTTCGTCACAAAGTATGTAATGGGTATTAAGTGGACAAATGAAGAAGTCCGTACTCCCCTTGCCGCAGTGGCAACACCGGTTCCCGTCAGATCGCCAAAGCTAAGCGCTGTCTGGGTGGGCTAGCACTTGGATGGGTGACCATCCGGTCGACCGAGCGTTGTTTGGAAGCGGGGTACACTCAGCCCTTGTGAGATAAAACTGAGGAGCTACATGACTGAGAAGTTGCGGCTCCGGTCTCGTAAACCGACATACGGGTAGAAGAACGGTGTGCTGATCACATGCCCCTCCATATCCGCATCCAGTGACGCCTGTGAGCTGAGGATGACACGGCGGCCGGTTGGTACCGTTGGGCCTTCATGGCTTGATCGGACGGAATTTTTTAGTTTTTAATTTTCTTCAAACGGTATTCCTCAACCAACTCCATTTCCAAACATTTGTTCAAATGGAAAGGAACTACTGATTAACACAGTGGATTCATACCAGGAGGATTGAATGAGATCGCGCAATGTTTAACAGTGAACGCACAATTGTGAAGATTTGGTTTTGTGTACTCTTTTCGTGTCATTCATAAATAATTTCAGACGAATGTCGTTGCCGGCCGAAGTGGCCGCGCGGTTCTGGCGCTGCAGTCTGGAACCGCGAGACCGCTCCGGTCGCAGGTTCGAATCCTGTCTCGGGCATGGATGTGTGTAATGTCCTTAGGTTAGTTAGGTTTAACTAGTTCTAAGTTCTAGGGGACTAATGACCTCAGCAGTTGAGTCCCATAGTGCTCAGAGCCATTTGAACCATTTGAACGAATGTCGTTGTTATTGTCTGAAATGGCTACGACACCTTCCTTCCGCCATTCTTTCAAACTGAGCTGCTGCTTCGCCGCTAATGACCTTGCATGTAACGATACCCTAAATCCGCTTAAGACTCCCGCTAGTCATGTTGCTTTTATATTTTTCCACGGATTACCTCGATCACGTCAGAGTTCATTAACAGCGCTCTAGTCCTTCCCCAGTCGTTCCCAAACTAATTTAAAATTCCATTTCTAGTTACCTCGATCTTAGGATCCTTTACTAATTGCGCTACCTACGTCGACATCTAAACTGCACAAGCCATTTTACGGTGTGGGACGAATAGTACTTCCGGCGTCACCATTTTTCCTCCTCTCTCTCCCTCTTCCGCTCGCGAATGGTGCGTGGGAAGAATTGAGTGTCAGTAAATCTCCGTATTAGCTCCTGCTTTCCAAATTTTCCGGCTGTGGTCATTAGTGAGAAGCATGTGGGAGGAAGTAATATGCTGTACGTCTCTTTTTGGAACGTACATACAGTACTTGAAATGTTAGCAATGAAGTTCTCCGTAATGCACAGTGCCTCTGTTGTAGCGTCTGCCGCTGGAGTTTAATGAGCATATCCAATGCTTTCGTGCTGGCTAAACGATTCTGTGACGAAACGTGTCTCCCTTCATCAGATATTCTCAAAGCAAGATGGGAAAGATCCCAGATTGATCAGAAGCACTCGTGAATTAGTCGATCGAATGTTTTGTAAGCTCATTTCTTTTGTGGGTGAATAACATTTTCTTAAAATTCTTCCAATGAATCTCAGCCTGCCGTCTGCTTTTTCGACAATACCTTAAATTTATGCACGTTCAGAGTCAACTGACAGCACCTGCACTAATCTTTGGTCTTTCTGCATTTCACTATCGTTTCGTGGCGTTTCAACCTTCCTAACAAGTAACGGCTTCGTGGACGGCCACCCCAACGGAGATTTCGGCATTATGCACATCAACATTTATACGTATTGTAAACAGAACTCTCCTTTGGTGAACTCTCAAAGTTGACTTTTACGGAGGAATTTTCTTCGGAAATGGCGTAGTGTATGAATACAGATAATGCTGAAATAATTCGCCGTCACTGATACACACTATAATTATAATTATAATAATTATTTCATGAAGCTCGCAAGCCTGGTGCAAGTCTTTCAATTAGACACCACTTCGGCGTCTTGCGTGTCCCTACCGCACCCCACTTATCCAACAAGGAAAAGGGAGCCTACGGTTTAACGTGCAATCCGAACCACGTGACGTTTCTAGCGACTCGACTTATCGTTGAGAGGAGAAAGCTAGGTAAAACGAAGACTGAAAAATCCAAGATCCGACAGGGATTCGATTACGTGACCTCTTGGTTTCTAGCTATGCGCTTTACCGCTTTTTTATTCTATCCATTTTTTGAGAGGTTTCGTCAAGTGACACTAATTCCTTTTTTCTCAATACCCTGAAATAAGTAAAACATCCGTTTTTCGAATTTTTTTAATTTTTTAAATTCTTTTGTTTTGTAATGTCAGGATCAACTACACGTGGAGGAGATAAGATGGGCAGGGGTCGAATCCCGATGCCTGGCCACGATGCCTCCACACTTCCATCGCTGAGCCGTCGCTAGGACACCAGACCCGACTGATATACACTGATGAGCATAAACGTTATGACCACATACTTAATACTGTCTTGGTCCACCTCTGCAACATAATACAGCGGCGATTCTGCGTGTCACCTATATGACGAGACCTTTCTGTGTATCGGAGGTTTACGTCACCAGTTGCCTTCGCACAGGTCATGCCTCTCCCGTAAATTGAGGGACGGTGGTTTGAGTGCGCGGAGGTGGCATCCGGTAGTCTCCTATCTATTTTCTATCGGGTTCAGGTCAGGCAAATTCCACGGCCAAGAACTCACCGCGAGTTGTCTATTGCGCTCCTCCAAACACTGCAGCATTATTCTGGCCTTATGACACGCACAGTTATCTTGCGGGATGGTGCGATCGCTGTGAGGAAAGACGTTAAGCATGAAGAGTTACAGGTGGTGCGCAATAATGTCCACGTAGTCCACAGCTGTCAGGCTGCCTTAGATTACTATCATATGCCACACGGAAGCCAACATAACTCTTCCTCACAGTATAAAAGTGGCATCAACGCTAGCCTTCTTTGCGCAGTGCATGTTTCGAGGAGCTGTTCGCCTAGACGACCGCCTATTGGGACACGACTGGTGTAACAAGAAGTGTGATTCATCCGAGCAAGCGAAACGTTTCCACTGATCCACTGTCCAATCTCTATGATCCCTTGCACCCTGAAGTCATAATAGACGATGTAGTTGGGTCGACATTGGAACACGTACGGGTCATCTGCTGTGGAGCTGCATCTTCAGCAGTGTGTGTTGCACGATATGCCCAGAAACACTTGGTCTTGGATCATCATGGTATTCTGTCGTCATATCTGCCATCGGATCGCCGTCTATTCTTCTTTACAGAGAGGGCATGTTTACCAACTCATAGATTTGTGATCAGGCGTGTTCGTCCAACAACTTGTTATCTACTCGTAGTTTCACCGTCTTTCAACCACTTTTTAGTGATGATGCTCACGACAGCATCCGATCAGCCGAGCCGTTTACCGGGTATTCGTTCCTAGACGCCGCGCGATAACACTCTGCCCTTTGTCTAAGTAGTTTGTCAGTGGACTTCCTCATATATTGCCCGTATCGTCGCTAGAGTGATTCCCCATTGTCCGCAGCTCGTGATCGTGCGGTAGCGTTCTCGCTTCCCACGCCCGGGTTCCTGGGTTCGATTCCCGGCGGGGTCAGGGATTTTCTCTGCCTCGTTCAAATGGCTCTGAGCACTATGGGACTTAACAGCTGTGGTCATCAGTCCCCTAGAACTTAGAACTACTTAAACCTAACTAACCTAAGGACATCACACACATCCATGCCCGAGGCAGGATTCGAACCTGCGACCGTAGCAGTCGCACGGTTCCGGACTGCGCGCCTAGAACCGCGAGACCACCGCGGCCGGCCTCTGCCTCGTGATGACTGGGTGTTGTGTGATGTCCGTAGGTTAGTTAGGTTTAAGTAGTTCTAAGTTCTAGGGGACTGATGACCATAGCTGTTAAGTCCCATAGTGCTCAGAGCCATTTGAACCATTTGATTCCCCATTCGTCTTTACTCCGTTTCCGCTTAAGCGCCCACGGTACCACCAAGCAGCATTCAAATCTCGCGGCAGGCAGTGGTCCTAATTTCTTTAGACCATTATTCTATACCTATAACTTTGTGCATCTCTCTGATGGCCCTTCTTGAAAATGAGAGTAATCTCTGCTTTTCTTTTTAGTGCCTATGTTGGTCGCTCCAGCGACCTACGGAAACAATGAAGAAGGTTGTACTTAGTAATTTAACCAATAAATTCGGGTACATTATGTTGACTAAGGAAAAATCGCGTACAGGGTCCCCTAAGGCTCAGTCTTAGGTCCGCTATTGTTCCTCATCGGATACATTATTTTGACTAGATAAAAATCGCGTGCAAGGTTCTCTAAGGCTCAGTCTTAGTTCCACTATCGTTCTTCATACGGTCTTTCGTCTAATTTACAACGAGCAGAATTAGTTCTTTCTGCAGGTGGCACTAGTATTGCAATCAAGCCAAGCACACGTACAGAAACAGAAGAAATAGTAAACAATGCTCTTTAAAGTATCATTGGTTTTGTGCGAATGGTCTCGCCTTCAGATTTAAAAAGACAAAAAGTATTCAGTTCTGCACATCTGTGGTTATTAAACTAATTATAAGTGTAACACACGGTGTGGAAATAATAAATAGGATTGAAATTTCAAAATTCTTACGTGTTCGTATTCACGAGAATTTAAAGTGGAACAAGCAACACTCCTGAAACTACTTAGTTCAGCTACCTTTGCAGTTTGAATACTTGCAAATTTTTTAGAGAGACAAATCAGTAAGTTGACACGTTTTGCATATTGTCATTCAATAATGTCATATGGAATTATGTTCTAGGTTAACTCATCTATAAGAAAGAAAGTCTTCATTGCTCAAAAACGTACTGTAAGAGTAATATGTGGTGAAGACCCACTATCATCTTGTAGACATCTGTTTGAGGAGTTGGGCATTCTGACTACTGATTCACAGTATATTTATTCCCTCATGATGTTCGTTGTGAATAATGCACTGTAGTTCAAGACGAACAATGATGTACATAATTACTATAACAGAAGGAAAAATGACGTTCATTACTCCAAATTAAGGTTGTCTTTAGCATGAAAAGGAGTACAAAATGATGCAACTAAAATTTTGATCACTTATCCATTGATGAAAATATCTGACAGATAGCTAAGTAAAATTTGGAAACAGTCTAAAACGTTTCTCCTTGACAACTCTTTATATTCTGTAGCAGAATTTCTATTACTCTATGTCTAACAGGTACTGTTTAGGAATTACTAAAACACATGTGTAGATATTGAAAAAAAAATTTATAAATGATCAGCATGTAGCCATGTTTAAACATTAATTTCAGATGTGTGTGTAAACTGGCCTTTTCCACATCGTTGCGATTTGTCGTGCAAATGATCCATGGAACAAGAAACTAACTAACTAACTACTTACAGAGGGGAAGAAAGTTTTTTTGGCTTAATCTGTGTGCGAGTATTATCATACAGGTATCTCATCTAGTCGAGTTAGTGAAGAAGAGCCGTGATCAGAGACAGCGTGGTTTAAATTTATTACTGGCCACATTCATGTAGGTTTTTTATGTTTTCCTTCAATCGTTGAAAGCAAATGCCGCAATAACATTTCCACAGGGAACAGCTACTTCCTTCCGTCATCGTTATTTAATTAAGGTAGTGCATCGTTTATAATGATCTTGACATCTATGAAGTATTCAACTTCAAGCTCTCTCCCTCCAACTATTTCTTTCTTTCTTCTACATCAATAACGCTTATCACGATCCCGTTCCTCGCTCTCCAGGTAAACTGGGGCATACTGTCTGCTTTCATAGGGGCATACTGTCTAGTTTTATAGGTTTACTTATGTTTACCATCCACTGGATTACGAGGACTAGAGGTCCAGAGAATTTGTTTCCTTGTCAGAGACAAAGTTTAATTTTAATATGATTTCTTGTAGAATCCAGTACTTCCTTAGCCTCTTGTCGATCGTTCATCACTGCCATCTTCTAATGGTAATAGAAGATAAAATAAATCTTATTAATACAATGCTGCTCGGTGTAATCCAGTGATATCCTTTTATTTTCTAGTAGCAAGAAGAACCCCCCACAAGTCTGAATTTCATAGAAGTGAAGTGAAACGGGAAGGAAAAAATTGGGCTTTAGCTACATGTCTACGACGAGGGCATTTCAGATGGAACACAATCTCAGACTGAACAAGTGCAGCGCAAGAACCCGGCCGTGCCCTTCACAAAGGAACGTTTCCGACATCCGACTAAAGTGGTTTATAGATACTACTAGACACTTAAACCCGTATGCACGCTCCTTCGATATCAAATCGTGTGAATTATTCATTACACCACGCTTATCTGTAATTATTATGTGAAGTAACAAGTTCAGAGACATTGTTATCATTTTTCAGTATCCTCAGCTCGTTTTCTGTACATTATTGGTAGAGAACAGCGCCAGTTGTATAGATTTAAAAGGAATGATGTTTTGCTTTAGTATTCCAAGCACGTTACACAGTACGTAATAAGTATCATACATCGAAGCGCCAAAGAACCTGGTAAAGGCATGCGTACGCAGATACAGAAATATGTAAACAGCTAGAATACCGCGCTGCGGTCGGCAACGGCTATATAAGACAGCAAGTGTCTGGCGCAGTTGTTAGATCGGTTACTGCTGCTACAATCGCAGATTATCAAGATTTAAGTAAGTTTGAACATGGTGTTATAGTCGGCGCACGAGAGATGCGATACAACCTCTCCGAGATAGCTATGAAGTGGGGATTTTCCCGTACGACCATTTCACGAGTGTACTGTGAATATCGGGAATCCAGTAAAACATCAAATCTTCGACATCACTGCGGCCGGAAAATGATCCTGCAAGAACGTGGCCAACGATGACTGACAAAAGTGCAACGCTTACGCAAATTGCTGAAGATTTCAGTGCTGGGCCACCAACAAGTGTCAGCATGCGAACCATTCAACGAAACATCATCGATATGGGCTTTCCGAACCGAAGGCCCACTCGTGTACCCTTAAAGACTGCACGACACAAAGCTTTACGCCTCGCGTTGGCCCCGTCAACACCGACATTGGACTGTTGATGATTCGAAACATGTTGCCTGGTCGGACGGGTCTCGTTTCTAATTGTATCGAGTGGATGGACGTGTACGGGTATGGAGATAACCTCATGAATCCATGGACCCTGCATGTCAGCAGAGGATTGTTGAAGCTGGTGGAGGCTCTGTAACGGTGTGGGGCGTGTGTAGTCGGAGTGATGTGGGACCCCTGATACGTCTGTATATGATCTCATACAGGTGACACGTACGTAAGCACCGCATCCATTCATGTCCATTGTGCATTCCGACGGGCTTGGGCAATTCCTGAAGGAGAATGAAACACCTCACAGGTCCAGAATTGCTACAGAGTTGCCCCAGGAATACTCTTCTGAGTTTAAACACTTACGCTGGCCATCAAACTCCCCAGATCTGAACATATCTGGGATGCCTTGCAAAGTGCTGTTCAGAAGAGATCTCCACGCCGTCGTACTCTCACGGATTTATGGACAGCTCTGCAGGACTGATGCAGTCAGTTCCCCCCAGAACTACTTCAGACATTAGTCTAGTCCATGCCACCTCGTGTTGCGGCGCTTCTGCGTTATCGTGGGGTCCCTACACGATATTCGTCAGGTGTAAGAGTTTCTTTGGTTCTTCAGTGTATTTACGAGCCGGCCATGGTGACCGAGCGGTTCTAGGCGCTTCAGTCCGGAACCGCGCGACTGCTACGGCCGCAGGTTCGAATTCTGCCTCGTGCACGGATGTGTGTGATGTCCTTAGGTTAGTTAGGTTTAAGTAGTTCTAAGTTCTAGGGGACTGATGACCTCAGATGTTAAGTCCCATAGAGCTCAGAGCCATTTGAACCATTTTGTGTTTCCGATGCCCGCCTTATCTAAAGACTCTAACGCACACTAGTATGTTGGCTTTCGAGTCGAAGCGAGCCTACTCCGTTGTGTCTCGCTATCCGTCTTCGCTGGAGAAACTATCTGAAAAATCAAGAATCGGTTAGCAACAATGCTCATGTTTTAACGTTTGATATGGATGTCTCTGAAGCTTCATTTGCATCAGAACGCGTACTCGATCACTGAAGGATGGCACTGTATGCAATACATTTTAACGGTGATTGAAGACGCCGATTGCGACATGCTGCTCTGGGGTAAAATAATACACTTTGTTATCAGTCATTCTCTGGCGCTTTGCCAAGATATCGGCGGAACGGTATGAGGTCACTGCGATTAGCTGTGGATCACTGACTTCCAATACTTGACCGTTCGCCACCGTAATATGATCCTGAAAGCTGTTATCTGCAACTATCTAAGGTGTAATTTAAAATCGTTGAAATATAAGACCGTGGCTGGATTCACTTAAGGTTGAAGTGACACGACACGAATTAACCGTCACTATGACAAGTTATATGGTGGGCACAAAAAACTAAAAACTACTAGTGGCGAGTGCTTATTCTCTGGGCAGAGCAGTTAATAATTCCTGGCTTGATTGCTCGGACACTAGACTGAAACTAAAAACTACTACTGGCGACTGCTTATCTGTGGGCAGAGCGGCTAATAATTCCTGGCTTGATTGCTCGGACACTAGACTTATTATTTTACAAGTTCATATTATTGTTGAAACTTGTCAAATTTTCCACTAACTTTGAAGCTTGGAATCAGCTGCTGGATTTGGTAAGAAAAAATCGTACAAAAATTGTTTGTGTTTTCAAAGGAACGTCCATAAACCGACGGTTCCTCTACAAGCCCATAAAGACGCACCGTAGAGAAAATCAAATGCAACGAACTGATTAGCTCCATTTGCCTAAGCAGAAGGAAGTTTGTATATGTTACCGGCCAAACCCGTTTTAGGATGAACTAGTTTCCCCTAGGACAAACTCGTTCATCCTGTTACCGATAGCATACAGCGGCTTAGTCTGGTTCGAATCGTTTTGCCGTAGGTAGAATTTACATGATTTAGGATAAACTGTTATGTCCTTGTCTGAATAATTTCAGCTAGTTTAAATCACCTATAAGCTTTTCAAAGTAAACTGAATAAATGTATGGAAACAAAATAGTAAATGTGATTCATTAAAGTTATTTATTAACTAATCAGTAATATCACGTCTATCACTAGATCAACTTACATATATCCATCCACAGAAATCACCTTACCCGCAATTTGCTTATTTATTTATTTTTGCAAGGTTTACATTGGTGGCACTTAGTATTGCAGAGTACTTTGTTTTTTTTACAATTGCATTTTTTTGTTGTACAGTTTTTCACGCAACTGCATTTCACGAAGCCTTGCCCTTATCAAACAGAATGTTTTGTGGCTGCAAGCCTTAAAGGTATTTCAATATTCTGGTTAATATCTCCCACATCTGAAAACTTCTGAATGCAGACGCCGAAATCAGTTGTAAGAAAATAAAAAAGAAGTTAAAACTAATATTTTTTATTAATTTGTTACAAAAAAATTATGGAACATTTTAATAAAATTATATCAGCAATAATGTTTTTAAAGTACCCCATGTATGTGCCGACTCTGTAGAGGCCGTCATCAGTCTTTTGAAGTATTGACAAACTGCCTACTGGCTTCTGTCTCGGGTTCTTCGGCCGACGTTCATCTAATGATTTTTCTGACGTTTCGCCAGCACGAGTGGCTAGCATTGTCAAAGCTTCACCCTCCATTGCCGGTGGTGAACTGGAGCCGAGCTCGCGGTCGCAGACTATATGTAGTTGGCGCGCCAACGTCCGCGGACTTCTCCGTGGTCATTTCCGGTGCGGTTCTCCTCTTGCTACCTGCGACGGTCGTTCGCTGCAGTACGGGAAGCCAGAATCCGTCGGCCGAAGAACCCGAGACAGAAGCCAGTAGGCAGTTTGTCAACAAGTGGCCACGAAAGCCTCAACAATTTTGAAGTATTACTCCAATTATGTTTCGAAGGTCACCTCTGCCTTTATCTCGTACATCTGGAATAGGTATGGTTACCTTGTCTCCCATGTTATCTGATGGATGGGATTTGTCAGAGGAAGCTTTCATTCTTTTAGCTTGTTTTTTTTTTTTAATTATCTTAATTATCTGTCGGAATTTTTCTACCATTGTGAATGTCGTTTTGTCAATTTTCACAATATTATCATCATCACTGTTCGTACTGTACAGTACTGCTATCATTATCGATTGCCTTCTTCAGGTCATCTTCATCCTGAATATCATTTATGATTTCTTGAGGTAACGAGGAAGTGGGAAGTCCTACTTTAGGTTCGATTCCGAATAATGCTTTGTAAGGTGATTGTTTTATGCCAGAGTGGTAAGCTCGATCTTTCATGAATTGGACATACCTTAATCCTTCCGACCACCTCCTCAAATTGTTGTCCTTTAACCAAGAACTTATATCTTCAATGTCTTGATTGGCACGTTCAACAGAACCCTGACTTTGGCTGTGCCTTGGTTTTCCATGCACAATTTTCAGTTCTGAACAAAGCTTCGCGAGTTCACTTAATAACAACATTGACAAATTCTCTGCCATCATACGACTGAAGAATGCACGGCGCCCCTACAGCTAGGAATGTCATTCAATTGATAAGCCACTTATTCGGCCCTCTTTGATGTTAACGCACGAAGGAGAACAAATTTTGTGAGATGGTCTTCGTATACTAGAATGAATTTTACATTCCCGCCTGGTTGTGTTTGGAGATCAATCAAATCGACTAGGCATCTGCTATTCATTTCCGAAAGGAGAATTGGCTTTGAAACTAGCCCTCTTTACTTTTTTGTCTTCTTTTGTTGACAAACCTCGGCTAAGATCCATCGCGACCACCATGACCCACAGCTACATGAGCTGCGTCAATGACATCATAAAGTTCATCAGCTGGAACAAAGTATTTTTTATTCCCTTCACACCATACAATGAATTTTTTGCACATCACCAATTTTCAAAATTTTCTTTTTTGTAATGATGATCTTTTTTCCAACTTTTCCGCGTCTTCTGCTTGTTTAACCAAATCCGCATATTCGTCTACTGACAACACATTATAATGAGAAGGCTTTTTGTTTTCATTCTGCAAAATTTCCTCCAGAAACTTTTCTCTCCACGGCTTTTGATTGGCTTGTCTACTACATGGAGGCTCATCCATGATGAAACGCCTCACAATAATTATACTAGGATTATAATAAAATCTTTTAAACGTAACCAGCAACTTAACACGCGCACTTGTCGATGCAAAATACCGCTCCAAACAAAGAACAGTGGGGGCGAAGAGCGGTTGAGATGCGCGAGGGGCGAGCCAGAGATGATTTGGGGATTCCCCGTTCGTACAGGCAGCGACATGCGTTTCGACTAGGCAAAATTAGTTCAGACTGGGACGTACCAGTTTATCCTAAAGCATGTAAATTCTAACTAGGATAAACCGATTCTATCTAGGCTAAACTGTTTTATCCTATAGGAAACAGGATGAACGAGTGTGAACTAGGTGAAACTAGTTCATCCTAAAATCGGGTTTGCCCGGTACATTTACCTTTGACCCTGCACTGTAGGATTTGACACTAAGACGATCCTTCTGCTGGGTATTCGAATAGTCCCTAGCCCAAGGGGTATCTGAAACACTTGACCCTCTCTTTCTATCAGCTACTCGTATAGAACCTGAGGAATGAGCCCGGAAAAATCTCTTTCCTTTTCGCGGCGTTTTGGAACCCATTAGGTAGCGCATGTTGTCGCGTGCCTACCTATTTCGCTGGCGTGCCAGACTTAGTTGATGTTTGTATGTCAGATAATCAGCGATCAAAGACTATCTATTAAACAGAAAGAGGTGTAATAAAATACTTTATGCAGCACATTAAAAGTAATACACCGATGAACCAAAACATTATGACCACTGACCGGAGTAGAGAAGAATGGGGAATCATTCTAGCGACGATAAGTGACTTTGGCCGGCCGGGGTGGAAGAGCTGTTCTAGGCGCTACAGTCTGGAACCGCGCGAACGCTACGGTCGCAGGTTCGAATCCTGCCTCGGGCATGGATGAGTGTGATGTCCTTAGGTTAGTTAGGTTTAAGTATTTCTAAGTTCTAGGGGACTGATGACCTCAGAAGTTAAGTCCCATAGTGCTCAGAGCCACTTGAACCATAAGTGACTTTGACAAAAGCCAGATTGTTGTGGAGCAGTGCCTGGGAGCGAGCATTTGGGAAACGGCGAAGCTCGCCGGCTGTTCTCGTGCTACTGTCGTGAGCTCCTATGGAAAGTGGTTGAAGAATGCAGAAACCGCGAGTAGCCGACAAGAAGTTGGGCGTCCGTACCTGATCACAGAATATAGAAATTGGAGCCTTGCCCGCTCTCTACAGCGGGATAGGCGGCGGTCTGTGGCATATCTGATGACTGAGTACAGCGCTTCTCTAGTGTCGATCTGAAACAGAAATAAAGAAAACTGATATTAGTGTGCTGGTAGGAAGGAGCTTACACTTGCTGCACGTGTGGTCTGTTGGTAACGTTACAACGTTGTATCGAGGCGTCGAGGTTTCGGATATTTAGTTTTTGTGACGTTCTAGATTTCTCAGAGCAGTCACTGGCCAATCGCATGAACCTGTCTCTGACGTAATGTATTTCAGCTGTCCCTGTAGCTGTTGTGTCGGCATCCACCCCATTCATTATATAACCCTCAGCCACACCATATACCGGAGCACTTAACACTCCCATTACAACTGTAAGTGGAACTGTTTCAAATTTTAAAATTTACAAGCTACATCACATCGAAGTAAACCAAAAGGACCTGCTGATGTGCCCATCAAAACTGTACCAGCAACATAATTCGCATCGCATCAGGCATTGTAGTAAAATGGTTCAAATGGCTCTGAGCACTATGGGACTCAACTGCTGAGGTCATTAGTCCCCTAGAACTTAGAACTAGTTAAACTCAACTAACCTAAGGACATCACAAACATCCATGCCCGAGACAGGATTCGAACCTGCGACCGTAGCGGTCTTGCGGTTCCAGACTGCAGCGCCTTTAACCGCACGGCCACTTCGGCCGGCATATTGTAGTAAATGTTTAAATTTTACCTAGTAGCATTATTTTTGAAGAAGAAAAAAATTTAAATGTTATTTTATATAACTACAGTTTTAAAGACTTCTATTGAATATCTGTGACAGTCACTAAATTCTTTGGGTTATACACACATAAAAAAAAATTGCATCATTCCGAAGATCGAGGTTGACTGTGGATATTGTATTACAGACACAGTTCATTTGACTGTTCAGAGATGTCACCAACCCCATCCCCCCCCCCCCCCCAAAAAAAAAAAAAAAGATGTAAACAACCATGCATGAGCAGCTCCTATTAGACGAAGGGGGTCCGACAACCGTTCAGTTAAAGTCATTCCGCCAGGGAAGAGGTACACGTCTCGTGTTGTCTGTAGTTCAACCATGCCTAGACGGTCAATACCGCGGTTCAATCGCGTCCGCATTGTTACTTTCCGCTAGGTAGGGCTCTCAGCAAACGAAGTGTCTTGGCGTCCCCGAGTGAACCAAAGCGATGTTGTTCGGAATTGGAGGAGATACAGACAGACAGAAACTGTCGATGACATGCCTCGCTCAGGCCGCCCAAGAGCTACTACTGTAGTGGATGACCGCTACCTACGATTAGGGCTCGGAGGAACCCTGACAGCAACGCCACCATGCTGAATAATGCTTTTCGTGCAGCCACAGGACGTCGTGTTACCACTCAAATTGTGCACAATAGGCTGCATGATGCGCAACTTCAGTCCAGACGTCCACGGAGAGGTGCATCTTTGCAACCACGACACCATGCAGCGCGGTACAGATGGGCCCAACAACATGCCGAATGGACCGCTCAGGACTGACATCACGTTCTCTTCACCGAGGAGTGTGGCATATGCCTTCAACCAGACAATTGTCTAAGACGTGTTTGGAGGCAACCCGGTCAGGCTGAACGCCTTAGACACACTGTCCAGCGAGTGCAGCATCGCATTCGGGAGAACGATGGTTCAATCCCGCGTCCGGCCACTCTGATTTAGGTTTTCCGTGATATCCCTAAATCGCTCCAGGCAAATGCTCGGATGGTTCCTTTGAAAGAGCACGGCCGACTTCCTTCCCTAATCCGATGAGACCGATGACCTCGCTGTTTGGTCTCTTCCCCCAAAACAATCCAATCCAATCCGAGAGCAGCAAAGTGCTGTTTTCGAATGACATTATGTGTGGCCGACGTATGCCGCTGGTGGTAATGGAAGGCGCCGTAACGGCTGTACGATACGTGAATGCCATCCTCCGATCGATTGTGCAACCATATCGGCAGCATATTGGCGAGGCATTCGTCTTCATGGACGACAATTCACTCCCCCATCGTGCACATCTTGTGAATGACTTCCTTCAGGATAACGACATCGCCCGACTAGAGTGGCCAGCATGTTCTCCAGACATGAACCCTATAGAATATGCCTGGGATAGATTGAAAAGGACTGTTGATGGACGACGTGACCCACCAACCACTCTGACGGATCTACGCCGAATCGCCGTTGAGAAATGGGACAATCTGGACCGACAGCGTGTATCTCTAGTAAAGTCTGTGTCCTTCGTTTTTCTCGGCCTTGGCGGGAAGTGTTGTTGTTTGACCGAGCGATGGAAAGACAATTGCGAAGAGAGATTTGTTTAGTTGTGGAACCTTTTGCGAGGCACATTTTGCGAGCTAATAATCTATGGATTTATGAATAGAGAAGATTCAGTGAGGAAACTAGTTAATTTGTTGTTAGTAAACCATTAAATTCCTCCATGAACCATGGACCTTGCCGGTCGTGGGGAGGCTTGCGTGCCTCAGCGTTACAGATGGCCGTACCGTAGGTGCAACCACAATGGAGGGGTATCTGTTACGAGGCCAGACAAACGTGTGGTTCCTGAAGAGGGGCAGCAGCCTTTTCAGTAGTTGCAGGGGCAACAGTCTGGATGATTGGCTCATCTGGCCTTGTAACACTAACCGAAACGGCCTTGCTGTGCTGGTACTGCGAACGGCTGAAAGCAAGGGGAAACTACAGCCGTAATTTTTCCCGAGGGCAGGCAGCTTTACTGTGTGGTTAAATGATGATGGCGTCCTCTTGGGTAAAATATTCCGGAGGTAAAATAGTCCCCCATTCGGATCTCCGTGCGGGGACTACTCAGGAGGACGTCGTTATCATGAGAAAGAAAACTGGCGCTCTACGGATCGGAGCGTGGAATGTCAGATCCCTTAATCGGGCAGGTAGGTTAGAAAATTTAAAAAGGGAAATGGATAGGTTGAAGCTAGATATAGTGGGAATTAGTGAAGTTCGGTGGCAGGAGGAACAAGACTTTTGGTCAGGTGAATACAGGGTTATAAATACAAAGTCAAATAGGGGTAATGCAAACAGAACACAGCATGTTGTTATCAATGAAGAGACGTCTACAGACGTTAAAGTAACCTCTGGCGTGCCACAGGGGAGTGTTATGGGACCATTGCTTTTCACAATATATATAAATGACCTAGTAGATAGTGTCGGAAGTTCCATGCGGCTTTTCGCGGATGATGCTGTAGTATACAGAGAAGTTGCTGCATTAGAAAATTGTAGCGAAATACAGGAAGATCTGCAGCGGATAGGCACTTGGTGCAGGGAGTGGCAACTGACCCTTAACATAGACAAATGTAATGTATTGCGAATACATAGAAAGAAGGATCCTTTATTGTATGATTATATGATAGCGGAACAAACACTGGTAGCAGTTACTTCCGTAAAATATCTGGGAGTATGCGTACGGAACGATTTGAAGTGGAATGATCATATAAAACTAATTGTTGGTAAGGCGGGTACCAGGTTGAGATTCATTGGGAGAGTGCTTAGAAAATGTAGTCCATCAACAAAGGAGGTGGCTTACAAAACACTCGTTCGACCTATACTTGAGTATTGCTCATCAGTGTGGGATCCGTACCAGGTCGGGTTGACGGAGGAGATAGAGAAGATCCAAAGAAGAGCGGCGCGTTTCGTCACTGGGTTATTTGGTAACCGTGATAGCGTTACGGAGATGTTTAATAAACTCAAGTGGCAGACTCTGCAAGAGAGGCGCTCTGCATCGCGGTGTAGCTTGCTCGCCAGGTTTCGAGAGGGTGCGTTTCTGGATGAGGTATCGAATATATTGCTTCCCCCTACTTATACTTCCCGAGGAGATCACGAATGTAAAATTAGAGAGATTAGAGCGCGCACGGAGGCTTTCAGACAGTCGTTCTTCCCGCGAACCATACGCGACTGGAACAGGAAAGGGAGGTAATGACAGTGGCACGTAAAGTGCCCTCCGCCACACACCGTTGGGTGGCTTGCGGAGTATCAATGTAGATGTAGATGTAGTATGTTTAATAACGAATGAAAATTGGAGTGCGGGTAAGCTACTACAAACAGCATCGTGGACGCATTATTGTGGCCAAGATAGACACGAAGCCCACGCCTACTACAGTAGTACAAGTTTATATGCCAACTAGCTCTGCAGTTGATGAAGAAATTGATGAAATATATGATGAGATAAAAGAAATTATTCTGGTAGTGAAGGGAGACGAAAATTTAATAGTCATGGGTGACTGGAATTCGAGAGTAGGAAAAGGGAGAGAAGGAACACAGTAGGTGAATATGAATTGGGGGTAAGAAATGAAAGAGGAAGCCGTCTTTTAGAATTTTGCACAGAGCATTTCTTAATCATAGCTAACACTTGGTTCAAGAATCATAAAAGAAGATTGTATACATGGAAGAATCCTGGAGGTACTAGAAGGTATCACATACATTATATAACGGTAAGACAGAGATTTAGGAACCAGGATTTAAATTGTAAAACATTTACAGGGGCAGATGTGGACTCTGACCACAATCTATTGGTTATGAACTGTAGATTAAAACTGAAGAAACTGCAAAAAGGTGGAAATTTAAGGAGATGGGGCCTGGATAAACTGACTAAACCAGAGGTTGTATTGAGAGCATAAGAAAACAATTGACAGGAATGGAGGAAAGAAATGCAGTATAAGAAGAATAGGGAAGGCAGCAGAGGATCAAGTAGGTAAAAAGACGAAGGCTAGTAGAAATCATTGGGTAACAGAAGAGATATTGAATTTAATTGATGAAAGGAGAAAATATAAAAATGTAGTAAATGAAGCAGTCAAAAAGGAATACAAACGTCTCAAAAATCAGATCGACAGGAAGTGCAAAATGGCTAAGCGGGGATGGCTTGAGGAGAAATGTAAGGATGTAGAGGCTTATCTCACTAGGGGTAAGATAGATACTGCCTACAGGAAAATTAAAGAGACCTTTGGAGAAAAGAGAACCACTTGTATGAATATCAAGAGCTCAGATGGAAACCCAGTTTTAAGCAAAGAGCGAAAAGCAAAAAGGTGGAAGGAGTATATAGAGAGTCTATACAAGGGCGATGTTCTTGAGGACAATATTATGGAAATGGAACTGGATGTATATGAAGATGAAATGGGAGATACGATACTGCGTGAAAAGTTTGACAGAGCACTGAAAGACCTGAATCGAAACAAGGCCCCGGGAGTAGACAACATTCCATTAGAACTACTGACGGCCTTGGGAGAGCCAGTCCTGACAAAACTCTACCATGTGGTGAGCAAGATGTATGAGACAGGCGAAATTCCCTCAGACTTCAAGAAGAATATGATAATTCCAATCCCAAAGAAAGCAGGTGTTGACAAATGTAAAAATTACCGAACTATAAGTATAATAAGTCACAGCTGCAAAATACTAACACGAATTCTTTGCAGACGAATGGAAAAACTGGTAGAAGCCGACCTCTGGGAAGATCAGTTTGGATTCCGTAGAAATATTGGAACACGTGAGGCAATACTGACCCTACGACTTATCTTAGAAGAAAGATTAAGGAACGGCAAACCAACGTTTCTACCAATTGTAGACTTAGAGAAAGCTTTTGACAATGTTGACTGGAATACTCCCTTTCAAATTCTAAAGGTGGCAGGGGTAAAATACAGGGAGCGATAGGCTATTTACAATTTGTACAGAAACCAGATGGCGGTCATAAGAGTCGAGGGGCATGAAAGGGAAGCAGTGGCTGGGAAGGGAATAAGACAGGGTTGTAGACTCTATCCGATGTTATTCAATCTGTATATTGAGCAAGCAGTAAAGGAAACAAAAGAAAAATTCGGAGTAGGTATTAAAATTCATGGAGAAGAAATAAAAGCATTGAGGTTCGCCGATGACATTGTAATTCTGTCAGAGACAGCAAAGGACTTGCAAGAGCAGTTGAACGGAATGGACAGTGTATTGAAAGGAGGATATAAGATGAACATCAACAAAAGCAAAACGAGGATAATGGAATGCAGTCGAATTAAATCGGGTGATGCTGAGGGAATTAGATTAGGAAATGAGACACTTAAAGTAGTAAAGGAGTTTTGCTATTTGAGGAGCAAAATAGCTGATGATGGTCGAAGTAGAGAGGATATAAAATGTAGACTGGCAATGGCAAGGAAAGCGTTTCTGAAGAAGAGATATTTTTTAACATCGAGTATAGATTTAAGTGTCAGGAAGTCGTTTCTGGAAGTATTTGTATGGAGTGTAGCCACCTATGGAAGTGAAACGTGGACGATAAATAGTTTGGAGAAGAAGAGAATAGAAGCTTTCGAAATGTGGTGCTACAGAAGAATGCTGAAGATTAGATGGGTAGATCACATAACTAATGAGGAGGTATTGAATAGAATTGGGGAGGAGTCTGTGGCACAACTTGACAAGAAGAAGGGACGGGTTGGTAGAACATGTTCTGAGGCATCAAGGGATCACAAATTTAGCATTGGAGGGCAGCGTGGAGGGTAAAAATCGTAGTGGTAGACCAAGTGATGAATACACTAAGCAGATTCAGAAGGATGTAGATTGCAGTAAGTACTGGGAGATGAAGAGGCTTGCACAGGATAGAGTAGCATGGAGAGCTGCATCAAACCAGTCTCAGGACTGAAGACCACAACAACAGACCATTATATTTCTTCGCATAGAAAGTATCCGAGACTATTATGCCCCAGAAAAAAGATACCGAGCCTTACTTCAAGACAATCAGCTAAGTAAAAAGTCATATGTTAGTAAATTGGACATGCTTTTCAATTACACTTATTTCAGAAAAATGAAGAAAGTCCCTTTAGTGGATGCGTCATTGTATAGACGTTATTGAAGAGGTATGCTACATTACCCAGTATCGATATGAACAGGTAGCATCACAGAGGGGCCTGAAAATGTGGTAATATATCACCAGAATCGATTGAAAATAGATAAATTCTATAAATACGGCCGAAGGTGGCATCCCTCCTATTTAAAACTATACAAGTGGTTGATGAACTCTTGTCGAGTGTTTAGTGGAGTGGCTGACCGGTTTGTAGCGAGCGACGTTCGGTAAGATTCGTTCTTGTGATCATCTGGCGGAGATGACTGCTACGGAACTAGCCTAAACGTCGCTCGCTGCATATTGGCCTGATTACTCGACTAACAGTCTGTGAAATTCACCGGGAGACTCAATATTCACATACGCACATACGATATGTTGTTCATCTACATCTACACGGATACTCTGCAAATCACACTTAAGTACCTGACAGAGGGTTCATCGAACCACCTTCACACTGATTCTCTGTTATTCCAATCTCGAACAGCGCGCGGAAGAAACGAACATCTGTATATTTCTGTGCGAGCTCTAATTTCCTTTATTTTATTATGACGATCATTTCTCCCTATTTAGGTCGGCGACAGCAAAATACTTTCGCATTCGGAAGAGAAAGTTGTTGATTGAAAGTTAGTCTAAAAGTATTTCTCAGTAATATTCTTATGAAGCGCTCAGAACTTAGCTACTTCACACCGTCTGTCTGTTATTAGCATCGTAGCATTTATAGTGTCATTTATATTAGGAGTAGGTATACAAGTAAAGCGGCCATTAGCCTTAAGGTTAGTTTGAAAACCAGTGCTTTCTAGGAGCGATGCTGCTGGAGAAGGCGTGTCCGAGCCTCCCTTCGTAGTTTGAACTGACTGATCCAGCCAGTTCTACGAATAACTACAATTTAACGTTGGCTAGGAACCACGGTGTAATCTGTCACTTTTCGAAATAACAAATCATTGCCAGATGTGAAATACGCTATAAACTATAGAAAAAAATGGTGAAACCGACCGGGTATCGAACCCAGTCTTTTTGTAGACCATCATACACCGCTTGAGGCACCGAGCGACACGTCAAACTCGTGATAGTCTTCAAATGAGAAGCTGTATTATTTCCTCCCACATGCTTTTGCTTGCGTTTTTGTGTCTTTTTTAAACTTTTTATGAATTAATGACTAAAGTCTACCACGTTGACGAAATATTAACTCAATGTATCGCAAATGTCTCTGTTTCCACAGCGCGTGATAAAAGCCATACGTTGACACCTTGTTCGTCATTATATCTGTTTTTGTCTGTCAAATGTTAATTTCTAATAAAATATTTATTTAACATGGTATCAGTTAGCCCTTTACATAAGAAATTTCGCTTTCAATTTTATTTCTGACAGTTTGCTTCGTTTTATCGTTGCCCGTATAGTACTGATAATGACCATGCAAATTCTGGCTGTTACATATTTCCCGCCATTTTCACACTTGCATCTGTTGTTGAGCCTAGCAAATTGCGTACTCACAAGGTGGCTGTGGCAATCTGTACTCCTACATCTCTATCAAATTCTAAAAGTGGCAGGGATAAAATACAGGGAGCAAAAGGCTATTTACAATTTGTACAGAAACTAGATGGCAGTTATAAGAGTCGAGGAGCATGAAAGGGAAGCAGTGTTTGGGAAGGGAGTGAGACAGGGTTGTAGCCTCTCCCCGATGTTATTCAATCTGTATACTGAGCAAGCAGTAAAGGAAACAAAAGAAAAATTCGGAGCAGGTATTAAAATCCATGGAGAGGAAATAAAAACTTTGAGGTTCGCCGATGATATTGTAATTCTGTCAGAGACAGCAAAGGACTTGGAAGAGCAGTTGAATGGAATGGACAGTGTCTTGAAAGGATGATATAAGATGAACATCAACAAAAGCAAAACAAGGACAATGGAATGTAGTCGAATTAAGTCGGCTGATGCTGAGGGAATTAGATTAGGAAATGAGACACTTAAAGTAGTAAAGGAGTTTTGCTATTTGAGGAGCAAAATAACTGACGATGGTCGAAGTAGAGAGGATATAAAATGTAGACTGGCAATGGCAAGGAAGGCGTTTCTGAAGAAGAGAAATTTTTTAACATCGAGTATAGATTTAAGTGTCAGGAAGTCGTTTCTGAGAGTATTTGTATGGAGTGTAGCTCTGTATGGAAGTGAAACATGGACGATAAATAGTTTAGACAAGAAGAGAATAGAATCTTTCGATATGTGGTGCTATAGAAGAATGCTGAAGATTAGATGGGTAGATCATATAACTAATGAGGAGGTACTGAATAGAACTGGGGAGAAGACGAGCTTGTGCCTCAACTTGACTAGAAGAAGGGATCGGTTGGTAGGACATGTTCTGAGGCATGGATGGATCACCAATTTAGTATTGGAGGGCAGCTTGGAGGGTAAAAATCGTACAGGGAGACCAAGAGATGAATACACTAAACAGATTCAGAAGGATGTAGGTTGCAGTAGGTACTGGGAGATGAAGAAGCTTGCAAAGGATAGAGTAGCCTTGAGAGCTGCATCAAACCAGTCTCAGGACTGAAGACCACAACAACAACAACAACAACAACACATCTATTATGTACACTGATAAGCCAAAACTTCATAACCACTGCCCACCGCGATGCTGCAATGCAGCCTGGTGGCGTTGCGGGCACGTGACGCGGTAACAAAAGTATGTAAGCGGAACAGACACGGACAGAGGATCACCCTAGCGAGGATATGGGCTGGAAATAGGAAAATTCGTTGAGATAAGCGACTCCGACAAAGGGTAGATTAATATTACGCAGAACCTGTGGACGAGAATCTCGAAAGCGGCGAAGCCAATCGAATGTTCACGTGCTACTGTCGTGAGCATCTACGAAGAGAGGCAGAAGGACAGTGAAACTACCACAAGGCGCTAAATGGTTGGACGTCCACGACTCCTCACAGAACTTGGGGTTCAGAGGCTTTTCTGTTCCGTAAAGTAGGACAAGATGGTGACCTGTGGCATTTCTGCCGAAAGAGCACAATGCTGGTGCACGCACAAGTGTTTCGAAGCACACTGTTCATCGTACATTGTTGAACATGGAGCTCCGCAGCAGACTACTCCTATGTTTTCACAACTACATCGTCAGTTACGATTGCAGCGGGCACGAGACCGTCGTGATTCGACTGTCGATCAGTGGAAACGTGTCAGATCTATGGGTGAATCACATTTTTGCTACACTAGATCGATGGTCGTCTCCACAAACGTCTTCATACAGGTGAACGGCAGTTCGAAACGTGCAACGCGCCACGGACGCAGGCTGGTGGGAGCAGTATTATGCTGTGGGAGATATTCTCCTGCGCTTGCATGGGACCCGTTGTACTAATCAAAGACACACTGACAGCTGCGAACCACCTGTATCCCTTCATGTCCGGAGGAACTTTACATCGTAATTAGGAATAACACAGGTACTGCAATATCGTATACGTGATTGACACCATATTCCGCCTCGTTCAAAGTGGCGCATGACACCACAAGATACGCTAATACAGGAACATCTGCTTGAAATTTTGTGATGAATCAATTGGAGTTCGCTGTAGCCCGGTGGTGACGAACGTTACGGAAATGAAAGTTTGCAGAGAGAAGAATCGGTTGTTTCGAAGTGTAAGTCACTTATAATCCCTCTAATTCATTATCTCCCTTTTTGTTTCCGCTAAACGAATGCACATTCGTAAAAAAAACTCACAATGTTTCTCACTACACAACTTTTTCATACATTTAATGAATTCCTTGTCGTCTCGAAACTGTATTCTACGCAGATGAGCCATGAATAGTCCATACAGAAGGAAATCGGTAGCACTAAATCTGGACTGTATGAGAGTTGTAGCACAGCTCTTCATACCAGTAAGTCAGTGTAATGAACCGCCAGGCGTTCAGCCTGTAGCACTGCTGTATCACGATGTAGCCTGTGTGACTCTGGCCCCTTTCTTCATAAGAAACGCTGCAAATTTATCCATGGACGAACCGTATCTTTCTTCCGTAATGGCTGTTCCAAGTTAGAGGAACTGTATTTCATACATTAACTATCTCATTTTTACGCGAAGAGTTTGTGCAGATCTATTCTATCCCTTGCCTTTTGCTCCGTTGGTATATAGACTAGCAACACATTTCTTCGAATCGATGCTTTGAGTTTTTACGGGAAACCAGTGACGCCTGTGGGCTAAGGATGACACGGCGGCCGTTCGGTACCGTCGGGCCTTTATGGCCTGCCTGGTCGGGAAAAAAATTAAGTACAGCTGCGCTGGTGAAAGGCCAACACTTTATTTAGATTTCTTATCAGTCATTGTCTTGAAATCAGGCATGGAAACATACCCAATCAGCCGTAACATGTTTGAAATGTGGTGATTTTATACAGGCTATGCATGAAAAGAACAAAAGATAAAAAGCCTCCTAGAGTTCGTATTCGATCGTGAGGGCAAAATAAGCACGCTGTCGTGTCCTTTGAACAGGAATCAGTTTATGTAAGACATCAGAATTGTTTTTTCTAATGGGTGAAGGAGACCACAGCTGTGGTTGATACCGCGAAGGGTAGCTGTTTGCAAACAGGCAGGCAATGAATCAATTCATTTGGGCTGTTTTAATTTTACGAAATTTAAAACGTTTCAGGAGGAACAACACAGCGAACTAATTTATCCGGAGTTGAGTGCTCTAAAAACCTGATATAATTGTTGTCATCGTTATTAACATGGAAGTAAAACTTTATTTCTCAAGAGGTTACTTAATTTAAAGTGTCTCTTGTGTTCATCGGCATTTTTAACTTCTTCTCGTACTAATTGAAACTATAAATTTTAACCATTTCGTATGATTCTTAAATCCACACAAGAGTGAATGTTACAACTACGTGTAATCGCAGTGAAACTAAGTGAGACGAGCAAGTAAACACGGTGTTGGCAGAGCCGATGTCTCGTACGCGAAAACAAGTATATTACTTTATTTTTACACGACACGGAAAGAGATCTGACAGATAAGACAACCAGGCGAATGTACCCGAAGGTTCTTCGCAGAATTTTGAAGGTCAGACAGTAACATATATCTTCATCGACCTGCTCATGATCCACGAATTCAAAGACTGAGCCGCGCGGGATTAACCGAGCGGTCTGGGGCGCTGCAGTCATGGACTGTGCGGCTGGTGTATTAATAAAAGTTTCATTCACGAGTGTTCAATAGGATTTACCACTCTCTTTTCCACGGATAGTAGTTCGACAACAGATGTTGAGTAATGGTTTCAGTCGAGTTCGTTCTGTCATAACGCTAAGTTAAACTGCCACGGCCTATATTTGACTCTAGAGGACAGTGTTTTCGGCGTGACAGTATCGTGTGTGTTTTAAAGTGAAATCGGCCCCATTGTCTTGGTCATCACAACAGCCGAGCATTTGCGGAGTATGGCTGCAAGATAATACCGGTTTCGATGATGAGACAAAGCTGCATGTCATACAATGTCATAACGGAAACAGATGGCGCTCTTCTCTATACTCATATGTTCTATGAAACACTTTACAGTTGGATCTATTGGTCGTAGTGTACAGAACCAATTTACGTTCGCTGAAGTTAAATTGAGATGACTCTTTGTTAATAGAAGATAGGCACGATGCTGTCTCTAAGGAACAGTACACAGTGCTGTAGTTGATAAGCAGATGTTGCGCCGGGTGTTTTCGGTGTAAAGTTCACTCTGGTAGAGCCGTTATATCACGGATTTTCCGTAGCCCTGTTATCTTAACAGCCGTGTCTCTCAGACAGTGGAGAGACAGAAGTACTTCCCTTAAGCTTTCATATGGCGATAAAGTCAGCTAACAGATATTCCTTCAGAGACAAGAAGTTCATATCGGCAGCCAGCCTTTTGAGAAGCATTAATTATGCAGACTTGATTCCTTAAAAATGTCAGATTCGTTCTGAAACTAATTTATTAATGCTAACGTTTTACTACTGCACAAGTATTCCGTAACATTAGAATGAACAGTCTAGTCGGAGAGTACACGCAATAGGTTGTTATTTTGTTTTGTTCAAAAAAATCAAATGGCTCTAAGCACTATGGGACTTAACATCTGAGTCCCCTAGACTTAGAGCTACTTAAACCTAACTAACCTAAGGACATCACACACATCCATGCCCGAGGCAGGATTCGAACCTGCGACCGTAGCAGCAGCGCGGTTCCGGACTGAAGCGCCTAGAACCACTCGGCCACTACGACCGGCTTTTGTTTCGTACATCCCCTAACCCTGCCACGACACTTCTAGAAAGAATTAATCTACGTCGGTTTCAAAATTTTAATAAAAGTGCCTCTATTACAAACAGAAGACGAAGTGGCATAAGAATAATCGTCGCATCGCATTATGGCACGTAAACAAGATGAACATGTCTTATAGACTTACTTCAATAGGTGATTTATGGTGGAGCCGACGAGAGTCCATTGCCTTTTCGTCATTCCTTCACACCAGAACTGGGTCTCATGGTACTCGGGGCGAACGAGACAATAACTGCGCTGCATCAAGTCCGTGTTAATTCTGAACACAAAGATGCACTCCCCAATAACTACATCCCGCTCCCCGTCGATACACGCCACATACAGACGCTTGAGGTTAATTTTAGTTTTTACTCTGCAAATCCTGAACTTATTTGTCTTACTTTCTAATATAACCGAGTGATACGACCCTTAACTATGTTTATTTCTGATTTTAAATGCTTATAAAGACTAATCTGCTTCATTACGGCTTTACACATGCACGCAGTATATCGAGCAGATACCAAGGAATGTATGTATCATTCTGTGCATCAATGAAACCTTCGATACTGAGGTGATGTTGAAACACGTATGTAACGTAGCAGCGATGGCGAGGCATTGCAGCGTCTCTGACCAGAGAGTATGCGCTCGACCGCGCAAGTGTTGCGAGCAGTTCGCTAGTTGTCGCTATGCAGAGCAGTACTCTTGTCAGTAGTCGTTGCGAGTCAGTAGCTCTGTTCAGTTGCGTCCTGTACGCTAGTAGTCGTCATGCAGAGCGGTCGGTCAGTAGTAGCAGCCCAGTGCGGTTGTGTGATGTAGTCTGTCGGCAACACTGGTCAAGATGCTGAATGAGGTATACTGTTAATTAAGATAATCATCGGATAATGTAAAGTTTATTTATTGTAATTAATTTTCAACAAGTGCCCCCAATAATAATTTTGATTTCAAAAGCAATTTTACATAAAATTTTTATTTAATTGAAGTAACTATTTCGTTCCACTTCCCTTAAACAAAAGTTTCAGTTTTCAGTTAAATAATAAAAAAAAAAGGAATATTATTATTTGCAATGCAGTTCCTCCGAGCCGTGCGCAAGAATAAGAGCAGAAATTTGACTAGCTGTTACAATGAGGTAAGAATTTAATTCTGATTTTTGCGCAGGGCCAAAGACCGATATTTCGGTGTAATTGAATTAACATTATCGGTGAGATTTTGTTGTCACTGAATTGACTTTAATTTTTTTGTGAAGAACTTATATTTGAGTCAGATTGCTAATTTTATTTAATTGTCATTGTCAGTAGATTCCATTGTGGGGAGGTTACACTTAGCGCAATGTCCATTAGCATTTCTAAATAATATTGTCATTACTTTTAAAAATTTTGTGGGGAGGTTACACTTGGCGACACCCAGTCCAGGATCGTATTTCGTTGAGAGTCTTTTGAACAACAGTCGGATATCTGCTCTTATTTGCTTAAGTATAATTAGGATTTGGCGCAACGCTTTTATTAATCTTGTGACTTTCTTTCTACAGGTCAACGGCAATTCGTTGCTCTATTGTATTTGTGTGTTGCTTTTGCATTTGTGCTTATTGTTTTGTGAATAATTGTGACTGTTGTAAAAATGCCGCGAAAGACTGTGAATAGTGTATCGCGAGGTATTGTGAACGAAATTACCGACTTAAGCAACTTAACCGATAGTAATTGTGACACGCAGTGTGATGATGTCAATCCTGCGTTCAGTAACAATCAGTGCATTACAACCATTAATGATGACTTTTATCTTAATGATGAACAAACGAACTCAATTGTCTCTTCTGTTAATTTGACGACAATTGATGACGCGGGACGCTCTATTGTAATGAGCGCTACCCAGCTTAATACAACCGGTTTGGAAAATTCAAGTAACATACAAACAAATTTTTCGAATGAAAATGGTCAGTGTAGTGAGAGTACGACGGATCCATTTAATTCCGAAATAATGTCTGACAGTGTACATCCGACTGACAAACCTTTTTCTAAATCTCAGAATAACCAAATGGTTACAGTAAGCGAGAAAGTTCCAGATCCACCACTAAACAGCACAGAGAGTATAAACGCTAACTTTGGCTTTGAACAAATTATGGCAAGATTGCTACAACAACAATTTAGTGAACAGAAGAAAAAATTAGACAAACAAAGTGAAGATTTTAAACAACTCAATGAACAGGTCAAACAGCTTAGGGAAGATAACAAACACTTAAATGAAAAACTTGACAATAATGACGAAAATTTCAAACAACTTAGTGAACAAATTAGAGCCGTTGCCGCGCAGTGCCATGACACTAAGGAACAGTTGCGCGTGGAAATTGAGGCTTGTTCACGAAAAAATAGCGAAGAAATAAAGTCTGTTGCGCAAGAATTAAGGGAAATGCAAACAGCCGCAACAGAAACACTCAGAGACGAAATTAGCGGAGTCGCTAAACAATGCTCTGAAAAAGCTACACAACTACGGGACGAGTTTAAAGCAATGACAGCAGAACTTTCGCGCACAATGGATGAAAAGATCGACGCGAAATTCGAACAACAGAACACTCAGATTGACGAACGCTTTAATATTCACATACAAAACAGCGATACGCGGTTCCGTAAATTTATTCAGGATCAAAACAAAATAAAACGACAAGTCATGGAAACAATCACTGCACAAAGACAAGAAGACAAACGTAAAATGTTCGCGAAAGCGAAGACGTATGTAGACAATAATATTACTACAGTGTCCGACAAAATTAATACCATAGAACAGTTGAACGCGGAATTACGGGATGAAATTTCTGATCTTAAATCAAAAACAGATACACACACAGTAAATATTCAAACAGTGACAGACAGATTCGAACAATTAGAACTAACACAAGATTGCGATGTCATCAAAGCTGATGTTAAAAAACTGAGCGAAACTACGCGTAAGTTGCAAAAACAGATTAATGCGTCTGATTCTAAAACCGATGATCAGGTTAAAATACTGACTGAAAAATGTGATGAATTGGCCAGTCGTATGGATGTTATCGAAAATACTAATGACAATAAATCAGACGATACTGCACCGGTTTCATTTAACCAAACACCTGAATTTCAAAATTTACAGCAGACAATTAATGAGATCGATTCATCTAACAACACGTTACGTAGGAAGTTGTCAAGTTTACAACAAGAAGTAACAGAAATGAAAAACACTTCAGTTAATAACATACAACAGACGCCACTTTATGAACATTTGTCAGATACACGCAGCGCGTATAATTTGGGTAATCTACAGAGAGTACGGGACTTAGATTCCGATCAACCACAGTTCAATAGATTCTCTTACGATCCTGAACATGTTCCATCACACAGAGATGATAATTTCGACTACAAACATTTTCTGTCAGTGAGAAAGTTTAAAGTTTTTAAAAACGATAGAACGCAGATTCACCCACTGGATTGGATTCAACAATTTAGCTTTGCTCTTCCACCGACTTGGCCTGTAACACACAAACTTGAATTTATTTGCAGTTTTTTGGAAGGCGAACCGGCAACTCGTATGAGACCGATCGCGAGGCAATGCTACTCAGTAGAGGAATTTCAGAATGCTTTTCTGTCAGCGTATTGGTCGAAGACGACACAGCGCGGAATTTAAGATCAGTTAATTAGTTTGCCAAATTACGAGAACACAAATTTTCCCAGTGTCACGCAATTTTTTGAGCACATGGTGCAACAAAACCAGTACCTAAGTGAACCGTACAGTGAATCCGCACTTATACAATTATGCATCTCTAAATTACCACTGTCATTACGAGTGTCACTTCTAACGGGCCAGCAAAAAGAAAACATTTCAGCATTCAGAGATCTTTTACAGCTCTTGGAAGTACAACAATCTGATTATTCTTTTGTAAACAAAAATTTTTCTTATAATAACCAAGGTCAACAAAAGTACAGCAATTATGATCAGACACGTAATTTCAATAGGAAAGATAACAGACACTTTAGGAACGACAACTACCAAAACTCTAATAACAGCCAAAATTCTAATTATCAATATCGTCAAAATTTTCAGCAACAGGAACCACACTTTAGTAACAATAGAGGTGTTTCACAACAACAACATCAAAACCAGCCGGTTAGCATACCTAACCAACAATGGAATGCACAAGGTCAACCAGGCTTTAATGTTTCGCCGCGTGCACGTATAGTCCCTGATACAAGAAATAGTAACGTACGTCAGCAAGGAAACAACTACGTACAAAGAAGACAGTACTTCAATTCCTATCGTAATGCACCGTATAGGAATGACTATTACGACAGACGTAAAAACGATGAGCACAATTATCAGCGTACATATAATAACAGTCGGTCTCACCAACAGCAAAATTATACGCAAGAACATATTCTCATGAATGAACCCGACAGTAGGTACCATCCAGAGCGTAACACGTCTGGAAGAAGTAATAGGACAGTTCAAATATAACACGTCAGATAGAATCTGACTAGATACTGTACAGATCGCATCTTCCAATAATACAAGCACTACTTCAGACACGCAAAATGTTGTTCACGAAAATGTAATTACTTTTGACGACATCAGAGACACTCTCTTGCAGGAAAGACCATTTGTTCAGAAAACTATTTCACATCCTGTTATCGAAATTAAAATTGGTTCATCGAAATTTTCAGCAGTAATTGATTCCGGATCACCTATATCAGTAATAAATGAGGAGACCTTCAACGAGTGCAACAAAGAGAATACGTATCCGACATTACCATTAGGCAAAACAAAAGTGAAGGGAGCAGTATCGAGTAAAGGTGTAGACGTTAAATTACAGACGCATTTATCATTTTGTATTGGAGGTCATACTTTCCACTCTAATTTTTGGATTGTTCCTTTATTGACAACAGACATAATTTTAGGTACGAATTTTCTGGTACAACACAACGCAGTTATCGATTTTCAGAATTCTTATTTAATGTTGAAGGATGAAAATATACAATTTGCTATAGAATTTCAGCACTCACTATCTGCGGAAGAACAAACAATTAACCGCACAGAGGTCATTTCCGCAACGTGTAACATAGACTGTAATCCCACATTGTTCACGGATACGTACGTACATAACTATAATACTCCAGACGAAGCTGACTACGACGTAATGCAATTGATTTCTGATAAAGTTAAAGAGAGCAGTGCAAATACAGACGACGAACGCACGCAGTTACACAAAATTCTTTTACAGCAAGCTCCAGTTTTCGACAACATTCCTGGTACTATGTCCGGATTTATGTATGAATTTAAAGTCAAACCGCACGACACATTTAAAGCAAAGCATTATCCCATCCCATATATTCACAGAGAACAGGTTAAAAAGGAATTGCAGGATATGCTTGACCAAGGAATTATAGAACCGGCAGTTAGTCCATACATAAACCCGCTACATATTGTTAAGAAAAAAGATGGCTCACTTCGCCTCGTACTTGATTCACGTCACATTAATGACATTATTATTAATGAAACAGATCGACCACAGACACTAGAGGAACTTCTACAGAAATTTCACGGTACAGCTATTTATTCTACATTAGATTTGAAATCGGGATTTTGGCAAATTCAACTTCATCCGAACTGCAGAAAATACACAGCTTTTCTCTGTTTCGGCGACTGTTATCAATTTTGCAAATTACCGTTCGGCTTAACTATTTCTTCTGCAGCTTTTATTCGCGGTTTGAACACAATACTTCCGACAGAACTTAAGGACAGAATTACGACGTACGTAGACGATATTCTTATCGCAGAAGCTAACTGGTCTGAACACAATCTGATTCTTGAACAACTGTTGCAAACTTTTCATGCACAAGGACTTACAGTTAATCTTAGTAAATCGCAATTTGGCAATACTTCCATAAAATTTCTGGGACACGTAATTTCAGCAGAAGGCATTGCACCTGATCCGGAAAAACTTCAAGCTCTACGTGACATTACTGTTCCTACAACAAAAAAGCAATTACGCAGTTTTTTGGGCTTAATTAACTTTTTTCGCAAATTTATTCATCACTCTGCTTTAGACACACCCAGATTATGTCAATTAACAGGTAAAAACACTATTTGGTCTTGGGATAAGCAAGCACATTCTGAATTCATGAACCTGAAACACGCTCTGTTGAATGCACCACTTTTATCGCACCCAGATCTTACCAGAAATTTTTCCATTGCCACCGACAGTTCCAACACCGCTTTAGGCGTACATATTTTCCAGGAAATAGAAGAAGATGGCTCTACAGTAATTAAAAACATCGCATTTGCAAGCCGCATTCTTTCACCTGCTGAACGAAATTATTCCGTCACAGAACTTGAAACATTATGTGTTGTATGGGCTTTCACGAGATTTAGGCACTTTCTTTATGGCAGACATACCACCGTTTACACAGACCACAGAGCGATACAATTTTTACTTTCGGCCAAATTCACGCACGATAGATTAAGCAGATGGAAACTATATTTACAGGAATTTAATTTTACAATAGTTCACATTCCCGGCACGCAAAATGTTATAGCAGACGCACTATCGCGTTCTCTCAGCAACAATCAGCAAGACGTAGCAACCAACTTCTGCAAAACAAATTTCAGTGTCATGTACATTCAGCAAGTTGCATTTGAAAACTTTATTTCATCGTCATTACAGGACATAGCACAAGAACAAAATAAAGACAATGTGTGGAAAGAAATTAAACACCTTTGGCAAGATAGGAAAAATGTTACGATTAGAAACCACTACACTGTACGCAATGACATTCTGTTTCGCCGCTCTCATCCTGACAGCAACAATTGGTTATTATGCATTCCTGACGAACTGGTTAACAAATTAATCTGGTACACTCATTTAAGTTACGCACATTACGGAGCACGAAAATGTTTTCTTATACTGAGACAGAACTGTTATTTTACTAACATGGAGAAACGTATACGACGAGTTTTAGCGTCTTGTAAAATTTGCCAGAAAGCTAAATCAGACACCACTTCACATATTCCTCCTTTATATCCCATTATACCTGTTAAATTAAGACACATGGCCGCTGTAGATATTTTTGGTCCGATTCCCAGAACTAACAGAGGTTTTTGCTACATCTTTGTCGCTGTTGAACTCACTTCAAAATTTGTTACTTTCACTCCGTTACGCAAAGCTACTGCTAAAACTGTTTCGAAAGCATTTGTAAAACATTTTCTATTTCATGTAGGGCATGTGATGAGAGTAATTTCTGACAATGGATCTCAATTTCGTAGTAGCGTATGGACACGCATGTTACGAGCCAGAAACATTTCTCCGATCTATATATCCAAGTACCATGCATCTTCGAACCCCTGTGAAAGATTAATGAAAGAAATTGGTAAGCTGTGCCGAATATACTGCCACAAAAGACATATTGATTGGGATACATACATACTCTCATTCCAAGATGTAATTAATTCCATTCCAAATGTATCCACTATGCTATCTCCATCTGTTATACTGAAAAACGTTGAACCACCAAACAAAATTAAAGAATTAGTAAACTTCCCTAAATGTCGTCGACTAAGACACCACGAAATAATTGACATTGAGCTGAACAACATCAAACGTGCCGCAGAGCGCCGGAGAAGACAGCAAAAACAGGTTTGTAGACGCCGCGACTTTCACGTTGGGCAGAAGATATTAGTACGTACACACTATTTATCCAGCAAATTAAAAGGTAAGTGCAGTAAATTTGAACTTCTATACGCAGGTCCATATCGGATTCGCAGCATCCCTCACCCCAATGTTGTACACGTCGAAACTTTGAGAACCAGAAAATCGAAAGGCAATCACCATATCTCAAACATTAAACCGTTTATTGAGTGAAGGCACTTTATGATTCAACACACTATGATGCCATTTACTAATGCAATTATTTCACCTGACTAATTACTGATGATTATCGTATTTTTTCTTGGCAAGTGCCCGGCAAGGTAAGGTTAGCAGGTCGCTTTTCTTGTCGTTACACATCAGACCGTGCACATTTTCCATTTTTTGTGTGTATGATTGTACTCCAGTTTCGTTTGTATGTATTGTGAAATAGTTAAGATATAACACACACCAGTTGACTTTGACATTTTTTGCTTTATGACATCTCAAGATCGTGACTGTTTTACATTTCTTTGCTGCTGCATTGTGATATTCTCTGTACATTTTGGCTTTGAACACTGTCAATGTCTTTGAGATATTACGTTTTCTGTCATGTTATGCTGTATGCTTAATTGTGTCACCATAAACCAGTCATTATCTAGTGGGTATATGATTTAAATGCAAGACATTAATCTTTGTTCATCAATTTCAGAAAGAAATGATGCGTGTAAGAAATAAATTCAAAAGAAATGGGAATTTCACCTACTGAATAAACGATAGAAGATGCAATAACTTTATGAGGAAGAGTAAATGGATCAGGATTAACAAGCATTAACAAGAATATACAATACTCATCGTAGAATAGCAGTCTTAACTAAATTTTTTCTTTCAGAATACAAGGTGACGCAGGCTGTCAGACAGAACTACACATCTTAGTTTTAGTGATAAAATATGCTAGAGATAAGGAATAGTTGTATAATGAGTAATTAAGTGATATTTTGCAGATGATAATGAATACTGATGGATAATGATGAAGGATATGGTATTATGAATAATGAAGTTTTTCTTTACAGGTGATGATAATAATGAAGTTATGATAATATGGATAATGAATAATGAAGTTTTTTTTTTCTTTACCGATGAGGATAATGTTGAAGTTATGTATTTATGCTACGTAGTTATTTAAGTATTTGTTGCAGTTTGTTTTGACAGCAGGTGTTATATTGCGTAGTAGGATGACGGAAAGTTTTGGAAAGGACAGCTATGGAACACATTTTTTATACACATTTCACTACCTGTTAATTCGAAATTCACTACTTTTCAGCATAGTGTGCGTTTCTTCCTTCAGGTCAATAATCCATTTTGTATTTTTTTTAGGAGAAGTTTTCATGATACTTACTAAACCTGTTAGTTATTATACCTGTTCTAGTACTTGCATTTTTATTTTTTACCCATTTGTGTTTATGATTTATAAATGTGAACACATATACTGCCTTGTTACATAACATTGCTACAGCTGACTCATGACGAATGACGTTACCTATCCTCATTTGCAGCAATAGGTCAAAAGCAAATAGTGTTATGCCTCAGCAATTAATTATCGATCCCAACACAATGAATTATGCCATTAATTAGCTCTTGTTTTCGATGTTGATAATTTGTAACTGGAAAAGAATGTGATTGTTTCATAATGCTTTGTAATTAGGAGAAGGCTAATAATTAATACTATATTGAAATGACAAATAATTGACTATGCTTTATAATTGGAAATGAATGTGATTGTTTAATAATGCTTTGTAATTAGGAGAAGGCTAATGATTATTACTATATTGAAATGACAAATGATTAATTAACTATGCCATACTTTGTAACTGGAAAAGAATGCGATTGTTTCATAATGCTTTGTAATTAGGAGAAGGCTAATGATTCTTACTATATTGGAATGACAAATGATTAATTAACCATGCTATACTTTGTAACTAGTAAAAGAAGGCTACTGATTCTATGTAAAACAATTAATGAACATTTTTCTGTAATACTACATACTTGGTACAGAAATGTTCAATAACTGGGCTATGAATGCCACAAACTACTAATGAAGACTGTAATTGTCAATATTATGTGACTTAATGTCCTTCACCTCATGAGTTAACTACCCTGAATTACTGCAATGTCCATTTGTCCTGTTTATCCCAGTGATCATGGAGCACTATATTTGGTTTTGCACTAATTCTACGTTGGTGTGCCTTGTAAGAGCGTGGTGTTGACACGACATGCTGTCCACCACCGTGAGCGGTGAAGACGTTATTATGGTCCCACTGTTTGGTGTACCTAATGTACTGCCAAAATGAAAACATGGAATATTACTACGACAATTCAGTGTCTTGGCTACGCTGATAAATTCTGATGGGAAAAGAACTTCAAGTTGTGTCACTTGGTGTTGTACTTCTGTGGAAAGATATGGACTTTCAGAACAGCTGTGTGCAATCTAAAGTGCTACAACCGTGATGCAATCCTTCCCTTTCCTATCCTAATTCTTGTCACATAAGGAAAATAATTTTTTTGGTAACATCATTTATGTTCGTGGGTTATACATTTTTTTTCGATTCGATGAACTCCAGTGCGAGTACACTTATGTCACTGGTCGACATGATGTTTTGCCATTATGTTTATTTGTTGTGAAAATGCTAAAGACATTTTTTCAGTGCGTGTGCACTTTGGACATGATTTTTTTTGCCATTATGTTTATTTATTGCGAAAATGCTAAAGACATTTTTTTTTGATTTGTTCTGAAGTACAGTATATGTACACTCTTGTCTTTTATATTGTATATACATTTTTTATTTTTTGATGATATGTTCTGAACTACAGTGCATGTGCACTTCTGTTAGGTGTTAATATGTTTTCTACTGAACTTCAGTGCCTGTGCACTTTTCTCATTTTTCAATATGATTTGTACTATTCTGTATATTCAATACTTCAATGCGTATGCACTTATGTCATTTGTTACTAATTGTATATACATTTCATCATTTACTGATATGTTCTCAACTGCAGTGCATGTGAACTCATGTCACTTGTCAACATAATATTTTTTGCCAGTCTGTTTATTTGTTCTGAATATGCTAAAGAATTTTTTCAGTGCCTGTGCACTTTGTTATCTGTCAAATAATTTGTATATACATTTTTCTGATTTGTTACTATGTTTTGTACTCACATTTTGTCTTTGTCTGATATATTTTGTACTTAGTGCGTGTGCACAACATTTAATTCATGTACTACATCTAAATATTCTGTAAGTTGTAGAAGTTTATTAATTAAAGAAAAATTTTGCCGCGATTGGCAAGTCCAAATGACTCACCATCGCTGCCAAATTTTTGCCCCCCCCCCCCCCCCCCAGTGGAGGGTTACGAAACACGTATGTAACGTAGCAGCGATGGCGAGGCATTGCAGCGTCTCTGACCAGAGAGTATGCGCTCGACCGCGCGAGTGTTGCGAGCAGTTCGCTAGTTGTCGCTATGCAGAGCAGTACTCTTGTCAGTAGTCGTTGCGAGTCAGTAGCTCTGTTCAGTTGCGTCCTGTACGCTAGTAGTCGTCATGCAGAGCGGTCGGTCAGTAGTAGCAGCCCAGTGCGGTTGTGTGATGTAGTCTGTCGGCAACACTGGTCAAGATGCTGAATGAGGTATACTGTTAATTAAGATAATCATCGGATAATGTAAAGTTTATTTATTGTAATTAATTTTCAACAAGTGCCCCCAATAATAATTTTGATTTCAAAAGCAATTTTACATAAAATTTTTATTTAATTGAAGTAACTATTTCGTTCCACTTCCCTTAAACAAAAGTTTCAGTTTTCAGTTAAATAATAAAAAAAAAGGAATATTATTATTTGCAATGCAGTTCCTCCGAGCCGTGCGCAAGAATAAGAGCAGAAATTTGACTAGCTGTTACAATGAGGTAAGAATTTAATTCTGATTTTTGCACAGGGCCAAAGACCGATATTTCGGTGTAATTGAATTAACATTATCGGTGAGATTTTGTCGTCACTGAATTGACTTTAATTTTTTTGTGAAGAACTTATATTTGAGTCAGATTGCTAATTTTATTTAATTGTCATTGTCAGTAGATTCCATTGTGGGGAGGTTACACTTAGCGCAATGTCCATTAGCATTTCTAAATAATATTGTCATTACTTTTAAAAATTTTGTGGGGAGGTTACAATGTAAGAAAATTTTACTCGTTAATGGGTGTGCATTCGACAGCATTCCTAACTAATTTCTTCCAAAACGCTGCTCACAAAAACGGGATTTTCCTGTGTCCATTCCGCGGGTTCTGTTGGTACTAAAAAGGTGAGATCAAGTGTTTTTCATTGCCATTGGACAACGGACAGTTTGTATACCCAACAGAAGGTAGTCTTAGTATCCCTATCGTGAATTTTTTGGGAACATTTTTACAGGTGCTGAGGAAGGTAGTATGAGACAGCTGGTAACTCTCTTTTAGTCAGTCTTTTAAATAAACAGGTACATATTCGCATTTTTTGTGCACCGATGGGAACATATTTCCACTGGCAAAGAACTGTGACTCTTATATTGCTTGTTGCACAGCGTACACGTAACTCAGTAAGTTTCTATTCAGATTTTCAAGGACAGTCATCTCCGCTTCTGTCACGACGTCCCTTCAGTTTACGATACATAAATGCACACGCGCTGTGAGCTGCAAAGCTGGCATTTATTAATCCTGGAGAGATAGCATTGTGAGGCCTTTTCATTCTGCAAAAACCTATCTGTGTTGTCCTAACATATTAAGTTTATGCTTCTGTTTTACATGAAAGCTCCCTTGTACGAGGACGGGACGTATGTCTACTACCTAGTTATACATTACCACTCTGATAATCTGCGTTTAATAACTGTATCCTTACTAAAGCCATAGTTGGTGAATCACAGTTACAGTGTTTGCGTCAGTCAGTCTGAACATGGTTTTTACGCGGTTTTCCACACCAGTTTACGTGAATGCCAGATTAATTTCATATCTCCACTTAATAAATACAATAGATAAGTAGAATGAAATGCATTGACTTGAAACTTCTTGGCAGATTAAAACTGTGTGCCGAACATGGACTCGAAATTTGGAACTTTTTCTATCGCGGGCAAGTGGTCTCCCGACCTTTAAAAAAAATAAATGCAAGCACGTTACCACTTAATTTTTTGTTTCCTTTTTTTATTGAAATAAAGAATGTTTTCCTTATCGAGAACAAAACAAAATAAAGTAAATATTATATGAGCAAAATGTTGCAGGTAGTGAGAAAACAAATAAAAATCTCTATTATTTGAAATTAAAGACGACATTTTTCACACAATAAACAATATTTCTTGAAAACGTAAATAAGCATACTTTCTCAACACCGACTGCGCTATCCAAGCACGAGCCACGAACCAAACCCACAGTCTTACTTCCTCCTACTTCCAAACTTCACAGAATTTCACCTGTATACCTTGCAGGACTAGCGCTCCCGGAAGAAAGGATACTGCAGTATTGCAGAGATATCGGTTAGCCACAGCCTGGGGGATTGTTTCCAGAATGAAACAGGGGCTGTCCTTGGATAGCTCAGCCGGTAGAGAAACAGCCCGCGAAAGGCAAAGTTCCAAGTTTAGAGTCCCGGCCCGGCACACGTTTTCAATACATCAGGAAACACAAAAACATTTTGTAAAGTTTCCATTGAGGAGTTGACCAGACGTTACATTTTATGACTGTTGTTTCAGATCGAACATCAAATGTTAAAGGAATTTTAATGTTTATTGCATCAGGATGTAGTGTCGGGAAAGCTGAGAGGGAAAACAAAGAAAAGTTTCGGAACAACCGTCGCCCTAAATGAACGAAGCTTATCACTGTTGGTGAATCTGGGTTGTTCAGGTTTCAGTCACGTGGCCAAGATTCCTGACAACGGACACATCTCATCTCCTCTGGCGCCCTCAAGACCAAGAACATTCTGCACCGAACGCAATGAATTCACGGGATAGTCGGATTTTGCGCTGACGATTAGCGAGAGCCAACAGAGTCCTCCTGTTTAGACCCATCCGTGAATGCAGTTATATTGTTGTGGTTTTCGTTTAAAATGTGAAATATAAGGAATACGTATTTTGATGTTTCCGCATGAAGAGAAGCAGAAGTAGCGGTAGTGGTGGTTGTGGCGGTGGTGATGGTGGTGGTTGTAGTGGTAGATGTGCTAGAAAAAGAGGAAGAAACAGTTAGGGTTTATACGATATAATTATGAAAAATCCGCCTCGATTGCACAAACTTCCCGGTGTTTACCTAGGTTTCAGCGTGGGTAACCACGCCATCTTCAGAACAAATATAAAACAGCTTGCCTAAATAGGCATAGTCAAAGGTTAAAATCAACACCTACGGCGGCAAGACCCCAAAAGGTGGAGGTGTAGGTGTTGATTTTAGCCTTTCACTATGCCTATTTAGGCAAGCTGTTTCATATTAGTTCTGAAAAAGGCGTGGTTACCCACGCTGAAACCTAGGTAAACACCAGGTAGTTTGTGCAATCGAAGCGGATTTTTCATAATTATTTCGGTAGTTAACGATTGCTGATGCGCTGCAGTGCTGAAAGTTCTTTTGGACGATATTGCACAGTGTGTTTTTAAGAAGAACGATGCAGTGTTCCTTCTGACATGCATGCATGCATAGTGGCGACTACAGCCGTTATGAAATACATGCATGTACAGAAAGAAAACAACAGAACACCTTGAACGACTACAGATAGGACATTCATATTCACAGGACACTTACAAAATAAATGGTTCAAATGGCTCTGAGCACTATGGGACTTAACTGCTGAGGTCATCAGTCCCCTAGCACTTAGAACTACTTAAGCCTGACTAACCTAAGAACATCACACACATCCATGCCCGAGGCAGGATTCGAACCTGCGACCATAGCGGTCGCGCGGTTCCAGACTGAAGCGCCTAGAACCGCTTGTCCACAACGGCTGGCTAGGACACTTACATCAGTATATTCTCCAGAAATTATTAGCACTTCAGTCACCTCGGTTCGGCATGTGTCCCGTTGCCTAGCAGGCACAGTGTCCGCCATGTGCACTGATAATTTGTTTCAGACGTGACTGAATCACCGCGCGGGATTAGCCGAACGGTCTTAGGCGCTGCAGTCGTGCGTGGACTGTGCGGCTGATGCCGGAGGAGGTTCGAGTCCTCCCTTGGGCATGGGTGTGTGTGTTTGTCCTTAGGATAATTTAGGTTAAGTAGTGTATAAGCTTAGGGACTGATGAAAAAAAAATGGTTCAAATGGCTCTGAGCACTATGGGACTCAACTGCTGTGGTCATAAGTCCCCTAGAACTTAGAGCTACTTAAACCTAACTAACCTAAGGATATCACACGCATCCATGCCCGAGGCAGGATTCGAACCTGCGACCGTAGCGGTCGTGCGGTTCCAGACTGTAGCGCCTTTAACCTCTCGGCCACTCCGGCCGGCAGGGACTGATGACCTTAGCAGTTAAGTCCTATAAGATTTCACACACATTTGAGCATTTTTTGACTGAATCGACACGTATAAGGCATGGATGGCGTCCTGTAGTACAACTATCCATGTTGCATTCACCAGGTTCAAAAGTTCATCTGCTGTGATCGGCATTGGGTCACAGCACTGGACCCATTGTTACATCCTATCCGACATATTTTCGATTGGCGACAAGTCTGCTGACCTGGCAGACCAGGGCAAAAGGTTGACATTATGTGACACAAAGAAGGCAAGTGTTTGTGCCTTGTCTTGAAAATCGAATCTGGGGTTTGTACAGAAAGGATATGGCTACGGGTTGCAGGATGCCACTCACGTATGCCACACTGGTCACAGTACCCTGGACACGCACCAACTGAGATTTGTGGTTGTACCCAATAGCATCCCACACAATTAGGCCTCGAGCTGGCATTGTACGTGTTGTGCGAATGCAGTCACTGTGACGCCGCTTCCCCTGTCTCTGGCGAACCAAAATGTGGCCATCATTTTCAAACAAACAGAACCTGGTTTCGTCCAAAAACACTATCTGATGCCAAACCGATTCCCGGTGACATCGCTGCATACTGCATTGCCATCTAGTATGTTTCTGCACATTCGTCAAAGGCAGGCGAAGAAGTGAACCACGCACACGCAACGCATGCCGTAATAAACGGCGACGGACAGTCACCCCTGATAGTGTACGATGGGCTACACTGTTCCACTAGAGCCGAGGAGGACGCAGATCTCTTCTGCAATCCTGTTCGGAGGAGGTGTCAATCTTCTCTGGGTGTGGCCTGGGCGGTGCAGCTTGACCCATCTCGTCGTTTTCTACGGCCTTCAGTGAACCATTGTGCAAACACTGGTTCCACTGCCGACGCACTTCGTCTCACACGCGCAGCAATATTCCAGATGGATGCATCACTTGCTCGCATGCCAATAATGCGCCCTCTTTCAAACTCACTGATTTGACGGTACGGTTCGCGCATACGTCTGCGAGGCATTCTGCATATCCGCTCAAGTCACACTGATCCATTACCCTCAGTTTGTACCGACAAAGAGAGCCGAAAGCACACCTAACCGGTGGATGGTGTTGAGCCGCGATACCGATGTTGACCTTGAACCCACTGGCTGACATGATTGTAATGCTAACCATTTCTGTAGAACATGTTATGTTAACCGGGGACCTAGAAACGACGGAGAGGCTCCGTCCCCGCCGCAGTCGCAGTGGTCCGCAACCCCACGACGACTACTGCAGTCCACTTCACCCTTCCTGCGCCCCACACCGAACCCAGGGTTATTGTGTGGTTCGGCCCCCGGTGGACCCTCCAGGGAACGTCTCACACCAGACGAGTGTAATCCCTATGTTTGCGTGGTAGAGTAATGGTGGTGTACGCGTACGTGGAGAACTTGTTTGCGCAGCAATCGCCGACATAGTGTAACTGAGGCGGAATGAGGGGAACCAGCCCGCATTCGCCGAGGCAGATGGAAAACCGCCTAAAAACCATTCACAGACTGGTCGGCTCACCGGACCTCGACACAAATCCGTCGGGTGGATTCGTGCCGGGGACCAGGCGCTCCTTTCCCGCCCGGAAAGCCGTGAGTTAGACCGCACGGCCAACCGGGCGGCCTCTGTAGAACATACTAGTGTACATGTCCTGTGAATATGAACGTCCTGTCTGCAGTCGTTCAAGGTGTTCTGTTTTTTCTGAACATGAGTGTACATGAAATGTATTCACGGTTACAAGTATGAACAGTCATCAGCCCTATAAGGGAATAACGAGAGTAAAAATTTGTGCCGGACTGGGATTCGAACCGGATTTGCCCCTTTACGCGAGCGGTTGCCTTAATCGCTTGGCTATCCGTGCACGACACACGACCAGACCCAAACTTATATATGTCGTTGTTCCCGCGTCCCAACCTGTATTCGTACATTATGAGATTCTGGTACGGGGAGACATTTGAATTGAAATTCTCTTGCCCGGGCATGCATGCATGTCCGAAGGTATATTGCATCACTCTTCTTAACAACACAGGCACTACAGTATAGTGTTTAGCCGCCGATACTTGGCATCCAGTAGGCGACACTGCAGCAACTGATCCAGGTCTTGTTCCTCGCGTCATTCGCCTAAAACATCAGCTTCATCCGTGGGAGACCCCTCTCCGCATGATGTATGTTGGCCTTACCTTGCTGCTCAGCACTCTCTCCCTCGTTCTGTTAGGAGGATAGAGGACGGATAGAGAAGATCGAGGGCTTACTGTCGAAAACTGGCTTTTCTCCCAGGTCCTCCGGTCCTGTTCTCCATCTTTCCACACAGTGCTTCTGATGGTCACCCACGAGGTCCTGCGTTCTTTGCATGAAGCTTCTCCTGGATTGCAGGCGTCTTGCAATGGGCTGCGGCGCATACGCTGTGTACCGTGAACTGATTTCCATGTTCGTCCTTACCAAATCCGATAGCATGTCCCGGCCCACCGGAGGCGTGCGATGACAATGAGGGGGGAGAGTTTCTAGCGTGATCCCGACTGCGTGCAGACCCAAAATTTAACCTGCTCTTGAAGTGGTCATCTGAGCACTTGCTCACTTTTCGAAATAGGTCAACTGCACGTGGTGGTCACTTTTTAAGTCAACTGGACGCGGAGAAAACAGAAGTTAAGTTACACTGCAGCATTTTCCTTCCCATGTTTTAAACTTTGGATTCTCTATGACCAGTCATAGGGATGGTTAAAAATGCTTGATAAAATACTCGTGCACGTGCTATCCAAGGTATTTAGAAAGATACAGAAACTATTTTCATTCCTTATGATCATAACAAGAAACACTTTATAAAAAATTCGAACGTATCACTTTAAAATCAGTTCCTGTATATTATGAACATGCTCCTCATGTTTATTGTAAGATCGATGAGGTCTGTCTGCATCGTTCGTTTTAATGTAGGTAGTTGTCTGAACGACAACGCCAACAAAATAATACATACGTGGATGTTCACTTTGAAAATTAAGGCCGAAAGCGCTGCAACATGCCTCACAAGCATTAGTTGTTCCTGCGGAACTTAAAGTATTAGAAGCCCAAAGTTCTAGTGGAAACCCGCGTTCTATAAAGGTCGTTACAAATAATCCGGAAGACATGTAACCTTTTTCACTTTATGGTTTATAATGCTCATTAAACATGCGATGTTACCTAACGATATTCTGCTGAATAGTTGCTCTCTAACCAGCAGTCCATATGACCAAACCAATTGTAAATTGATGTTCCCACTTTAGGTAAATGGGCTATGCACGGTTCTATCTAAAAGGAACAGCTCGATGCAGTCACAGGGTCGAGACGCCCAGTTGCTAACTTGCTGCAAGTAATCATATGTACCTGTGATCCTGCAGTCATATAGCCTTTGTATTGGCTAGAATTGCGGATTAATAAAAAAATATACATATTAAATAAAGATAAATGAATAATTAATAAAAAGGGTTCTACGTTAGCATCTGCAATCTATTTAGACGGCAGAGAATTATATTGAATAATGTTTATTCAAGAAAGTAAAACTCAAATAAATAGGATAGTGGCCCTACGATAATTAAATATAATACAGACAGAAAAAATCTTATTAAATGCAGTTAAATTGGATTGAGAGTGTTACGAAAATCGTAGCAGACTCCCCAAACTAAACAATCGTACAAGATGCACGAAAAGTAAGTGCATTTTCTGATCACAATACATGAAATATGAACCCCCCATGAACCAAGGACCTTGCCGCTGGTGGGGAGGCTTGCGTACCTCAGCGATACAGATAGCCGTACCATAGGTACAACGACAGCGAAGGTGTATCTATTTGCGAGGCCAGACAAACGTGTGGTACCATAAAATATATACCAGCTCAAAATAGTTCAGAGTTCAACATGACATTTTACAAATTAACACACGTGAGATGACGACTAGAAACTCATACCCTGTCTGTTCTCTATACCGTGACGCAAACAGACGTGTTATAGCGGACGTTCACCGCCCAGAATCTATCACTCACTTGACTGAAAAACGTACAACATCACCGACAGGTCTGCCTTCTTCAAGAACAGACGTAAAAGTGCCTAAAATCGCCCCCTTGAGCGGACCATTCCAGAAGTTTCTGTCTCCACTTGACTCCAGTGGTGTCCCACCAATGCCTGTTTTTCCACTGGTTGAAAGCCTTCCCCACCAGAAACACATTGTACTTAAGTTCTACAGATATGATTTGACTGAACGTGACCACTTCCTGGACCAAACTAATACATTGCAGAAATATTTAAATTTAGAGATGTTATTAATATTCGGTCACACTCAGACGATGTTTAGTGAACATAAGTAAAGGTTTCTTCATAAATGCACGAGCCAGTATTCTTGCAGAAGTGTGCTCACATTGAAAAACAGCAGACTGTCATTAAGCACTGTTTAAAACAATTATTTAAGCCTGTTTGACAGAAGTGTTTTTTGTCCTCCTTTCAAAGGTGTGTCAGCTAACACGTGCAATTGATCACTTCTTAAATTTGTATTAACTCTATTTTGATTTGTATTAGGAGTATTTTCATTTTGTATTAGTAATTGTAATAAATAATTAAATAAATTGCTGGCAAAAGTAGTAACTTATTCATTAAATAAGTGCACAAGCCTTGCAAGATATGAGGCGTGTATTGTGTATTGAACTGGGGACCTAGAAACGAAGGAGAGGCTTCGTCCCGCCGTAGCCCTCAGTGGTTCGCAACCCCACAACAGGCCACAGCAGTCCACCCACCCCACCGCCGCCCCACACCGAACCCAGGGTTATTGTGCGGTTTGGCCACCAGTGGACGACATCCCCCCCCTCCCCCCTGGAACGTCTCATACCAGACGAGTGTAACCCCAAATGTCTGAAATGTCTGGCGTGGTAGAGTAATTAAGGTGTATGCATATGTGGAGACAGTGTTTGCGCAGCAATCGCCGGCATAGTGTAACTGAGGCGAAATAAGGGGAACCAGCCCGAATTCGCCGAGGCAGATGGAAAACCACCTTAAAACCATCCACAGGCTGGCCGGCACACCGGAACTCGACACTAATTCGTCGGGCGGATTCGTGCCGGGGACTGGCACCCCTTCGCGCTCGGGAAACAGCGCGTTAGACCGCGCGGCTAGCTGGGCGAACTGGATATGGCGTACTCACGCTGCATTTATTATCCTGTGTAATTGTGGAGAACACGATGCTCTGACAAATATTTGCATAGTGAAAAGATGTTAAAAGCATAATAAATGAAGAAAAAAATAGATACAGGTAATCAGCTTTCAGGGATGATAGATACAGTGCAATGCTATCATCTGAGATATCGTTTTTGAAATAACATGAAGCATTTAAAAGTTGTTAGTTGAGGGGTTCAGTGTGAAAATATGTAGTCACTGTAAAATATTAATTTTCGCAGTTTTAAAGATATTGAAAATTTTGTTGCCATCGGATGCGACTCATTCTTCTGAGATTCCAAAAAATGGTTTAAATGGCTCTGAGCACTATGTGACTTAACATCTGAGGTCATCAGTCCCCTAGAACTTAGAACTACTTAAACCTAACTAACCTAAGGACATCACACACATCCATGCCCGAGGCAGGATTCGAACCTGCGACCGTAGCGGTCGCGCGGTTCCAGACTGAAGCACCTAGAACCAGACTGAAGCACCTAGAACCGCTCAACCACACCGGCCGGCTCTGAGATTGCAGATGTATTCAGATTTGCTTTATTCTGTAAGTGTGATTTAGTGTTGAAAGACATCTTTCGGTTTGTCTGACATTCCGCCATTGCTGGTGCATCCTCTCTCGTCCTAAGTGTGCGACCGCTGTCCAGATTCCTCGTACCGTGATTTACCAACTTCCCCTCAAGCCTTTGTAGTCACATCTGGGCTCGCCAGCAACGGCGCTTTGTCTGAGTCTGCCATGCCGCGCCCTGAGTCGTGGACCAGCAAGGGTTCAGTCATACAAAACAGTTCACCTCATACCAATTCCAGGCGGCCAATTAACTCACCTACATATGCTTAACATTACAAACTTCTGTACGAATTGATTTTAAAGATCTGCGCTGGGTTTGCCATCAGGCATCCCATTACAATCCGCACTGACTCGTCCACCACAGAGTCCATCTTGTTCGCACTGCAGATGACCTCCACAGAGGAGCAGCGTACTCGGCAGTGACGTAAATGACGTCGGCACCAGTCGTGGATCGCCACCATATGCCCTGCTCGTCAGTGGGCTGGTAATGTTGTTCCTGGCACAGGCGTGGCCTTTTGTGTGTTGCTGCGATGCTGTTGAAACGTCAGGGTGCGATCGAGTGTCAAGCCTAGATATTTCAGCTGTTAACAGCGCTGGGGTCTTTAGAGTCGCCACATCACGGTGAGTTCTCGCCAAGCTTCTCCATTGTTGAGAGGGAGAAGGTGGACCTGCGTCTTATTGGGTTTTGAAGTTAGGTGGTTGTGACATTACTAGCGGCTAGCCGGCTAAGAGTTGTATTACCACTGAGTAATTAGTTAAGCGATTTGTGGCCGTTGAGCTGCCGTGATGTAACTCTTCTAAGTGAATTAAACGTGGCCCTTCCTGAGAAGAGCAGTCGGGCAGTTGCGGCAAACCGTGAGCGGTCAAGGGCTGGCCGGTAGGTTGCAGGACACTGTCAGTGTGGAAAATTCCAAGTGGTAGAGGAGAGACGGCGCAGCCACGTCCTTGATGAGGCGGACTAAGATGACCAGATGACGAATTGTATAAAATAAATCCTGAAATATTCACTGAAGATACCGAAATCGCTTACAGACATGCTAAGGAAATTTAAAGGCAGCTTTTGATTCATGGTTGTGAATTGAGACCACTGAAAATTAAACAACGCTTCCAAACATATTGTTGACGAAGTTATTAATATTTGACATTATTATTGTTTATGAAAACTGTAACTAATTAAGCAGATGCACAATGTATACATAGGATATATCATTTTAAAGATCTTGATACGAGTTATGAAAAGAACAGATCGCTTTTATTATTAAACAAATAAGTAAATAGTCATACAGACTGTATTGAATAGCATGAGGAAATATTCCTAAACAAATGACTATCCAAGTTGGTGGGTAGAAACTATGAGACTGGCGATGTACCATCAAACTTTCGAAAAAATATCGTCCACACAATTCCGAAGATGGAGAGGACAGATAAGTACGAAAACTATCGCACATTCAACCTAACAACACGTGCAAGCACGTGTTAGACGACAACCTCTTTGGTTTTAGGAGAGGTAAAGGCACACCAGAGATGCGGTTCTGACACTGCGGTTGATAATAGAATTAAGACTAAAGCAAAATCAAGACACGTCCATAGGATTTGTCGACGTAGAAAAATTGCTCGACAGTGTCAAATGGTGCGAGATTCTATGAAAAACAGAAGTAAGCTATAGGAAAACATGAGTGATACACAATATTTACATGAACGAAGAGCGAATAATAACACCGGAAGGCCAAGAACGAAGTGCTCGGATTTAAACAGGTGTAAGACAGAGATGTAGTCTTTTTCCCCTACTATTCAGCCTATATATCAAAGAAGCAATGATGGAAATAAAAAAATTTCAAGAGTGGTATTAAAATTCTAGGTGAAATGATATTGAGAGGCACCCACATGCCTTGCTCATACTGTGGCATCAAGCAGTCAGGCCTGCAAGATGAGTGGTCTGTCAAGCGAATGGATTCATTCTTATTTATCGAGTAACATGAACTCTCGTACTCACAATTAAGTTACAAATTATCCTCCTGTATGAATAATACGCAACGGAAACGCACATCTGACTATCAGTGATGTACAGAACTCTGACTGTTCACTACGCACTGGCAATACCACACTTTCTTTTTGTCTTTTATTTAACGGCTTTTATCAACACGTGGCCACCGCACTGAATATGAATGGCGCACACATTATAAATTCGGGACATCATGACAACATACAATTCGAAGGAAAAGTCCACCAATCTTTTTCTCTTCCCTATCTTATTTATTCCGATAGATTCTATAACCTAAACACACAAATTCTATAACCTACAACAATAACACATGAGAAATTCCGCCCAGTGGGCATGGCTTTACATTGGTGAATCTCTATATTATGGTCTCGTAATTATTTAACGCTACAGTGCATTTTCTGGTTAGGATGGTGGATCTTTTATTATATCTCACACTTCGACCCTCACAATCATCATCACGAAACTTTCCTCCAGATCGAGCGGTACAGAAGGAACAAGCATAACCCACTAATATTTTGAAACTACCTTGCTACTCTCCCATGCAAACCACACATACCCAAATTACATGACATACATCACACTACAACATGGAATACAATACACTAAATAGTCACAACACTATCACTTTCAGCTTTCCCACTGCAGTTAGTATTTATCCCAGTTTCACAGGACACTGCCCCACTTTGTAATTCTACTTTCCTACTATGAACTCTGGAGATATATGCACGTCTTCCTGTGCAGTGCAAGCCAAGTGGCGTTGCTGGATAGACGGCCGACTCACCTTGCTTCTCTCCCAGAGTTTGAATCTAGCGTCACACGGAATCATATCACGCAAAGTAATATTAAGAACATATTCATCACACACGCGAGTCCTCAACTGATACCATGGACGAGTACTTCTCTTTATCCTTTGTCTCATACACAGATTGAGACTCACACAGTATTCACCACGTGGAAGTACTCGTCTCTAATTTCAAGTCCTGCACACGCGATTTCTTAAATATTTCAACTTATGGTACACAAGCTATTTCTTAAATTTTTCAACTTATTGTACACGCGCTAGTAATTCAGCTTAACTTAAGCACATGGAAGTATTTCAACTTATTGCTACACGTGGTTTCATTGTGACCGTTGGTCACTTCCGAAGATTACTACAATCCCATTAATATTACCTGCCTGACATTTAATTCTCCCCACAAAAGTTCCTGAAATAGAGAAATTATTATTTCAAACTACTCTTAAATATTCCACATGCATACCATGTCTCCATTCTTTTGTCTTTACGGAGCACAACTAAGACAGGTCTTAACTGCACAAGATCCAGCGGCAGAGTGCTGAAACATGGCCGTTCTTCAGGTCATCTCGCACCTCTGTCGAGGTGGGGGAAGACCATGCTACTGTATTGGCCAGCCACATTTCAGGCGCTCAAAGCTCTGGTAAGTTTCATCTCTTTGGTTCCACCAAAGGTGGCCAAAGGATCGTCTCAAAGATGATCATATACTCACATTCACTATCTGCGGTTAGCAGACGACCATACATTCATTCATTTCACAGATCTCACCAAACTGGATGTAGGGATTTATTTTGTGGGAGTGCACATGTGATCAATTAAATAAATAAATTGTCATTCTTTCCCACACTGGTATCCGGCTTCGCTGTATTAATTGAAATTGAGTTATTTTACAAAAAAAATATGTTGTTCTGACAAAAATAATGAAGTATGTTGTACCTGTTTTCAATGTCGGGCGGTACTGTACCCTTTCACCACCGGCTACCCACGCAGAAAAAAATGGCACGGTACTATCCTTGCAATGCGAGGGTAGTTCCGAACATTTTTTTAAGAAAACTGTATTAGAACAAACGTAGCAAGTCATCAAAATAACCAGGAGGAGACCTTAGCCCCTGGTGACCTCAAATAGACGACCAAATGCTGTTACTTTACCAAATTATTGACACAGTTGTTCCATTATTGTACTCTCCGCAATCCGGAGTAACGTACACATACAAATTTACAACAATCCACATGACAAATAAAACATTAAATCATACAAATAAAAAATAATGTTGAGATAAAAATTTGCTTAGTTACTGGGATCTTCGTTATTTTTATGAGTAATCCAAACTTCACTAATTCTATGACAAATAAAAAAATACTAATTGTACTCATGAAATTTTAAATAGCTCACCGTCCAAACACAGAACAAGTAATCTGACATTCATAAATTGCGTTGTAATAATCTTTACACTGCAGTGTCTAAATACAAAACAAAATCAACAAAAGAAAAAAATTGCGTACACTAGTTACACGTAGAAGTCAGGCTCCATATCAGGACTCTAAAATATACATCAAACCTACAGAGAAATAAAACTGAGAAGAAAAACAATTAAATATACCACAAGTTACATACTGGTTATGTAATATAGTCAACCTAAGACATCATGTCATACCTCGTTAACTATCATCACTTAAGCAGTTGCCACCACTACTCGACTCTGAGTTTAACCTTATTCTTGTCCACCAGTACAAATACCTGCTGCTGAGCCATTCAGTCCATCAACTTTGATCAATACACGCAGTAAATAGTTTAGCAATAAGTGCTTGAATCCACCAGTAGCTCTCGTATCTTACTCTACTGCTCATTTCTCTGTTGTTACACATTTGGACGACAAGAACTTGCATTTCGACTAGCCTTCGTTACACTTTAATGTGAAATATCACCACTGTGATAATGAAAATAAGTGGCTTCAGTCAACACACCAACAAGATCATTACTGTCCACGACATCAAAATGCATCAATTAATTCCGATATTTGTTGTGCAATGCAAACTCTTGTCCCCTGTGACAACCTTACTGACCTATGCAACAAGAGCCGCTACGTTAGTATTACGCCAATTAAAGCATCATTGTACCAATTATTCTAATAAACATGTTACGTGTACTTGTAACCCAGAACAAACAAAAAAAACACTAACTATTCTAAACACAAATGTTAATGAAATACAATTACACTTGCTGTACCTTCAGGAATGAAACATATAAAAAAATTTACACAATTACAAGTACAAACATTATTTCCTATCTTGCGAGTCACACGGAATTATTGCATTCTGTGAGTTTCTTGGGGTCAAAAAAGTTGCTGACAGGTTCCCTAGAAACACTGTCTCGGTGTCAAAGCTCTCCCATGGTTACCCGGATGAAAGTCTTTAAGTCACTCAAATCGGCATTTTGAACACGCACTGAACAGTAAACTGTATCTCACATTAAACATATATGTCATAGTCACTCTCAGAGTACCATCCACACGAATCTGGTCGTCCAGAAATGGCCCTACAACTACTATTACCCACGGTTCTGTCCTTTCAGTTCATGGTGTAATTAAAAGTCGTAAGTTCCAACAAACAGCACTTATTCCTGCACCACACTGGTATCCGGTTTCGCTGTATTAATTGAAATTGAGTTATTTTACAAAAAAAATGTGTTGTTCTGACAAAAATAATGAAGTATGTTGTACCTATTTTCAATGTCGGGCGGTACTGTACCCTTTCAATATCAGTGATAAGATTCGCTGATGGCATTGCTTTCCCGACTGAAACTGAAGAAGAATTACATGATCTACTGAACGGAATGAACAGTCTACTGAATACAGAATATGGATTGAGAGAAATCGAAGAAAGACGAAAGTAATGAGAAGCAGCAGAAATGAGAAAAACGAGAAACTTGACGTCGTAATTAGTGATGACGAAGTAGATGAAGTTACGGAATTGTGCTTCCTAGACAGGAAAATAACTCATGATGGACGGACCAAAGAGGATATAAAAAGCGTAGCAGCAAAAAGACATTCCTGGCCAATAGGATATTGCTAATATCAAACATAGAGGAAGAATTTTATGAGAATGTACTTTTGGAGCACAGAATTATATGATAGTGAAATGCGGATTATGGGAAAAACGGAACAGAAGAGAATCGAGACATTTAAGGTGGGATACTACAGAAGAGTGTTCAACATTAAGTGTACTGATAACATAAGGAATGAGAAGGTTCTCCGTAGAATCACAGTGGAAAGTAGTATACAGAAAACACTGACAAGAAGAAGAGGCACGAGGAGAGGACATCTGTTAAGACATTAGCGAGTAACTTCCATGGTACTAGAGGGAGCTGCAGAGCGTAAAAACTGTAGAGGAAAACAGATATTGGAATACTTCCAGCAAATAATGAGGACGTAAGGTGCAAGTGCGATTCTGTGATGAAGTTGACACAGGAGGAAAATTAGTGACTGGTCGCATCAAACCACCAGTCTGAGGACTGACGACAATCCCATTGATTTCTGCGTTAATTAAGCGGTGTTTCGATGTTTTAATGTAAAGTGGTCATTTTGACTACCGTAGGACTGCCGCAACGAAATAAGTCGGTGTATTGAGTAGTTTTGTGATCGTATTATCAAGATTTTAAATAAGCAAGCACGACGAAGTATGGGGTCTTTTGTCGGCAACCAGTCGGTTTGGGAAGAATTACTGGGGGGCATTGTAACTGCTGTTCCAGACTTAGAATAATTTGGTGTACGCATGTTGAAAAGTTAGAATAATTTTAGGCCTTTCAATTAAAAAAAAAAAAAGGTTCGAATGGCTCTAAGCACTGTGGGACTTAACATCTGAGGTCGTCAGTCTCCTAGACTTAGAACTACACTACTGGCCATTAAAATTGCTACACCAAGAAGAAATGCAGATGATAAAGGGTATTCATCGGACAAATATATTATACTAGAACTGACATGTGATTACATTTTCACGCAATTTGGGTGCATAGATCCTGAGAAATCAGTACCCAGAACGACCACCTCTGGCCGTAATAACGGCCTTGATACGCCAGGGCATTGAGTCAAACAGAGCTTGGATGGCGTGTACATATACAGCTGAGCATGCAGCTTCAACACGATACCACAGTTCATCAAGAGTAGTGACTGGCGTATTGTGACGAGCCAGTTGCTCGGCCACCATTGACCAGACTTTTTCAATTGGTGAGAGATCTGGAGAATGTGCTGGCCAGGGCAGCAGTCGAACATTTTCTGTATCCAGAAAGGCCCGTACAGGAACTGCAACATGCAGTTGTGCATTATCCTGCTGAAATGTAGGGTTTCGCAGGGATCGAATGCTGGGATGGAGTCATGGGTCGTTACACATCTGAAATGAAACGTCCACTGTTCAATGTGCCGTCAATGCGAACGAGAGGTGACCGAGACGTGTAACCAATGGCACCCAATACCATCACGCCGGGTGATACGCCAGTATGGCGATGACGAATACACGCTTCCAATGTGCGTTCACCGCGATGTCGCCAAACACGGATGCGACCATCATGATGCTTAAATAGAACCTGGATTCACCCGAAAAACAGCGTTTTGCCATTCGTGGACCCAGGTTCATCGTTGAGTACACCATCGCAGGCGCTTCTGTCTGTGATGCAGCGTCAAGGGTAACCGCAGCCATGGTCTCCGAGCTGATAGTCCATGCTGCTGCAAACGTCGTCGAACTGTTCGTGGAGATGGTTATTGTCTTGCATACGTCCTCATCGTTTGACTCAGGGATCGAGACGTGGCTGCACGATTCGTTACAGCCATCCGGATAATATGCCTGTCATCTCGACTGCTAGTGACATGAGGCCGTTGGGATCCAGCACGGCGTTCCGTATTACCCTCCTGAACCCACCGATTCCATATTCGGCTAACAGTCATTGGATCTCGACCAACGCGAGCAGCAATGTCGCGATACGATAAACCGCATTCGCGATAGGCTACAATCCGACCTCTATCAAAGTTGGAAACGTGATGAAGCATTTATCCTCCTTACACGAGGCATCACAACAACGTTTCACCAGGCAACGCGGGTCAACTGATGTTTGTGTATGAGAAATCGGTTGGAAACTTTCCTCATGTCAGCACGTTTTAGGTGTCGCCACCGGCTCCAATCTTGTGTGAATGCTCTGAAAAGCTAATAATTTGCATATCACAGCATCTTCTTCCGGTCGGTTAAATTTCGCGTCTATAACACCTCATCTTCGTGGTGCAGCAATTTTAGTGGGCAGTAGTGTACTTAAACCTAAGGACATCGCACACATCCATGCCCGAGGCAGGATTCGAACCTGCGACCGTAGCAGCCGCGTGGTTCCGGACTGAAGCGCCTTCGAATTCAGTTGGGCTTAGAATCTCAAGCCGTGTTCCAGTAACTGAACATTGTACAACCGTGCGGCGTGCGAGCTTTATTTCTGTTTATATCTTTTATGAAGCAGTGAACTGTAGTGATTTTGCACATCGCGCGATCTCATTAGAGGAATAAACTTGAAGTGCTTTAGTTGCAATAACAGTGTTACTGAACTTCATATTTCGCAGTACATTTTAGCGATATTTTATGCTGTCGAACTTTAAGATATGGCTGCAGTTTCGTGGTCTTGTTGCTTGGCTCCAAATCCTTATTCAGCACTTGATACTTGTAACCTCCCCACCGCAATTTTTTTAAAAGAAAATAACGATACTAATTAGAAATGCTGATGGACATGGCTCTATGCGTAACCTGCCTACAATCAAATGTACTGACAATGGCAACAAATGTGAAATTCGCAATCTGACTCAATTATAAATCCTTCAAAAAATTAAAGTCCATTCAGTGACAAGAAAATTCAATTAAACCGAAATATCGGTTTTTTTTTGGCCCTGTGTAAAAACAATCAGAATTAAAGTCTTACCTCAGAATAAATGGATGTCACATATCTGCTCTTGTTGTTGCGCACCACTTGGAGGAACTACATTGCAAATAATAATATTCTCCTTTTTTTTTTGTAATTCTAGTGAAATTTTTCTTCAAAAAGAAGTGGAATGAAATGGGAAGTGCAACGAGATCTTTAGTTCAAAAAAAATTAAACTTTTGAAAAAATGCTTTTGAAATAAAAAATTATTATTGGGAGACTTGTTGGAGAATAATTACAATAAATAAAATTTTTCATTATCTAATGATTATATTAATTAACAGTATACCTTATTACTCATCTTGACCAGTGTTGCCGACCGCCTACATCACACAACCGCACTGGGCTGCTACTACTGACCGACCGCTCTGCATGACGACTACAGACTGAGTACTGCTCTCAACTAGACAGAGCTACAGACTCGCAACGACTGACTGACTGCTACTCTGCAAAGCGACAACTAACTCGCAAAGACTACTACTGACTGAGAACCGCTCGCAACACTCGCGCGGTCAAGCGCATACTCTCTGGTCACAGATGCTACAATGCCTCGCCATCGCTGCTGCGTTACATACGTGTTTCATAACCCTCCACTCGGGGGGCAAAAATTTGGCAGCGATGGTGAGTCATTTGGACTTGCCAAGCGCGGCAAAATTTTTCTTTAATTAACAAAATCCTACAACTTACAGAATATTTAAATGTTGTGCACACGCACTAAGTACAAAATATATCAGACAAGGACAAAAATGTGAATACTAAACATAGTAGCAAATCAGAAAAAAGTATATACAAACTTTTTGACAGATAAAGTGCACAGGCACTGAAAAAAATTCTTTAGCATATGCAGAACAAATAAACAGACTGGCAAGAATAATTAGATGTAGTACATAAAGTAAATGTTGTGCACACGCACTAAGTACAAAATATATCAGACAAAGACAAAATGTGAGTACAAAACATAGTAGCAAATCAGAAAAGTATATACAAATTATTTGACAGATAACAAAGTGCACAGGCACTGAAAAAATTCTTTAGCATATTCAGAACAAATAAACAGACTGGCAAAAAATATTATGTTGACAAGTGTACATGCACTGAAAAATGTCTTTAGCATTTTCACAACAAATAAACATAATGGCAAAAAAAAATTCATGTCCAAAGTGCACATGCACTGAAAAATGTCTTTAGTATTTTCACAACAAATAAACATAATGGCAAAAAAAAAAAAAATTCATGTCCAAAGTGCACATGCACTGAAAAATGTCTTTAGTATTTTCACAACAAATAAACATAATGGCAAACATCATGTCGACCAGTGACATAAGTGTACTCACACTGGAGTTTAGCGAATCGAAAAATGTATAACCTATGAACATAAATGATGTTGCCAAAAAAAATTTTTTCTTTATGTGACAAGAATCAGGATAGGAAAGGGAAGGATTGCATCATGGTTGTAGCACTTTAGATTGCACACAGCTGCTCTGAAAGTCCATATCTTTCCACAGTAGTACAACACCAAGTGACACAACTTGAAGTTCTTTTCCCATCAGAATTTATCAGTGTAGCCAAAACACTGAACTGTCGTAGTAATGTTCCATGTTTTCATTTTGGCAGTACATTAGGTACACCAAACAGTGGGACCATAATAATGTCTTCATCGCTCATGGTGGTGGACAGCATGTCGTGTCAACACCACACTCTTACAAGGCACACCAACGTAGAATTAGTGCAAAACCAAATATAGTGCTCCATGATCACTGGGATAAACAGGACAAATGGACATTGCAGTAATTCAGGGTAGTCAGCTTATGAGGTGAAGGACATCAAGTCACATAATATTGACAATTACAGTCTTCATTGATAGTTCGTGGCATTCATAACCCAGTTATTGAACATTTCTGTACCAAGTATGTAGTATTACAGAAAAATGTTCATTAATTGTTTTACACAGAATCAGTAGCCTTCTTTTCCTGGTTACAAAATATTATGAAATAATCGCATTCTTTTCAGTTACAGAGTATAATTAAGAATCATTAACCTTCTCCTAATTACAGTTAATTAATCATTTGTCATTCCAATCTATTAAGAATCATTAGCCTTCTTCTAATTACAAAGCATTATTAAACAATCACATTTATTTCCAATTACAAAGTATGAACATTGAAAACAAGAGTTAATTAATGGCATAATTAATAACAATTTCGTTGATTGACATTAACTATTGGCACTCAGTGGCCATCAAGTATTGAATAGAATAAAACATAGTTCATCATTCAGTATTATTCAGATCATTACAAAGTCATTATTAAAAATCAGTTAATTACAGTCAAATCATTAGTAATCACAGGCATTACAATAAACAGTGGCAGTTATTAGCTAGTGACAAAGCATTATTTTGAATATAGTCTCATTAAGAGGTCATTACTCGAGTGACATGCTATTCAGAGTTGATCAGTATTATTCAGAATTATCATAAACTAGTGACATTATGTGGGACTGGTAATACATTTTTTTGGTAGCAATGCATTGCGTTGGGATCGATAATTAATTGCTGAGGCATAATACTTTTTGCTTTTGACCTATTGCTGCAAATGAGGATAGGTAACGTCATTCGTCATGAGTCAGCTGTAGCAAGATTATGTAACAAGGCAGTACATGTGATCACATTTATAAATGATAAACACAAATGGGTAAAAAATATAAAAATGCAAGTACTAGAACAGGTATAATAAGTAACAGGTTTAGTAAGTGTCATGAAAAACTTCTCCTGGAAAAAATACAAAAATGGATTATTGACCTGAAAGAAGAAACGCACACTATGCTGAAAAGTAGTGAACTTCGAATTAACAAGTAGTGAAATGTGTATAAAATGTGTTCCATAGCTGTCCTTTCCAAAACTTTCCGTCATCCTACTATGCAATGTAACACCTGCTGTCAAAGCAAACCGCAACAAATACTTAAATAACTACGTGGCATAAAGAAAAAAAACTTCATTATCCATATCATCATAACTTCACCATTATCATCACCTGTAAAGAAAAACTTCATTATTCATAATACCATTTCCTTCATCATTATTCATCAGTATTCACTATCATCTGCAAAAAATCACTTCATTACTCATTACATAACTATTCCTTATCTCTAGCATATTTCATCACTAAAACTAAGATGTGTAGTTCTCTCTTACAGCCTGCATCAATCACCTTGTATTCTGAAAGAAAAAATTAGTTAAGACTGCTATTCTGTGATGAGTATAGTATAGTCTTGTTAATGCTTGTTAATCCTGATCCCTTTACTCTTCCTCATAAAGTTATTGCATCTCCTTTCGTTTATTCCGTAGGTGAAATTCCCATTTATGTTAAATTTATTTCTTAGAATCATCATTCCTTTCTGAAATTGATGAACAAAGATTAATGTCTTGCATTTAAATCCTATACCCACTAAATAATGACTGGTTTATGGTGACACAATTAACCATACAGCATAACATGACAGAAAACGTAATATGTCCAAGACATTGACAGTGTTCGGATGCGAAAAAATGTACACAGAATAATACAATGCAGTAGCAAAAAAAAAATGTGAAACAGTCACGATGTTGAGATGTCATAAGGCAAAAAAAAAAAAAATGTCAAAGTCGACTGGTGTGTGTTATATCTTAACTATTTCATAGTGCATACAAACAAAACTGGAGTACAGTCATATACACAAAAAAATGGAAAATGTGCACGGTCTGATGTGTAACGACAAGAAAAGCGACCTGCTAACCTTACCTTGCCGGGCACTTGCCAAGAAAAAAAAATACGATAATCATCAATAAGTAGTCACATAAATATAATTGCAGAAATAGTCGTAAATGTGTAAATTCATCTGGAAAAATATGCACGGTCTGATGTGTAACGACAAGAAGAGCGACCTGCTAACCTTACCTTGCCGGGCACTTGCCAAGAAAAAAAATACGATAATCATCAATAAGTAGTCACATAAATATAATTGCAGAAATAGTCGTAAATGTGTAAATTCATCTGGAAAAATATGCACGGTCTGATGTGTAACGACAAGAAGAGCGACCTGCTAACCTTACCTTGCCGGGCACTTGCCAAGAAAAAAAAATACGATAATCATCAATAATTAGTCAGGTGAATTAATTGCATTAGTAAATGGCATCATAGTGTGTTGAATCATACAGTGGTTTCACTCAATAAACGGTTTAATGTTTGAGATATGGTGATTGCCTTTCGATTTTCTGGTTCTCAAAGTTTCGACGTGTACAACATTGGGGTGAGGGATGCTGCGAATCCGATACGGACCTGCGTATAGAAGTTCAAATTTACTGCACTTACCTTTTAATTTGCTGGATAAATAGTGTGTACGTACTAATATCTTCTGTCCAACGTGAAAGTCGCGGCGTGTACAAACCTGTTTTTGCTGTCTTCTCCGGCGCTCTGCGGCACGTTTGATGTTGTTCAGCGCAATGTCAATTATTTCGTGGTGTCGTAGGCGACGATTTTTGGGGAATTCTATTAATTCTTTAATTTTGTTCGGTGGTTCAACGTTTTTCAGTATAACAGTCGGAGATAGCATAGTGGATTCATTTGGAATGGAATTAATTACATCTTGGAATGAGAGTATGTGTGTATCCCAATCAATATGTCTTTTGTGGCAGTATATTCTGCATAACTTACCAATTTCCTTCATTAATCTTTCACAAGGGTTCGAAGAAGCGTGGTACTTGGATATATAGATCGGAGAAATGTTTCTAGCTCGTAACATGCGTGTCCATACACTACTACGAAATTGAGATCCATTATCAGAAATTACTTTCATTACATGCCCTACATGAAATAGAAAATGTTTTACAAATGCTTTCGAAACAGTTTTAGCAGTAGCTTTGCGTAACGGAGTGAAAGTAACAAATTTTGAAGTGAGCTCAACAGCGACAAAAATGTAGCAAAAACCTCTGTTAGTTCTCGGAATCGGACCAAAAATATCTACTGCGGCCATGTGTCTTAATTTCACAGGTATAATGGGATATAAAGGAGGAATATGTGAAGTGGTGTCTGATTTAGCTTTCTGGCAAATTTTACAAGACGCTAAAACTCGTCGTATACGTTTTTCCATGTTGGTAAAATAACAGTTCTGTCTCAGTATAAGAAAACATTTTCGTGCTCCGTAATGTGCGTAACTTAAATGAGTGTACCAAATTAGTTTGTTAACCAATTCGTCAGGAATGCATAATAACCAAATGTTGCTGTCAGGATGAGAGCGGCGAAACAGAATGTCATTGCGTACAGTGTAGTGGTTCCTAATCGTAACATTTTTCCTATCTTGCCAAAGGTGTTTAATTTCTTTCCACACATTGTCCTTATTTTGTTCTTGTGCTATGTCCTGTAATGACGATGAAATAAAATTTTCAAATGCAACCTGCTGAATGTACATGACACTGAAATTTGCTTTGCAGAAGTTGGTTGCTACGTCTTGCTGATTGTTACTGAGAGAACGCGATAGTGCGTCTGCTATAACATTTTGTGTACCGGGAATGTGAACAATCGTAAAATTAAATTCTTGTAAATATAGTTTCCATCTACTTAATCTGTCGTGAGTAAATTTAGCTGAAAGCAAAAATTGTATAGCTCTATGGTCTGTGTAAACGGTGGTATGTCTGCCATAAAGAAAGTGCCGAAATCTCGTAAAAGCCCAGACAACGCATAATGTTTCCAATTCTGTAACAGAGTAATTTCGCTCAGCAGGTGACAGAATGCGGCTTGCAAATGCGATGTTTTTGATTACTATTGAACCATCTTCTTCAATTTCCTGGAAAATGTGTACGCCTAAAGCGGTGTTAGAACTGTCGGTGGCAATGGAAAAATTTCTAGTAAGATCTGGGTGCGATAATAGTGGAGCATTCAACAAAGCATGCTTCAAATAACATTCTCGTGAGCAAAATTCTGCTTGTCAAAAGTAATGTTTGCGTTACTGTAGTATGCAATCTGTGCTGTATCTGGTTAAATTCTATCGTACGTGTTATTATTTACGGGAGAATGTTGTGGCATATCCACTGTATGAACTGTTCTGTTATTTCATACTGACGTGTTACGCTATGGATGACACCTATTGTCTGGATCATTCATGATAATGTGTTGTTGCTAATGTTCTTGCTGCTGAAAAGATCGACTGTTATTAAATGTACGCTGAAAATTGTGCTCATCATTTTTACGTCTGTCATGATAGTAATTTCTATACGGCGCATAGCGATGCGAGTTGAAATAGTGTGTTGTCTGTACGTAGTTATTTCTTTGCTGCCATGCGTCACTATTTGTTGGAGCTGGGACTATACGTGCACGCGGCGAAACATTAAAGTTTGCTTGACCTTGTAGACTGCATTGTTGGTTACGTATGCTAAGCGGTTGACTTTCATGCTATTGTGGTGAAAAACATCTATTGTTACCAAAAAATGCGTTTGCTGTTAATTTTACTTTTACACATACTGATGATTACGATTTTATCTGTAATTAAAATTACGGCGGTAGTTGTCATTACGGGAGTGCCTACTGAAAATTGTCACATTCGGTAAAAGTTAGTCACATCGGGTTTTCATTACTAATTTCTTAATACTAGGTAGAGCAATAGTTAAAGAGCAGTTTTGATAGATATAAAGGATAGTAGAAGAAAAGGCAGCAGTGCAGAAAACTAAAGATGAAATAGCACTACTACAGCTCGGGGCCCTATGCTCGCTACGGCACATATTCATTAAAGCGTAATGAATCCCCTGAGGTCATTTACGCACTGCAAATCAATTTTAGCTTTTGCGTTGCAAGCAATAGCGGTAAAATTTCAAAGGCAAATTGTTGTATCCGTGCTAATTCAAATTTCTTCATTACAGGCAATGCTGTTGTAAATACAAAAATAAATTGTCGCATCTGGTTCAAAGCTAGCTTTTGCATTACAGGTAATAGCGGTGAAAGTACAAAAATAAATTGTCGTATATAGCTCAAAGCGTGTATCTGTGCTCTGCCATTATTAAATTCCTTACATTTTCTGCCGGATAAAAATTGCTCGAAATCTACGTTCTCGTCACTCAGTTTGATAACACGTTCAGGTTTGTGTGAAAGTCTGTTTGTCTGTGTGATTTCGGATTTCAAGTTGCGTAGCTTTTCAGATTTTAAGTCGCGTGGCTTTTCGGATTTTAAGTCGCGTAGTTGCTGTAAATTGTTCACATTATACACGCTGCGTGACTCTGACAAGTGCTCGCAACGTGGCGGATTCTGTGACGTGTTGGTGACTGAAATAGTTTTTAATTCTGTTACTTTAAAACTTTCGTCAATTTGGTTGTTGTGTCGTTCACTTTTATTAACAATTTCCGTATTCACAGTGTGTGAAACTTCCACTGACTCTAAATTAACTTCGTCGCGAATCTGTACTTCGTTTTTAGGGCATTGTTCGGTGACTGCATTAATTTCGTGTATCTGTGTTGCGTTTGCTGAACATTGTTCAGTGACTGCATTAACTTCGTCTTTATGTAATTCTGTTGTGCTTACATGTGTACTATTTAATTCTTGTGCAACAGTGCCAACTTTTTCATTACTGTTATTAGCACAAGTCTTAGTATTCACACGTAATTGTACTTTAGTGTCCTGACATTGAACGGTAACAGCTGTAATCTCTTCCCTAACTTGTTTGTTCTGTTCATTAACATTATCGTGTTTTTCTCTCGGCTGTTTAATACTTTCAGAAAACTGTTTGTTCCGTTCTCTAAATTGTTTGTTTTCTTCTTCCAGTCGTTTGTTCTGCTCATCAAGTTCTTTATTAAGTTGTTTATACTGCTCACTAAGTTTGTCTAGTTTTTCGTTCTTTTGTTTGTTATCTTCCCTAAGTTGTCTAAAATTTTCATTTTGTTGTTTGAACATTTTATTTAGTTCTTCACTGAGTTGTAGTAAAAATGCGATAGCTTGAGCCTCAGTAACATTACCCATTTGTTGTGCCAATACTCTAATTTCATTCTTAGTAACATCACCTACTATATTCTCTGTGCTGTTTAGTGGTGGATCTGGAACTTTCTCGCTTACTGTAACCATTTGGTTATTCTGAGATTTAGAAAAAGGTTTGCCAGTCAAATGTATACTATCAGTCATTGTTTCGGAATTAAATACATCTGTCCTACTTTGTGTGATCTGTTCATTTTCATTAGACAGATTTGACTGTACATTACTTGAATTTTCCAAATCGGGTGTGTTAAGCTCTACAGCGCTCATTACCATAGAGCATTCTGCGTCATCAATTGTCGTCAAGTTAACAGACGAGACAATTGAGTTCGTTTGTTCATCATCAAGGTGAAAGTCATCATTAGTGGTTGGAATGCACTGATTGTTAGTGAACGCAGGATTGTCATCATTACGTTGCGTATCACAATTACTATCGGTCACGTTGTTTAAGTCGGTAATTTCATTCACAATACTTCGCGATACACTATTCACAGTCTTTCGCGGCATTTTTACAATAGTCAAAATTTTTCACAAAACAAATAAGCACAATGCAAAAGCAACACACAAATACAACAAAGCAGCAAATTGCCGTTGACCTGTAGAAAGAAAGTCACAATATTATTAAAAGCGTTGCGCCAAATCCTAATTATCTAAGCAAATAAGAGCAGATATCTGACTGTCGCTCAAAAGACTCTCAACGAAATACGATCCTGGACTGGGTGTCGCCAAGTGTAACCTCCCCACCGCAATTTTTAAAAGAAAATATAGCAATACTTAATAGAAATGGGAGCCAAGTGTAACCTCCCCACAAAATTTTTAAAGAAAGGACGATGCTAATTAGAAATGCTGATGGACATGGCTCTATGCGTAACCTGCCTACAATCAAATGTACTGACAATGGCAACAAATGTGAAATTCGCAATCTGACTCAATTATAAATCCTTCAAAAAATTAAAGTCCATTCAGTGACAAGAAAATTCAATTAAACCGAAATATCGGTTTTTTTTTGGCCCTGTGTAAAAACAATCAGAATTAAAGTCTTACCTCAGAATAAATGGATGTCACATATCTGCTCTTGTTGTTGCGCACCACTTGGAGGAACTACATTGCAAATAATAATATTCTCCTTTTTTTTTTGTAATTCTAGTGAAATTTTTCTTCAAAAAGAAGTGGAATGAAATGGGAAGTGCAACGAGATCTTTAGTTCAAAAAAAATTAAACTTTTGAAAAAATGCTTTTGAAATAAAAAATTATTATTGGGAGACTTGTTGGAGAATAATTACAATAAATAAAATTTTTCATTATCTAATGATTATATTAATTAACAGTATACCTTATTACTCATCTTGACCAGTGTTGCCGACCGCCTACATCACACAACCGCACTGGGCTGCTACTACTGACCGACCGCTCTGCATGACGACTACAGACTGAGTACTGCTCTCAACTAGACAGAGCTACAGACTCGCAACGACTGACTGACTGCTACTCTGCAAAGCGACAACTAACTCGCAAAGACTACTACTGACTGAGAACCGCTCGCAACACTCGCGCGGTCAAGCGCATACTCTCTGGTCACAGATGCTACAATGCCTCGCCATCGCTGCTGCGTTACATACGTGTTTCATACTGTTTTTGAGTGTTCTGCTTGCACTACACATCTATGCTTTATTTTTATAACTTGACTCACTGTTCTGTTAGATGAGCAACTGCTGTGAGGGCACAATTTGCGTATACAGGATGGTCAGAGACAGTCTGAAAAGCTGTTGCAGGGGAGACTGTGCTGAGAAATAACTGTTCAAAACAACAAAATATTCTACACTTTCCGCCGTTTCCGAGTTATTTAGCACTGAAGTTAGCCAGTCAGATAGTCAGGCGCCACAAATTCAAGCAGCCTGCCAGAGAGAAAGTGTCTTTAAACTTTTTCTTCGTTTGCTTTTCTCAAACCGAATAAACGTAGCTTTTTCTCAACTATCTGAAATTTATCACTTCCCAAAAAGGCTTGTTTGAAGTGGTAATGAGCATTTGAACAAGTGGTAACTGAGGGATCCACCGATGTCTGCGCATCGCATTTTAGCGCGTGCAAATACTTTAATCCGCGCGCTCAACTACCTGATCAGCTAACTTCAGAGCTGAACAACTCGTAAACAACGTAACTTAACCTGGTTTTTTGTTAACAATTACGTCTCAGCGCAACCTTCCTCGCGGCACCCTTACAGACATTTCAGACTGTTTGAATAAAGATATGGTCACAAGTTTAAACCATCCGTTGTAGACAACATTAGGGTATGGAAACTGCCTAGTGTGAGTTGCTGTTAGCTGATCGTTTGTGCACACGATGTAAAATTTTAGTTCCTGAACGCTTTCCTTGTGTTTCCTCTGCCAAGTGTTTGTCACACAGAGGCTGACGCAGAATCTCCTGAATTTTTATTATCATTTACCTTTTTGAAGCAAAAGCTTTTTTTTGGATTCATTATCGAGAAATAAATAAACAAAGCAAAGTAATTTTCACGATAAACTAAAACGATGTGCTGGAAATCTTTGTAACCAACTGCTGTAGCTTTTTTTCTCTTTTTCCAACGAGTAGCCTCTTGTAGTTTTTACAGTGTGAATGGAGCTCAATAGCCAGTCACCAGCCTCCCGGTCAGCAGTAACAACACCTGCTGCTGGCTGCCTCGTTTGTTTGGCATTAACGCCGGCTGTTACGCCAGTGGCTTTTAGCTCTTTGTGCCGTAATGACAGCTCCGACCCCCGCCTGTAGCAATCTGTGCACGTTAAAACACCGCTTTGTCTGCTATGGTGACAGTTGTGCGGCCGGTGAGAGTGGATCCACGACTCCGCAGTGTTTCCCGATATAAATTTTCGCTTATAAACCTTTTAGTTAGGGAGCTATTTTGTCAGTGTATGACATTTTGTGGAATCCGTGATTGTACAGTAAAACACTTTATGTAACAGTTACCAACCAGTAAACTGCGACGTTTTTGTAACTTTTATTGTATATGTAGTTCCAACATTTTATTGGGAAAGGACCAGCAACTTGGATGATAATTCTTCATTTACATTTCCGTCACAGTTGCGTGTAATTTACCGAGCGTCCGTAATTAAGGTCCGAGTTTCAAAACGCTGTAGAAAGGGAATTACTGCTCAGAATGGAGCCAAATTTGAAAAGAATGTTATTGACGAAAGGGGAAAAACGCAGTGAAACGAAAAACAGTTTAACGAAAATTTTACCAACCCAAGGTGCTGTAAGCGTTTTAACGTGAATGACATCGGTAACAAATGACAGCTGAATAGCAATACGATGGCTATGGTTTGAGTTACACAGTACATAAACCGTACTGTGCAATGTGCATGACTGCGCAAGTTCGGCAGTCGACAGTTGTGGCACTGTTAGGTAAGCCAATCGACCACGGCAAAATCGTACCATATCGAATGGAAAAGATCGATTTTTAACTGTCCAGAGACCAAAACCCGCATAAAAAGCAAAATCGCATCGGTTTTTAATTTCCTGGGGCCAAAAATCGTATAAAAAGCGAAGTGATATCGGTTTATAATTGTCGTGAGTCTGGCGCAAGATTGTTCAGTATGCTGACCACGGATTTCTGCCACAAGCTGAAATCGAGAAATAGCGTGTTCCGCAACAGATCGGAGTGTCTCGGGGCTCTCGTTCAGAATGTGTTGCGCAACGCATGCCTTCACCTACGTTCATAACTGGGGCACTGAACATAACATCTTCCGGATAACACCACAGCCAGAAGTCACACGGATTAAGATCCGGCGATGATAATTTGAGTTTTTCGAAATGCCTCTGCAGCAGCCACTTCACTGGCTGTGAAATGCGTGGAGGAATGCCATCTTGCATAAAAACGATCATGCACACAGATCCATGCTGTTGAAGGGTTGGAATGACGTTCACGCACAAAAGACTCTCATCGTGAAGTCAATCACAGTGATGGTAAAGGTAACAGGACCCGCGTAAGTTATGTCCTCGAAAAAATACGGCCCTACGATAAATAATGCCGTCAACTCACACCACACAGCCACCATTTCACAATGAAGTGGTACCGGTTGATGAGCATGCAGATTTTTCATTGCCCATGTAATGCCGTTCTGCTAACTGACATGTCCTTGGAGATCTAAATGATCTTCGTCTGTCCACAGAATGTTCTTTGCCATTCATTGCCCACTTTCATGCGAAAAAGAAATCCCAGAGCGAACGTTTGTTCAGTTGGGAGGTCAGCAGTAAGCAACTCCTGAACGTGGGTGAATTTATGTGGGTAACAATGCAAGAGTTTTCGTAGGATTTTACACACCGTGCTCGCAGACACGTCCAACATTCGGGCAGTTCTGTGTTCTGCATGTTCGCACACAGCAGCTCGACCCCTCCTGCAATGCTGTGGCGACATCTTCGACAGACGTCGGATCAACTGCTTTCCTCCATCTGCCCCACTTCATTTCAGAAGGACCTGTCGTTTCCAAATTTCTAATTATTTTCTACCCTTAGTAGACATCGGACAATGCCTTTTTTCTTGCCCTTGTGTGTCTTAAACTTCTGCAGAACTACTGACACACAGACACTGTTCTTGTAAAAGAGCTTTACCAGCAGCGTTTGATCGTTCATTGAGACAGCCATGTTGGGCGTCTCGGACGCAACCTGAGGAACAGCCGCGTGCCGCACATCTGTTGATGTGTATACTCTGACGCTTACAGCGCCATCTATTGGTAAAATTTTCGTTAATTTTTTTCCCCATGATGTACCCCCCTTCCCCCCCCCCCCCCCCCCACCCACCCCCCTGCGTCCAAATTTGACGTCATTCTGAGCAGTGGTTCTCTTTGTACAGCAGTCTGAAACAAACTTTAGTAATGGCCTTTGTATACTGATGGCTAGTTTCGAACGAGCCCTACCACGGTTTCGGGCTCTTAGCCCCATCATCAGGTTATCTGAAATCTGAAGTAAAACAACAGTTGTAACCTACTCAATTGCCGGCCGGTTTGGCCGTGTGGTTCTAGGCGCTTCAGTCTGGAACCGCGTGACCGCTACGGTCGCAGGTTCGAATCCTGCCTGGGGCATGGATGTGTGTGATGTCCTTAGATTAGTTAGGTTTAAGTAGTTGTAAGCTCTAGGGGACTGATGACCTCAGATGTTAAGTCCCATAGTGCTCAGAGCCATTTGAACCATTTTGAGACTACTCAATTAAGCAATTAAGAAGTTAAAAAATAAACAAAAATTGACATTTAGAAACCGATAAACTGATAAAATGATGGAACAGTAGCCTATCTAGCAGTAGTAGGACGTCAGGTCTATGTTCCAACAAGTAATAGGCAAACATCTACCGTAGGTGGACTATCAAATAACGTCCTAAGCTGTGGTTCCGAAGAAGTTCAGCTTTCAGTCGCGGCCTGAGAAAACTCCTCTTGTCCCAAAATTGCCACTAGGAATGCATGCGGTTTATAACAACAAAGTCACCATAGGACATTAAGTGGAAGTACGCGCTAAACCAATTTTAAACGAAATAACGCCCCGCACTGCAGAAAGCGCACGTCAGCTTACAACCTGATTTGACGAACCACAGGAAAACGCGTACATTCGAGGCCAGCACTTACCAAAATGGCTCTGAGCAGTATGGGACTTAACATCTGAGGTTATCAGTCTCCTAGACTTAGAACTAGTTAAACCTAACAAACCTAAGGACATCACACACATCCATGCCCGAGGCAGTCCGCAGCTTGTGGTCGTGCGGTAACGTTCTCGCTTCCCACGCCCGGGTTCCCGGGTTCGACTCCCGGCGGGGTTAGGGATTTTCTCTGCCTCGTGATGACTGGGTGTTGTGTGATGTCCTTAGGTTAGTTAGGTGTAAGTAGTTCTAAGTTCTAAGCACGTTGCAAAGCATCCCAGATATGCTCAATAATGTTCATGTTTGGGGAGTTTGGCGATCAGCGGAAGTGTTTAAACTCAGAAGAGTGTTCCTGGAGTCACTCTGTAGCAGTTCTTTGCCATTGTCCTGCTGGAATTTCCAAAGTCCGTCGGAATGTACAATGGACATGAATGGACTGGATCAGACAGGATGCGCACGTGCTGACGTTCAGGGTCCATGGATTCATGACGTTGTTACCATACCCGCACACGTCCATCCGCTCGATCCAATTTTTAACGCGTTTGGTTCGACCAGGAACTTGTTTCCAGTCATCAACAGTCCAATGTCGGTGTTCATGGGCCCAGGCAAGGCGTAAAGCTTTGTGTCGTGCAGTCGTCAACGGTACACGGGTGTGCCTTCGGCTCCGAAAGCCCATATCTATATGGTTCGCACACTGACACTTGTTGATGGCCCAGCATTGATGTCTGCAGCCATTTGCGGAAGAGTTGCACTCCAGTCACGTTGAATGACACTCTTCAGTCGTCCGCCGAGCATATCAGCACGTTCAAACTCACATCTTGCCATTGTAGCAGCAGTAACCCATCTAGCAACTGCGCTAGATACTTGTTGTCTTATATAGGCGTTGCCGACCGCAGCGCCGTATTCTGCCTGTTTGAATATCTATGTATTTGAATTCGCATGCTTATACCAGTTTCCTTGGCGCTTCAGTGTATAATGCTTTATTAGCCAGTTTAGCCGCGAGGGATTAGCCGAGTGCTCTCAGGCGCTGCAGTCATGGACTGTGCGGTTGGTCCCGGCGGAGGTTCGAGTCTTTTCTCGGGCTTCGGTGTGTGTGTTTGTCCTTAGGATAATTTAGGTTAAGTAGTGTGTAAGCTTAGGGACTGATCACCTTAGCAGTTAAGTCCCATGAGATTTCACACACATTTGAACATATTAGCCAGTTTCGGAGGTAGTTTACTGTCTTCTCTGCTCCTATTTCGTAGCCCTGCCACGCCCCCTTAATCTGCGACCTGTATCACTTTTATTCCAATAACATCAGATGGTCGATTACTTATATTTGACTTTTTTTTAAAATTTAATCTTTAAAATGTATCATTTTTTAATTGTAGTGGTTTACAGTCCGTCATTTATTACGTCAGGACTCTTTAACTATTGGACACAGACTTGGCAGTTTTACGTTTTAGCCGGCCGGGGTGGCCGAGTGGTTCTAAACGCTTCAGTCTGGAACCGCGCGACCGCTACGGTCGCAGGTTCGAATCCTGCCTCAGGCATGGATGTGTGTGTTGTACTTAGGTTAGTTAGTTGTAGGGGACTCATGACCACAGCTGTTAAGTCCCATAGTGCTCAGAGCCATTTGAAACTTTTTTTTATGTTTCCTCCGGCATGGATGTGTGTGATGTCGTTAGGTTAGTTATGTTCAATTAGTTCTAAGTTCTAGGCGACTGATGAGCTCAGAAGTTAAGTCAGAGCCATTTGGACCAGCCATTTTTATGTCTTAAACGTTTGACTTTTTAATTTCACTGGTTCAAAACCTGTCATTTGTTATATTTGGCTTTTCTGCCATTGGATGCAGATATAGGCAATTTCATGTTTCAAATGTTTTACCTCTTAATTTCATTGGTTACAACCCGTTATTTGTTGTGCTTGCAATTTACTGCTCTTAGATGCAGATTTTGGCAGCTGTATGTATTTCGGCCTTTGTCTTATCCTGGTGTTTATGTTAGCTGTTCACGGCATGTGTGTGTTGCTTTGTTGCACTTATTCTGTTATTAGTCTTGTTGCTTTTTCTTATTTGTTTGTAAAGCGAACATCTCTCGTAATGGACCACCATTACTTTTGGTTGTTACTTATATTCCTTCTGTATTTTTGCGGCGTTCGTACGTGCTTCCAGCTTAGATCCTCTCACGCCGCGTTATGCGCTCCCTTTACGGTGTTTACTACGAATGCGGCCCGCAGCGTTACTGCTCAGTCCGTCTGCCGTAGCCGCATGGGTCACACAGGAGCGATGTATCAGCGTTCGGTAAGTGCCTCAGTCCGGAAACGCGCTGCTGCTACGGTCGCAGGTTCGAACCCTGCCTCAGGCATGGCTAAAATGGTTCAAATGGCTCTGAGCACTATGGGACTTAACATCTGTGGTCATCAATCCCCTAGAACTTAGAACTACTTAAACCTAACTAACCTAAGGACATCACAAACATCCATGCCCGAGGCAGGATTCGAACCTGCGACCGTAGCGGTCACGCGGTTCCAGACTGAAGCGCCTAGAACCGCACGGCCACACCGGCCGGCTTTCATACTTCCACACAACTTCTTCCTGTTTTCTCGATTGATCTGTGTTCAGTTTTTCAAGGCGTATCCACTGTGCCAACTTATAACTAAATCTGAGGGGGGTGCGATGGGGAGGTTCCCTTGTTAGTAAAGTGATAAGACTAGTAGTATCGTGCAAGGTGAACTCAGTACTGCATGTTAACTGTGTACGTATGTACTGTATTATTCGGCACAGAGCTACACAATTTTTGCTACTGGAGCCATATTACGTTTGCGCGTAGCAACAACTCCCGCTGCCCGTCTTTTCTTTTCACCTGATAGGTTCGGAAACAAGGCAACAGTTCCGAAGTAAATCGAATCACAGTTGGGAGTGTATAGAAATTACTGCCAACGACAGACCTCCTTTCAACTTAAAGATGTTCATTAAACGTTCAATTAACTTAATTATTAGAGCAGGTTACTTAGAATTTTCAAACGATTTTCGATACAGTACCGCTTCCATCTACATACATTCAGGCATACACCGCAAGCCGCTATAAGGTAGTCCGCAGCTCGTGGTCGTGCGGTAGCGTTCTCGCTTCCCGCGCCCGGGTTCCCGGGTTCGATTCCCGGCGGGGTCAGGGATTTTCTCTGCCTCGTGATGACTGGGTGTTGTGTGCTGTCCTTAGGTTAGTTAGGTTTAAGTAGTTCTAAGTTCTAGGGGACTGATGACCATAGATGTTAAGTCCCATAGTGCTCAGAGCCATTTGAACCATTTGCTATAAGGTACATTGAACCGCTACTAGTCATTCCCTGTCCTGCTGCACTCGCTAATGGAGCGACGGGAAAACAACAGTGTATACATCTCCTTACAAGTATTAATTTCTATTATCTTCTTTGTCTTTGCGATTTCTAGGTAAAACGTAAGTTGGCGGCAGGAGAATTATTCTCCAGTCAGCCTCAAATGCATGCTCTCCAAATTTTATCAATAATGTTTCTCGAAAAGAGTGTCGTCTTATATCAAGGGATTCCCATTTGGTTTCACGAAGGTCCGTAACACTCGCTTGTTGATCGAACCTACCGGTAATAAATTTAGCTCCAAACTTCTAAATTACTTCGATGTCTTCCTTTAATTCGACTTGGTAGAGATTCCAGACACTCACGTAGTACTCAAGAATGGATCACACAAGTCTTCTATGCGTGGTCTCCTGTATAGACGGCTACACTTTCCTAGAACTGTCCCAATTATACGAAGTCGATCAATCGCCTTTCCTAATACCGACCTTATGTTCGATCTCATATCGTTTTGCAACGTTACGCGAAGATATTCGATCTACGTGACTGCGTCGAACATTACAGCACTAATACTGTATTCTAACATCACATAATTGTTAACTTACACTTTTGTACATTTACAACAAGTTGCCACTATTCACAACAAACATAATTTTTGTCGTAGACATCTTGTATTCCCACACAGTCACTCAACGACAACACTTTCCGTACACTACAGCGTCATCAGCAAATAATGTCAGATTGGTGCTTCCCCTACGGCCTACGCGATAGATCATTTATTTATAGAGAGAAAAAAAGCAGTGCTATCACAATTGGCTGGGGCACTCCTCACGATTCATTTGTCTGTACTTTACACTCACCGCTCAGAAGAGGTACTCACTTCTGCTATTTAAGGAGTCATTGAGCCTTTCACATATCTGAGAACCTATTCCGTAAGCTAGGACCATCGTTAACAGTTTGCTGCGGGGCGATTTATAGAACTCGCGGAAAACCTAAATCTGCATCTCCAGAAGGGGGTTTGAACCACTATCTTTTGAATAAGAATCCGGTGCCACACCATTGCTCCATTGCTGACTAAACGCTCTTCTCTTCGTGTTAAGGCGTAAAATCAAGCGCCCACACGCCAGTGGGGAACGAGAGAACCGAGAAGGCTGTGAAGGAGACAGCAGCCAATTGCACGCTGACCGACGCCTCTGCAGGACGACAACGCGACAGCAGCGGCCTCTATGCGAAGAGAACATAAGCTCCGCCCCCGACTGGTCGCGGCCCAGTTCAAGAAGAGCATCAAGACTAGTCATTTCGCTTCTACTATGTAGCATTGTCTATGCTGTAGAAACTTGCTTATTTTGCCTGTCGCCCTATGCTTGCGACACATCTGTGTAAATACAAATAAGCAATGTAATCATTTCCTTTTGTAATAAAACTCATTAATCCGATTTGTTTGAATATTGTCTAGCGACCCGAGAAACTAGGTTTCATAGACACCCCATATTCGACGAGTAGACAGGATTCAGCACTTCGCTCTGTGCCCATTTACTTGCGATGCGTATGGCTTTTCCACCAAATAAATAATAAGCAGTTTACTGAGTGCACAAACCAGTAAAACATTATGCGGTCGAAAGTACCTAGACACCTATTAGGGAACATTAATATGGTACGTGTTAGTGATCGTCTTTGTGACTGCTTGGACTCTGCCTGGGACACTTTTAGTGACGTGGCTAATTGCCTGTGGAGGAATGGTAGGCCAGTCTTTCTCAACAGTCAGAGCCAGAGGACGGAGTGATGTTGGACACTGGGGTTTGGAGGGATGTCGACGTTCTAGCTCATTCCCAAGACGTTCCACTGGGTTCAGGTTGAGATTCTGGGGATGCCGGTCCGTTTCAGGAATGTTATTGTACAGAAAGTATTGCCTGACAGATGCTGCTTTTATGACAGAGTGGTTAATCATTCTGATACAATAATCGGCTCCGAAGTGTTCCTCTACTATATGCCGTACACAACTCTGTAAAATGTATCCACATCCTTCCACATTCAGCAGTTTCTTGAGCACGCCCTAAGCACGAAAAACACCCCCATACTGTAAGTCCACTTTCTCCGTAGTTCGCTATTGACATTGCACATGATGGCAGGTAAAGTCCTCCAGGCATTCCTTAAAGTCAAACCCTAACATCAAATTGCCACATGGCATGCCATGATTCATCGCTCGAAATTACTCGTTTCTAGATCTTCAGTATGTAGTGCTATCGCTCTTTACTTCAAACGTCGCCTAGCTAATACTACTGGGGTGTCTGACTTCGAAGAGCTGTTCGAGCGTTCTATCCCATTCTTTTTAGCGCACTACGCACAGTCATTGTGGTAGCTGAACTTCCGATAGCACTCTGGAACTCAAGACTGGTTCCTTCTGCTAATTTCATGCGGGTGTTTTTTTTTTATAATCAACCTCCATAAATCTCGACGGTCCCTGTCCGTCGGTAGATGAGGTCTGCCTGATATTGATTTAGCTGCGGTTGTACCTTCACGTTTACACTTCACAATCACGTCAACAAAGTCGATTTGGGTTGAAACGTCTCTGGTCGAGCTGTTACTCAGCTGACATCCAGTAACCTGTCCACGCTGTAAGTCACTGAGCTTCCTAACCAACCCATTTTTTGCAGTTACTCATTATCTACTGACAACACAATACTCGTCGCCTCCTTTTATAGTGGTGGGTCCACCTATCGTGACATCTAGTGGTCGATTCCGTACTGCGTAGGGCGTCCGGATATTTCTGATCAGACAGTGTGTATAGAAATAAGTAGGTGCTTACAACTAATGAAACCAATAGAACATCGTAAATTAAACCAGGTGAGTCACCGCCCGCTACATTGCCTCTGCTAGATGGGAAACAATTTCTTAGCGCGCTTGTACGCAGTCGTAGTGGTCTTGCAGGACAGACTGCTTCCCCCACCAAGCGTGCTGCAAGTTGTTTAGTTTACAAACAGCTTTTTTTTTTTACGCTGTGTGTTGCTGCGCTTATGCAAGGTCGCCGCAGTGGCAGATGAGCAGATAGGCGCGCCAGCGGTGTAGTCATGCAACTGGCCATTATCAGCGACTGGCCTCGTCTGTCCTTCACCGGGGACGCCCGCGAGCTGCAGTGGACAGCAGTAAGCGAGCGGCTGTCTTGCCACACAGCTGCAGCTGGCGGCCACTGCTGATGCTTCTGTTCAGTTAGAGTGTTCTACCGTATTTCCTGTACCCTAATATGGCGCATTACGAATTGCAAATAGTGTGGTACGGTTAAAAGGGTATTTCACATACGGCACAAATACCTGTCCGGCGGTGGGCGGGAACCAATGCCATAGAGGACACGTTCCGATCGCTGCAAACGCCGCGGTCAGTTCCTCGAAATCTGACAATGGCACACGTAGACGAGCTAGGAGCGGCCTTGGAACGAAGTCCAGACCTGTTGCACCATTTAGCACTTCCGTCTCCTTTGTCGACAGGATCTGCTCACACAACTGTGCGCAAACTCAAAATACAGCCTTGTGAAGTAAAGGCACCAGATCGACTGAGCAATTGAGAAGAATACCAGCTTGCTCTAAATATGGAAAAATGCAAGCAGTGGTAGAGTAGCGTGTGGTGATACACGTGCTTTCGTTTCGGTTGCTTTTCTTATGTCTGTGTATACACTCTACATATAAAAAATAGCACGACGCATTTGAAAGGGCTGAGCGATACCACTATTGGACGATGTTGACAGGAAAGGGTGAACCTCCCTCGAACAAACACGAAGCGGTCGACGTAGAGAGACGACGGAACGTGAGGACCCAGCAAGCGTCAGAGAGGCACTCAGAGCACCGGATTGGGCATTATCATCAATCCGACGTCCAAACAGTGCTTCAGCGAGCACAACTATCGTTAACAGGGGGCTCACGGAAAGGGGGCTGAGCTCACGGTGCCCCATGCGCCTTCTACCGTTCACCTCTGCTCAGCAGCGAGTCTGCTTACAGTCGTGTCGGGCAATTTAGCCTGGAATCTCATTGAGTAGGGTGGAATTGCCTTCAGTGATGAGTCCTGCTTCGAACTGAGACCCGATTATCAGCGAAAACGTGTCTGGAGACGCCCCAGACAACGGTCGGACGCCAACGTGATTATCGTCCGCCGTACAGCCCGACAACCACTCTGGGGTGCTCTTTCATTTTAGAGCAAGACGTCTTTTGTTGTCATCCACGGCAGCCTTGCAACATAGCGATACGTCGACGAAATTCTACGCCTCGTTTTGTTTCCCTTCACGACTGAGCTTACATTTCAGGAAGATAATCCCCGCCCTCACACGACTAGAGAGTCTACTGCTCGTCTTCGTGCTTGCGAAACCCTGCCTTGATCAGGAAGTTCGCCGGACCGCTCCCCAATTGAGAACGTTTGAAGCATTATGGGCGGAGTCATTTGCACGACAGTCTCAGGAGGACAGCTAAGAACTGTATCAATCAATGCCAAGCCGAATAACGTCCAACCTTCTCTCGTCTACTCCTGATTTTACCGTCCTTCAGACGTTCTCCTCAGATGGACGCGACAGTTCCAAGCCAACAACCGAACAGCTTCGCTGCCTCCGAGACGCTCGTTCACAGTCCCATGTCCTAACAATCTGCCCGTTATCAAAGTCGCTTATGTCAGTGATTTTCCCCATTTGTGGACCGTGTTGTTTCCACAATGATTCCCCATCCGTCTCTCTTCCTTAACACGTCATGTGTCTACAACGCAACGAAGCTGCGTTCATTGTCGCGGTGGACAGTGATCATTACATTTTGGCTCATCATTGCGTACAGGATGTAACGCGTATAAGTGCAGATATTTCTACTGGTGACTGCATACAGTGTACGCAACAACATTACATCAGTAGTTACGTTATTTGAAGGCCAATAATTTGGTAGCTATTAGGAGTAACACGTTTTGAGGCTGCAAAATGTTTGAACAGGTAAACATCCGAAATTGAGAAACAAATTTATGGAATAAAAACCCGTTTCAGTTGCTGGAAATCTTCTGAATTTATTCCAAGACCGATTTCGAAGCTTAAAGCTTCATCTTCATTATGAAAACAAAAAGTAACACTAGTCACTTCTGTGTCGAGCCATCCAGACGGGCGCTGTGGCTGCTGGTTCTACGCTCGAATGCGTTTGTTTGACATAGGTGTGGTCCGCGATGACTAACTGACCTGACCATTTCAAATTTGTGTTTTCATAATTATTTGATGGACCTGAAGCTTTAAGCTGCAAAATCGGCCGAGAAAAAAAATTAGAAAATTTCTAGCAACTGTAGCTGATTTTTATTCTATAAAAAGTTTTAAGTTGGTTAGTACCTCCATGTATATGTGACAAGAGAGACACTAATACGTATTTTCCGTGGGCAGCGCCTCAGATGACGAAATGTGTACACGTGGACGCAAAATGGTGAGTCTATACCGACACCGAACGAGGTGGCGCAGTGGTTAGCACACTGGACTCACATTCGGGAGGAAGACTGTTCAAACCCGAGTCCGGCCATGCTGATTTAGGTTTTCCGTGATTTCTCTAAATCGCTTCACGTAAATACCGGGATGGTTCGTTTGAAAGGGCACGGCCGACTTCTTTCACCACCCTTCCCTAATACGATGGGACCAATGACCTCGCTGTTTGGTTCCCCCTCCCAAACCTACCAATCAGGTAGGTGCAGCTACAACCGTGCAGAAAACATCTGGTAGTAAATTAAGTGACGTGTTTGTGGAAAGACTGTTAGACGCAGAGAAATAACAGCTAATAGACGGATGTGTGTACATATTAAGGTACCATTACACTCTGCATATATCAAATTTTTTAACAAAATCACAAAACATTGCGTATTGAATAAAGAATAATCAGTATTACGTGCTGTGTGCAAACGCGTAATTAACTCTTTAATTGAATTAGAATCATTTTTACTATTTAGTGCTACTGGTTGCTTTGTCACAATAAACTCGAGTGTATTCCTAAATTTATGGTACAATTATTCGGAATGCCCCCTATTCGCTATGTAGTTACTATCTTCAGTTATCCCATGTTGCAGTACTGATAGTAATTACAGTTTTCTCGCATCGAAGGGACAGAGACTGACATAAAGTGTCCCTTGTGTTACAGTAACGCATCGAAGTTCGTACCGGGAGTTTCACATACGACAGAAGAGCTGTATCTGGCTTTGCGCGGGAACCAATAAAGGAAAGAGAGGGTCCGATCATCGAGTATAGTGCGGAACGTTCGTCGGACTTTGGAAGGCGGCGAATCAGCTTTAGCCCGACCAGGCGAGTTACGAACGGCCTTGGGAAAAATTCTGATAAAATTGTTGCTCGGCGTAATACTTCAGACTGAGCAGAGCGTAAATTGAAACTGAACGATGTCTTTTTCATTGTAGGAACTAATTTGTTACAGTGAGGTATTGGCACTGTGTTCCTTCCTTTTCTTCTCTATGATAATATCTTAAGTTTTTCGTTAATTGATCTTTGACACGCCCATTAAAAGCTATATTTGGGTGGAAAGAGATCGGCTCAGTAATTGAAATTGCACTATTTGCACACCATACTCCTATTTTCGTAACAAACAGACTCCCTTGACCAACTTTGTTTCCATAATGAACCATTGTGTTCAGCGACTGCAGACTATAAGTAAGGAGAGCCCCACACCTATCAGTAGCAGTCCCATTAGTTTTTATTGTGCTTGAAAATTTAGATTCCGGCTAGAAATAGCCATCTTCAGTGCTAAAATACAAGAAAAATTACAGAATCAAAATTAATTTACATTACATAGAACAAAAGGTAAACAGTATGTTATCCAATAACAGCAATCCATACTGGTCAATACACCAATTCAGCTACAATTCAGCCGGCTGGTGTGGCCGAGCGGTTCTAGGCGCTTCAGTCTGGAACCGCGCGACCGCTACGGTCGCAGGTTCGAATCCTGCTTCGGGCATGGATGTGTGTGCTATATCTGAGTTAGTTAGGTTTAAGTAGTTCTAAGTACTAGGGGACCGATGACCTCAGCTGTTAAGTCCCAGCCGGCCGGAGTGGCCGTGCGGTTCTAGGCGCTACAGTCTGGAACCGAGCGACCGCTACGGTCGCAGGTTCGAATCCTGCCTCGGGCATGGATGTGTGTGATGTTCTTAGGTTAGTTAGGTTTAATTAGTTCTAAGTTCTAGGCGACGGATGACCTCAGAAGTTAAGTCCCATAGTGCTCGGAGCCATTTTTTTGAGCTACAATTCAACAGACTCGCTGAGTATATGTCACCATATGTTCCTACAAGTGTATAGGCAGGAGCAAACTTGCTGCAAATAAGTTTCCTTTTCCTTATATATCTGTAAGAAGATGTGGTGACATGCACTGTCCCGAGTCTATTGAATTGTAGCTCGAATGGTATGTTTACTGTATAGATTCCTGCTATTGGATAACGTCGTGTTTAATTTTTGTTTAGTGTGAAGTAAATTAATTTTGATTCTGTAATTTTCCTTGTATTTTAGCGCTGAAGGCGACTACTTATAGCCGAAAGCTACATTTGCAAGAATAATAAAAACTAATGTAATTGCGACTGATTGCTGTCTGCCTCTCCTTTCTTAGAGCCCTCGATGTTATCGGTGAACATTTCGAGAACTCCACCGTTGACCATTCTGCGAGTTCACATACCCCCACATATGCAGCAATGATTCATTGGGAAAAAAGGAAGAATTTCTGCATATGCAGTTTGGGTCCGTGAAAATGACGGCATAAAATCGTACCAAGTGTTTCGTATTAAAATGTAATTTAATTATCGATTTCTTTAACACAATCGTTACACAGAGTGTTGCCTTCCAACGGCTGGCCGTGGTGGCCGAGCGGTTCTAGGCGCTTCAGTCTGGAACCGCGCCCGCTTTGGTCGCAGGCTCGAATCCTCCATCGGGCATGGATGTGTGTGGTGTCCTTAGGTTAGTTAGGTTTAAGTAGTCCTAAGTTCTAGGGGGCTGCCTTCCAACGATCCCTGCAAATGATTCGTGGATGTTTGAACTGTTACTGACCGCTCTAGGCGCGATGGGCCAGATACGTAACAGCTTTGCGCCGTTTACTCATTTCCTTTTCGACGCCGCCGTAGCCCTCGCTATCGCTCGGCAATGGACCTTTTACGCTTTTTGGATTCAAGTCGACGCGAGTAGTCCTCTGACTTACGTTTTCGATGATTCGGGACATATTTATGAGTCATGTGAAACGCCATCTTTTATGATTTTGTAATTTTCAATCTAATAGCCATTTTCAGTTATATTACAACAGATATTTTTATTTTCTCACTTTGGGTTCTGGTAGTGCTCCGCAAACTCTTCGTAATGACACTCGAATCAATATCCCAATAAAATGAGTTTCCACGCTCCGCCAGTTTATACTTTTACACAAAGCAAATTCGTAACGATCATGCGGTTGTGTCTACACTGAGCGGTGACGTCACAGGTAAAACAAATCCTGCGCGAAAAACACCAACAGATATGATATATCCGTTGTTGGCTCAACCATTGTTTACGCATTATTATCCTCGTAGTCATTAGTGATTCAGGTCTGACGTTATTCTGTCACACAAGAAAACTCTACCACGGAGGGAATAAACCGTATGCACGTCAGAAGAGTGTTCCATCATAAATCCCTCCGTCACGCTAAGACTGCAATATCTACTTCAGTACTGACATTGAGCAACAGTATCTTCTACATCTACATCTACAGACATTCTCGACAAGCCACCATACAGAGCTTGCCGGAATGTTCCGTGTAGTACTGCTGGTCATTCCCTTTCCTGTTCCTCTCGCAAATGGAGCGAAGAAAAACCGGTTGTGTACATGCTTCTGTGCGAGCCGTGATATCTCTTACTTTGTCTTCGTTATCCCTAGCGGAGATTTATGTCGGTCGCTGTAGCAACGGTCTGTAGTCCGTCGTAAATCCGGTTCTCTAAACAATGGCAACATGTCTGATCGCCGAGATGTTGTACCCTTTTCCACAGGCGTCTGCCGAATTTTTTCCAATTGGGGGTAAAATTCTAAAACTGTCACAATTGATATAACTGAATCGGTGTGTTTAAATAGGTGCCGTGCTCCAATAACTAAATTTATCAACTACACAATGATTTTACTATTTCAGTCGACTGACAGTTATTCACTTAGTATTTTAAGGTAGATTACTTTGATACATATACCGTAAGCGTATTTCAGTAGCATATACAAAATTCATCCTTTTATCATACTAATGCGAATACAGACCTTTTTGATCCAAGAACAAATTACATTCTCATACGATAACCTCCACCGTATTCAACAAGTTATGAAATAAAGTTACAAAATATTCACGAAGGCTTTAATAAATTGTCACTCAAAATTAAAAGTTTGCTGTAGAAAAAGAATCAGAACGGTTGAGCTCTTCCCACGGCATATGAAGAAAAATAAACAACAAAAAATGACGAAACTTGTAAGTTTCACATGAGCGCACATTCCGCTGCAGAGTGAAAATTTCATTCTGCAAACAAATGACGAGTTAATACTCCTCGGAGTGGAAAAACAGGGATAAAATTTGATGACATCCATAACATTTTGCATGCTTACAAAACTTGGTATTTGATGACGTTAATGGATTTATTCCATTACTTCCACAATTTCTTTTTTGGAATGTTGGTATAACTGGAGTTGAACGAAATGTGTTTTTAAAGCCATATTTTTTGATGACCATGAGAAATCTCCCAACATCACTCTCAAAATGGCTTCTGGTCTGCACGCAACGGAGTTAGAGAAGTTCTGTGTTCATAGAGATAAGAGAACGGTTCTGTAATCTGCACTAAAGCAAAGTAGCAAATCATTATTGTTAGAAATTCATGAAAATTCCGTAACAAATAAAACGCCGTACCCAGATTAGAGGAGGGGGCTAATCGCCAATCCTTCCCCCCCCCCCCCCTTCCCCCTTTTTGGACGCCTATCACCGTTTCACAATATAAGCCGGCAGTACACCCAAGGAGTGTCCCATCAACTAATATGCCAGAAGAAAAGGAAGAATCACATTTCTTAGTTGTGTTTCACAAGAAAACATGTCTTCTTCCCTCCAGGGAATCACTTTTGTATACACAGTGCATTGTCGTAACAGTCGCTTGTTGATAGAACCTATCAGTATCAAATATAGCAGCACACCTCTGAATCGCTTCGTTGTCTTCGACAGTGCGACTTGATGGACGTCCCAAACGCTCGGGTAGTACTCAAGAATCAGTAGCACAAACATTCTGAACGAAGTCTCCTTTTAAGATGGGCTGTACTTTCCTAGAACTCTCCTAACAAACCGAAGTCGATCATTCCCCTTCGTTACAACCGACCTAACTTATTCGTTCCATTTTTTGTCGATTTGCAACGTTACGACGAGACATTTCGTTGAAGTGACTGTGTCAAGCAGCACACGACTAATGTTGTATTCTAACATTACATTATTGTTTTTTATTGTCATCTGCAATAACTTCTATCACATTTAGAGCAAGGGGCCTTTCATCTCAACAAACAAATTCAGTCTGAGTTATCAAGTACCTCATACAGTTCTTTAACGCTAAAACTCTCCCGTTCATTACAGGATCATCAGCAAACATGTAGGACTGCTGCTCCTCCTAACCAACATGACGTTTACGTATATAGAGAACAAGAGCGATCTATGATACTTTCCTGGGGCACTCCTGGCGATACCCTTGTTCCTGATGAATTTTCGCCGTCGAGGACACCGTAGTAGATTCTATTAGTTAGCAAGTCTTCGAACTAATCACATATCTAAGAACCTATTCCGTTGCACGGATCCTCGTTAGCGGTCTGCAGTGGGGCAACTTAGGGAAACCACGGAAAACCTAAATCTTTATCGCCAACTGGGTTTTGAACCACCACCCATCGAAAACGAGTCCAATGTCGTACATCTAGATCATTGCGCTCGCTTTAAACATAAGCAGTTATCACGTTAGGAATTACTGAACGCTCTTCTCGTCACACCGTGCCCATTTTCTTGCGATATGGATGGCTTCTGCAGTAACTCGTTCATCCGAATCCTAATCAAATAATAATCTACTGCTTGAACAAGTAACTAAATGTAAAGATATAAACTGACGCTAGTAATTAATGCACTCTGAGACAAGAAAATTGCGTACCACGAAAGAATTATCCTAATTGACCGGAAATCAGTAGGTACGACGTACGTGTACTGACAAACAAATCATAACAATTTCGGAAAAATTGGATCATTTATTCAAGAAATGGTTCAAATGGCTCTGAGCACTATGAGACTTAACATCTGAGGTCTTCAGTCCCCTAGAACTTAGAACTACTTAAACCTAACTAACCTAAGGGCATCACACACATCCATGCCCGAGGCAGGATTCGAACCTGCGACCGTAGCGGCCGCGCGGTTCCAAACTGAAGCGCCTAGAACCGCTCGGCCACACCGGCCGGCATTTATTCAAGAGAAAGAGCTTCACTAATTCAGCAAGTCAATAACGCCTTAGTCCAACTCTGGCCCTAATGATACTTTCGCCTGCCTCCACGTACTGGAACGCCATCATTAAAGAAACAGACCAAATACATATGTCTTACGACGTGATCAACAGACTCACGGGATTTCAACGTTGCAACTTAGCGAGGCATGGGAACCAGCACTGACGGTTCTAAAGCATTGTCGACTGCAGGCGAACGAATCCAGAGAATTAACACAGATGGAGAATCGAAGTCAGGACACTTAAAACTGGGCACCAGCACACCGCCCACGCACGCCCTGGGCCGCGATTTGTGATCCCGCTTTTCCTTCGTACCGCATGCTTAGACCGTCATCCGTTCCGCCGACAGGGGACTATGGATGTCGAAGTTCTCTACGATTCGTCTGCGATGACTTTATAGCCCCAGCCCATGGCGCCTGCGCTTTTCTGGTGAGCCAGCGAATATACTGAAGAGCAACTACAGCAGCATGTCAGCAAGCACCTGAAGATGACGAGTAGCGTTCACAAAATTATCCGACGCGACGCCCCTGAACCACAAAAGCTGATAAAATTTTTTACCTTGTATACAAAATTAACGAAGTTGTATCTTGCAATTTCGTATAATCTGGACTGTTTAGTAGGTGCCAATATATCGCTTATGCACCTCGATGTTCTATTAGGCCCAAGGTGAATACTCTCAGATACGTGATACGTGAGTGACACTAGTTTGCGCTTTAGAATGTACGTTTAGGGCTTGGCGGTTCATATAGATTACTCTGTTTTACTAGTTTTATCTATTGTCGACAACCAAGGACTTTGATACTGTAAGCTGTGAATCTTTGATGAAGTTGCGATCGATGATCCAAATTTGTAAGCGATATCGCTCCACTCGCATGAAAACAAACCTCACTCAATTCGGTCTCTAGTTTATGATACAACTTTGGTGAGACAGTCTACTGAACAGTGCAATGGTCAGTCAATTTGTGCACTTAGTGATTAATAAGGCAACAAATCTACCTCGATATCTGAGTGGTCAGCGCGGCAGAATGCCCTGCAAGGGGTCCTGGGTTCGATTCCGGTTGGGGATTTTCTCCGCTCAAGTGCTGGGTGTTGTGTAATCATAATATCATTCCCATCGACACGCAAGTTGCCGAAGTGGCGTCAATTACGAAGACTTACACCAGGCGACAGGTCTCCCCGACGGGAGGCCCTAGCCACATGACATTTCATTCATAAGGTGAAATTTTGCATATTGTAATTTAACTGCTGCATCTGGTAACAGTTATGGACTTGGCGTCACTGAACGTTCCTTTAACCTGATGTAATGGCCTCCGTGGTGACTGCTGTACACAATGATTCACCTTATTATTTTCACATGTTCTATTTCTTATAAATTGTTGTTAATACGTAGATCGCTTCAAGATGTTCGCTTGATAGAAACTGGTAGACTATATTTATAAATACACATTACAGCAGCTTTTGGTAATTTCGTGATGCCGTTCTTTTTAGATTACATGCGAAATGAGTTGAATGTGCTGTAATGAAATGAGCAGACCGATGACGATGAAATCTGTGCACAAGGAGTGACAGTAAATAATATCATCGTAAAACGCCGACACGCGCTAAGCCTATGATCTAGTGAATCTGTAGTTACAATTGAAGTTGCGTGCCGGACCAGGAGTCGAACCTGAATTTCCTGCTTATCTCTGGCAGTCGCATAAAGCTTTTCCGTCTGGGAGAACCTCTGGAAGCAGTGTTCGGAAATATCAGGTGGAAACATCAGTGGAAATGTGTAAGTAGGCTGTTAAGGTTTTTATATTGGTAACGCCAAGTAGCGCTCTGTATGAAAATCACTGACTGTGCTGTGTTCAGTCTGTGGCTGGTTGACATTGTTGTAATATTCGCTATTGTAGTGTTGGGTAGTAGGATGTGAACAGCGCGTTAGCGTTGGGCAGTTGGAGGTGAGCCGCCAGCAGTGGTGGATGTGGGGAGAGAGATGCCACAGTTTTGAGATCGGAAGATCTGGATGTGTGTCCGTCAGAAAAAGGAAATTTGTTTAATTGGATGCCACAAAATTATATATATATATATATATATATATATATATATATATATATATATATATATATAATGACTTTTGAACACTATTAAGGTAAATACATTGTTTGTTCTCTATCAAAATCTTTCATTTGCTAACTATGCCTATCACTAGTTAGTGCGTTCAGTAGTTAGAATCTTTTATTTAGCTGGCAGTATTGGCGCTCGCTGTATTGCACTAGTTCGAGTAACGAAGATTTTGGTGAGGTAAGTGATTCATGAACGTCATAGGTTATTGTTAGTCAGGTTCATTCTTTTGTAGGGATTATTGAAAGTCAGATTGCGTTGCGCTAAAAATATTGTCTGTCAGTTTAGTGATGATCAGAATAAGTAAAGAGAGAACTGTCTGAGTACGTTGTGTATTACACAGCTGCTTCTGTATCAAATAACGTAAGAGTTCTTCCAGCACTGTCATTCATAATTTTTCAAAGGGGACGCTTCATATGAAAGGTTGAGTCAGGTCTGGAAGGAGTGCTCAGCTAGTCGAATGATGAAGGTGACTGCTTCCGACGAGCGAGATATTCGGTTTTGAGCCTCAGTCACTCGCAGACTGTCAGCTGTCAATAGAAATTTGACAGATTCTTGTAACGATTACTGTACTGAAAATGACATTTCTGGACCCCATAGCATCAACTGCATCAGAACAGTGTCTTGCTGTACAGGCGTCAAATTCCTTTAATTCTTTCGATCGTGATTACGCCTGACGTTCAGCGTAGTAACGTGGAGCAAATAAAAAATGGTGAACACAGACGCACAGCTTCTTAAGAAACACAGAAATTATATTAATTAGAAGCATACGTCTTCCAAGTACAACTCCCAGTGATTAATATTGCAACAATGTACGGGAGGAAAGGTCGAATTTAGTTATCCACAACAAACAACATATGAACTGACTCGGCGAAATGAAGTAACACTCCCAGCAGAATAAGAAATTTCACATTGTCGCAAGAAGACTGAAAGCTGCGAGATAACAATGTTCAGGCAGATGAGATGTTTTAATTCTGTAGGGAGGAGAAGCGGCAGCCAGGAGTAGAACAATTCTGCTAAGTATTTAACTCGGTCATGCAGGCATTCGGCAGTGCGATGCAGCAGGCGTTGTACTTCTCTCGCCTGTATGCGGCGCAAATGTCGCTGGATAATCGACCGGTAATATTCTTTGTGCAGTCGCGTAGTTGCTGTTCGGCGCATGTACTGTCTAGCAGTGTTTGTAAATTCTCTTTGTCTGGTGGTGGACAACGTCTCTTGAAGTGGGTGGATATTGAAGCCACATTTCTTTGTGATCGGTCTGGCCGTTATTTCACACTCTACTGCCTAAACGTGGTACGGTACTTCTGCTAAGCAGATTAACAAGATGAAGGAGAGGTCGTTTTGAAACATTCTAACCCACTAGCGTCTCCTGTGTATTGTGGGAAGAGTCTCCTGTATTTGTATAGGGAGCAAAGACGAATTAGAACCCAACTACGTTGGCTGGTGGGAAGAACTCCATAAATACAAGTTTTTAAAATGTCACCACTCGAACAGGCCTGATCTTTTTATGAACGTGGCTCTGAAAATCGATATCGATCTATACACCATTTGCAATAAAGAAGAAAGAACCAAGGGAACATTTGTCCTAAGTTATCCCAGTGCCTAGGTACCCAAATATTTTCATCCACCGTTCTCTCCGCAAAGATGTGAAATCTAAAGGATTATCAAATGCCTAATCAAATCCAAATTTCAATAAAAAAAATTTCCGTGTTTGCGACTGCATTGTCAATGTGTAAAACTACCGACGTTTCGGCAGTCGCGGATACATATCGTGTCGCTCCCCCCCTCCCACCCCGCCCCCCTTGCGGTATCGCCCCCACTGCCACCTACGCCGCCCCTGCCAATCAGCCCGCAAGCTATTCGTTCGCTTCTTCCGTCAGTCGAGTCGACTGAATCGAGTTATCGAGTAGTCTGCGTAGATAGGTAACAAGTACCTACGAGAAAAGTCGCGACCATTCTGGTGATTTCCAGTGATCTCGATACGTTATTCTGTCTGGCATTTGTTCGAGGAAAGTCTCCAATATTCAACTGTTTTCGTCTACAGAGATACGTAACGTTATAAATACGGACTATTCGCCGAATAGGAAGCTAGTTTACATTCAGAAGTCGAAATATTAAGATTGAAGAATGAATAAATAAAAAGTCCGTGTTGTAGCAAGTGCAGGTTTGAAGATTAGTAAAGAGTGAGCGTTTGCAGTTGATTGTGAAGTATTAATAATGGTAATTCATAGTAATTTCTCACTAAAATATTGTTACGAGACTCGTAACAATATTTTTACTGATAAGGTAACAATAGTTTCCTATACCTAACTAATTACGAGTTACGTTTGGGTAACTATTGATGCGTATATCTCCGGCAATAGTGACTCCCGAGAAGATTCCTAAAAACGCATTATTAGGCCCTCTATCGAATGCACTACAAAGGAACTGAATCGACAACAAAAGTTCCGCACACGTAAGTTGCTGGATGCCATCATCATTGCAAACTCGCCCTTATATTATACGTCGTAAGGTACGTATTGGCTTGTTACTTTCACAGTAGATATTTGTTCACACTCCATAGAAGTCGGGGAATCGAACATTCTGACAGCTAATGTTCTCGAAACAACCGAGGCACATATATCAGGGAAGCAGAGTCGCTGCCAGGTAGTCAATTTGAAAGCTATAATCGTCTCGATAACTTGGAAGTGATAAAAAGTGAACAACTGCGATTATTGGCTATTACCACGGACGTCAGTCAGTGTTGTGCTTCGTGATATTAGAAATACGGGGAGTGTGACCGTGTGTGTTTTAGAACTAAGTGTACTAGTGCTGCCGGCCGTGGTGGCCGAGTGGTTCTGGGCGCTTCAGTCCGGAACCGCGCGACTGCTACGGTTCGAATCCTGCCTCGGGCATGGATGTGTGTGATGTCCCTAGGTTAGTTAGGTTTAAGTAGTTCAACGTTCAAGGGGACTGATGACCTCAGATGTTAAGTCCCATACTGCTCAGACCAATTTGAACCATTTTTTTGTACTAGTGTTGCATTTTTGAGTGCGAATAAAGTGCTTATTCGAGAATTATACTTTGAATGTTACTTTATTATTTTTTATTATGGTGAAAGTAAAGGTAGCTCAAGATACCTTCAGCGCCCCCTCCTTGAGGTTGTCTGTATCCGCCACTGCGTTTCGGTCACTTGCCACAGCGATCGAACCGTCGGTAGTTTTACGAGGTGCGGCTAGAAAAAAATCGGACTGATGCTGGAAAAAACATTTATTTACAATTATTTACAATTTCATGTTAATCTCCTTCAATGTACTCTCCTCCTCGGTCTCTACAGCGCTCCATACGAATTTTCCACTGTTCATAGCAATGCTGCAGATCATTTTCGGTAAGTCCATACATTACTTCCGTCGCTTTTTCTTTTACTGCTTCAACAGTCTCAAATCTAGTTCCTTTCAAAGCTGACTTGACTTTAGGGAAAAGAAAAAAGTCACAGGGGGCCAAATCAGGTGAGTAGGGTGGATGATCTGAGATGGGAATGTTGTGTTTTGCCAAAAACGTCTTCACTGACAACGCACTGTGAGCTGGGGCGTTGTCTTGGTGAAGGATCCATGACTTTTTTCTCCACAAATCGTTCCGTTTTCTCCGTACTCGCTCACGTAGGGTAGCCAGGACGCTAATGTAGTAATGCTGATTCACTGTTTGTCCCTCTGGTACCCAATCAATGTGCACAATCCCTTTGATGTCAAAAAAAAAAAAACAATCATCATTGCCTTGAATTTCGATTTTGACATTCGTGCTATTTTTTGTCGTGGAGAACCAGAAGTTTTCCAATGCATCGATTGGCGTTTAGTTTCGGGATCGTAAGTAAAAAACCACGATTCATCGCGAGTAATAACATTTTGTAAGAAGGTGGGATTACTTTCAATGTTTTCCAGGATGTCAAAACAAATCATTCTTCGGCGTTCCTTCTGTTCAATTGTGAGACACTTTGGAACCATTTTTGAACACACTTTGTTCATGTTGAAACTTTCATGAAGAATCTGCCTAACACTTTCCTTGTCAACTCCTGTTAACTCAGACACTGCTCTGATTGTTAAACGGCGATCTTGTCGAACAAGTTTACCGATTTTTTCAATGTTTGCATCAGTTTTTGCTGACAATGGTCTGCCAGTGCGAGTGTCATCACTGGTGTCTTCGCGGCCATCTTTAAATCGTTTAAACCACTCAAACACTTGTGTTCGCGATAAACAATCATCGCCGTACACTTGTTGTAACATTACAAACGTTTCACTTGCAGATTTTCCTAGTTTGAAACAAAATTTGATGTTAACACGCTGTTCTTTCTGTACACTCAACATTTTCCGACGCACAGACAAAACGTCAACTACTTAAAACAGACGCCACGGGCAGACTGAGTGCAGGAGGCAGATGAAACTCGAGCAGTAGGCGGAGCGAGAGTCACGTGACAGGCCACGCGACTTTCAGCCTTATTGCATTCGTTTTATTGTTTCACCAGTACTAGTCCGGTTTTTTTCTAGCCACACCTCGTACATATTGACAATATGGTCACAAACCCGGGTAAATTGCATTGACTTCGACAGTCACAGCGGAAGCCTACGTTTATAAATTCAAATTTAATTACCACAAAATACGTGTCAGATTCAAATTATTACTAATCTGCACTATATTTGCCAGTAAAATTCGCACTAAAGGAGTTATATTAGGAAAAATTAGGATATACATGTAAATTTAAGAGAAATTTCCGTAGGAAATAGATCTGGCAGTTACGAAAGGGGCGATATGAGTGAAACAACCAATCTCAGAAGATGGATTCAAGGGATTGTAGTAAGCTGGCTGTGAGGTTGAGCCCAGTGCCTCTCGCAGTTTGTTGCTTCCGTGTGGTTGGTACAAGGCCACGACGCACAATCTGAATACCTGTTGTGTAGCAAGCAAGAGTTGCACAACTAACATCGCGAGAGACCGCCACCCTACAGACACAGTCCACACCCACTCGCCAGGCGCCTCTCACAAGTGGTGCGGCAAGTCGGAAGCTGTCCTGAAATTTTTCACACAGTAAGAATACGCCGAAAGAAATGCTCTGTCAGATTTTTAGTCGCTAAGGCGAGCTGTAAATATATTTAAAAAATGTTAAAGGTACTCATTTCAGCCGCACAAAGTGCCGCTTATAACAGCGGTACGGCCTTTCCTGCCTAGAGCGCGAATCGACGAGTAAGCAGATGAAGCAATCGACGAGTAAGCAGACGAAGCAGTGGCTCTGAGCACTATGGGACTTAACATCTATGGTCATCAGTCCCCTAGAACTTAGAACTACTTAAACCTAACTAACCTAAGGACATCACACAAGACCCAGTCATCACGAGGCAGAGAAAATCCCTGACCCCGCCGGGAATCTAAACAGGGAACCCGGGCGCGGGAAGCGGGAACGCTACCGCACGACCACGAGCTGCGGACAGACGAAGCAGTGACAAGAGGCGGTAGCGCCGTGTACCGGTAAGTCGAAAGTCCTCACGCGCGAATTTTAAGCGCTTAATCCACATCGAGAACGCCTCAGATCATTAATTTTTTTCAACAGCTTGCAGTTCATAGCGACAGCTTAATTGTTGCAGAGGTAATTGTTACACAAAACACTAGTAGAGGAAAGAAAGCAGTGTATGACGATACATTACATCCGACTTCCATCAATCGAGACTTTGTAAATTGTCGATATGAAATATTTTATAATAATTCCTGTAGCGCAGTTCTTATGATAATTTTACAATAATGCATATTTTAGTAACAATGACACAGTTCCTTGTTTGTTCCCTGTACTCGTCAGAAAAATCCGAAGTGTCTGCTGGCTGCCGAAAGCAAACATTTTCCTTACACCAGGCACACTTGACAAAAGAAACGTTAAGGCATTCAGGCACTTAGCAAAAATCACCTGTTTTATTTAGGCAGAATAGGGATGAAGGAAGAAATGGCCGAGGCCCCTGTTTAGCAAACTGTGTCTAGTAGCAGGCATACTTAACCAAACTCATAAAATGCGATTGTGCAAACTGACAGTGCACAGGCATCTGAAGTTTAACAACACTGTTCCGCTGATAAACCTGAAATGACAAAAAGCTATCGGAAAGTATACTGTCGACAATTTCCGGAAAAATACTTTACACTGTCAAAAAACTTTCGTTATCGAGAGGCTGTATCACACTATTAGTTCCGGGTAGAATCCGAAATACAGGGTGTTACAAAAAGGTACGGCCAAACTTTCAGGAAACATTCCTCACACACAAAGAAAGAAAATATGTTATGTGGACATGTGTCCAGAAACGCTTACTTTCCATGTTAGAGCTCATTTTATTACTTCTCTTCAAATCACATTAATCATGGAATGGAAACACACAGCAACAGAACGTACCAGCGTGACTTCAAACACTTTGTTACAGGAAATGTTCAAAATGTCCTCCGTTAGCGAGGATACATGCATCCACCCTCCGTCGCATGGAATCCCTGATGCGCTGATGCAGCTCTGGAGAATGGTGTATTGTATCAACAGCCGTCCACAATACGAGCACGAAGAGTCTCTACATTTGGTACCGGGGTTGCGTAGACAAGAGCTTTCAAATGCCCCCATAAATAAAAGTCAAGAGGGTTGAGGTCAGGAGAACGTGGAGGCCATGGAATTGGTCCGCCTCTACCAATCCATCGGTCACCGAATCTGTTGTTGAGAAGCGTACGAACACTTCGACTGAAATGTGCAGGAGCTCCATCGTGCATGAACCACATGTTGTGGCGTACTTGTAAAGGCACATGTTCTAGCAGCACAGGTAGAGTATCCCATATGAAATCATGATAACGTGCTTCATTGAGCGTAGGTGGAAGAAGATGGGGCCCAGTCAAGACATCACCAACAATGCCTGCCCAAACGTTCACAGAAAATCCGTGTCGATGACGTGATTGCACAATTGCGTGCGGATTCTCGTCAGCCCACACATGTTGATTGTGAAAATTTACAATTTTATCACGTTGGAATGAAGCCTCATCCGTAAAGAGAACATTTGCACTGAAATGAGGATTGACACATTGTTGGATGAACCATTCGCAGAAGTGTACCCGTGGTGGCCAATCAGCTGCTGATAGTGCCTGCACACGCTGTACATGGTACGGAAACAACTGGTTCTCCCATAGCACTCTCCATACAGTGACGTGGTCGACGTTACCTTGTACAGCAACAACTTCTCTGACGCTGCCATTAGGGTTATCGTCAACTGCATGAAGAATTGCCTCGTCCATTGCAGGTGTCCTCGTCGTTCTAGGTCTTCCCCAGTCGCGAGTCATAGGCTGGAATGTTCCGTGCTCCCTAAGACGCCGATCAATTGCTTCGAACGTCTTCCTGTCGGGACACCTTCGTTCTGGAAACTGTCTCGATACAAACGTACCGCGCCACGGCTATTGCCCCGTGCTAATCCATACATCAAATGGGCATCTGCGAACTCCGCATTTGTAAACATTGCACTGACTGCAAAACCACGTTCGTGATGAACACTAACCTGTTGAGGCTACGTACTGATGTGCTTGATGCTAGTGCTGTAGAGCAATGAGTCGCATGGCAACACAAACACCGAAGTCAACATTACCTTCCTTCAATCGGGCCAACTGGCGGTGAATCGAGGAAGTACTGTACATACTGACGAAACTAAAATGAGCTCTAACATGGAAATTAAGCGTTTCCGGACACACGTCCACATAACATCTTCTCTTTATTTGTGTGTGAGGAATGTTTCCTGAAAGTTTGGCCGTACCTTTTTGTAACACCCTGTATAAGATGACACGTAAACCATTCACTTTTCTTTTTCCAAGCTCTGCATGCCTGTATGAAGCTGTCAGTTTTCTGGGAAGACAATTATAGATAACTTCTGGTGAATGCAGCTAAACGTAGTGGTCAGTTCCAGGATCGAGAAGTGCCTGCCGAGGATAATATTTTTATAGTCTCCTGTTGAGCTTTTCATGAATTATCTAGGACGTACTAGTTAGTTTCATCATTTACTTACATTTAAGCATCATAAGAACTCACGACGAATTCAGAAATACAGCTGACAGAGTCCTTTGCGGGGAAAAACTCAAGCGTAACGGGTCTGTACTCGAAATTATTTGAGTGGGGGGTACTGTAAAAGTTGCAATGAAACTTTTAATTGGGCGCCTTCATGAGACGCCAGCCCCAGGGTCTGCTTATACGGAGTACTTCCCACGAGCCGTGTCCGCTTAATTTTCGGCATGCCTTTCAAAATGCTGTAGCAACTGAATCAGACTTCTCTCTCTCTCGTTTGTACAGAAGCACCAGACGTGTGTTCAGCTTCAGCACGACCGTTGACGAGGCTAATTTATTTTATACAACTGGTCGTAGATATAGCATTTGATGTAATTGTCGTAGAGCTGCTCGCGGTAAGCGGTTATGACGTCATCATTGTAGTTCATGCGCTGGTCATACCTAACAATTGTGGCTTTTTACCGGGCCACAATAAATATAGTTTTCTGTAAAACAGTTGCTAAATAAAAATACGTATTAAAAAGCAACACGTAGCCCCTTGTACGCTGGTAAGACTAACAATAGGGAAAGGCATTTATGTAGTTAGAAAAAATGGTTCTTCACCACCAAAACTGTACCTAATTTTAATTTTCTGTTGTTCCAGGTAAGCTACCATGGATGATCAACGTGTCGCTACACTACACCACTGAGAAATGGTCGGATTCCTCTATGAATCGCCGGCCGCTGTCACCGAGCGGTTCTAGTCGGTTCAGTCCGGAACCGCGCTGCTGCTACGGTCGCAGGTTCGAATCCTGCCTCGGGCATCGATGTGTGTGATATCCTTAGGTAAGTTAGGTTTAAGTAGTTCTAAGTTCAGGGGACGGATGACCTCAGCTGTTAAGTCCCATAGTGCTTAGAGCCATTTGGACCTCTATGAATCGGGGGATAACTCAGCAACGTAAATCTACAGAAAGGTGTTACTAGTCTGTGGGAGAAACACAGTGAATCGTGGTAGTGTCTTTACATAGCTTCATAAGTTTCTGGACAGTGAGTGGTTGATTCAGGACCAGTCACGTTTAGGTAGACCGTCAACCGTCACAACCAGTGAAGCCGTATGGCACTTTAAATTCATCTTTAATGAAATATTGATGATTACGTGACAGATCATGGAGCATAAAAGCTTGGTAAAAGAATCTGTGTATTTGCTAATCGACTAGGAAACGCCCTCGTCGCCGACGGGACGTCAAAAACTAATATTCTTTCCATTCTATGAGTAAAGCCTATAGTCATTGATGTCTTGAATTCCATTACCAGGGATCACATAGAATATTTCTGGGAAGGAGAGCATCAGCCTACCTTGTGAGCCCAAATCTGAAGATGATCGAACGGATAAGAAGCGAAACTTGTGCAAGTTGGCCGGCAGTCAGCTGGGAGCCACGTGGCACTTATTTGTCAGTGTCCGAGCATATTTTCCTTCGGAGACAGTCGTAAGCCCAGAAGGCAGTCTTTACGAGCCTCTCTCTCTCTCTCTCTCTCTCTCTCTCTCTCTCTATGTATCTCTCTCTCTCTCTCTATCTGTCTATCTCTCTACCTATCTCTCTCTCTCTCTCCCTTTCAAGAAATTAGAAGAGAACATGGTATACTTAACAGTTTCGTGAAAAGTAAAATTAAAATTAGTTTGTTTCGTCGGACCAGTAGCGGGATGAAAAACGATCTAGGACGTCTGGAAATTTCTGAAGTCTTAGATGTCCTCTGCCTCTCTGAACGCCATGTAACCACAGGGACAAAGAAGTTAAATGTCAGGGATTAGAAACTACCATCATTTTCCTGTAGAGTTAACAAAGAAACTGGAGAAGTTGCAGCATATGTAAAAGTTTCACACAAAGTCAATGATATTGAAATAAGTAGTTTTTGGGTAGATCAGACCTAGAAGCATAAACTTTTGAGTTGGTAATCCAGAGTATTTCTTTTGTAATAGTAACAGTTTGCAGATATCATCTAGAAGCTTTCAGTTGTTTTTGAGATATCCATATTCATTGTCAAGCTGTCAGACAAGAAAAAACAGTTACCAAGTAGTTTGTGGAGATTTCGGTATTGATTTCGTAAATGAGTCGGGCAGGAAAAAAGAACTGGAATCATTATTGGTTGTTTCAATCGGATTTCACGTGTGTGCAGCAACTCGTGAGCAGCAAGATAGAAGGGTCCTAAATGATAATATTTTTATACATAGTACTCAGGTCGTAAGAATTAATGTGCACCCAATTGTTAATGGAACTATGTGATCTTGATGCACAGTTAGTCGAAATAAACAATTTAGTACATCACTGCTCCGCAGCATGTTCTTACAACACAGTGGACTTATTAATGAGATCAGAATATAATTTTTGGAGAATAAAGGAGATTACGCTCTTGGATGAGGCATATACAGGGTGTTTCAGAAGTATGGTCAATAATTCACGCATGGAAAGCACAGGCCGAAAGTAGCGAAGAAGCTCCAATAAACATGGGTCCGTAGACCAGCCTTTGCTGAGGTATTGCATTAATTCGAGTTTGGAACCGACTGTAAACGCTCCTGAGTACCGCAGTATTTAAGTTGGTATCTCAGGGTTTTGGGGTCGACTGTCTGTTTGTTTACGCATGCGCAACTACTTTCCTTTCCCCCTCCGTACACTGTGCTGTACCGGCCTCACAGTATGTTACGAACGTGAAGGAACCAAGGACAGAGGTTACACCAATGAAGAGCATGCTGACATGCATTTCATGTATGGCAAAGCGAATGGCAGTGTCCTTGTGGCGCGACGATTGTGTGAGAATGTTTTTCCTGTCTGCAGGCAGCCCGACAGGCGTTCATTTAGCCGTTTACGTCAGCGCCTTCGAGAAACCGGGAGTTTCACACACCATGTACTAGGAGGCCGACCCAGATCCATAACACCCGATGTTGAGGAAAGGGTGTTGCGTGTTCTACACGAATGCCGAGTACTTCAACAAGAAGGATTGCTACCCAAGAGCGTGCCCTGAGTCACAGCAGTGTGTAGCGGATCTTACATCGGCAGGTACTCAATCCATATCATCTCCAGCGAGTGCAAGCCCTCAGTAATGCAGACTTCTCTCTATAAAGAGAATTTCTCCCAGTGGGTGCAACAACAGTGTACCCTGAATCCCCTGTTTGTAAGCAATGTCCTGTTCACATATGAGGCTGGATTTACATGTGATAGTATTTTTAACTACTATAACTGTCACATTTGGGTCTATGTCAATCCCAATACAACACAAGTATCACGACATCAGCAACGTTATTCGTTGAAAGTCTGGGCAGGACTGCTTGGAGACTGCATAACTGGACCACTCTTCCTACTATAAAGACTAACAGGACAGCAGTACATGCGGTTTCTGTGAACTGCACTTCCAGATGTACATGATGATGTCCCACTGAACCAACGGCTGAACATGTGGTTCATGCATGATGGTGCTCCAGCACATTTTCATTTACGAGTACGGCGGCCTCTCTAACTCGGACGCACGATCAACATTGGACAGGTAGTGGAGGGCATGTGCAGTGAACTCCAAGATCTCTGGATTTAAACCACATGATTTCTGTGTGTGGGCCCCTGCCAAAAGCCTGGTCTACGCTATTAAGGTCACGCTTCCGGATTGAAGCAGCCTTCCAGAATTTATAGAATTACCCAGGAGTGCGTGTGATGGTTCATAACTCATTTCAGAGACGAGTTCAGTTTTGCATTCAGACGCGTGGACAACATTTCTAACACCTACTTCAACGTCTAGAGATGCCATGTGTTCCTAGACACTGATAAACCGCAACAGAAAATGTGTTGTATCCCGACAACGGTTCATTTGTGGACCCATGTTTATTGGAGCTTCTTAGCTACTTTTCACCTGTACTTCCCATGTGTGAATTATTGACCATCACTTCTGAAACGCCCTGTATACATAGAGATGCTAATGTGAAATTCTAGCCGCGCGGGATTAGCCGAGCGGTCTAGGGCGCTGCAGTCATGGTCTGTGCGGCTGGTCACGGCGGAGGTTCGAGTCCTCCCTCGGGCATGGGTGCATGTGTTTGTCCTTAGGATAATTTAGGTTAAGTAGTGTGTAAGCTTAGGGACTCATGACCTTAGCAGTTACATCCCATAAGATTTCACACACATTTGAACATTTTGTGAAATTCTACATATTCCACAGTACCTTTGTGTCAACATTTGTAAGCATCTTTATTAAAATGTTACCCAGAACGTCCATTAGAAAATAAATAACCCATGTGTGATTAAAAGGATTAAAATCTCATGTAAGACAAATGGGAAAATTATATAAAGACTAGAATAAGTCAAGACCCGAGGTTAATAGCATTCTGCAAAATATACAACGATATTGTGCGGAAATTCATTAAAATGTCCGGAAATATGCATGTCCTGTAACAAATTAATAATGCAAATCGTAAGAATAAAACTGTGTGGGATGATGTGAAATGGGAGGCAGCACACTTAGTCAGTGCACAAGGTTCCATCACAATAAAACAAAATGATATTGTTGTGCCTGTAAATTCGTAAGTTACGAGGAAGAGTGCCAAAGTACAGAACTCAAATGGTATTGATGGAATTTCAAGTATAATTCTGAACAATTGTTCTGACTTACTAAGTAATGCCCTTAGTGATGTAAGTAATGCGTCTCTGACATAGTAAATTTTTCGAGACGTATTAAAATATGCCATTGTTAAACCTCTTTATTAGAAATGTGGCAATAATGATGTAAGTAATTATCATCCATCTTTCTTCCTGTTTCTTCATTGAAAAACATTCGAGAAAAAATGTACGCAATTTACTTAGCATGTTCCATTTCGGGCTCCAGAAGGATTTTTCGACTGAGAATGCAATTTATACATCCATTCGCTACATATTACAAGCATTAAATAATGAAATATCGCCAGTTGGTTTTTTGTGATCCTTTAGAGGTTTTGATTGCGTAGATCATGTTACTCTTACGAACAAACTTAAATTTTATGGACCTGACGGCCATACTCACAACTAATTTGATTCACACTTACCAAACAGAATGCAAAACGTTGTGCTGTATATGTTAAAATATGGGAAGGAGAGAATGTTTCAGTAATTGGGATGAAACTACGAAAGAACTCCAAGAGGGTTCACTTTTGGGCCCCATCTCATTCCTTGTATGGGTGAATGATCCTCCACTTAACAGTCATCAAGAAGAATTTGTACTTTTTGTATATCTACTAGTGCTGTAATAGGTAAAACTAGAGAAAAAGCACCACAGGAGATTGTTAATGATGTACGTATTTCAAAGAACTGTAAAGTGTTTCTGTGATAGGATCTCCGCCTAAGTTATGAGAAAAAATTATATTCAGTTCTGTATAAAAAATGGTCATATCAGCAACTGGTTCACTGCATGGACAGAAGTCATTAAACAGGGCAGAATGTTCCGAAGTTTTGGGTGTACACTTTGCAAAATACTTTAGTTGGAAGAAGCGCACCTGTATAATAGAGCTGCTCAACATTTAAGTTCAGCTACTTTTGCTCTCCGTGTAAGTGCTAGTCATGGGAATAAATGAATCAGTCTCTTAACATAATTTGCATATTTTCGCTCAATAATGTCTTAAGGAGCAATTTTTTAATTAACTCATCACTGAGAAAGAAAGTACTGATTGCACAAAAGTGAGCAGTAAAAGAAATATGTTGTGTTTACCCGCAGTCAATATTGTAGTTACTTTTTTTAATGAGTTAGATATTTCATCTGTTGTATCACTATATAGCAACATCCATACCTGCAATAGTAGAAGAAAAAATAGCCGTTATTACCCATTATTAAAGCTGTCAGTAGTTCAGAAAGGAGTTCAATACACAGCAGCAATAATTTTTTACCATTGGTCCAATAATGCAAAATGTGTAACAGGTACCCAAGCAAGTTTTAAATCTAAACGAAATCATTTCTTCTGCACAACGACTTCTATTCCATGAACGAGTTTTTTATTTAAAAACTGGTAACAAGTAAAAGAAAGCCTTAGTTTTTAAGTGCTGCTACATGAGTAGAACTGAAAAATTACCATGCGTGTTACATATCCTGTAAAATGACTCGTTCCACATCATTTCGATAAAAGAATCGTTGAAATGATCTACGGAACATGTAAATAACTGAGTAACTATCTTGTGTAATGCCAAGTCTTGGATGCCAACGCTCATTTTGCACTACATTGGTTCCTTGATATTTATGTCTGACAGAAATTGGTTTCAGGCGAACTGCAGTTTACGCACCCACAAAATTAATTTGTATGTAGATTGTCACTTTCTCAGAATTTCTCTGAATTTTGCCACAAACATTTTTCTTTTATTTATTGTTTTCATATTTTTTCGACATAGTTATATGAGCTTTGCACAGCGTCATAATGTGTTCACGTTTTATTCAGTTTGGCTATTTCACTAATCATTTTAATTTCTGGTATATAATTTGTGACAGTGTTACTGTCTAGGTTTTCTTGACACTGCGTTAGTGTCTATTACACAAAATGTTCTCTTAGTCATTATTTAAAGCAACGTTAGATAAATCTTCCATGCATTTAAAATTTTTGTGAACGTGAGGCGCTTGACGTGGTAGTCTTTCTTTAGAACCTCTAGCCTTCTGTGTAAATATTTTTATCTAATGCGAGTTTGCAATTACAGTGATGTTAAGCGGTTACTAATTTTAAGATGCCCTTACATCACTTTTCGTCAGTTAATTGTGGTTTTTTATTTACTTCTTACAATTGTACTTTAATCCATCGCATTTCACACTCCTTTTTTATCTTGGTAGCTCTCCCAAAAAAGTACTTCGTTTTTATTGTGCAGTAAGTAATGATGATTTCTGACTTTAAACAGGTGTTACTAAAATTAATTTTAACTCTCTTTGTTAACTCCTTTAGTTTAAGTTGAATAAATATCTGATACCTCTGTACACATGTCTCGGTACACTCTTTGGAAACACGATATATTGTCTTGGAGATAAAGTGACTCACTTAAATGCTCATATGATTGTGTCCAATAACTATAGTATAACTAATACAATGTTCTTGCTTATATGGTCTTTATTCATATTAGATCTATAACTTTGCTTCAGCCGTTTTGCAGTAGACGGCAGTAGCGGCAAGTAGGGTTCAGGTGGTTGGTCATAGGTGTAATACAATAATCTTAGACATCTGTAAACATAATGCCATAAAAATATTAGTTGATTTGTGATTGCGTCATAAGGTTATTCGCGATTAAGTACGTCAACTTACCTACCCATTTCTCGCCATTTCCGGTAAGTTTTAATTTTCTGCTTTAACATGGAGAAATCTGCGGCTGTGGCTCTTAAAATGCTGGGTAAGACCAATGGTGTGGGAAATATTAGTGGAAGATCGTGCAGAGGATGTTTTCAACGCCTTAAGAACGTTAATTTTGATGTTGAAGACCGACATGTCGGTGGAAGATAGAAGGTTTTCGTAGCTACTGAAACAGACGAAGACAGTCACAGGTCATCATTATCGAAAGCAATTGATGCGTTAGAGCCCAGCACTGAAACACAAACGGCCACAATACAACAATAGACACCTAAAGGTAATTTTGCAGCAGGTCAGTGCTCGACCCCATGTCGCAAAACCCGTCAAAATATACATGGAAACGTTGAAGTGAGATGCCCTATCCCTCCCACCGTATTCTCTCTCTGACTATCACCTTTTTCGATCAGTGGCATACAGTCTGGCTGATCAGCACTTCCGATCACATGAACAAGTGTAAAATTGAATCGATACATGGATCCCCACAAAAGACGCCCAGTTCTTCCGCCACGGGATTCGTATGCTATCCGAAAAATGGGAGAATGTAGTGGCCAGCTAAGGGTAAGACTATGAATCATAATTTTTTGTAAGTTTTTCACAATAAAGCTCCAACTTCGAGAAAAAACGAAGGAAGCAAAGTTGTAGACCTAGTACAATAGACAGAAATTTTCCTTTTGATAATTATTAACCATGTATATATTAAGCAACCAATCGAAGTGTGCTGTAAACATTAAGGGTCAAAATTATATACGTAATACAGGATTCTAAACTGAATATTCTGGCGTCAGGAACTAACGTGCAGAAGTAAATATTTAGTCTGTCTTTATGTACAGAAACAAGTACAGCCTATAACAGGTTCTCAAAGTGATGACATTAAAGTTAAAATGTGCTTATCGATGTGTCTTCTGCCACATGATGCACAGTTGCCTTCTCAGAAATCATTGTTGAGAAACTTGCAGAGTTCTATGGTTGGAACGGCCCAGCTTCTTTTACATATATGTACACGACGGCAAATTTCTTCCAGATGGGGCCACATCTGTTGAGAAATTTTAATATATCTACATTCCTTCGGCTTTCAGGAAGCACATACTCCTACAACATATATTAAACGCATGTACGTGAGTTCCTGTAACAGGCAAGCCTCCGTCTTCAACAGACAGGCGTGAGCTGTAGCAATACTGAACTCCGCCAGGAAACAGTGTAGCGCTACCAACCTTGTTTTTAACTCGTAAGTGTCATGGCATTTATTCTTTGATTGTCGCCCTGTGATTATTGGATTTGGTGAACAATTGTTCATAACGTACACAACACATCTTAAATTATTTTTCGATCTCTTCATATTTTTTGGCGCTAAGTACCATATCGATGATCAGCTTTGTACAATGCAGGAGCCTCAGAATCTTAACACAGTCCTGTAAAATAAACCCATTAACAAATTTTCCACTTGTAGCAAAGGCTAACATAGTTTTTTACGCCACGCTAACTGTGATAATGACTATGCTGACTGAAATCTTGTCCACAACTGACGGACGCTATTATTTATTGACATATATTATACAAAGAACACAAAATGGTCAAATACAGGCTTACTACCTTTTAAATATATCATCTTATTCTTCTTCCATGTTCTATGCATCTACCTTCTATACATATATAAACTGAAGTACCAAGCTACGGTTCAGTTCGCATGTTTGGATTAAGCTTAGAAACTACGGTGTTGCAGAGATTTTGAAATGGTTTTCACTGACAGATAGACTGATTTACGAAGAAGGTATGTGTGTACAACCATTTGATTCAAATAGACTGAACTATGAAGAATTAAAATTTCCTGTCGTTGTGAAAACGGTATCACTGCCACCTAGCAGTGAATGGCAGAGCTCCTTGGAATCGCGATAGCTCGTGCGATGCTCCGTACCAATGTTATGCAGCAGACGGTTCTTCTTATCAGTTGTGTGTGGCAAATGGTGTTTCTTTCCATTGTTGCGTGGCACAGGTAGTTTCGTATCGATGTTCCGCGGTGGAGGGTGCTTCGAACTGGTGCTGCTTGGTGGAGGGTCTTTCGTACTGATGTTGAATGGTATACAGTGACATCATTACTGAATGGTAAAGGCTGCTATGTACCAATGCTACATGGCAGAGGGTGTTTCGTACCTACGTTACGTAGCCGAGAAAGCTTTGTACAAACGTTGTGTAATAGAAGCTGTTTCATACAAGTGTTTCATGGCAGAGGGTGCATTTTGCCGATCACGCATGACGCATGGCGTGCGCTGCTTAAATCATTTGTTATATGAAAGTGGTGAGACTCATTTACCTAACATCATTCCCTGAATTTTTATCATAAGTCTATGCAGTGGCCCACCACCAAAATTACGCCTAGGCCACGCAAGTCATCTGGCTGTAGACACGCAGTGCCACCTGCGCGAAGCTGGAGCGTGTCACTAATACCAACACACAAACATAAACAACAAGAAATACAAAGATACTATAGGTAGATACGTATATCTGTTCAACAAAAAACTTAACTGTAAAATACACTACTGGCCATTAAAATTGCTACCACGAAGATGACATGTTAGAGACGCGAAATTTAACCTACAGGAAGAAGATGCTGTGATATGCAAATGATTAGCTTCTCAGAGCATTCACACAAGGTTGGCACCGGTGGTGAAACCTACAACGTGCTGACATGAGGAAAGTTCCCAACCGATTTCTCATACACAAACAACAGTTGACCGGCGTAGCCTTTCGCGATTGTGGTTTATCGTATCGCGACATTGCTGCTCGCGTTGGTCGAGATCCAATGACTGTTAGCAGAATATGGAATCGGTGGGTTCAGGAGGGTAATACGGAACGCCGTGCTGGATCCCAACGGCCTCGTATCACTAGCAGTCGAGATGACAGGCATCTTATCCGCATGGCTGTAACGGATCGTGCAGCCACATCTCGATCCCTGAGTCAACAGATGGGGACGTTTGCAAGACAACAACCATCTGCACGAACAGTTCGACGACGTTTGCAGCAGCATGGACTATCAGTTCGGAGACCATGGCTGCGGTTATCCTTGACGCTGCATCACAGAAAGGAGAGCCTGCGATGGTGTACGAACCTGGGTGCACGAATGGCAAAACGTCATTTTTTCGGATGAATCCAGGTTCTGTTTAAAGCATCATGATGGTCGCCTCCGTGTTTGGCGACATCGCGGTGAACGCACATTGGAAGAGTGTATTCGTCATCGCCATAGTGGTGTATCACCGGGCGTGATGGTATGGGGTGCCATTGGTTACACGTCTCGGTCGCCTCTTGTTCGCATTGACGGCACTTTGAACAGTGGACGTTACATTTTAGATGTGTTACGACCCGTGGCTCTACCCTTCATTTGATCCCTGCGAAACCCTACATTTCAGCAGGATAATGCACGACTGTATGTTGCAGGTCCTGTACGGGCCTTTCTGGATACAGAAAATGTTCGACAGCTGCCCTGGCCAGCACATTCTCCAGATCTCTCACCAATTGAAAACGTCTGGTCAGTGGTGGCCGAGCAACTGGCTCGTCACAATACGCTAGTTACTATTCTTGATGAACTGTGGTATCATGTTGAAGCTGCATGGGGAGCTGTACCTGTACACGCCATCCAAGCTCTGTTTGACTCAATGCCCAGGCGTATCAAGGCCGTTATTACGGCCAGAGGTGGTTGTTCTGGGTACTGATTTGTCATGATCTATGCACCCAAATTGCGTGAAAGTGTAATCACACATCAGTTAATGGCCAGTAGTGTAATAAATACAGCTTTATGAGAGATACATTTTAATGTGTGCTAGGATTCCCAAAGCCCACCAAGTATTGTCTACAAACTAAAAATATTTAATTTGAATAATTAACAAACTAATATGCTATTTTTAGCGAAACTATACATTTTCAGAAAAAAAGTCATGGCCACAAGACTGTGACATTGAATTTTGGAAATAATTATAGATTGGAACATTCTGCAACACAAAAATCTTGAATGGAAATAACTTGTGAAATAATACGTTTGTAGAAAAAGTAAAGCGATTGCTGAACGTTGGGAAACGAGGGCTTTTGAATCACCCGCAAGTTCCTTATTTACATGTGTGAGGCGAATGATTTTTAGCAGTATTGAACTTCAAAGTGTATTTGTTTTCATATACCAAGAATTATGAATATTCCTTTAAATAAAATGTTGCCAAATGTGTTCAACAATGTTTAGTGAAATATCGTACGGATAAGAATTTAACTATTTTTATGTAACTGTGATATATGCGTTAAGTGTGTAGTGGAAAAAATTATGCATTTAAGAAGTAGAATTGTAAAAAGTGGAGATATTCCACCTTGCTACGTCTCAACGTCGCAGATAGCTGCGTCGAAATAATCAACTTAAGACCCTTTGCAGCGTTTATAATTTTGACTCCAATGGTTTTCGCCATCCCGGGTTGATGAGGATGCAGTGACTTTGTTTCAAATAACAACTTTGATTCTATAGAATTATTTTTAATGCAATACAAACAGTTAGTTTATGACACGTATTTCTCTTCGTAAAAACGTGGGTATTTTTAAGGTCTAGAACTCGCATTTGGGAGAACGTCGGTTCAGATCCACGTATGGCAGACAATATTTACGTTTTCAGTAGTTATTGTAAATCACTTAAGGCGAATGCCGTTATGGTATCGGTTTTCTTTTCGCATTCTTTTGTATCCAAGAATGTGCTGTGTCTGTGTTGGCGTAGTTGTCGATGGACTGTTAACGCCAAATCGTCTTCACTTGCTATTCGTTAGTGTGTAACAAGAAGTTCCATAATCCTCAAAGTTCTCAAAATATGATGAAAGAATGTGGCTACTCTCGTAAGAGCAATGAAAGTTTTAAGTGACGTTCGTGGTTTATTATAACACACACACACACACACACACACACACACACACACACACATTCACGCCCCACTTTAGAACCTTTCAGCGCAGTTTATCTTGTACTGAACAGCTTTTATTATTTGGCTTAGGTTTAATGAGCCATACTGCCTACAGTTAGGTAAAAATATAAATTCGTATACAGAGGGAACCAAAACTCCACCGATAAACTTTCAGAGGCTGTTCAGAGATACTTTCTGAGTATTCTGGTATAAGGGACCCATCGTTATTGCATTTAGTTTGGCATCTTGTCCCAATTAGCTTTGTACGAATATGTGTATTGCACTGAGATAGTGCACAACAATGTAGATGTCGATAGTATGTAATGTTTACTGTGTATCGTGTCGGAAGAAACTTGTTTCGTTCACCCACGTACTTGTTGTTAGGAACCACATTGAAGACAGTATGGACAAGAATGCACTGGTCGCGGAGCCCGCGTTCTGTGGCCAGCTCGGTCACCAGACATGACACCAATGGACGTCGTCTTCTGGGGGCATGTGAAGAGCCTAGTTCACGAGTTACAGACTTCTTCACTGTTATGAAGGTACCTTCACAGAAACAAAGGCGTTTGCTGTGATAATCCGAATAAATCATAATTACGTAATTACTCTGTAACGAGCGGCTGGATACCATGGATCCCTTACACCAAAGTACTCAGAAGGTATACCTGAATAACCTCTGGGAGTTTGTCGGTAGAATTCTGCTCCACCTAGAATACACAGAAAAAATTACAATATGAAAAGTTTGAGCAATTAATCTACAATTTCCAGGAGAGTAAAGTGTTTATGCAACAACAGGTATAACACCAAATTTCATACACACATGTTACAATCTCAGAGGAAACAAAAAGAGGGCTCTGTATATTTGAGGATCGTCATGACACAATAAAACAGGAGCACTTGGAATTTCCCAAGGTTGTGCTGGAAGCCGTTTTCCGGGCTTCGAAGAAACCGCAGGAAAACACAGAGTGGTTGACATAACCTTCTTCTTTCTTCTGACAGTCGCCCGAACGATTATCCTTGATACCTCTACGATTTAAGTGAGAAGAAGTTGAACCATGGTTGATACGTATTCGTGCCAGGGTAGTTACCTGCTTCCTGCTCGTCTGAAAAATTAGAAACTAGGGGGTGCTTCTAATTGCTGGTTAGATGGCAGCGTGTTATTGACCTTCATGGACTCTTAAACATGAAACATGGAACGTCCTGATACTCCTCACTGTAGCAAACTTATGTTGACAGAATTGGAGGTAGGCTTGTAAGACACGCACACGTTCTTGTCAGGGCAACAACGCCCCTCACTTCAAAAGCGATCTCCGCATGGCAAGTCCACACTGGTCGCGTTGTATAAGCGTCGTCCTATTATCTGCGCTGTGTTAGCTGCCTTCAGTTACCTTCACGGCCACTGAGGGTCATTTAGTCCTCATTAGGGCGCCCTACCTACGTCTCCCGAACAGTTGTTGACAGGTCGCTATTGTGAAGCGAGAGTATCCCATGAAAACTGCTACGAATTTTGTTGAATAGTTTCTATCGTCTCTACAGCTGAGTATATTTTAGACAAAGGAATAAGCGACTACGTCGGACCATCATCTCCTCTTTCCACACATTTTTCGTGCGTAAACTAGGCCTATCCTTCTGGTTAATATAGTCAGATCATGATACATGGTTTATGGAACACCTTACAATACAGGGAATGCACGGTATAATCATGACAACAACTGTGTGTTGATTACAGCGCATTTAGAAGCAGTGATATGCATATAATACTCAAAGTATGCCACAATAACGGTTTTGTGTTCGCGTAAATACTCTCACTAGTAAAAGAAAAATAGTGACTTCCCGTGTATTTTTTGTTTTTACAAGTTTATTATTTCAGCTAGCGTAAATCTTATCATAAATTACCTGGTTGTCGTACCATCTGTATGAATAATAATATAATGTTCCAAAACAGACCCCTATGAATTATGCACCTTCTCTTGGTTTTCACAGGAGGGTAGTCAACAAAGCTGCACAGAATCAACCCTTATAAGAGTAATTTTTTTCAGTGTAGAATATTATCGGTAGCTTCACATACTTAGATGAGGTTTCCCATGCGTTTATAACCATTCGGTAAAACATATTCCGCTAAGACTGTAAGTGAACATACACACATCAAAAAACGTTTCGCATTACCCCGATTTCCAGAACTTGACTGTGGATATTGTATCACAGACACAATCCCTTTAACTGTTCAGAGATGTCACGAAACCCTCCCAAAGATGTAAACAATAATGCGTGAGCAGCGCCTATTACACGGAAGGGGTGCGACAGCCGATCAGTTCCAGTCATTCCACTACGAAAGAGGTACACAGCACGTGTTTGTACTTCAACCATGCCTAGACGGTCCATACCGCTGTTAGATTGCGTCCGCATTGTTACTTTGTGCCAGGAAGAACTCTGAACAAGGGAAGTGTCCAGGCGTCTCGGAGTGAACCAAAGCGTTGTTGTTCCGACATGGAGGAGTACAGAGAGACAGGAATTGTCGATGACCTGCCTCGCTCAGGCCGGCCGAGGGCTACTACAGCAGTGGATGACCACTACCGACGGATTATGGCTCGGAGGAACCCTGACAACAACGCCACCATGTTGAATAATGCTTTTAGAGCAGCCACAGGACGTCGTATTACGACTCAAACTGTGCGCATTGGGCTACATGATGCGCAACTTCACTCCCGACGTCCACAGCGAGGTCCATCTTTGCAACCACGACACCATGTAGCGCGGTACAGGTGGGCCCAACAACATCCCCAATGAACCACTCAGGATTGGCATCACGTTCTCTTCACCGATGAGTGTCGCATATGCCTTCAACCAGACAATCGTCGGAGGCGTGTTTGGAGGCAACCCAGTCAGGCTGAACGCCTTATGTGGGGCCGACGTACGCATCTGGTAGTCATGGAAGGCGCCGTAACGGCTGTACGATACGTGAATGCCATCCTCCGACCGATTGTGCAACCATATCGGCAGCGTATTGGCGAGGCATTCGTCTTTATGGACTACAATTCGCACCCCCATCGTGCACATCTTGTGAATGACTTTCTTCGAGTTAACAACATCGTTCAACTAGAGTGGCCAGCATGTTGTCCAGACATGAACCGCGTCGAACATGTCTGGGATAGATTGAAATGGGCTGTTTATGGACGACGTGACCCACCAACCACTGAGGGATCTACGCCGAATCGCCGTTGAGGAAGGGAAAATCTAGACCAACAGTGCCTTGATGAACTTGTGAATAGAATGCCACGACGAATACAGACACGTATCACTGCAACAGGACGCGCTACTGGGTATTAAAGGTACCGGTATGTACAGCAATCTGGACCTCCAACTCTGAAGGTCTCGCTGTATGGTGGTGCAACATGAATTGTGTGGTTTTCATGAGCAATAGAAAGGGCGGAAATGATGTTTATATTGATCTCTATTCCAGTTTTCTGTGCAAGTTGCGGAACCGAGGTGATGCAATACTTTTTGATGTGTGTAAATTAATTTTTCTGAAAGTTATCATGCATCTCACTCTGGCTATGAATTAAAATAAAAATACACTATAAAACGTTTCGAAACACTGCTACTATAAAACAATAGCTTTGTTTTTATCATAGAGTATTTGCTGTTGTCAGACGTGATTTTCATTTATTTACCTATTTATGAGGACTGGGAGTTTTTCACGGCCAGTATTGTTTTTTATTACATTATGAAGATTTAAATGTGATGCTTGTTGCGTCTCAACACCTGCAAAGTTACGAAATCCTTACTGTTATGTACACCCGCTAACATTTGTTGTTACTGACTTTCATAGACTGTGCTACAGGAAAATTTGATGTAACATGTGAGTCTGCGATAGGCTGAAAGTTCTAGGTTTGTAGAACAACTCCAGCTACTCCTAAATTACGAGTACTGTCTATTTAATAGCAACATTTACAAGCAGCCAGGCAGTTATACCTGTACGATCGTCCTTATATGGTACCATAGCTGACATCTACATAAATCACTTGCATCAGAAAGTACTCCCAGTCATTACCTTAACTGAGGAAAAATATTTATTAAAAATATGCATATGCACATACATCGAAGGAGTCGCCAAACACATAATTAATAGTACAGGGCGTTTCAAAAAGAAAGAGCAGATTTCAAACATTTATTTCTCAAAAACTACAAATGATAGAAACACAATTCCAACGGTCCTTCACTCAATATGAGTACCAACTGTTACACAACAAATATCAAAACTGTACCTCAATATGAGCACCATTTGTTACACGACAAATATCAAACCGGTATCTCATTTCTTGCCACACACGACGCAACTGGTCTTTAGTTACCGAATTCACGGCCGCAACAATTCGATGTCGTACCTCTTGAAGAGTAGCGGGCATAGGTGGGACATAAACACAGTCCTTTATGTACCCCCACAAATAAAAATCGCAGGGAGTAAGGTCTGGTGACCTGGGAGGCCACAGACGATGACATTGATCTTGTGCTCCTGCTCTTCCAATCCACCGTCCTGGAATGGTGTTATTTAGGTACCGTCGTACAGGTTCAGAGAAGTGTGGTGGGGCGCCATCTTGCATGAAGATGAAGTGATTTGAATCTTCCTGAAGTTGAGGAAATAGCCAGTTTTCTAACATGTCCAGGTAAATGGTTCCTGTGATAGTTTTCTCCATGAAAAAGAAAGGTCCATAAACTTTGTTTACCGAAATTGCACAAAAGACGTTAACCTTTGGTGAGTCTCTTTCATGTTGAATAACGTCCCTCGGAGTTTCACTCGCCCAAATTCGTACGTTATGCCGATTAACTTTACCAGAAATTTGAAACGTTGATTCATCTGAAAAAATTAATCGTTCGGCAAAATTGTCCTCTTCCATGTCCTGTAGAATTGCAGTTGAAAATTCGAACCTTTTGTTGTGGTCGTCAGGACGCAATGCTTGCAATAACTGCAGTTTGTACGGCTTCATGTGCAGACGCTTACTCAGAACGCGCCATACCGTTGTTTTAGACATGTTTAGTTCGTGATTTGCCCGTGTCGTGGATTTTCTAGGGCTCCTTTCGTAAGCTGCACGGACACGCTCGACATTTTCATCCGATGTGCGTGGACGACCCGTGCTTTTTCGCTTGCAGATGCAACCATCTTCTACGAATCTGTGATGCCACTCATAAATTTGCTTATGACGAGGCGGCTGTTTGTTGAATTGACGGCGGAATGCACGTTGCACACCAACAATGGACTCTAACTTTGCAAATTGCAGCACACAAAATGATCGTTCCTGTGGTGTCGTCGCCATTTTCCTACAAACAAACGCCAGCGCCACTGCGGATTTGCATGGAACTTCTGCGCGGACCATTGAAAAACTTTGAACCTTTCTCTGACAAGAAACGTTTGAATTGTGTTTCTATCATTTGTAGTTTTTGAGAAATAAATGTTTGAAATCTGCTCTTTCTTTTTGAAACGCCCTGTATTAAAAAAGAAATCACTTCCTAATGTTCCGCAAAGCTATATTTATTTGGTCACGAACCGGTTTCTGGCTTATTAGGCCATCAAATAACAACTGAATGTTACCGACACAGATAAAAGTCATGTGAGGGACACACTGATATTATTTGTACAGAAGTTACAAAGATGTCGGAGTGTTAACGTGCAGAAACATTGCATTTTTTGTCACTTAGAAATAATGACGTATGTAAAAAAGAGATAAACAAAGTTTTTATGTGGAAATACATTGAACAACTGATGATGAATAAGGTGACATTGAAATCTGAATCTAGTATTCGTGACGAAAACTTTGTTTAACAAATGGAAAAATGGAAACGGAGTCTGATCATTTAATGCTAGGCTGGTATTCTGTGTCATGTGTTCGTTGTATTCCAGTATTACCTGCACGGTCATCTTTCTGCTTTTCTTAACAGAATGTAGAGCTTCACATTCTACTTCATATGAATGGTCTTCTTTTAAAATATGAGCATCAAATGTTTAATCCTTCGTTCCTAATCTTCACCTTCTCTTGTGTTCACGTAGCCTAATTGCCACAGCTCTGCCTGAATGACCAATATACTATTTTTTACACTGCTTACAATTTATTTTATACACACCAGTCTGTGTCAAGGGTTTCAGTTTGTCTTCACTATTGAATAAAAATTTTGATATGCTATTGGTATCATGAAATGTAGGTCTGTAGTTACGAGATTTTAACTTTTTTGCAACGTTGTCTGAAATGTCACCAATATATGGAATTTTCCAGCAGGCTTTGTAACTACCGAGTGACTATTGTTGACCAGTGTAAAATTTTTGTAGAATATTATCAACAAGCGCAGAGCTATGGTCATTCCTGGAAGCGATGTGTTTGACGGTCTGTAGTTCTGTTTGAAAGGCTGATTCAGATAGTGGAAAAGGTATGCACCATCGAATAAAAGTCGCATGTTTGTGGCTGTGCATTTAAGTACTTCAACGGTCTAGATAAAAAAATAGTACTTATATTTGAACACTAACGGAACAAAAATATTAATTAGCTCCATTTACGCATTAAATGATGCAACACACACACGCGCACACACACACACACACACACACACACACACACACACACACATTTAAAACATAAAGAAGAGGCAGTGATAGATGCACAATACCTTTGACGTCACAACTTCACATTAAAAATTAATCTCCCCTGCGTTTTTCTGTCTGTAACCCCTGCGTTTTCCTGCCGAAGATTAATCTGTAGAGCTACTGAGGCAATTCGATACGGTTTTCACTAATAAACAGACTGATTCTCGAGGATGGATTGTGTGTACGATTTATTACCGCTATGCCAGACTGTAGTCCGGCCATAGATGCTCAGTGCTCCCCGTAAAATACAGAGTGTTTCTTCATCTCAGAGTAACAGTTGCAACCTACTTCCTCAATTATTTGCTGAATGTATTCCAATCTCTGTCTCCTTCTACAATTTTTGTCCTTTACAGCTCCCCCTAGTACCATGGAAGTTTCCTGATGTCTTAACAGATGTTCTATCATTCTGTTCCTTCTCTTTGTCAATGTTTTCCACATATTCTTTTCCTCTCCAATCCTGCACAGAACCTCCTCATTCCTTACCTTATCAGTCCACCTAACTTTCAGAATTCGTCTCTAGCACCACATCTCAAATACTTCGATTCTCTTCTGTTCCGGTTTTCCCACAGTCCATGTTTCACTACCATACAATGCTGTACTACAAACGTTCATTTTCAGAAATTTCCTCCTCATATTAAGGTCTATGTTAGATACCAGTAGATTTCTCTTTGCCAGGGATGTCCTTTTTGCCAATGATAGTCTGCTTTTGATGTTCTCCATGCTCCGTCCGTCATTGGTTATTTTGCTGCCTAGGTAGCAGAAGTCCTTAACTTCATCTACTTCGCGACCATCAATCCTGATGTTGTTTCTCGCTGTTCTCTTTTCTGCTACTTCTCATTTTTTTCGTCTTTTTTCGAATTACTCTCAGTCCATATTATGAACTCATTAGACTTCATTCCATTCAACAGATCATGTAGTTCTTCTTCACTTTTACTCAGGATATCAAGTCATCAGCGTTTTGTATAGTTGATATCCTTTCACCCTGAATTTTAATTCAGATATAGGGCGTATTACTTGTGACGTTAATGTGTGGTATTCACAGGTGAGGCAGGCTTCGCAAGAGATGGCATAAGAAATTACCACAGCCGCACGCATAGGCAGATGCAAATACTCGAGCAATCATGAGGGTGAGGCATCAGGATCGCTTCTGTATCAATGTTTGGGCGGGAATTGTCTGATAGGGCCATAAATTACACCAAAATTTCTTCACGAGGAATTACCAGCGCTACTGGAGAATTTTAACCTTGCAGGAAGAGAAGAATTGTGGTTTTGCACGGGACGCCATCCCATTTTCTCCGGGCCGTGCGACAGTACGTCATCGCAACGTTTCATGGGAGATGCATTTACTGGTGGAGGAGATGCGGTAGCAAAATTTCCAACAATGCAAAGCAGCCAAAGACTGCACACAGCACAGTCAGTGGTTTTCATACAGAGCGCTACATGGCGTTACCAACATAAAAACCTAAACAGTCTACTTACACGGTCTGTGGTGCAATTTCGTGCGGCAACAGGAGCACGCACCCTGACTGCAACCTTGTACGTCGTTCTGGCGATTCGACCTGCTGCGCTTCCATTCATGAACAGCTTGGCGGAGGGTCGGGAGTTGTTTTCCAACAGGTTAACGCTCACCCACATCCCGTTGTTGTAACCTAACATGCTTTACAGAATGTCGACATGTTGCATTGGCCTGCTCGATCACCAGATCCGTCTCTAAGCGAGCACGTAAAGGACGTCACCGGACGACAACTCCAGCATCATCCACAACCAACATTAACCCTCCCTGTACTGACCGACGAAGTGAACCGGGCGTGGAACTCCATCCCACGAACTGAGACACGCCACCTGTAAAACACAATGCACGCACGCTCTCATGCTTGCATTCAACATTCTAGCGGGTACACAGGTTACTAAAGCACCAGCATTTCACATTTCCAATGGCTTATCTAGTGATTACATTAACCTGTGATCTTGCAATGTTAATCACTTAAATATGTTATCTAGATAAATGTTTGAAGGTCTCTCGGTCATGCAGCCGGGTTGACTGGTCGTTGTTGAACGAATTTTCGACGGCGTAACGTGCCATCATCATCAGGTTACTCCTGTTGACTGACGTCCTAGGCCGGCGGGTGGTGTGGTATATATATCTGTCGCCTCTCCCCTCCACTGACTCCGCGTATGGACCGAGGGATGTGCAGGCCGCGGTGGTGGGGGTAGCTTGCGCTGACGAGATGACTAATGGGCGTCAGTACGCATGCCGCCTTCCTCGGGTGTGGTGCTCTGTTTCCGCTGCTCCTGCACAACTTTTATTGCTGGATTCCACGCTTGGCTGAGTTGAAATCCGTTGTCCTTGTTAATAAGGTTCTCGTGCAGCCGGATTTCAATTGCTTCCTTGTATACACAGTTCCAAAAGCGGGATGTGTTGTGCAGGACTTCTGTGTTCTCGTATTCCATACTATGATTTGTCTCGAGGCAATGTTCTGCGATTGCTGATTTTGTAGGCTGTTGGAGATCGGTGTGCCGTTTGTGTTCAGTACACCTTTCCTCGATGATGTGAATGGTTTGCCCCACATATGGTAAAATGTGTTCATGAAATTTCATTTCTCTGTATTAATTTTTTTTTGTCAGTATAGATTCGAAGAAAAAGAGATACTAGGCTGACAAGGGAACCATCAGACCTGTTATTCAGTGATTTTGATGAGTCTCATGTATGTTGTATAGGGACCTGTACTGGCTACCAGGCTAGCGGCTTTTCGTGTGACGGACCCCTGTTTTCTGAGAGAATTGATGTTGAAGTTTTATGAATACCTCCTATACTGGTAAAGGTACCGCTGATTCGATAGCGGCTTAAGCTCCCGGTAGGTGTTCAACTCAAGTGTGTGCACTTTTTTTTTCTTTTTCAATTTCATCGTACAGAATATCATCAAACAGTATACGTCATGCCAAATTATTAAAAAAACAATCATTTTAGCGGTAGTAACAGCATTAATAAATCAGTCAATAAAGTACACTTTCTTGAAATGTGTACTCCGTTTTTGGTTCTAAGTTAACGTTCAAAATATTTTAAAAGCTCCAAAGAGTTCACAACGATGGACGAAGTATTAATGGCTGCGGAAGAATTACAGATACAGTCGAAAGTGCTTATGCCTAATTTCGACCTCCATTACGTAAATAATATCAATCAAATCGGTTGCAGTACCAGTCAACGTGCAATCAAGATTAGTCATTCCTTCACAGTACAGTATACTGTCACTGCTCCAGGAGAGATGTTTATTTTTACACTCAGGTTAAAGTTTTAAGGAAATAACTCAAAATGTTCCCGACCTGCTGAAGATTGATAGAGAAATAGCTACAGGTGAACTTTTTATAAAAACACGTTCCTAATTCTGTGCCAATGTAGTGCAGCTGCTTTCACAGGAGTGATCAAATACGTGTGGTTCGCATCGAAGTTGATCGAAGGAAGAACATTCTCTTTGATTTTGATCTAAATCCGTTTTCCGAGTTTCGCTTCAGAAAAATCCGTGTGCCAGCAAGACAGTAGCTAGCGTTAAATGAGGGTAGTAAAGAATTTGTGTTTCGGTTCCACCTACCTACGACAATTGTCTTTCAGAATTCTGTTGTAACAGAGAAAGCTATGTAAGCTATAGCGTGTAAGACGGTTCTATAATGTATTCTGCAACAGCCGGCCGGTGAGGCCGAGCGTTTCTAGGCGCTTCAGTCTGGAACCGCGCGACCGCTACGGTCGCAGGTTCGAATCCTGCCTCGGGCATGGATGTGTGTGATGTCCTTAGGTTAGTTAGGCTTAAGTAGTTCTAAGTTCTAGGGGACTGATGACCTCCGATGTTAAGTGCCACAGTGCTCAGAGCCATTTGAACCATTTTTTTATTCTGCAACAAACGGAATATATATTTGAAGAAAGTTTGCTGTAACGATTGATTTATACTTAACAGCCGAAGTAAGTTAATAATTGGCTCCTTCTACCGACCCCCAGACTCCGATGATATAGTTGCTGAACAGTTCAGAGAAAATTTGAGTCTCGTAACAAATAAATACCCCACTCATACGGTTATAGTTGGTGGGGACTTCAACCTTCCCTCGATATGTTGGCAAAAATACTTGTTCAAAACTGGTGGTAGGCAGAAAACATCTTCCGAGATTGTCCTAAATGCTTTCTCTGAAAATTATTTCGAGCAGTTAGTCCACGAACCCACGCGAATTGTAAATGGTTGCGAAAACACACTTAACCTCTTAGCCACAAACAATCCAGAGCTAATAGAGAGCATCATGACTGATAGAGGGATTAGTGATCACAAGGCCGTTGTAGCTAGGCTCAATACCGTTTCTTCCAAATCCACCAGAAACAAACGCAAAATAATTTTATTTAAAAAAGCGGATAAATTGTCACTAGAAAGCTTCCTAAGAGACAATCTCCATTCCTTCCGAACTGACTATGCAAATGTAGGCGAGATGTGGCTCAAATTCAAAGATATAGTAGCAACAGCAATTGAGAGATTCATACCTCATAAACTGGTAAGAGATGGAACTGATCCCCCATGGTACACAAAACAGGTCCGAACGCTGTTGCAGAGGCAACGGAAAAAGCATGCGAAGTTCAGAAGAACGCGAAATCCCGAAGATTGGCTAAAATTTACAGACGCGCGAAATTTGGCACGGACTTCAATGCGAGATGCCTCTAATAGGTTCCACAACGAAACATTGTCTCGAAATTTGGTAGAAAATCCGAAGAAATTCTGGTCGTATGTAAAGTACACAAGCGGCAAGACACAGTCAATACCTTCGCTGCGCAGTGCCGATGGTACTGTTACCGACGACTGTGCCGCTATAGCTGAGTTATTGAACCCAGTTTTCCGAAATTCCTTCACCAGGGAAGACGAATGGAATATTCCAGAATTTGAAACACGAACAGCTGCTAGCATGAGTTTCTTAGAAGTAGATACCTTAGGGGTTGCGAAGCAACTCAAATCGCTTGATACGGGCAAGTCTTCAGGTCCAGATTGTATACCGATTAGGTTCGTTTCAGATTACGCTGATACAATAGCTCCCTACTTAGCAATCATATACAACCGCTCGCTCACTGATAGATCTGTACCTACAGATTGAAAAATTGCGCAGGTCGCACCAGTGTTTAAGAAGGGTAGTAGGAGTAATCCATCGAACTTCAGGCCTATATCATTGACGTCGGTTTGCAGTAGGGTTTTGAAGCATATACTGTATTCAAACATTATGAATCACCTCGAAGGGAACGATCTATTGATACGTAATCAGCATGGTTTCAGAAAACATCGTTCATGTGCAACGCACGAAGTAATGGCCGCTATCGACAGGGGATCTCAGGTTGATTCCGTATTTCTGAATTTCCGGAAAGCTTTTGACACCGTTCCTCACAACCGACTTCTAATCAAGCTGCGGGCCTATGGGGTATCGTCTCAGTCGTGCGACTGGATTCGTGAGTTCCTGTCAGGAAGGTCGCAGTTCCTAGTAATAGACGGCAAATCATCGAGGAAAACTGAAGTGATATCAGGTGTTCACCAGGGAAGCGTCCTGGGACCTCTGCTGTTCCTGATCTATATAAATGACCTGGGTGACAATGTGAGCAGTTCTCTTATGTTGTTCGCAGATGATGCTGTAATTTACCGTCTAGTAAGGTCATCCGAAGACCAGTTTCAGTTGCAAAGCGATTTAGAAAAGATTGCTGTATGTTGTGGCAGGTGGCAGTTGATGCTAAATAACGAAAAGTGTGAGGTGATCCACATGAGTTCCAAAAGAAATCCATTGGAATTCAATTACACTACAATTCTCAAGGCTGTCAATTCAACTAAGTACCTGGGTGTTAAAATCACGAACAAATTCAGTTGGAAAGACCACATAGATAATATTGTGGGAAAAGCGAGCCAAAGGTCGCGTTTCATTGGCAGGACACTTAGAAGATGCAACAAGTCCACTAAAGAGACAGCTTACACTACACTCGTTCGTCCTCTGTTAGAAAATTCCTGCGCGGTGTGGGATCCTTACCAGGTGGGATTGACGGAGGACATCGAAAGGGTGCAAAAAAGGGCAGCTCGTTTTGTATTATCACGTAATAGGTGAGAGAGTGTGGCAGATATGATACGCGAGTTGGGATGGAAGTCATTAAAGCAAAGACGTTTTTCGTCGCGACGAGATCTATTTACGAAATTTCAGTCACCAACTTTCTCTTCCGAATGCGAAAATATTTTGTTGAGCCCAACCTTCATAGGTAGGAATGATCATCAAAATAAAATAAGAGAAATCAGAGCTCGAACAGAAAGGTTTAGGTGTTCGTTTTTCCCGCTCGCTGTTCGGGAGTGAAATGGTAGAGAGATAGTATGATTGTGGTTCGATGAACCCTCTGCCAAGCACTTAAATGTGAATTGCAGAGTAGTCATGTAGATGTAGAAATGAAATTGTTATATTTAAAATGACTATTTGTGAATAATTTCGCGTTACATATACTAATTAAACACGTTCTGTAAGACGAAATTGAAAAAAAGAAATATACAGGCAGGATTTGAACCGGTCTTGCCAGCATCGGTGACCGTGGGCGGTCAGTCTTAACCGCTGCGCTACGCAAGCTTTATTAAAAGATGACTTAGGTACAACTATTGGAGGTAACTTCAGCATCGATTGTCTCTAGGGGCCATGCCATGAAAAGTCGCTAGGCAGGTACTCCGTACAGGTCTGTCTACAACATACCTGAGGCTCATCAAAATCTGTGGTCAACAGGTCTGATGGTCCTATTACGAGTTGCATTTGGATTGATACACGGTAGAAGTAGCTTATAGAATGTGCAGTCCTAAAGCGTCGAGCCCGCATCTCGTGGTCGTGCGGTAGCATTCTCGCTTCCCACGCCCGGGTTCCCGGGTTCGATTCCCGGCGGGGTCAGGGATTTTCTCTGCCTCGTGATGGCTGGGTGTTGTGTGCTGTCCCTAGGTTAGTTAGGTTTAAGTAGTTCTAAGTTCTAGGGGACTGATGACCTCAGATGTTAAGTCCCATAGTGCTTAGAGCCATTTGAGCCAAACCTCCAAGAAGACAGAATTCAGCGCCCCCTGTCAACGCTGACTTAACCAGCCACCCGTCGTTGGTCGGCCCACCTCGATCGTGAGACGTGCTGAGCATTGGTACTGAGTGATAGGAAGACGATACTTAGCCTGCGTTTTGCGAGTGCGAGTAGTAATAGACAGTAAATGTCATTGCTTGTAGGAGGCACAGGAAGCGCTTCAATCCCGTCCAGCCACCTCACGTTTCTTTCCTTTTGAGAAATAAAGTGTTTATTAACCTTCAACTGTTACGTACAGATCCGCTTGCATTCCTGCCACCGGCCATCCCAACGTCTCTACTTCCTTGTTTGTGTCGGCGCTGACTCCGACAACGCAGAAGGCTGTTGAGACAAAAATGGCTCTGAGCACTATGGGACTTAACATCTGAGGTCGTCAGTCCCCTAGAACTTAGAACTACTTAAACCTAACTAACCTAAGGACATCACACACATCCATGCCCGAGGCAGGATTCGAACCTGCGACCGTAGTGGTAGCGCGGTTCCACACTGAAGCGCCTTGAACCGCTCGGCCACACCGGCCGGCGCTCTTGAGACACATTGCTGAGCATTGCATGCATCAACTTGAATTAATAGAAGAGATAAAGAATATCGTATGAAGAGTGGCGTGACCCGCCCCTGTATCATTTAGTCGGGGCGAGACCGTAAGGGGCAGGCGCTGCTAGAGCGGCGTTGTGCATCACGGAGGGAATTATTGCCGATTGCCGAGAGCGTACATTCCAGGAAGAGTCGGGCAACGTATTACTTTCTCTACTTAGGTCTCACGAAATGACCACGACGAGAAAATCAAGGAGATTTGAACTCATATGGAGCTCTGTAGACAAGAAAGGTCGGAAAAAGTAGTGGTAACAGAACTATCCTGCGCCTGCGGAGAATAAATGTATATCTAGTAACATTTCACTTTGACTATTCACCTTTTTTGACGGTAACGGAGAACACATGATTATCTGATGAAACGTTTAAAGCATCAGTGACTGGCAATTGTTTCCCCGGTGGAGGTAGCCGTATTTAGACGAATGTGCCCTACTCTTAATCGTGTTAAAGGTAGATATTATTAGAAAAAAATCTGTGTAACTGAACGTTGTCTGCATGTGGGTAGCAATGTTCCGGTATTACTGACAAGAGTAAGTACCGATGCTTTTGTTTCATCGCCGATGTTACTAGTATCGGCACCAAGTATTTGGAGCGTTTCATTGTATTGTCATATAAGTCAGAGTATCGATATCGGGAGTGTATGACAGATTAGCTGAGAAAAAAATAACCTTTGAAACGTCCCCTTAGAAAAATTTATGAATTCCTGTGCTGATAAACCCCTTATGTATTTGATTTTCAAACAGCTGAGCAAAACTGAACGTACTCAGACTTTTCTCTGTTTACTTATTCTGATCAACACTAAACTGACACAATATTTTTAGCGCAACGCAATCTGACTTTCAATAATCCCTACAAAATAAATGTCCTGACTAACAATAACTTATAACTTTCATGAATCACTTACCTCAGAACAATCTTCGTTACTCGAACTACTGCAATACAGCGAGCGCCAATACTGCCAGCTAAATAAAAGATTCTAACTACTGAAGGCATCAACTACTGATAGGCATAGTTAGCAAATGAAAGATTTTGATAGAGAATAAACAATGTATTTACCTTAATAATGTTCAAAAGTCATCATATCAGTTCATGACGTTCAGTCTTACAAATTTTGTTATGGCGTAACGAGCTAGTTACGCCACACTGAGAAGGGAGCCGAAAGGCACGCGTACACACACGCCGACTGGCGTCAAGTCTGGAACAGGATACGTTATGACTGCTATAAAGAAAATACGTAGCTTTGGAATATACTTAACGTTATTCTTTGTTGGTTTACAACGTTCTTCTTGAGACATTTATACGATAACTCTCAAACTAGGTAAGGCTAATGGCGCCTTGCTAGGTCGTAGCCATGGACTTAGCAGAAGGCTATTCTAACTGTCTCACGGCAAATGAGAGGAAGGCTTCGTCCGTATTGTCGCTAGCAATGTCGTCCGTACAACTGGGGCGAGTGCTCGTCCGTATCTCGAGACCTGCCTTGTGGTGGCGCTAGGTCTGCGATCACACAGTGGCGACACGCGGGTCCGACATGTACTAAATGGACCGCGGCCGATTTAAGCTACCACCTAGCAAGTGTGGTGTCTGGCGGTGACACCACAAATTTACTGTCTCTGATGGACACACGTCCAGATCATCCGCTCTCAAAACTCTGCCATCTCTCTCCCCACATCCACCACTGCTGGCGGCTCACCTCCAACTGCGCAACGCTACGTGCTGTTCACATCCAACTGCCCAACACTACAATAGCGTATATTCCAACATTGGAAACCAGCCACAGACTTCACGCAGCACAGCCAGTGATTTTCATACAGAGCGCTACGTGGCGTTACCAACATAAAAACCTAAACAGCCTACTTACACCTTACACTGCTAATTTAATGTCAGTTGCCCGCATCTCGTGGTCGTGCGGTAGCGTTCTCGCTTCCCACGCCCGGGTTCCCGGGTTCGATTCCCGGCGGGGTCAGGGATTTTCTCTGCCTCGTGATGGCTGGGTGTTGTGTGCTGTCCTTAGGTTAGTTAGGTTTAAGTAGTTCTAAGTTCTAGGGGACTTATGACCACAGCAGTTGAGTCCCATAGTGCTCAGAGCCATTTGAACCATTTTAATGTCAGTTAAAATGTAGTCGGTAGGTAGTGTAGTAGGGTACTAGTAGCAAAAGTTACACATCGTGCGCAGTTTCTGCACAATGAACATATCACATTTTAGACTTATCACGTGTAGAAGTATGAAACTGGAATTTCCCTACAGATGGTGCTAGCCGTCAGTGTATGGCCCGTGAGACCACATCTGCAGCGCCATCTGCTTCCTGTAACGGCTGGCGACAAATGTCAACACACAATAATTCAAGTTCCATACATCGAAATCTGTTTCAAACCCGTAAACACGTCAGGTTTTGTGGCTACGAACTATGATTTGCAGACAGTATTGGTTTTCTTTTATCGTTTGAAGAAAACTGCTGCAGAATTGCATCGAATGTTAGTCGAAGCTTTCGGCGAAAATGCGTTTGCGAAAACACAGCGTTTCGAGTGGTTCAAAAAATTCAAAAGTGGTGATTTTGACGTGAGAAAGGACGAGCACGGGAAACCACCGAAAAGTTCCAAGATAACGAACAGCAGGCCTTATTGGATGAAGATGATACTCAAACAGGAAGTCGCGGAACAATTAAATGTGATGGAGAAAGCCGTCTCTCTTCGGTTGAAAGCTATGGGAAAGGTGCAGAGTGAGAAAATGGGTTCCGCATGAACTGAATGAATGACAGCAAGCAACTCGAAAGACCACTTGTGAAATGCTGCTCGCCAGAGGCAAAAGGAAGTTGGTTCTCCATCGAATAGTGACAGGTGTTGAAAAATTGATATATTTTGAGAATCCTATGCTTTGTAAGTCGTCTGTGAAACCAGGCAAACCATCGACATCCCCTCCAAGACCAATTCGTTTTGGAAAGAAGACAATGCTCTGTGTTTGGTGGAATAAGAAGGGTGTCATCTATTATGAGTTGCTAAACCTGGTGAAACCGTTAACTCAGATCGCTACCTACCAACAACAAATTATCGATTTAGGTCAGGTAAATGATCGAGCGTCCAGTTGGGAAATACTAAGGCATGCGGCTTAATATCCAGACTTGGCTCCGTCCGATCATCACCTGTTTGCATCACTGGGACACGCTCTCGCTTAACAGCGCATCAATTCTTATGAAAGTGTACGAAGATGGCATGTTGACTCGTTCGCTTCAAAAGAAGAGATGTTTTTTTGGCGTGACATTCATACCCTGCCGGAGAGGTGGGAGGAATGTATAAATAGCTATGGAGATTATGTTAGTCAGTTTCAAACAACAGACGTGTAATTATTACAACCAAATTCCGGTTTCGTACTTCTACGCCTGGTATACCAGTAGTTTTAAGTATGTACCCACTATCTTAGATACCACAAATAGAAAAGATTTTATCTTGCGGTTGAAGCTCTTCTGTCCATATTTGCTTACAAATAGATTTGTTTTTAGAAGTGTTCTCCCTTGAGCTAACCACAATTTTATCTTTTCTTCTGTGTCCCAGACATGTTTTGCTGAAGTTTCAACTTCATCAGTGGCCTTTTGTTGTCGTTCTGTTAAACAGAACTACTTGAACACACACACGAGTAAATCTGAGTTTTTGAAAAATTATTTACAAATCTGAAGAGCAGACATACCGGTTTTTTGTCCTTTTTTTGCACTTGTCTTCTTTCACAGTTTAACATCTGCAACCACATGGAACGTAATCTAGAAAACATATTTACTTTGACTGGAAATGCTATGATTAGGCCTAACAATAACTAATTCTGTGGAAGATTGTGTGTGTGTTTTTACAATATATTTCACTTACTTTTTCTGGTTTCCCCACTATCTTCACTGAGAAAAACTTCATCGTCTAACTCTCACTGTCACTGTTCACAAATTGGAAAAACAAGATGGCGGATATTTGAACAGTTGAATGTGTTCTGTATGGAACATTTGAACCTTTTTGAGGCTTATCTGCCATTTTGTGTGTGTGTGTGTGTGTGTGTGTGTGTGTGATTATTAGTTTTATTGAGGCGCTGCTGGTGCTTTGCAGAATTTCCAAGTTGGTGTTGATATCTACTGGGCTGTGTTTCATGGTCATAAGCTGTTCAGCAAACGTGTAATGAACATCATTAGTTTTTAATGCTTTTCTGTGATTTGTGCGCCTCACATTAAAGTTTATATTTGTTGTCCTACATAAATTATTTGCAGTCGAAGCATGTCAGTTGGTAAATACCAGACGTTTTGGGTTTGTATGTATTTGTATTGACTGCACTTACTTTAATTTGTATTGAGTTTTCTGTTCTGTAGGCTATTTTTGGATCTCGTCTTTTGAGTCTGTTGGCTATTCTGTGGGCTTCTTTGTTGTTGTGAGAGCGTGCCATTTGATTGTTGTTGTGGGTGCTTCTTGTTCATGTGTGCTTACATGTGTATTTTGTTGTTTGTGTTCTGTCTGGCTGAGTTTGTAAATTGGTGGCGAGCTGTTTGTTTTTGTTGTTTTTGTGTGTTAGATGTCCACTTTATTTTTGCTTCAGTTTTGTGATTCAGTTTCTCTGTGATGTTTTTATGAAATCCATTCTCTAGACCTGTTTATTGGATTATTTGTAATTCATTTTCGTAGCTTCTTTTACTGAGTGGAGTTTTCTTCTGACCGTGCAGCATCTATTGGAAACTGGCTAGTTTGTGCGCAATCAGATGATTAGTGTATTTCTGTTTGGCTGTGCTGGTGGTGGTGACTCTCCTGAATATGAAGAACTGGTGTTGGTTGTTGTGTCTGTCTATTGTGAGTTCAATGAAATTAATACTGTGTCATTTTCCTGATCCTATGGTGAATTTTATTTTTGTGTTCACTGTGCTTATGTAATTGTGGAGTCGCTGAATGCGACTGGATATTTCATCTACAAGGCACATGATGTTATCTACTTACCGATACTAACATAATACATTATGTTTTTTGAGTCTTAACATTGTTTCAAATATTTTGTTTTCGTTCTGATTGAAGGAGATATTGACTAGGAGTCCAGTGACTGGTGAACCCATGGGAAGCCCATCTTGTTGTGAGTAGAAACGGTTGTTCGATGAGAAACAGTTTTACCGTGTGATTTGTTTTATGTTGGGTTTGGGAATGTCTTGCTGTTTTTCTAGTTGTTGTTGGGTGATGTTGATGGTTTCAGCAGTAGGACTATTCGTGTACATGGATGTGATGTCGAATATTCTGAGTATGAATGATGTAGGTGTCTTGATGTCTTTGACTTTTTGTATGAGCTGTTTGGTGTTGTGTATTCTTCTTCTGTTTGTGTATGCATAGTGTTTCTATAAATATATGTGTATACCTCTGGTAAGGTGGTATGTAGCCGGCCGTTGTGGCCGAGCGGTTCTAGGCGCTTCAGTCTGGAACTGCGCAACCGCTAAGGTCGCAGTTTCGAATCCTGCCTCGGGCATGGATGTGTGTGATGTCCTTAGGTTAGTTAGGTTTAAGTAGTTCTAAGTTCTAGGGGACTGATGACCACAGCTGTTAAGTCCCATAATGCTCAGAGCCATTTTTTGAACTGATTAGCTTCTTTATGTTGCCTTGAAGAAAGTAAATACCGACATCCGTAAATTGTAAAATTATAGCTATAGGTATTTATTTTCTTCAAATCTTTGACCAGCCACCGTCCCATTTCATTCAGACAAGATGGAATAACAGAAACTTCTTATGATGTTGTCTTTTAGAAATGTTAATATTTCATTTACTGTGCAAATGTTCAAATTGTGTGAAATCTTATGGGACTTAACTGATAAGGTCATCAGTCCCTAAACTTACGCACTACTTAACCTATATTATCCTAAGGACAAACACACACACCCATGCCCGAGGGAGGACTCGAAACTCCACCGGGACCAGCCGCACAGTCCATGACTGCAGCGCCTAGACCGCTCGGCTAATCCCACGCAGCTTTATTTACTCAACGTGGCAGCTTAGTGCCTTGTTAACCTCTTTTCTAGAAAACTGGAGTGTCAGACAGTCACCAAGTAAACATATGATTTTTGTTAGTTTTACTCGGACTAATGACATACGCATGTAGCCTGTGACTTACGTCAGTGCCTAAACTAGGTGATCAAACACATCCGAAAAGCCATATTTATTGCGGAATTGACCTCTAGAAGCTACAAGAGGTGCCCGCCAGTATAAAAGAAGACGGGGAATATTATCTTGCCAGCAGAGAAGCAGTACCAGCAGAATGGGCCGAAAATGGGGACTCAGCGGCTTCGTATGTGGACTAGTCGTTGGGTATCACCTGAAGTGACGAATCCATTAGGGACATTTCAAACCTTCTAGGAGTTCCTAAGTCGATAGTTGGTTATGTGATTCTGGAGTGAAAATGCGAACAAACGTCCACAACTAAAGAGGATCAGGCATTTACTGACGGACAGGGACCATCGAGAACTGCGGAAGGTTCTTGTAAAAAATCTCATGTAATGATCGGAAGAAATCTCTCGTGAGGTCCAAAGTGCTATCAGCAGTCCAATCAGCACGATGACTGTGCATGAGGAGTAAAAAAGAAAGGGGTGTAGTGGTCGAGCAGCTCCTCATAAGCCACCCATTTCCGTAGTCACCGCTAAGCGGCAGTTCAAGTGTTGTAAAGTGCGTCGCCACTGGATAGTGCGTGACTGGAAACTAGTCATTTGGAGTGGAGGATCACGATATACCCTACCGCAATTCAATGTAATTATTGAACTTCGGCGAATGCCTGTAGAAATACCTACCATCTTGTTTAGTGGAAACAGGGAAGTATGGAAGAAATTGTGTTACGATAGGGGGATGTTTCTGTGGTTAAAAAAAGGATAATGCGGAAGGATATGAACGCATTTTCAGTATTGCATACTGCGTGCAGCGGGGAAAAGATTCTGCGACGAACATTGTATCAGCATTACAATCCAAAAATGGTGCAAATGGCCCTGAGGTCATCAGTCCCCTAGAACTTAGAACTACTTAAACCTAACTAACCTAAAGACATCACACACATCCATGCCCAAGGCAGGATTCGAACCTGCAACCGTAGCAGCAGTGCAGTTCCGGACTGAAGCGCCTAGAACAACTCGGCCACCACGGCCGGCCATTACAATGCACCCTGCCATAAAACGCCATCTTTGAAACAATGGTTTCTGGACAATAACAATCCTAAAATGGACTGTTCTGCCAAGACTCTAGACCTAAACCAGCTGGAACACCTTTGGGATGAGCTAGATCGTCGACTTCGCTCCAGACCCCAGTGTCCAACGTCAACATCTCCTCTGAAATGATAATTAAATCGACACCTTGGCTACAAACAGGAGTTGATATATATCATTGGGGACATGTTGAAAATGTGTGCCGCGATCGTGACTCGAATCTGGGATCTCCTGCTTACATGGCAGACGCTCTATCCATTTGAGCCACCGAGGGCACAGAGGATAGTGTGCCTGCAGGGACTCATCCCTTGCACGCATCCCGTGAGACCCGCATTACCAACATGTCGACACCACTACATTCATTGTGCGACTAATAGATGTTTGCCCATAACACTCATTACTCGTGGCAGATTAACAGACGAAGTCCCGTACGGCACATGAGGAAGAATGGGTTGCCATTCCGTCACAGATATTCAGGCACCTCTTTGGAACTGTAACCCCAAAGTTTGAGAGAACGCATTATTTTTATTTCTTTGCACCAAATGAAACATACCAACAAGTGATGTAGCACATGGACATGAGTCCTTATCAGGGTAGAATGCTCCAAACTTTAGGGTGTACATATTCGTGGAAACTTGAAATAGAAGAAGCATATCAATGAGCTGCTCAAACAGTTAGTTTAGCTATTTTTACTTTTCGTATAAATGCTAGTCTTGGAAATAAACGAATTACTCTTCTGAAATATTTAGCAATTTTCCACTCAATAAAATATCATTGAATTATGATAACTTATCGCTTAGCATGAAAGTAGTGATTGCACAAACGCGAGCAGTAAGAATAATATCTGGCGTTCACCTATGGTCGTGTTGTTTTCAAGAGGCTAGAACTTTTAACTGCACCACCACATTACAGGTATTCGCTAATGAAATTCGAGAAGAATAATGATGTTCACATCTACAACACTAGGGGAAAAATTAACTTTATTAACCATTATTAAAGCCGTCAGTGGCTCTGAGATGAGTTCAGCATGCAGCATGTTTGATCATTTACCCAAACCAAAATATGTCTGACAGGAATCAATGCAAGTTTTAAACCTAACCTAAAACAGTTTCTTCTGGTCAACTCCTTCTATTCCATGGATGAATTTTTATTTTAAAACTGGTAGTCTTTAAAAGGAAACGCTGTGTGTGAAATGTAGTTGCATGAGTAGGACTGAAAGATAATATGCGAATTAATGTTAACATTGATCATGTATATATTCCCCGTAAACTGACTAATACACGTCATTTCGACAAAAGAATCGTTCAAATGATCTGAAAAATGGTTCAAATGGCTCTGAGCACTATGGGACTTACCATCTGAGGCCATCAGTCCCTTAGAACTTAGAACTAATGAAACCTAACCAACCTAAGGACATGACACACATCCATTCCCGAGGTAGGATTCGAACCTGCTACCGTATGGGTCGCGCGGTTCCAGACTGAAGCGCCTAGAACTGCTCGGCCACATCGGCCTTCTTGCCGGCCGGAGTGACCGTGCGGTTCTAGGCGCTACAGTCTGGAGCCGCGGGTCCTGCCTCGGGCATGGATGTGTGTCATGTCCTTAGGTTAGTTAGGTTTAAGTAGTTCTAAGTTCTAGGGGACTGATGACCTCAGAAGTTGAGTCCCATAGTGCTCAGAGCCATTTGAACCATTTGAATCACACCGGCCGGCGCTCAAATGATCTGTGGAACATTTAAGTAACGAACCAACTCTCCAGCAGAGTTCAAGCCGTCATTAAGGCAAAAGGTGATCACCACACGTTAATGTCCGGATAGCGTAGATAGATAGTGTATATTTTCGTTTTTGTTTGGAATATTTTTTCTTCATTTGTTACTTTCACATGTTATTTTATACTCAATTTGGTTTGTTCAAATATAACACAATTTCCACATTTGGCCTTGTATTCCGAATACGTCCTGTGGGTTAAAGAAAAGCATAAATATATAAAAAATCAAGCAACACATTTCGAGACCGCATGTATCGAAACTATCCTTCCGATATTATCGGGTATCGATGTGGTTTCAAGTATTGGTATCGTTACCGTCAATCGTATCGCATCTGCAGTTGGAACGTCCCTTCACGTGTACTGGCCGGTTGACTGACGCGAGTGGTGCGGCGTGCCTGTGGCAGTGGTGGTCGTCACGTTTGGCGCGGCGCCGACTGACAGACGGATAACCGTCTGCAGCAGGTATCAAGCACGACATCGGGGAATTTCAGATTTCACCCGTCGGAAATGGCGCTTTCATCGCTAGGACACAACGGTGCGAGATAGCGGAACACTGGTTAAGGACAATAACAACTGGCAGAAGCAAATACACAAAGAAACTGGCAGGTTCATCCAACGAAATCTTTACTGGAACAAAACTGCTCATTTACTGATCTAGTATGTGCATCTTTCACTTTAAGAGTTACAAATATTCAGTGACAAAGAGTTAGCGGAATCACTGCGAATTTAGTAGTGACTAAATGCAGGCACCTACTTTGACAAACGACGTGTTAGCTTTATAGGACGTCAGTTTCCTCTTCGGGCTGAATGACATTCCATTCTACTGTTGCAGTTTCGGCATTACGCCACTATCAAGCGTCTCTGTCCATTCACTTCACAAAAAATTCAATAACCAGCTTTAGAAAGGACATCAGCGCCTAACGAATACATAACCGTTACGTAATCGAATAAAAATTCTGCATCTACTGATGTAGATACGAGGTGCGTCAGAATAGTAATGAGATTGCTTTTTTTATCAACCGAAGTTTCTATTTTTTTCAAATATTTTCGCCTTCAAAGTAATTCCCTTCGGCAGCTATACAACGGCGGAGTCGTTTTTTCCAGTCTTGAAATCAGCGCAAGCTTCCACAGGTAGGGCCTTTAACATGTCGTTCACATTCTTTTGAATGGTCTCCAAAGTTCGAAAGTGTTCTTCTAAGATATTTTTCAGTTTAGTTCAAATGTTCAAATGTCTGTGAACTCTTATGGGTCTTAACTGCTAAGGTCACCAGTCCCTAAGCTTACACACTACTTAACTTAAATTATCGTAAGGACAAACACACACACACACACCCATGCCCGAGGGAGGACTCGAACCTCCGCCGGGACCAGCCGCACAGTCCATGACTGCAGCGCCTAGACCGCTCGGCTAATCCCGCGCGGCTTCAATTTAGTGAAAAGAAAGAAGTCACAAGGAGGAATGCCTCTTGAGGTCAAAATTCCATGATGGAAATGGCCGTGTGACGTGGGGCGTTGTCATGACGCAGCCTCCACTTGTTTGCCACTTCCGGTCTCACATGATTCAGTCTTCTAACGAGGCTTTCAAGGACATCTTTGTAAAATCTTGGTTGATAGTTTGCACTGGAGAAACAAATTCTTTGTGCACGACACTACCACTCTCAAAAAAGCAAATCAGCGCTGTTTTGATCTTTGATTTGTTCATTCTAGCTCTTTCCGATCGTGGAGATGTCTGTCTGAAACTCCTCACATTGCCACTTTGTCTCAGGATCATTCTCAAAAATACAGGATTCGTCTCTTGTGATCACACGACTGAATCATTCGTGGTCATTATCAATCCTCTTACGAAGATCAACGCACAGGTTTCTTCGATAGTCCTTTTGGTTGTTTGTGAGGTTTTTCGGCACCATTTTGGCTCAAGCCATTCGCTTGCTCAAACCTTTGGTGAAAATCTGATGCACGGTGGGAGTGTGTACGTTTAATAGGTTATCCACCATGCTTATTGTTAAATGTCGGTCTGATCTCACAAGAGCACGCACACGTTCGACGTTTTTGTTCGTTTTTGAAGTGGAAAATCTCCCTGAGCGAGATTCATCTTCAATGTTTTCTCGGCCTTACAAAAATGATTTATACCAGCGAAAAACTTGTGCTCTTGATGTGAAATGTTCCCTGTAGACCTGTTTCAAGTTTTCAAAGGTCACACTCGCGGATTTCCGAAGTGTAACACAAAACTTGATGGCATCACTTTGCTCTAAATTCCGTTGTTCCATTTTCGTAAGACACTACAAAAATGCAAGTTCACTGATGGCGCTGTCAAAAATCACGAGATGGGTGTACTTACCTGAAACTCGGACTGAGCATCTGGAAGGAATGAACACACCCGTCTACATAAGTAGAACAATACAGCATTGCCAGATCACTCCCAGTGTTGTCAGTCTCACTTTTCTGACACACCTCGTAAGTGTAACAATAACGTCTTGTTGCTCTTAGTAAGGTGAAAAACAATAAGAGCCACAGGCAAATGATGCCTGAAAACCAAGAGGTCGCGAGGTTGAATCCTTGTGAGACCACGGAATTTCGAGTCTACCTTCAACCTAGCCTCCCTCAGTAATGTGAAGTTCTGGGAGGAATAACAAGTGCTTCGCATTCCACATTAAACTGTAGGCCTCCATTCCTCTATAGGGTCACTGGACTGGGTTAGGGGCATCCAAGTAGCAGACGTGGCGTCCAATTAAAGACTTGCTCCAGGCTCTTAAGTCACACGGAATTATTATTATAATCACTAAATTAAAGTAAATATGTTAATATTTATTTAGCATAACAAGATTAGTGCCATCAAGCCCTCTGTCATATCCAACCAGACACTGTACATATTTTACGTTACATGCATGATATTAGGGATATAGTTCACATATATTTTTGTTGGTGACTGAGGACAGTGCACTAAACAAAATTACACTACTGGCCATTAAAATTGCTACACCATGAAGATGACGTGCTACAGACGCGAAATTTAACAGAAAGGAAGAAGATGCTGTGATATGCAAATGATTAGCTTTTCAGAGCATTCACACAACGTTGGCGCCAGTGGCGACACCTACAACGTGCAGACATGAGGAAAGTCTCCAACCGATTTCTCATACACAAACAGTAGTTTACCACCGTTGCCTAGTGAAACGTTGTTGTGATGCCTCGTGTAAGGAGGAGAAATGCGTACCATCACGTTTCCGACTTCGATAAAGGTCGGATTGTAGCCTATCGCGATTTCGGTTTATCGTATCGCGACATTGCTGCTCGAATTGGTCGAGATCCCATGACTGTTAGCAGAATATGGAGTCGGTGGGTTCAGGAGGGTAATACGGAACGCCGTGCTGGATCCCAACGGCCTCGTATCACCAGCAGTCGAGATGACAGGCATCTTATCCGCATGTATGTAACGGATCGTGCAGCCACGTCTCGATCCCTGAGTCAGCAGATGGGGACGTTTGCAAGACAACAACCATCTGCACGAACAGTTCGACGACGTTTGCAGCAGTATGCACTATCAGCTCGGAGACCACGGCTGCGGTTACCCTTGACGCTGCATCGCAGACAGGAGCGCCTGCGATGGAGTACTCAACGACGAACCTGGGTGCACGAATGGCAAAACGTCATTTTTTCGGTTGAATCCAGGTTCTGTTTACAGCATCATGATGGTCGCATCCGTGTGTGGAAACATCGCGGTGAACTCACATTGGAAGCGAGTATTCGTCATCGCCATATTGGCGTATCACCCATCGTGATGCTATCGGGTGCCATTGGTTACACGTCTCGGTTACCTCTTGTTCGCATTGACGGCACTTTGAACAGTGGACGTTACATTTCAGATGTGTTACGACCCGTGGCTCTACCCTTCATTCGATCCCTGCGAAACCCTACATTTCAGCAGGAGAATGCACGACCGCATATTGCAGGTCCTGTACGCGCCTTCCTGGATACAGAAAACCGTTCGACTGCTGCCCTGGGCAGCACATTCTCCAGATCTCTCACCAATTGAAAACGTCTGGTCAATGGTGGCCGAGCAACTGGCTCGTCACAATACGCCAGTCACTACTCTTGATGAACTGTGGTATCGCGTTGAAGCTGCATGGGCAGCTGTACCTGTACACGCCATCCAAGCTCTGTTTGACTCAATGCCCAGGCGTATCAAAGCCGTTATTTTGGCCAGAGGCGGTTGTTTTGGATACTGATTTCTCAGGATCTATGCACCCAAATTGCGTGAAAATGTAATCACATGTCAGTTCTAGTATAATATATTTGTCCAATGAATACCCGTTTATCATCTGCATTTCTTCTTGGTGTAGCAATTTTAATGGCCAGTAGTGTATATCAGTGTTTACTTCATTTGCAGACTTATAATTGTAGGAGTAGCAAGTTTTTAGGTTGATTAGTACCTCCAAATACAGTGTGGTGTCAAAAGTCACATTTAATGTTGGCGGTAGTATCGCTCACACAGGGTGTGAAAGGGTTGTGTATTGGTGGAGCTGTCATTTGTACTCAGGTGATTCAGGTGAAATGGCTTCACCGTGGTTATGGCCGCACCACGGCAATTAGCAGACTTCGAACGCGGAATGGTAGTTGCAGCTAGACACATGGGACATCCCATTTCGGAAATCGTTAGGGGATTCAATGTTGCGACATCCACAGTGTCAATAGTGTGCTGAGAACGTCAAATATGAGGAATTACCTCTCACCATGCATAACGCAGTGGCCGACAACCTTCGCTTAATGACCAAGAGCAACGGTGTTGGCGTAGAGTTATCAGTGCTCACAGACAAGCTACACTGCGTGAAATAACGGCAGAAAACAATGTGTGACGTACGATGAACGTATCCCTCAGGACGCCAAATTTCTCACATTGTCCGGCGAAATTTGGCGTTAATTGGCGATGGCAGCAGACGACCAACCCGAGTGCCTTCGCTAACACTGCGGCGTCGCCTGCAGCGCCTCTCCTGGGCTCGTGACCGTATCGGTCGGACCCTAGACGCCTGTAAAACCGTTGCCTGGTCAGATGAGTCCTGATTTCATTTGTTAAGAGCTGATGGTAGGGTTCGAGTGTGGCGCAGACCCCACTAAGCCATGGACCCCAGTTGTCAACAAGCCACTGTGCATGCTGATGTTGGCTCCATAATGATGTGGATGTGTTTACGTGGAATGGACTGGGTCCTCTCGTCCAACTAAGCCGATCATTGACTGGAAAGGGTTATGTTAGGCTATTTGGAGACCATTTGAAGCCATTCAGTGATGGAATTTTTATAGATGACAATGCGCCATGTCACCACGGCGCAATTGTCAGCGATTGGTTCGAAGAACATTCTGGATAATTCGAGCGAAAGATTTACCCACCGAATGTGTATGCGACATGACCGAGACAGTTCGTGCACAAAATCCTCCACTAGCAACGCTTTCGCATTATGGACGCTGTACAGCAGCATAGCCCCATATTTCTGCAGCAGGCTTCCAATAACTTATTGAATCCATCCCATATCGAGTTACTGCACCGAGACAATATTAGGAGGTATCCCATGACTTTTGTCACCTCGGTGCATATTTGGCAAGAGCAAGCCATTAATGCTTTTTTTTCCCCTGGGCGGCAGTTTATGTGTCGAGGTGTGGACGCGTTGAAGCAAAACGGTTAGTTGATACTGACAGGTGTAGTCCACTTATTCGTGTAGTTACGACCATACAAAAAACTTCAGATAGTAAAATATGTGACTTGTTTGCGGGAAAACTCTTAGACACAATTAAAAAACAACAAACACACTGAAGTAGGAACAAATTAACGATACCAATGATCACAATGTCTGTCTTTATACCCTTAACACCCTGTGTATTTCAGTAAGAATGTTATGCTACATTCGTATATTAAAAATTGCAATAGTACAGATAAAATAAATACACGCCCACAGGTTACATTCAGACGTGATAAGCACAGCAGTACCTAGAAATTCCCGCAGGGTGGGTTTTCAATTATGAGTGTCTGGAGCAGAGGGCGTTAGAGAAAGAGGTGATGGAGGGAGGGAAAGAGGAACGTGATAACATACACTTAAAAAATGAAAAGGAAGAGAAGGTGGCGTGGTACACAGACGAAGGAACAGAGAAAGAAGCGTAACTGGGAGAAGAAAGGGGTATTGGCTTTGCTATTTGGCAGAGTGGCCGGGGGGGATTTGGGTTCAAAATGGTTCAAATGGCTCTGAGCACTATGGGACTTAAAATCTGAGATCATCAGTCCCCTAGAACTTAGAACTACTTAAAGCTAACTAAGCTAAGGACATCACACACATCCATGCCAGAGGCAGGATTCGAACCTGCGACCGTAGCGGTCGCGCAGTTCCAGACTGAAGCGCCTAGAACCGCTTGGCCACACCGGCCGGCGGGTATTTGGGCTTACACGTGAATTTTGAGGAAGATGTTACGAGGATGACAGAAGGAAGTGCTTCAACTTAAAGTGTGAGCAGAGAGCATGGCAGCTTGTTCCAGAGGCGACGGTAGCGACAGCGAACGAGTTTACGAATGTTTTTGTTTTGTGAGTGTGCGCAGCTAGGATAATGGCCATGAACGGTGTTTAATCTGTGATGCGGGGTAATGTGGTGCTTGCGCATTGAGGAGCGGCATTTGTCTGGCCGCAACCACACTAACTGGCGTATGCAACGCTGACATTGTCATATCGACGGATGTTGCAGATGTAATGCACACAAGCGTTCATGATTAGTTCTAACCGTCTTGTGTTTTTACTACTCGTCCCAGGTTGAACTACATCACGATAGTGGATTGACTGATTCTGGAGAGGGGACCAAACACCGAGGCCATAGGTCCTGTCGGATTAGGGAAGGATGGACAAGGAAGTCGACTGTGGCCTTTCAAAGGAACCATATCGGAATTTTTCGTAAGCGATTTTGGGAAATCACGGAAGAACTACATCAGGGTGGTCGCACGCGGGTTTGAACTGTCGTCCTCCAGAATTCGAGTCCAGTGTGATAACAACTGCGATAGTGGAGGTTCGGTAGAACGAGTGCTCATTATTGTTATGTTGAAAACAAAAGCTACGCAAGACCAGACAAGTTAAGAGTAGGACTCGCACTCTGAGGCTTCGGTACAAACTTAATTATGTATGTAGACTCCGCCTGCTTGGCTGGGTGGTGACGTGCTCGCCTCCCATGCAAGCGGGCCGGGGTTCGATTCCAGGCAGGGTTGGAGATTTTCTCCGCTCGGGGACTGGGCGTTGTGTTGTCCTCATTATCATTTCATCCTCATCACCGGCACGCAAGTCGCCCAACGTGACGTCAACTGAAATAAGACTTGCACTCGGCGGCCGAACTTCCCCGGGTGCGCCCTTCCGGTCAACAATGCCGTACGATCATTTCGTTTTTGCGTATGTAGAGAGTAAACTTGTATGTCTCAATGGCCAGGTGCAAGTCTTTGTATTCAACGCCACTTCGGCGACTTGTATGTCCCTAATACACAAATTACCCAACCGGGGAGAGGAGTTTAACGTGCTCGCACTTTCCCGCTAGACCACCAGGCCAGATGTGTATGCAGATAGTACATAGACAAATTGTGATGAGTGGTTTTGCGAATATCAAAATATACGACATATATGGCCGTGTCCTTTAATTGCATTGACTTAGAAGCTTAAATTATTTAAATCGCTAGACCTTAGTACGTGACATAATTTGAACTTCATACCTATATTCGTTCCTGAGGAAAAGGGATCTTAACAGGCGGATAGACAAACAGGCATTAACAGATGGCAACAACAAAAAATATTTTTATTTCGTATGATTGTAAATTGCCGGCCGACGTGGCTGTGCGGTTAAAGGCGCTTCGGTCTGGAAGCGCGTGACCGCTACGGTCGCAGGTTCGAATCCTGCCTCGGGCATGGATGTGTGTGATGTCCTTAGGTTAGTTAGGTTTAATTAGTTCTAAGTTCTAGGCGACTGATGACCTCAGAAGTTAAGTCGCGTAGTGCTCAGAGCCATTTGAACCATTTTTGATTGTAAATTAACATATATCAGATTTTTCCTTTACTCATAATGTGAAGTCTTGCTTCTCGTCAAGTTTCAGGACTCTGGGTCAACGGGAAGTACACTATAGGTTTTGATCAGTGAGGTTGCCAGTATCAAAATGTGTGACGTAATGGCCAAATGGCCGTGTCTTTTCCCTGCATTGACATGAAAGCTTAAATTTTTCGCAGAGTCACGGTGCTATAGACCTTAGTATGCGACGTGAAGCCGGCCGGTGTGGGCGTGCTGTTCTAGGCGCTTCAGTCTGGAACCACGTGACCGCTACGGTCGCAGGTTCGAATCCTGCCTCGGGCATGGATGTGTGTGATGTCCTTAGGTTAGTTAGGTTTAAGTAGTTCTAAGTTCTAGGGGACTGATGACAACAGATGTTAAGTCCCATAGTGCTCAGAGCCATTTGAACCATTTGCGACGTGAATTTCAACTTACTACGTCTACCCATTCCTGAGAAAAAGGGATCTTAACAGTCGGACAGGCAGACAGACGGATAACGCAGTAATGCTGGAAGGGTTCCGGTTTTACCGATTGAGGACATTTTATACCTTTCTGTATTTCGCAATTTGGATGTAGAGAATTATGAGTGAACAGTAGTTTCACTCGCTTTTGTAAGCCCTGTTCAAAGAACGGTCCTCAGTTTAAATGCACAAGAAAATTTGTGCTACGCCCGCTGGAACCCCAACATTTCCATAGCGTAGCGTTGTCATCGGTAGCGAGTAAGAACAAAAAACCTAAAATTCGATGTTACGGAAACGAGCGCAATGTCTGATGCCTAAGGGATTAAACGCTTGTGACACATATTGAGATCGGGATTTAGAAAATGAACTAAAGGCTGCCAACAAGCATTTCTGAAACCGCTAAGTTTGTAAACCGTTCGCGTACCACCGTATTTAAAATATACCGCACATGATGGTTCAAATGGCTCTGAGCACTATGGGACTTAACATCTGTGGTCATCAGTCCCCTAGAACTTAGAACTACTTAAACCTAACTAACCTAAGGACATCACACACATCCATGCCCGAGGCAGGATTCGAACCTGCGACCGTAGCAGACCGCACATGAGAAAATCCCGCTATCCCAAACCGGCGAGAGGGGTACTACGGGCCGTAGAGGACAGGCGTAAAAAACGGCTGCATAGATGTGTACGGGGAGTGGACGCCGAGATGAGGCAAGGCGCTGCCAACACTCTCCCCTCAATTACAGTTACGCGAGCGATGCCTCGTATGGGCCTCGGCAGCCGGCGCCTGATTCATGCACTCATGCTGACTGTTGTGCAATAGCGACGAAAGCTGGAATTTGCACGCCAGTACTACAACCGGTCGTTCACGCAATGGCGAAAGGTGGACTTTGCAGATAAATCACGCTTTATGTTCGATCGGACTGATGATCGTTGGCGTGCACGGCGTAAAATGTCTGAAAGCAAAGGGATCACCCCGGTGGTGGGAGCATTACAGTCTGGGTAACGTTTTCGTGGCATCCCCTCGGTGATCTCGTCATTGTGGAAGGCACAATGGATCAACACAAATATGCATCTATCCTTGGGGACTGGGTTCACCCTACATGCAGTTTGTTTTTCCTTGGCACGATGGTATCTATCAGCAGGACAATGCAACGAGTCACAGCTCGCAGTGTACGTGCGTGGTTCGAAGAGCACCAGAATGAGTGTACCGTATTCCGCTGGCCACCCAACTCCCCAGAGTTATGCCCAATCGAGAATCTGTGGGACAACCTCGATCGGCCTGTTGGCGCTGTGGATACTCAATCCAGAAACGTAGCGCAGATTCCCACGGCAGTGGAGTCGGCACGGCTTCACACCCCTGTCGGTACGATCCACAACCTCACTGACCCTCTTCCTGCACGTCTTGCAGCCGTCCGCGCATCAAATAGGGAGTTCTTCAGGCTTTCGACAGGTGGTAACATTAATGTGACTGCACGTTGTATAAGGCTGTTACTGTTCAGAAGGTATATGCAGGGAGTAAAAGACTACGTATACAATTTTGTAGAATTATTAGAGGAGATAGCCGGCCGCTGTGGCCGAGCGGCTCTAGACGATTCAGTCCGGAACCGCGCTGCCACTAAGGTCGCAGGTTCAAAATCTGCCTCGGGCATGGATGTGTGTAATGTCCTTAGGTTAGTTGGGTTTAAGTAGTTCTAAGTCTAGGGCACTGATGACCTCAGATGTTAAGTCCCAAAGTGCTCAGAGCCATTTGAACCATTGCAGGAGATAAAAAGAAGCACTGCTGTTATGTTACACAAATATTATAGCAGCACCATTTGCTCGCTTAGGGTATTTGGAAAGTCTGAGGCTGGATTTCCCTTACGCCAACGTTCACAGTTCTTTTGACTGCTTCGTAAGCAACACGTTGACACAGCAATCTGAGTTGCAACACAATTACATCTCAGTGCGAGGAAGGGTAAGTTTTCATTACTGCTAGCAGTGTCAACGTACCTAGATAAACAACTGCGTTCCGTGGACGAAACTGCGATATTTAGCTACAATATAGCAGGTCAGCAACTGGAAGCAGTTAATTCCATAAATTATCTGGGAGTAGGCATTAGGAGTGATTTAAAATGGAATGATCATATAAAGTTGATCGTTGGTAAAGCAGATGCCAGACTGAGATTCATTGGAAGAATCCTAAGGAAATGCAATCCGAAAACAAAGGAAGTAGGTTACAGTACACTTGTTCGCCCACTGCTTGAATATTGCTCACCAGTGTGGGATCCGTGCCACATAGAGTTGACAGAAGAGATAGAGAAGATCCAACTGAGAACAGCGCGCTTCGTTACAGGATTATTTAGTAATCGCGAAAGCGTTACGGAGATGATAGATAAACTCCAGTGGAAGACTTTGCAGGAGAGACGCTCAGTAGCTCGGTACGGGCTTTTGTTGAAGTTTCAAGAACATACCTTCACCGAGGAGTCAAGCAGTATATTGCTCCCTCCTACGTATATCCCGCGAAGAGACCATGAGGATAAAATCAGAGATATTAGACCCCACACAGAGGCATACCGACAATCCTTCTTTCCACGAACAATACTAGACTGGAATAGAAAGGAGAACAGATAGAGGTACTCAAGGTACCGTCCGCCACACACCATCAGGTGGCTTGCGGAGTATGGATGTTGATGTAGATGTAGATCTTTCTCGTTGAAATAATACTCGAAATGTTGGAGAAGGTTCCGGTAGCAGTCAGGCAACCATCGTGGTTCCAGCTTGACGGGGCTCCACCTCATTTTGGCGTTGATGTTAGAGAACATTTAGACAGTGCTATCCCAAATATTTGAGTGGAAGGGGTGGGCCAGTACCGTTGTCACCACGTTCCCCCAATTTCTCTCCTATGGACTACTGTTTGTGAAGAGATATGAACCGTTAGTTGTGCGAGACCGACACTTCAGAAGAGCTGGTTGCCCGTTTGGCTCAAGCTGCAGCCATCATTCGTAAAACACTTGATTGTTTAGACTTGAGAGCCTGTTAGAAGGGCGCTTGCACGCAGATGCCAGTTGTGCAAAAATGCAAACGTTGTTGCTGTTGCATACAGGACAGTAGCAACACCGTAAAGTTGTATCGTGATGCAAGAAAAGATCCACAGGGTTGACTCTTGGTGCAAGGACTGGTGTGTGACATTGAACACAACACATGTAACAGATTATGCATAAATAGGTGGAAAGACCTCTTATTGTTTGATCGTACGATTGGCGATCAGTTACTAGAAAGAGTAGCTGTCTAAGAGTATGCGTACTGTGCGATTTCAAGCGGTACGATCACAAAAAATTAGTTATCAGAAAAGCACATGCCAGGATCAGATTCATTGGAGAATGTTTAAGAGATTAATTCATCCACGAAATAAGCTGTTTGCAAAACATTCGTTCGACCAATACTAGAGGTTGATACCATTTGTGGGTCTAACTTTTTTTTATGAGAATGGAGCTGGCATCTACTCAAGGTGATAACAAAGAACTGCAGACAGCTAATATCCATGTCGTAGGACGAAATACCCCAGTGCATAGTGTCGGGTGGAGGGTATGTAGTGCACTAGAAGCTCTTTTACAGACATATTCCATTCGTGACCAGCACCTCTCAGAATGAAACTGAATTTCCCTGATTTTGTCATCGTGGTCATTACGCGAGATGTATTTTTCAAGAAGTAGTATAATCATCGACCACTATTGTAAGAGAGGCTGAAAATAAGGCTCTTCTTCCTGCACAATTCATTTTTGTAACGTTCCCCATCAATATTTGCCAACAATGTTAAACGTATGGGAGAGAAAACGAATTTAACGGTAGCTGTTAGCTCAGCTGTTTAAATCCTGCTCTTGTAAAGACGGAAACGCTTCTGACGTATAAGTGCAGTCTTTGTTCTTAAGCAGCGCTTCAAATCTCGATCGTAAAAGTGTAGAAAAATCGTTTGTGTTTTTGCCGCATTGCACTGTGGCCGACACCTGGTGTATAGGGCAATATTAGCGTTCACACATGGGTCGGTACCGATACGGCCCTGGGCGGCAGATAACGCATTTATCTGCGGACTGAGCAAGCAGCTGCGCTGTACGCGTGAACACGATGACAGCGGCGTGTCCGTATATCTCTCTTCTAATGCCTGTCGGCCGTGGCGGAACTCTCTCTGCCTTCGTGACACGAACCTTTCTGTTAACAGAGATGATAAAGCACACGAACAGTACCTGGTGCATCCCTTCACACAATGCGCCCTCGCTGCATCATTTATACCGACTAGTCTGATGAGCGTGTGGGCCCGTCTTTGGTACGCAATGAAGCAGCGATACTGCGAGGTATGGAGTCGACAAGTCCGTGTTAGTACGTTTCCGTGAGATACGTCGCACCAGATGTCTACGCCACCTCCCATAAATTACGGACCGATGGTTTTCGGGCGTGGAGCTAATATCCGATAGCGTCCCCAAATACGTTCTAAGACACATAAAAAAGACGCACACGAAGGAGTTACGCAAATTGGTCACAAACGGATGTTCATACAAGTGGTGGTGGTGGTGGTTAGTGTTTAACGTCCCGTCGACTACGAGGTCATTAGAGACGGAGCGCAAGCTCGGGTTAGGGAAGGATTGGGAAGGAAATCGGCCGTGCCCTTTCAAAGGAACCATCCCGGCATTTGCCTGAAACGATTTAGGGAAATCACGGAAAACCTAAATCAGGATGGCCGGAGACGGGATGGAACCGTCGTCCTCCCGAATGCGAGTCCAGTGTGCTAACCACTGCGCCACCTCGCTCGGTGTTCATACAAGTGTCAACGCAAAATACAAAACTGTAAACTTGGGCGTCCGATGGATGAATCTGTGACACAACAACGCAATTTCACCGTGCAGCTGCCAAGGATAGTAAGCAGTGGGACGTATCTTTACTGCGGCATAAAGTCTTTGCGAATCTGATTCCATATAGTCAACTGAGCAGGACAGGTGTGTGAACAATAAACGCAGTTGACAGCATTTGAGAGAAAACGTGTAGTTGGACTCAAAGAAGCCAGTTAGACTAATCGGCGAATCGCTCTACATTTGTATAGGAGCGATGCCGCTATTGGATAGTTTTGGCGGAATGGGTGAACCATGGCCGAACACAGCGTTAAGAAGGAAGCGATCGACCTAAACAGATGACAGAACGTGAGGACCGAACAATCGTCAGAGAGGCACTCAGACCTCCGAATTCATCATTATCATCCATCCGACGTGCAGCTGGTGCTTCAGTGATCACAAGCGTGATTAACAAAATGGTTCAAATGGCTCTGAGCACTATGGGACTTAACATCTGTGGTCATCAGTCCCCTAGAACTTAGAACTAATTAAACCTAACTAACCTACGGACATCACACACATCCATGCCCGAGGCAGGATTCGAACCTGCGACCGTAGCAGTCCCGCGGTTCCGTGATTAACAGCCGGCTCACATAAATGGGGACTGAGCTCACACCTCCCGTTGGGCGAACTAGCATTGACCTCTGTAGTCCAGCAATACCGTTTGTATTGGTATCTGGAACATTTGGCCTAGAATCTCAGTGACTGCAGTGGGATTGTCTTCGCTGATGCGACCCACTTCGAGCTGAGCCCCGATGGCCGGCGAAGACGCCTGGGACAGTTGTGGAATACCGACCTGTTGCTACTCGTCATATGGCCCGAAAACCAGGACCGATGGTCTGGGGTGCCATTTAATTTCATACCAGGCCCACATTAGTTGTCATCCGCGGCACCATTACAGCACAGCAGTACTTTGACGCCGTCCTACGCCCGTTTCGTTCCTCTTAATGGCCAGCTATGCTGGGCTTAAATTTCATAAAGGTAATGGACGTCCGCACACGGCAAGAGTTTCTTCTGTTTGCCTTCATGCTTTCCAGATCCTACCTCGATCAGCAAGGTCACGTGGTCTCTGCCCAGCTGAGAACGTTTTGAGCATTATGGGCAGGCCCCTCCAGCCAGCTCGGGATTTTGACTGTTTAACGCAGAACATTTGGCGCGAAATTCCTCAGAAGGACATCCAACAACTTAATTAGTATCAAGCCGGGTAACAAGTTCCGACCCGTTATGAGAATTCTTTCATGGTGTGTCCTTTTTCTGTAAATTGTATGTTACACCAGGTTCTGATCCGGCAAATATTACAAAGACCCCAACGTGATTTCATTGTCATGCCCCTCAAAACACTTTAGCATGATTCTAAGCTTCTGACACGGCCGTTGATGTCAGGAAAGACAAAGCGTGGTCGGATGCACATGGTCCGCATTAATAGTCATCTTTTAAGTCTCAAACATATGTGATGTATACATGCAGACGACAAATGAAAATTTGTACCAAAACCGTGATTCGAACCCGGGACAGGAAGGAGCCCCCATTTCGTTCTATACTGTGGCACTATTCCAATACAGTGGGAGAGGCTCTGCAGTGCTGTTTGAGTTTATGGGGAATATCAAGTAGTCTGGAGTATGAAAGGGAATTTGATTTTAGGGGGCGACATGCTAGAGAAGTTAGTGCAGTTGTGCAGAGCCACCGTGTCTAGGTGGTGTAGTGATTAGCAGATCTGCCTGGTAAGCAGGAGACCCGGGTTCGAATCGCAGCCTTGGTACAAATTTTCATTCGTCTCTTCAGTCTGCATGTATACATCGTAAATGTTCATCTAGTCCACAAGTGTCATGATGCCTTTCATTACTGCCATAGGTCCCTTGCAAGACAAGGTGAGTGTCCCTCGTAGAATAATATTCCCGCACTGGGCTGCGTCCGTGGCGCAGTTAATGTACCAAGCAACCGTTCATCTCCATGACGGCTTATCCGGGTACGAACAATGACTTGGGGTAACAAGAAGCGTGATCCATTCGATCATACGACAGGTTTCCATTGATACAATGTCTAATCTGGATGATCCTGCGTCCACTCCCATCGCAGCTGACGATGTCGTTGGGCATTGGTTCATAGTAGGAACACGTAACTGATGTCTGCTGTCGATCCTTATGTTCAACAATGTGCATGGAACGGTGTGCTCCTAAAGACTTGTGCCTGCACCAGCTTTGTGCACTGTCGACAGACCGGCCAAAGATCGCCTCTCCTGCTTTGCAGGGCAGGCAATCCTCCGACCTCCACTTTCTATGATGAGGCGTGAACGTCCAACACCTTGACTCGAACTCGGGACCTTTGCCTTTCGCGGTCAAGTGCTCTACCAACTGAGCTACCCAAGCACGACTCACGCCCCTTCCTCACAGCTTTAATTCCGCCAGTGCATCGTCTCCTACATTCCAAACTTCATAGAAGCTCTCCTGCGAACCTTGCAGAACTAGCACTCCTGGAAGAAAGGATATAGCGGGTAGAGCACTTGCCCGCGAAAGGCAAAGGTCCCGAGTTCGAGTCTCGGTCCAGCACACAGTTTTAAGCTGCCAGGAAAAGTTTCATATCAGCGCACACTCCGCTGCAGAGTGAAAATTTCATTCTGGTCCAACACCTTGTACGCGGTTCGTGGTTTCACCGAGCTTCAGCCACTTTGCATCGATGCTCACGATAACAGACCGTCGTTTCAGAGATGCTCGTTCCCAGGCGCCGGGCCGTTAACAGCCTGACCTTTGCCACAGTCGCTTATGTCAGTACAGTCCCCCATTTACAGCATACAACAAAAATTGCTCAAAACTGTTAAGAAAAGTTATTTAAAAAATCCAGAAACATGCACTTAATGTCAGGAATCAGTAATTCCGACAACAGACTTAAGGTTATTTGGAGTGTAGTGGAACGAGAGGCAAGACAACAAAACACAGAGCAGGATAACATCACTACTGAACTGAATAGAAGGGCTGTGTAAGATGAGTCTCGGGCGGGGGAAATAAAAGTAACCCGGTTGAGTGGCAGCATTAACGAAGGAGGAAAAGATCTACAGTTACTTCCAACAGGATGGAGCAACTGCCCATAGAGCCGGCTGAACATTAGTGCACATTTACACAATCTTCACGCTTGACAAAGTTCTTAGCAGAGGTCAGTCTCGTCGAGGCCCTAGCTATCCATCCAGATCACTTGATTTGTCAATGTGCAATTACTTTGTAGGCGGAGCCCTCAAGCATAAAGTGTATCGCAACAGCCGTCATAGTCTTCAAGAACTTCAGCAGAACATTTCGGATGAGACTGCAGCAATTCCAGTACTCCAGCTTCGATCAGCCTTCAGCAACTTGCTGACCAGGGCCCATAAATGCCTCGAGATGGATGGTGGTGACTTTTACCATCTGCTGTAGACAGGTTAGTACAGTATCTCCTTTCCTCTGCTGTGTTTCTTTGTAATCTGGAACCTGTTCTCCGGACCGCTTTTATTTGCCTCACCCTGTATATTTGATAATCATTTCTTAAATGTAGCAGAAAGTATAGGGACAAACAGCTCAAGAGTAAAATCACGGAAGTATGCTAAAAAGCTACTCTCATAAAATTCACACATTAATGTATCACCAACTACTCCTTCTGAAATTAAGAAAATTATGCATTCTGTCAAGAATAAAAGCTCATCTGAGTTTGATGCTGTTCCCAATAGAGTGCTAAGGATTTGCTTCCAATCAATAAGCCCTGTCATATGTGAAATAAGAAATGCGTGACTAGCTCAAGGCATTTTTTCAGAGAGACTGAAATGTGTCATTATCAGTCGCTCTTTAAGAAGCGTGACAGGAGAAATGCCAATAACTACCGACCAGTTTCACTGCTGGCATTATGATGTGCTCTAGAACAGCATCTCACCTGAGCAACAATAATATTCTCAGCAAATGACAGGTTGTGTTTCAGAAAAGTTGACCTACTGAGAAGTCATTTACATGTTCCCTCACCAAATTTTACAAGCATTAAACAATAAAACAGCGTCAACCAGTATTTCCTCTCTAAGGCATTTGACTTTTTGAACCACAATATTCTCCCAGGTAAATTGAAGTTTCGTAGGATTGGTGGTATAGACAACCAATGGATAGTGTCATATCTGACCAAAATAATACAGAAAGTTATATTTAGTAACTCGGCCAGTGTAGTCCGTATATATGATTCTGACTGGAGAGAAATCACATATGGGGCGCCCCAGGACTTAGACCTAGGTCCAATATTGTTGCTAATCTATATAAACGACGTTTCGTCTAATATACAATAAGTTGAATTAGTTCTTTTTGCAGACGAAACTAGTATTGTAATACATCCATCCATACATACAGAAACAGAAGAAATAGTAAACCATGTTCTTGAAAGTATCATTGACTGGATTTCTACGAATGCTCTTATACTCAGTTCTTCACATTTAGGTGTCCTACACCAGTGAGAAGTGTAACACATGGCGAGGAAATAATAAATAGCTTGAAAACTTCAAACTTCCTACGTATCCATACTAATGAGAACTTAAACTGGAAAAAACATGTTTTGGAACTCATAAAATAACTTAGTTCAACGAAATTTGCACATAAAATCATTCCAAATCTTGGAGAAAAATTAGTAAGTTGACATATTTTGCGTATTTTCAATTACATCGTATGGAATAATGTTCTTAGTTCAGTCAAATGATGGTTTTCCGGTAACAAAACTGTGGAAGTTTTCTTCTAATAGTTTCTACATGTTTCTTAGGGTACTGAAGTTTGCTGCCTTGTAGGAGGCAGCTTGACGATATTGATTACCATATATTCATCAGTACTTCTATTACTATTATTATTATTATTATTATAGGCCGCTCGATGACAGCACAAAGGGTCAACTTGCTGTCAGATTTTCTCAGGCGCCACACTTCTTTCATCTTCTCACAATGTTTATAATCCTTTAATGCGATCAAGTTGTTCCTGTCTTGATATTCTTTACCTCTTGGCTCACTTTCAACTTGAGGTCTCCATCATTCAGTGTTTGTCTGACTTGTATACCTAAGTCTGTTATGCAAGCATCTTTCAGTTCTTCTGAGACTTCGGTGATGCATTTCATGTTCATAATGCCTTCTGTGTACTCAAAGATCTGTTTAGTTCATCGGATGTCGGGCATTCGCTTGATAGTCCCGTAAAATAAGAGTCGACGTTTCTTCGTGTCATGTACCGTGTCAGATAAGTGTTCGGTCTCTTGTTTAACACCCAGTCTGTAGCTTTCTTTTGTCTAATTGTGTTCAGGCATTTTTCTGATGATTCTTCTCTATAGTTTCTGATAATTTCTGCTGTACCTTTTCAATCCATGACCAACTTTGTTGTTGCATATAACGCTTTTGGTTTTATGACAGTGTAACAATGTCTCACTTTTACATTACACTACAGCAAAATTTATTGTACATGTTCCCAGTCGTCCAGAATGCACCAGTTATTTTTTTTATTTCTTGTGCTTTTTTCTCCATCCCATTCGGAAAACCTGTCAGAGAAATTCTTTCAGCTTCTGCTCGGAGCGAGCGCGAAAGGTCAGCATCTGTTGAGCTACATGGTGCGGCTGTAAATAAAACTCTGGAAGTAACTACTCCAGCTCTATTCATCCAGGGAAAGCTGGACACTCAAACCAAGTGATGACGTGAATCGTGAAAGGAATATAGCAATTGTTATTGTGACTATTATTATTGTTGTTGTTACGTATTGTTCAGGCACCATGCACGTTTTTTTTGTTATTGTTGTTATGTATTGTTTGTGTGGTATCTATATAGTAATAATTACTATAGATGTCATTATTTTTTATGTTTTATGTATATTGCAATTTTAATTTTCTAAAGATGTCTGGTTGGACGTAAAGAGATGGCCTACAGGCATTCAACTTTCCAGGTGAAATAAATGTATAAATAATAGAAACTTGCAGTTGGCACCAATTACGCAATCCTAATAAAATCAGACGAAGTTATCAATGCCTTATGTAGGGCCGTTACAAGATGTAACGCTTTAGTGTTAGGCGACGTATTGATAACGTGAAAAAGCAGATCGTCCTTTAAAAAATCCGGATAACTGCGAGTAGGGCTCCCGCACCGAGGGTTCCGTACAAACTTACTGTTGTATTAGATAGTTTATCCATCCCGGAAACCGATAATCTCCACAATTTTTGCCCGTTATCGATATCGATACTGGCAAGGTATCGGTCAACGAGAAGTACTCTAGAGGTTTTGATGAGTGAGTTTGCGAGTATCACAATATGTGACGTAAATGGCCGTATCTTTTGATTGCTTTGACTGAGAAGTTTAAATTTTAAAAACCGCCAAGGGACAATAGACCTTAGTACGTGACATTCCGAAATCAGATGTTGGATTGTAAGGCGTACCCAGGGCCAATTATGGACTAAGATCATAATTTAGTAGTGATGAAAAAAATCACAATTTAGTAGTGATGAAGAGTAGGCTGAAGTTTAAGAGATTAGTCAGTGAGTATGAATGTGCAAAGAAGTGGGATTCGGTAGTATTGAGTGATGAAGAGATTCGCTTGACACTCTAAGGCTACAGATACTGCGATAAAGAATGACTTAGTAGACAGTTCAGCTGAAGAGGAATGAATATCTCTGAAAAGGCCAGTCACAGATGCTGAGGAAAAAAACGAAAGTACACTGAAAATAAGTGCGAAGAAACCAAAGGTAATGGAAGAAATACTTCAGCTGATCGATGAAAGAAGAAAGTAAAAAAATGTTCAAGGAAATTCAGGAATACAGAAACACAAGTCACTTAGGAAATAAATAAATAGGATGTGTACGGAAGCGAAGGCGAAACGGCTGCATAAAAAATGTGAAGAAATCGAAAAAGAAATTATTGTCTGAAGGACTGACTCAGCATATAAAACAGTCAAAATAATCTACGGTGAAATTAAAAGCAAGGGTAGTAACACCAAGAGTGCAATGGGAATTCCACTGTTAAATACAGTACAGAGGAAAAAGTGGGTAGGTGGAAACAGCTCATTGAAGGCCCCTATCTAGTCTGAGGACTAGACAGAAGAAGAAACAGGAATCGGTATGGAGAAGATAGGGGATACAGTATTAGAATCAGAATTTAAAAGGGCTTTGGAAGATTTAAGGGTCGAATAACGCAGAAAGGTTAGACAACATTCCATAAGAATTTCTAAAATCATTGGAGAAAATAGCGACAAAAGGACTATTCACGTTGGCGTGCAGAATGTATGTGTCTGGCGAAATACCATCTGACTTTCGGAAAAACAAACATCCACAGAATTCGGAAGATTGGAAGAGCCGACAAGTGCGAGAATTATCGCACAATCAGCTTTACAGCTCGTGCATTCGAATTGCTGACAAGAATAATATACAGAAGAATGGAAAAGAAAATTGAGGATATGTTAGATGACGGTCAGCTTGGCTTTAGAAAAGGTTAAGGCACCAAGGTGGCAGTTCTGATGATGCGGTTGATAACATAAAGAAAAATCAAGACATGTTCATAGGTTTATCACCGTGGAAAAAGCATACGGCAATGCCAAATGGTGTCAGATGCTGGAAATTCTGATAAAAATAGGCGTAAAAATAGGGAAAGACGGTCAGTATACACTGAAGCGCCAAAGAAACTGATTTATGCATGCGTATACAAATACAGAGATACGTAAACAGGCAGAATACGGCGATGTCTTCAGCAGCGCCTATGTAAGACAACAAGTGTCTGGCGCATTTGTCAGATCGGTTACTGCTGCTACAATGGCAGGTTATGAAGATTGAAGTGAGTTTGAAAGTGGTGTTATGGTCGGCGCACGAGCGATGGGACACAGTATCTCCGAGGTAGCGATGAAGTGGGGATTTTCCCGTACGAGCATTTCATAAGAGTACCGTGAATATCGGGAATCCGGTAAAACATTAAATCTCCGACATCGTCGCGGCCGGAAAAAGATCCTGCAAGAACGGGACAAACGATAACTGTAGAGAATCGTTCAACTCGATAGAAGTGCAACTCTTCCGCAAATTGCTTCAGATTTCAATGCTGGGCCATAAACAAGCGTCAGCGTTCAAAACATTCAACGAAACATCATCGATGTGGGCTTTCGGGACCGAAGGCCCACTAGTATACCATTGGTGACTGCACGACGCAAAGCTTTACGCCACGTCTGGGCTCGTCAACACCGAGATTGGACTGCTGATGACCGGAAACATATTGCCTTGTCAGACGAGTCTCATTTCAAATTGTATAGATCGGATGGGAGTGTACGGGTATGGAGACAACTTCATGAATCCATGGACTCTCCATCATGTCAGCAGGGGACTGTTCAAGCTGGTGGAGGCTGTGTGATGGTGTGGGGCGTGAGCAGTTGGAATGTTTTGTGACCCCTGATACATCTAGATACAACTCTGACAGGTGACGCGTACGTAAGAACCCTGTCTGATCACCTGCTTCCATTCATGTCCATTGCGCGTTCCGATGGACTTGGGCAATTGCAGCAGGACAGTGCGACACCCCACACGTCCAGAATTGCAAAAGAGTGGTTTCAGGAACACTCTTCTGAGTTTAAACAATTCCGCCGGCCACCAAACTCCCCAGATAGAAACATTGTTGAGCCTACCTGGGATTCCTTGCAGTGCGCTGCTCAGAAAAGACCGCCACCCCAGGTATTCTTACGGATTTATGGACAGCCCTGCAGGATTCATGGTGTCAGTTCCCTCCAGCACTACTTCAGACATTATTAGAGCCCATGTCACGTCGTGTTGGGGCACTTCTGCAGGCTCGCGGGGTCCTACACGATATTAGGCAAGTGTACCAGTTTCTTTGGCTCTGCAGTGTACAATATGTACAAGAGCCAAGAGGGAAGAATAGGAGTGGAATATCAAGAACGAAATGCTAGGATTAAATAGTATGTAAGACTGGGATATAGTTTTTTGCCCCTACCGTTCAATCTATACATCGAAGAAGCAACGACGAAAATAAGAGAAGGGTTCAAGAGTGGAATTAAAATTCAAGATGAAAGGATATCAATGATAATATTCGCAGATGACTGCTGTCCTGTTTGAAATTGAAGAATAATCACAAAATCTGCTGAATGGAATGAGCAGTCTAATGAGTAAGGAATATGAATTGAGAGTAAATCGAAGAAAGACGAAAGTATTGAGAAGTAGCAGAAATGAGAACGACGAGGAACTTAACGTTAGGATTGGTCATCGCGAAGTTAAGTAATTCTGCTACTTAGGCAGCAAAATAATCCATGAGGGATGGAGTAAGGATGTCCCAAAAACAGACTAGTACTGGCAAAAAGGGCATTCCTGGTCAAGAGAAATCTACTAGTATCAAACAAAGTCCTTAATTTGAGAAAAACATTTCTGAGAATGTACATTGTATGGTAGTGAAACGTGGACCGTGGAGAAACCGAAAAAGAAGAGAATTGAAGCATTTGAGATTTGGTGTACATAAGAATGTTGTGGACTGATAATGTAAGGAGTGAGGAGGTTCTCCGGAGAATTGGCGAGGAAAAGAATATATTTATTCTTCTTCTTGTCACTGTAACTGACAAGAATAAGCGACATGGTGGTAGGACGTCTGTTAAGACATCACAGAATAACTTCCATGGTGCTAGATGGAAATGTAGGCAGTAGAAACTGTAGAGGAAGAGAGAGATTCGAATTCATCCTGCAAATAATTGAGGAAGTAGGTTGCAAGTGCTACTCTGAGATGAAGAGGTTGACACAGGAGATGATTTCATGGCGGGCCGCATCAAACCAGTCAGAAGATTAATGACAAGTTGATACTTTTACTGTTCGCGAGAAAAAGGGTTTTTAACAATCGTACAGACGGACAAAAAAGTGATAAAGTGATACTGTAAGAGTTCCGTTTTTATGGAGTGAGATAAGGAACGGTTCAAATTGTTCAAATGGCTCTGAGCACTATGGGGCGTAACTTCTGAGGTCATTAGTCCCCTAGAACTTAGAACTATTTAAACCTAACTAACCTAAGGACATCACACACATCCATGCCCGAGGCAGGATTCGAACCTGCGACCGTAGCGGTGGCGCGGTTCCAGACTGTAGGGCCTAGAACCGCTCGGCCACTTCGTCCGGCCCTAAGGAACGGTGAAAAAGAAGGTGATTACGTAAATATTTTACGTTTTGATTATAAAGACTAGGTATCGCGTTCAAAATGAAATTTTCAGGCCCTAAAGTCTTAGCACCGGCAGAAAGCAGAGTCTGACAGGATGTTTTGTGCCAAGAAAAAAGCGTAGGCAATGAGACAGGAGGTAAGACTTTAATTTCCACGGAAGTCCGACTGCCTTCGTGGAAAATAGGACTCCAGGGACCCCAGCAAACGAGGTTGCTGTTACTTAGGAAACGTTCTCATACACGGCACTATAATATAATGCCAATTGTTGTCTGAAGAAAATTGGAAAGCGAAACAGTTCCACATTTGCGCAAGAACCATCCCATTATATTTCGTAGTATGCAATGCTGATACGGTCTGTAATGAGCATAAATTTGATTTCCGCTTGCGAAGCTGCACCTACGTTGTAAAAAATCACAATGATATCAGAGACTGCCTTTTAGCGACTACGGATACAACGCCTCTCCAGGTAGTGCAGCTCACAGTTCCCCTCGCTGATGCCCCGTCGGTAGCATGTCGTGTATAGACAGATTAGCGGCTGCCTGGTCTGTGTTCCGCTCACAGGCGGCGCGGTCACTTTGTGGAGGTGTAGCGCCTGTGAGCAGCCGTTGCCCCTGGCCTCGTTTACAAAGTGCAGCCACTCGCTGTGCGCACGACCGACCCATCGTGGTGACGGGTATGATCTAGCGTGGCCTTTAGCAGAGACTGCACGGCAGGTTGCAGCGCCACATTCGCCAGCCATGGAGTCGCACGAAAATTGGCACGAGCTCTCGCGCAAAAGAAAGTCGAAAATGCAATTAGAGCAACTTTCACAAATTATCGATTGAAACTACAAGCTTACTGTTACCAGTCACAGTTTATTTTGTCTAGACGAGCGTTTCAGAGGTTTAAACCTCCATCATCAGGTCAGTTTATGAGAATTGATACTACTTCGTGTATCCCATTGAATTGATTGCTATCCATTCAATATACGAATGAAAACTCCGTGCTCCACATTCGATGACGACGACGACAAGTGCTACCTCTCCCCCCCCCCCCCCACGCACCCACCCCCCTCCTTGCAGCTGCCTACTATGCTTTGGGGTAATTATTTTTCCTTAAGTTGTGCTTCTTGTTTCTGTTGTAGTGGACATCATTACAATTACGGCTTTTCCCTCCAAAACGCCGGATGCTTGCTCTGTGACCCTGTAAATACCAGAGCTAAACAATGTAGAACAACAACGTACGTTGCAAGCATAGCATTCTGTATTACTTCATTTCCTTATTTCTAACATTTTAAAATTTTACGTCGACTTTAGATGACATGTCAATCAAAAATGATCTTATCTCTGTTTATGAACGTACTTTCGGTCATGTTTTGAACATTGTCCCGCTACACTTTGTTAACTAATATTTCGACGCAAGGGATATCGGCTTTTAGAGAGTAAATTAATATGGAGTATGTCGTTCTTCTTTTCAAACATTCACATACCCATTTCTTCTTTCCTTATTGTCTTTTGGGTATGCAGATGTAGTAATTAAAGTAGGCACAAATGCGGTGATAAAAAAGAAATGATTAGAGTACATTAGCATTCTCTTTACATCGTTCCTTTCTTGTTGCTCCCATGGTGATGGAGGGATCTATATTTATACTTGGAAGAACTAATTACATACTGACATAATCGTCGGAATTGCTTCCGTTTCCTAAAAGTTATAAACATTTCGATTTCGGAAAAGAAGCTCTGTATTTGGCCAAGATCTCGAAGAAGAAGGTCCCTTACGTACTGGTTGTATCGAGTAAGATGTGGAGACGTCGGTTTGAAAGTGGACAGAAGTAGTACGAGGAAGGGCGTCCCTTACCTGAGGGATCGCTACTCAATCTACCTGGCGAAGGGGCAAGTGTGGCAAACGTCCGGCGTGGTAAATGTCCTGCGTGGCAATGTCCGGCATTCAACTGTAGCCCTCATTCCAATCCTCGGGCTGCCGGCCGAAGTGGCCGTGCGGTTAAAGGCGCTGCAGCCTGGAACCGCAAGACCGCTACGGTCGCAGGTTCGAATCCTGCCTCGGGCATGGATGTTTGTGATGTCCTTAGGTTAGTTAGGTTTAACTAGTTCTAAGTTCTAGGGGACTAATGACCTCAGCAGTTGAGTCCCATAGTGCTCAGAGCCATTTGAACCATTTGAGCCAATCCTCGGGCTCTTGTTGTTCTGTTGTCTTGTGAATGATATGTATGTGATAATCTGATCAGGCCACTTAGATTATTTGCAGATGGCGCTTTAATTTACCGCAAAGTAAAATGATCAGACGATCAACTCCAATTACAAAATGATCTAGTAAGAATTTCTGTATAGTGCGGAAAGTAAAAATTAGCACTAAACAAAGAAAATTTTGGGGTCATCCACATGGGTACTAAAAGAAATCCGATAAATTTAGGGTATACGATAAATCGCACAAATCTAAGGGCTGTCAATTCGACTAAATACTTAGGAATTACAATTACGAGCAACATAAATTGGAAAGACCACATAGATAATATTGTGGGGAAGGCGAAACGAAGACTGCACTTTGTTGCCAGAACACTTAGAAGGTGCGACAAACCCACTAAAGCGACAGCCTGCATTACATTTTTCAGTCCTCTGCTGGAATATTCCTGCACGTTGTGGGATCCTTACCAGGTAAGATTGACGGAGGACATCGAAAATGTGCAAAGAAGGGCAGCTCGTTTCGTGTTATCGCGCAATATGGCGAGAGTGTCACTGATATGATTCGCGAGTTGGGGTGTCAGTCACTGAAACAAAGGCGGTTTTCTTTGCGGCGAGATCTATTTACGAAATTTCAATCATCAACTTTCTATTCCGAATGCGAAAATATTTTATTGACACCCACCTATGTATGGAGAAGAGATCATCATAATAAAATAAGAGAAATCAGAGCTCGGGCGGAAAGATTTAGGTGCTCCTTTTTCCCACGCGCCATTCGAGAGTGGAATGGTAGAGCAAGAGTATGAAAATGGTTCGATGAACCCTCTGCCAGGCACTTAAGTGTGAATTGCAGAGTAACCACGTAGATGTATAGCTTACAAAAGCACATTCACTTTGTAAACATATCAGTGTTTACGAAGGGCATATGATTCTGTCCCTATAAATATTAAATGTTCATTTCGGAACATTAGTTCTTTATGGCAAATTACTCAGTTTGGGATCTCTTCTGTCTGCATAATTTAGACCCTATATTGTTAGAATGCGTGATGTATATAATGTATAATTCTACGGTGTAATGCTATGTGCATCTTCAGTTCTCATCCGGACGTACGTCGCCTCCAAACGTAATGAAGCCACCTGCGATTGTTGATCATTATTGTAAGGAGATGTATATAAGAAAACGAGTAAATCGGTGTGCGATGCTAGTTGCAAGTTACCTATCTAACGACTTCCAGGGGCAAATAAAACTTGATTTCAACATTTGATATAATTATTGACCGAATTTTGGCTACACGATAAATAATACAAATTAACGGTTGTCGACTCATCTAGATACCTAGGGATTATCTATTACGAACAACTTAAACTGGAACCATCACATAGATGATGTTATGGGGGAGGCAAAACAAAGGCTACGTTTAACTGGCAAAACATTAAGAAGATGCAACAGGTCTTTAATGAAGCTGCCTACACTACGCTTGTCCGTATTCTGTTAGAGTGATGATGATGATGATGATGATGGTGATGATGATGATGATGATGATGATGATTATGATTATGATTATGATTATGATGTCCTCCTCGCCGTGTCCGGCGACAGCGACTCCGTCAGTCGTTTAGTCCGTATTCTGGCGGGCTCGGATGTGGCTTGCAAAACCGAGCTTTGCTTTGAAGATATGGTCGCACGAAGTGCAATACAGTTGCCCTATGGTGTTATACCTATAGATGTAATTAGGCTTGGGCTTATATTTGCGGAGCTTTCGTTTATCGTCCAGGTTCTTGAGGCGGATTTGCTCGAATTGTTCCACACTCTTGTGTACAGTTGAGAGCCACTCTGATCGGTGCAATGCAAGCTCCTCCGAACGTTTGCTCGGAATGCCACAGGCTGTGAGGTGGCGTTTGATGGTGTCTTTATATCGCAGGTGTTGGCCACCTGGCCGCCGCTTTCCACACGAGAGCTCTGAGCAGAACACCGCTTTGTGAAGTCTAGTGTCGTCCATGCGTGTGATATGGCCACTCCATCTCAGTTGGTGTTTCATCAAGAGAGCTTCAATGCCTGGCAATTTCACAGCGAAGATGAAAGCTGTCTAGGCTCCTAATGTCAGCTTTATAACAGCACCAGGTTTCAGAGGCGTAAAGTATAGTTGGTAATATCATTACTTTGTAGACCGCAATTTTAGTCTGTAGTCTGAGATCATGTGATTTCCATAGTCGATGATTCAGTTTGCCGAAAACTGAGGCTGCACTGGCTATACGAGCTGCAATTTCTGTTGTCAGGCTTTTGTCGCTTCTAATCTGGCTACCTAGATTTTTGAAGTGTGACACGTTTTCCAAATGTTTGTTGTCCAGCTTAATACTGTAGTCGTCTGTATTGAAACCCGTAAGTGGTTGTTTAAGGACTTGCGTCTTGGTGATGCTTACTCTACTAGAACACTACTGCGTCGTATGGGATCTGTACCAGACAGGATGACGGAAGACATAGATAAATTTCAACGAAGGGCAGCTCGTTTTCTGTTATCATTAGAACATTAGCAGTTTCCGTTGTGCCGAGATCTTTTCACAAAATTTCAGTCACCAACTTTCTGTTCCGAAAGCGAAAATATTTTGACTCCCACCTACATAGGGAGAAATGACTATCAGTGCTTGCACAGGTAGATTTAAGTGTTCTTTTTTTTTCAAGTGCTGTCATAATCTACTGATCAAGAGGTATAATCTTATGTTAACATTTAACGCAAAGTCAGGTATTAAAGTTACAAACTGTGTATGTGTGCATGGGGGCTTAATTAATGAGCGCTCTCGTAACCGGTTGGCCCTGACTAGTATTAGCACGCAATCTGACTGCATAAAATAAAAATAAAGAATGACAAGGAATTTCCATTAACACAATTGATTAATTAAGTTCCCTGCAACTATAAAAGCTACGAAACAGCAAAGCACAAGTGTAACTGTTCTGTGTATGGTAGTGTGACTCAACGTACATGTATCTGGCTCGGTTCTTTCTCAAAACGACAAAATATCTTAAACACCATTTACAATGAACTAATTGAAAAACCAAAAATACTATAATTGCACATAGAAACCAGAATTACAAGTCTAATACATGAACGCGAGCCAGATGCTTTGTTGACTGTACCTGTGACCAAGAGGTATTGTTATTAAAGAAATCTGTAATACCATTTTACCTCATTATGTATTGACAAAAATTTTCCATTACACCAGCATCATAAATCAAAGCCCATCTCCTTTCTCAAATACACTGTGATAATTGCAACATCTTCCATCTATACATTACACCAACCGAACAGCATCTATTCTCTCGCCCAACAGAACAACAACTGCACTCGACACCCTCTGAACTGCTACTGCACCAGTGGAGGCGGCGGAATAATAATCTTTGACGCAAACTCTTGCACTGTGACTCAGTGTAGCCACCTTTCAACATGGCGCATTTTATATTCAACCAGTATTTGAGAATGAGAACACTTACCGATTTCCAGGACACTTTACACACGATTTCGAACCTTTTCAAAACGTTTCTCGCTGACACTCTTCATATATTAATGAAAAGGAAAATCGTTTTATCGCTTACTAGCGCCGTTCACGATGCTTCAGAGTCAGGTACGGCGTTTCAACTTACCACTTCTTTGCTGCTAACTCTGTTCGCAACTCATTTTGCAAGCGGTGTCCACATATACTACTGCAGACACGTACAAAATTATTTAACTATACGAGACATAGTTCAGCAGATATGACGTTTTACGTGCGGGAGTTTGATTTTTTATAGCCTCGGGGGCTGCGGTGGGGGCTCACTGATATACGTAGTATGTTATGGATGACACTAATGATCTATCTTCCCCTTTGACTGACATAGACAATAGAGTTGTGCAACCTCTAGTTGTGCGGTTTGCGGGGCTTCCCACATCTAATTTTTTATTATTGTGAGTGATATGACACCGTCCCCCACTTATACACACACACACACACACACACACACACACACACACACACACACACAGGGAAGGAACTGTGAGATTTTAAGACGGCGATGTATTTCATCAAACTATGAATCAGTGCGGCCGTTTCATATCTTGATGTGAGAAATCTTGTTGCTTTGATTTGCAGGTATATGATAACACAATATCTGTTTTCTTCAGGTATTTGTCATTGTGCCGTACCAAGAAGTTCGAGAGACACACTGAACTGTTTTCGTGTTCGTCTGTCGCAGTGATTACTATAATGTAGTATCGGAATACCAGCGTTCAGATCCTCACTGAGCCAACTAGATTTAGAATTTCCATAGTTCACCTAAATAAAGTAATATGAATATACAACTAACATCACTTTCGTGCTTCAGTCATTCTTTAATATCTGCTGCACGTTTCAATTGTCATGCCGCCATGACGTGAACAGAAAGCACTTTACCTGTTAATAATGTAGCGCCTAATGGACTGCAAAATGTAGTGACTGAATCAGAAAATCAATGCTACTGGCCTAATACGCAGTCACCAACATTCATCGAATAACATTGCATTACCGTCGAGCTGTTATTTAGTTCAGGTAAATATCAGGACACTTCTTTTGAGTATCCACTGTTCTTTATCCCATGCCAATTTTTTTCAATCCGAGCTTGCGCTCCGTTTGCAATCACCTCTTGTTCGATGAACCATATTGTTTGTTTTTTCAACCTCTATTTCTCGCAACTACTTTGTTAGGTACTTTAGGTAACTTAACTTCATCGCTTCGTTTGACAATTGGTTCGCATGCATTTGCATGTTGCATGTTCTCTTTTCTGTCCTCATGTTTTATTTATGTTGTTATGTTCTGTTCTTCGACTTAAGTTACGCCACACTCGGACACGTACTTTCTTCCTCTCGTTATGTTTATGAAGCCAATGTATAATAGAGAAAGAAGCGTAAGGCGGAAATTAATCACTTCCATAGGCTAGAGGGTTACCACAACTAAGATAGTACCGACGTAAAGTCGACGTTACATGAAAAAACTTTTTGTATTTGATGTTTCGTCGTTTTATACGATACGCAGAAACTTATTTTCGCTTATGTGCCAGTGTTATGACGTTGACGTTGTTAGGGAGTTCTTGATAATGAAAGGAGGCTGGAAATAGTGACCCATCTCAGCAAGCAGGCAATCTTGGAACGAAATCAGTAAACAAATGCATTCTGCTTGTACTTCCGGTCTATTTATAAAATATCGTACATGATCCACAGCGAATTTAATGCAATAACACAGGAAATAGCATTCAGCTCCTCGCAGACCTGTGATGGATGGAGATTCGGCAACGATAATTGTTCTGGCGGTAAATCCGTTCAAAAGTGATAACAGTTTCGAAATGTGAACCTACCCGGGACCTAAACTCACTCTCGTCCCTTTCTGTTTGTTCGAAATTCATCGTCAGCCACAGCACTAGACGGCAAGGAAGGGAAGTAATGGTCATTGTCTTCTTGGAGCAGCAGTCATGATGTTCTCCGATAGTGATTCAAACAAGACCAAAGGGAACAAATTAAAATACGAATTTTGCATCAGGCTGCCAACCCATCTCCATCTGATTACGAGGGCATCCCTCTCTGTCGCAGTATTTTCCTCTGTCCTACAAATTGAGTTGAGAAAGTGGTAATGATTTCTCTTACGGTTATCTTTTGAAAAGAAGAACCATAGCCTTCGGCAAAGAGGGAGTGGTTAAGATAACGAAAGATCCATTTCCTCATTATTAACAAATTAATTACTAAGTAATTCCATGTGTTTTTTAATTTTAGTTGGAATTTCCTTACATTTGCTGCTTCTGCAGCCTTCGTGAGTACACTATCATAGTTCCTCCATGTCGTGGAGAGAAAACATAATTTCGTAGTTACGTCTTATCCCTGCGACCCCTCCCCCCTACCTTCACCACAATGTCACTGCAGATACTGTTGTAAGTCACCGTGGGAATAACTCTGCGACCAAGAAGTTATAGCTGCAGGCTAGACGTTCGTATCGTTGTTGGTGATAATAATACTGTAATGACACCAATTCACTGCTTGGGCTTGTGTAACTCTGAGATGGCACACCCGAGTGTAGACTTCTTGTGTTTGATGACGGTGTGAAAATCCCATAAAATGCTGAGCAAATCGCTTAGACAGATGCAAAGAATGAAATTATACCGGAAATGTACGTCTGAATTCTTCTACGAACTATGGCTTTAACAGGCCGTGATAGGTACCTGTTTTCGAAGTTCGAAGAAGTGTTTCCCACATCAGTTAAGACGCATTCCAGAGAGACGTGTTGGTGTACATAGATGACAAAGAGTAGGACAGAATTAGCGGATAAATAATGCGCTTGAAATTGCTGCGCTTTGAAGATTTTTAATAAGCAAATTTTTGCAAAAAAGAAAAAAAAACTGACAATCGTGAAAGTCAGATGCTGTTAACATTCTCAGTCCAACGATCCTGCTGCACTGGTCGACAAATACCCAGCAGCCATGGTGCTCGAAATTCAGATAAACTGTGCTCTCTTTATTTCTCCACCGCTTCTTCCTATTCCACTAGTGGCCGAGCGGGTCTAGGCGCTTCAGTTTGGAACCGCGCGACGGCTGCGGTCGCAGGTTCGAATCCTGCCTTGGGCGTGGATGTGTGTGATGTCCTTAGGTTGGTTAGGTTTAAGTAGTTCTAAGTTCTAGGGAACTGATGACGTCTTTGAACCTATTCCACTGCCCCCGCGAAGTAACTTGTACACTGATTGTAATGACGCATTCCGACAAAGAGACATACAATACCTTAAAAGCTGCGCCAAAGATTAAATTGAGAGGCATGTAGATTATAATCTTTGTAATGTTCACATTGGATTCTCTTTTGTTTCATACTCCAAGGAGCTAAGGGACACCTTCGATTGTTGCCTTGTGGAGGATGGACGTAATTTTTGGTGTGTGCGGAAAGGTAGCCATATTGTTAGTAATTATGATTTGTGCGACGAGCAGAGCAAGTCTTATTGTCTTGTGAATAAAAAATAGTGAGAAGTATCGACGTGTTACGAAAATTACTTAAAGCAACGTAGCATTGTATTCCTTGGTTTCCACCGTCTTCATGAAGTGAACCGATGCCGACTTATGAAGATACACACGCTCAACAAAGAGAAGAACATCGATGGCGACTAATGAATTAATGTTGTGGCAGAAGGACGAATTCTACATCTAAGGTGAGAACTCAGAATAAATCGACCATGACGTAGAGTTCAAAAATGTAATTAATCGGAATGTTAAATTATATTACAGGCATATTTCACGCAGCACTGTATTTGTCCGCATTCAAGCCGGTCAATACAATCCGTAAAAAAAGCCTTTCAAAAATTCTAAAGTTACAGTTCCATGTCCGTAATTTTTCCCCTTTTCAAAAAACCAATAAAATTAATTTTTTTTATTTGTTTCGCCACACTGCAGGCTAGACGTTCGTATCGTTGTTGGTGATAATAATACTGTAATGACACCAGTTCACTGCTTGGGCTTGTGTAACTCTGAGATGGCACACCCGAGTGTAGACTTCTTGTGTTTGATGACGGTGTGAAAATCCCATAAAATGCTGAGCAAATCGCTTAGACAGATGCAAAGAATGAAATTATACCGGAAATGTACGTCTGAATTCTTCTACGAACTATGGCTTTAACAGGCCGTGATAGGTACCTGTTTTCGAAGTTCGAAGTAGTGTTTCCCACATCAGTTAAGACGCATTCCAGAGAGACGTATTGGTGTACATAGATGCCAAAGAGTAGGACAGAATTAGCGGATAAATAATGCGCTTGAAATTGCTGCGCTTTGAAGATTTTTAATAAGCTAATTTTTGCAAAAAAGAAAAAAAACTGACAATCGCGACAGTCAGATGCTGTTAACATTCTCAGTCCAACGATCCTGCTGCACTGGTCGACAAATACCCAGCAGCCATGGTGCTCGAAATTCAGATAAACTGTGCTCTCTTTATTTCTCCACCGCTTCTTCCTATTCCACTAGTGGCCGAGCGGGTCTAGGCGCTTCAGTCCGGAACCGCGCTGCTGCTGCAGGCGCAGGTTCGAATCCTGCCTCGGGCATGGATGTGTGTGATGTCCTTAGGTTGGTTAGGTTTAAGTAGTTCTAAGTTCTAGGGAACTGATGACCTCTTTGAACCTATTCCATTGCCCCCAAGAAGTCACCTTGGTGTAGCTGCTAAGTAACTTGTACACTGATCCATAGTAAGAAGGGATAGAGCAGCAAATCATCACTGAAGTGTAGGAAAGCCAGTCCCGCTACCACAACTGATGGAAAATACTTCACTGTTCTAATTACGCATAGAAATGGTGGTGATAAAAGAAAAACAAAACCAACACTTCGTAAACAATAGGTCACAATGCAACGCATGTACTGAACTGAGAAAAATCATTGAAATAACATATCTACCGCAAAAACCGACCCCAAAAGATCGCACCAGGAGATAGAAGTGGCAGCTGCACACGTGTTCTCCTCGATTTTTGGTCACGAACTAACCAGCTTAGAGCCAGTCTTACTTCTACTTCTGCCACACCTTATCCCTTCCTCTCCTCACCATTAGTGGGGATACAGGCCTGTTCTATCCTGTTACTGACGGTCCACAAAGAGATCCATCTGGTGGAAGTTCAAATGTTTCAAATGGCTCTAAGCAGTATGGGACGTAACATCTGAGGTCATCAGTCCCCTAGACTTAGAACTACTTAAACCTAACTAACCTAGCCGGCCGGTGTGGCCGTGCGGTTCTAGGCGCTTCAGTCTGGAACCGCGTGACCACTACGGTCGCAGGTTCGAATCCTGCCTCGGGCATGGATGTGTGTGATGTCCTTAGGTTAGTTAGGTTTATTTCTAGGGGACTGATGACCACAGATGTTAAGTCCCATAGTGCTCAGAGCCTAACTAACCTAAGGACATCACACACATCCATGCCCGAGGCAGGATTCGAATCTGCGACCGCAGCAGCAGCGCGGTTCCGGACTGAAGCGCCTAGAATCCCTCGGCCACAGCGGCCGGCTGGTGGAAGTGATATACTGTTTCTGGTCTGCGGAAATCAGTCACAGATGGACAAAGGACTCAAGAACAGGACGCTTCCTGCAAGCTGTTAAACATATTTTCTGGAAAGAGTGTCCCCACTGTGTACACGAAATTCTGGAGAACTCTCCAGAACACTTTTTCTAACGGCCGGTATTTGGGAAACAGGCAGCTGCCACCGCTTCCGCAGGCCGCCGCCCAAACCACACCAGCAAGTAAAGTCCTTAGCCAGCCGTAGCCAGAGGCTCCGCGCCTCTAGCTGAGCAGCCGGTCTGGGCAGTCAGCGAGCCACAGAACAAAGCGAGATAAATGACAGCTATCCTGACCGTGTGTTGTTTGTCTGAAACTGCGCCGCTTTCCCCCTGCCGCGAAGTATTACATCCTCTGGCGCCCACCGTTCTGCAAGAATCATTTCAGTGTAACTGTTGCATTTAACGTGACTGCACCTCTTATAAGCGAACATCTACTTAAAAAACACACACAATCGCTATGACAATAAAAAAAGAATAGTCTTACTTTCACGAAAATAGGCGCGGTCCATTTTTTTTAGTTTTACGAGAAAAACCAGTATAGTTTGAGAGCATTCATCGTGTTCAGATTATAAATTGTCATGTACGAGGGCATTACATTCTTTTCAGATCACTGAATTATCAATATATAACTGCGTCTATACAGTCATTCTTTTACGTTTGACAGCAGGACACTCTCTGTCTGCTTGTTTGTCTGTCTGTCTCGCCGTTCTTCGAATCAAATAACGAAACCATTTCATTTATTATTTTGGACATTCTTTAACAAATTTTTGGGGCGTCATGTCACGGACTGCGCGGCCACTCCCGCTGGAGATTCGAGTCCTCCCTCGGGCATGGGTGTGTGTGTTGTTCTTAGCGTAAGTTAGTCTAAGTAAGTTTAAGTAGTGTGAAAGTCTAGTGATCGATGACCTAAGCAGTTTGGGCCCTTAGGAATTCACACACATTTGAACAATTTTTGAACAATTTATTGCATTTATTTATGTAACTGATTAATAGCAAATGTCTTGAAACACTTTTTGTCTGCCCGTATTCAAATAAAATTTCTGTTTCTTCTTTAACACGGCAGTCTCAACGGTGAGACACAACCAGTAGATCGCTTTAACGAACAGCTGCCTGACTGCGATGCTGGTGTAGCCGACCGCCAGGGAGCAGTAACGGGCGTGCAGCGTGGTTTTACGTTGACAGCTCCCGCGATTTTCCCGTCACAGAGCGGAATGACAGCTTGCGCCTGTCACTCAGGAATCACAGTACCGATGCCAGATAACAAACGATCTGACGGTTCTTCAAGTTTTCCTCATTCATACGTTTATATTATAATCACCGATGCTCTGTCCGAATGGATTGCGTTAATATGACATGGAGAGTTCATTACGCCTCTTAACTTGGTTGTGTTGGGACGGAGAGAGAGTGAAATTTGGATGCTGCCAATGATATCTCGGGAAGACAATGTAGACGACTGCTACTCGCGTGTAGTGTGATAATCCACATTTACATGTCTACTCTGCAAGCCAGCATGCTGTCACATCTCGTGACAGATAATTAAAATTTTGTTCATTTACTGGTGGGTCCAGCATGTCCAAACCATCTCGTGACACTTTCTAGTAGCCTATCTCCCGCAGCTAAACATTATTCTCATTCAACACTGTCCCTTATTGTGTTGGCTATGAAAAGAATTGTGGCCACACTAACACCACGTATAAGGTTTAGAGTTCTTCTTTTTATTCTCTCTATTATTTAATGAGCATTTTATTAATTTGATCGAGTATTATTATTAATTGATTTTTATTTATGGTTTGGCTTAGCGATTCCCTTTTACTGTTTGCTCCTTTTAATTAAGTTGAGTCCTTTTAATTATGACCGCTGCGGTCGCAGGTTCGAAACCTGCCTCGGGCATTGATGTGTGTGATACCCTTAGGTTAGCTAGGTTTAAGTAGTCCTATGTTGGCGTCAGAAGTTAAGTCCCATAGTGCTCAGAGCCATTTTTAATTATGTTTGCGGTGGTTATGAAGTCTATATTGCTTACTTTTCTTCTAAGCCGAAGAATACGGTACTACCATATGCGTTTCACAGCAGCAGATCTCGTTGAGTCTCCTTGCTGGAACTTCTCCACCTGAAATCACTAAAGATAATTTATCGCTCTACGGAAATCGATCGGTACAGCCAAGTGCTATGCTGTGTCATGTGTATGGAATGTGGAGTCCAACTTAAGTTCGTGAAATTATTTAGGTCTTCTGAGAAATATTCTCGACGAATCCCAAAACCGTGTAAAACTGCAGGTTCGCACCATCAAACCACACAACACTTCCGAACGACTTACGTCTTTATAATCACTGAATATTCCTTTTGAAACGATTAAGGGTTATGAACTCTACACACCTGATACTCCTTTTGTGCTTTTCTATGTATATATTTTCTTAAATACCATAAAATGTAGATTACTACCTTAATGGCAGTTTCCAACAATCTCCTCCCAATCCGACATAGAACATCTCTATTCCAGTGTCCAACATGGAATAATTATCTCTTTGCCGTAGCTTAATTTAGTGTGTATATCTTTGTTATCGAGTTCGCACGTAGATGCTTAAATTCCACAGGGTATTTATCTCCCGCGCAGGTATTTTACATTTGTCGTCGTATTAATAGTCCGTCGCACTTTATTTATGGGTTTTTGCATCACGAAACGCTTCAAAGGGGAGATCAAAGAGTTTCCATCTGAGGGAATTACTGCAGCGTATTAACGCCGTTGAGAGTCTCCGAAGTAGGTATAGTAGCACCGACATGAATGCAATCTTGTCCTTCCGACGTGTGTGCGGTAATTTAGTGTGTATATCTTTCTTATCGAGCTCGCACGTAGATTCATCTCCCGCGCAGGTATTTTACATTTGTCGTCGTATTAGTAGTCCGTCGCACTTTATTTATGGGTTTTTGCATCACGAAACGCTACAAAGGGGAGATAAAAGAGTTTCCATCTGAGGGAGTTACTGCAGCGTATTAACACCGTTGAGAGTCTCCGAAGTAGGTATATTAGCACCGACATGAATGCAATCTTGTCCTTCCGACGTGTGTGCGGTAAATTCGGAATCGTGAACTACGGTGACGTTATTACCAAATGCGCCGAAACAGGACCACGTGCTGTTATTCTTTTCTTGGCCGCCATAGGACCAACACAGGTAGACATCGATCGGAGAATGAAGAATGTATACGTGGCACAATGCCTGTCCAAAACCACCGTTGTGGAACAAGTTTCGTGCTGGTCGCTGTTCGACACAAGCCGCCTGTCGATCTGGGAGGCCAAAAATTGGCGCCAATTCAATTGTGAGACACTCGAGCACCCGCCCTACAATCCCGATCTCCCCCCATGCGATTATCACGCCTTCGGTTCCTTAAAAAAGGCTTTCGAGAGTCCACGATTCCTATCCGACGAGGAGCAGGCAGTTACGGACTTCTTCGCGCTGCAAGACAAGTTATTTGACTTAACGGGTACATTCAACATGGTCCGTCGGCGGGATAATGCCTCAATGCTCACGGCGATTTTATCAGGTTCGCATACCTTTTCTGGACTGTACGGCCATTGAACAGAAACTTGTTGATCGTTAGCAGTCCACAAGTACTTATCAAACATTTACTATAATACTCGTGCACTGAGCAAGAATGGCTCTAAATGGAAACAGAAAGTTAGATTTCAGTTTACTTAATACTACAGTGATGATAAAGACTCGTATAGAAACCGTGATTAAGTTGGAACACACATTAATTGTACAGTACAATACTGGGCTTTAATATTTCTCTCATATTTAAATAACCAAATCTACTTTACATTTTTTTCTGTTCGTAACGAAGATGAATGATTCTCTGGTTTCACATGAAATAGCACCTTCACTTTATTATAAAGTCCCTTTTTACTAACAATAACACCAAGAAGGTGATTTAGTGTACTGCTCAGACATTCCCGTTCTGATAAATGAGTTTGGTATTCAATATAAAAAGGAAGACTGGAGACTGTTTATTGATTCATCCAAAACTAGTTTAGAGGCAGTTTTATTACACAATGGTAACTTGTATGCATCTATGCTTGTTGGAAATTCTGTACATGTGAAAGAAAGCTATGAAAACCTAGAAATAGTGCTAAATAAAATAGGCTATTCTGCTTATGGTTGGGTGGTATGTGGCGATCTAAAAGTAACATGCATGCTCCTTGGTCAGCAAGGTGGCTTTACCGAATTTCCATGTTTCTTGTGTGAATGGGACACAAGGGCTAGGGCTAGGTGCAGAAAGAACTGGCCTGTGAGGGAGTCTTTAAAACCTGGTGAGAAGAACATCCTACGCAAAAACCTTGTAGATCCAAAAAACGTAGGCCTACTCCTACCACCTCTACATATAAAGTTAGGCCTAATGAAACAGTTTGTAAAGGCTGTGCCTAAAGAGGGACTGTGTTTTAAGTATCTCTGCTAAAAGTTTCCACACCTTTCAGAAGATAAACTAAGAGAAGGCGTCTTTGTCGGACCTGACATTAGGAAATTGTTGTTTGATGTTACTTGACAATCCACAATGACCTTAAATGAGAAATAAGGATGGGTATCACTCAAGCAAGTCGTTAAAAAGTTTTTAAGACATGAAAAAGACCCAGAATATGTTTCTATTATAACTACAATGTTAAAGAAGTTTAAAACTTTAGGATGTTTAATGAGCCTGAAAGTTCACTTTTTCAACAGTCACCTTGATTACTTCCCGAACAATATGGGAAATGTTTGTGAGGAGCAAGTAGAGCGTTTTCACCAGGACATTAAAGTGGTGGAAAAACGCTACCAAGGCCATTGGAACCCCAGCATGAGGGCGGACTACTAATTGTCACTTCAACGACAAGTTCAGCAAGCGACTCATAGTAGAAAAAGCTACACAAGAAGTTTCAAAGAAAAAAGAGAAAGAAAATACAAACCAACTCCAGCTGACATGTGAAACCTCTGTTAACACATATCATTGTTTTAATTAGCTTACTGTAAATACAAAGCATGCTAATTTTGTAACAGAGCGTCTCATTAATTTCCCCGTTTACCGTTTAGCATAGGATTTTTATACTATATAGTAAAAAGCATATTGCTCGAAAACTATGGGTGATACAAAAACGCTAAGGCTAGATTTGAATTGAGCTCATAAAAATCTATAAATATGAGCTATCAAAGTAAATAAAAGTTTTTCAAAAAAAATTTTTCGTTGACCTGTGTAATTAATTGTAATAACATTTTTACTTGCTGACGGGAAGACAATAGTTATAGACAGTGGGGAGTCTATAAACAGCCGTTCATGGTCTACGTTTGATAGCTACATAGGATAATGTTACTGTTTCTACAAGAGGCAGTCAAATGAAAACTAGACAGATTAGAAAAATTACACAAATTGATTATTATTGAAAATTAATCACAACAATTGTTGGTATAATTATTTTACAGTGAAACAAAATGATTAGTGCCTTAACGGAAAAACGTTTCCGTTTGACAGCGGAACCATGATTGTACATATGCGTGCGTGTAGACTTGATAGCGCTCTTAAATTTTTGCAAAGTGTCCACGTACCGTTGGGTGTTGGCTGAGGGGATTAGATTAGGAAATGAGACACTTAAGGGAGTAAAGGAGTTTTGCTATTTAGGGAGTAAAATAACTGATGATGGTCGAAGTAGAGAGGATATAAAATGTAGACTGGCAATGGCAAGCAAAGCGTTTCTGAAGAAGAGAAATTTGTTAACATCGAGTATAGATTTAAGTGTCAGGAAGTCGTTTCTGAAAGTATTTGTATGGAGTGTAGCCATGTATGGAAGTGAAACATGGACGATAACCAGTTTGGACAAGAAGAGAATAAAAGCTTTCGAAATGTGGTGCTACAGAAGAATGCTGGAGATAAGGTGGGTAGATCACATAACTAATGAGGAGGTATTGAATAGGATTGGGGAGAAGAGAAGTTTGTGGCACAACTTGACTAGAAGAAGGGATCGGTTGGTAGGACATGTTTTGAAGCATCAAGGGATCACAAATTTAGCATTGGAGGGCAGCGTGGAGGGTAAAAATGGTAGAGGGAGACCAAGAGATGAATACACTAAGCAGATTCAGAAGGATGTAGGTTGCAGTAGGTACTGGGAGATGAAGAAGCTTGCACAGGATAGAGTAGCATGGAGAGCTGCATCAAACCAGTCTCAGGACTGAAGACCACAACAACAGTTTAGACGATTTCTTTTGAAGTAATAAAGAGTTTATTTACCTTTTGCCATGTGTCTCGTTTCCATTTGAGTGGCACTTATAAAAAAAAGTCTTCCTTTTTAAAGTACTACAAAGTTAGAAGCAAACTTGTGATTTGAAAAACAAACTGCAAGCCCGAATTTATTGAACTAGGCTAGCTAGAATGTAGCTTATTTTTCCAAGAAGAAGAGGATATTTGATACAAAATAGGAAATTCAGCTGCATTAACGACAAATTACAAAAATTAATAAATGAAGTAAGAGGAGACGCGGTAGTAGAGTGGTATGTCTATTACTACTCAACTACACGGAAGTGTTGGTGCGGACGGAAGATATGTGTGTTTCGATAATAACAGCAGGCTACAGAAGACGAACAGGAAAATAAACTTTGAAATAAGGATAGAATTACAAACAATAGGTAAGGGACCGCACACAGGGCTGTAGTACAAGGCGGCTAAAGCTCGTAATACACACTGAAGCGCCAAAGAAAATGATACAACTGCCTGATGTAGTGTAGCGCCCCCGCGAGCACGCAGAAGTGCTGCAACACGACGTGACATGAACTCGATTAATGATTGAAGTAGTTCTGCAGGGAACTGACACAATGAATCCAGCAGGAGTGTCCATAAATCTGTAAGATTGTGAGGGGGTGGAGATCTCTTATGTACAGCACGTTGCAAGGCATCCAAAATATGCTCAATAATGTTCGTATCTGGGGAGTTGGGTGACCAGCGAAAGTGTTTAACTCAGAAGAGTGTCCCTGGAGCCACTCTGTAGTAATTTTGGACGTGTGGGGCGTCACATTGTTCTGCACAACGTAGGAATGCACAATGGACATGAATGATGCAGGTAGTTAAACAGGATGCTTACATGCGTGTCACCTGCTAGAGTCGTATCTAGACATATAAGGGGTCCCATATCACTCCAGCTGCGCACTCCCCACACCATTACAGAGCCTCCACCAGCATTAACAGTTCCCTGCTGCCACGCAGGGTCCATGGATTCATGAGGTGGTCTCCATACCTGTTCACGTCCATTCGCTCGATACAATCTGAAACTATACTCGTCCGACCAGGCAACATGTCTCCAAAAGCCCATATCGATGATGTTTCGTTGAATGGTTCGCACGCTGACACTTGCTGATGGCCCAGTATTGAAATCTGCAGTAATTTACGGAAGGGTTGCACCTCTGTCACGTTGAATGATTCTCTTCAGTCGTCGTTACTCTCGTTCTTGCAGCATCTTTTTCCGGCCGCAGCGATGTCTGAGATTTGATATTTTAGCGGGTTCCTGGTATTTACGGTACATTGGTGAAATGGTCGTACGGAAAAATTCCGACTTCATTGCTGCCTCGGAGATGGTGTGTCCGATCGCTTGTGCGCCGACTATAATACCTCTTTCGGACTCACTTAAATCTTGAGAACCTGCCATTGTAGCAGCAGTAACCGATCTAACAATAGCGCAAGACACATGTTGTCTTATACAGGGTAGTCCATTGATAGTGGCCGGGCTAAATATCTCACGAAATAAGCATCAAACGAAAAAACTTCAAAGAACGAAACTCGTCTAGCTTGAAGGGGGAAACCAGATGGCGCTGTGGTTAGCGCGCCAGATGGCGCTGCCATAGGTCAAACGGATATCAACTGCGTTTTTTTAAATAGGAACCCCCATATTTTATTACATATTCGTGTAATAGGTAAAGAATTATGAATGTTTTAGTTGGACCACGTTTTTCGCTTTGTGATAGATGGCGCTGTACTAGTCACAAACGTATAAGTACGTGGTATCACGTAACATTCCGCCAGTGCGGACGGTATTTGCTTCATGATACATTACCCGTGTTAAAATGGACCGTTTACCAATTGCGGAAAAGCTCGATATCGTGTTGATGTGTGGCTATTGTGATCAAAATGCCCAACGGGCGTGTGCTATGTATGCTGCTCGGTATCCTGGACGACACCATCCAAGTGTCCGGACCGTTCGCCGGATAGTTACGTTATTTAAAGAAACGCGAAGTGTTCAGCCACATGTGAAACGTCAACCACGACCTGCAACAAATGACGATGCCCAAGTAGGTGTTTTAGCTTTCGTCGCGCCTAATCCGCACATCAGTAGCAGACAAATTGCGCGAGAATCGGAAATCTCAAAAACGTCGGTGTTGAGAATGCTACATCATCATCGATTGCACCCGTACCATATTTCTATGCACCAGGAATTACATGGCGACGACTTTGAACGTCGTGTACTGTTCTGCCACTGGGCACAAGAGAAATTACGGGACGATGACAGATTTTTTGCACGCGTTCTAATTACCGACGATGCGTCATTCACCAACAGCGGTAACGTAAACCGGCATAATATGCACTATTGGGCAACGAAAAATCCACGATTGCTGCGACAAGTGGAACATCAGCGACATTGGCGGGTTAATGTATGGTGCGGCATTATGGGAGGAAGGATAATTGGCCCCCTTTTATCGATGGCAATCTAAATGATGCAATAAATGCTGATTTCCTACGTTATGCTCTACCGATGTTACTGCAAGATGTTTCACTGCATGACAGAATGGCGATGTACTTCCATCATGATGGATGTCCGACACATTGCTCGCGTTCGGTTGAAGCGGCACTGAATAGCATATTTCATGGCAGATGAATTGGTCGTCGAAGCACATTCACCGGATCTGACGTCCCCGGATTTCTTTCTGTGGGGAATGTTGAAGGATATTTGCTATCGTAATCCATCGCCAACGCCTGACAGTATGCGTCAGTGGATTGTCAATGCATGTGCAATCATTACGGAAGGCAAACTACTCGCTGTTGAGAGGAATGTCGTTACACATACTGCCAAATGCATTGAGGTTGACGGACATCTTTTTGAGCATTTATTGCATTAATGTGGTTTTTACAGGTAGTCACGCTGTAACAGCATGCGTTCTCAGAAATGATAAGTTCACGAAGGTACATGTATCACATTGAAACAACCGAAATAAAATGTTCAAACGTACCTACGTTCTGTATTTTAATTTAAAAAACCTACCTATTACTAACTGTTCGTCTGAAATTGTGAGCCATATGTTTGTGACTACTACTGCGCCAAGCGAAAAAAGGTGGTCCAACTAAAACATTAATATTTCTTTGCGTACTAGACGAATATGTTACAAAAAATGGGGGTTCCTATTTAAAAAAACGCAGTTGACATCCGCTTGATCTATGGCAGCGCCATCTAGCGGGCCAACCATAGCGCCATCTGGTTTCCCCCTTCAAGCTAGACAAATTTCGTTCTTTGTAGTTTTTTTCGTTTGACGCTTATTTCGTGAGATATTTGGCCCGGTCACGATCTATGGACCACCCTGTATAGTCGTTACCGACGGCAGCATCATATTCTACCTGTTTACATATCTCAGCTTCTTTGGCGCTTCAGTGTAAGTTCTTGTATTCCCAAAAGATGCGTACCTGTTAGCCAAGGGAATGAAGGCTGTTGACGTGACCGAGAGAATGTAGGAATGATTGACACCGCGAAGAAGAAGAAAAAGAGGAGAATATGAATTTTGAGAGAAAGAAGCTTGCAACCAGGCGATGCAGTACTAGCACACCAGAGCATTTATCTCGTCAATTTCAGTACACAATGCTGGCGCTCTGCCCGATCGTCCACTGTTTTCATCTGCTTCTCGACGACAGTTTCCTCTTGCTGTGCACTTGAACTTCTACAGCTGACACTGGAACAAGGAAATATTAAATGCCAGTAGGCCCTGTGGTTATTTCTGCCCTCCTACAGTCGCTTTGTAACTGTGTGCAGGCTTTCAAAACATCAAGCGAACAACGTCTTCATGTACACAATGTAGGTAGCCTAGAGAGGTGAAAATTTTCCGGATTATGAATTGCGTCCTGCATTTGAGTTTGAGTTGGCGTCTTCTTTACACGCTGTGATTGTTTTAGTAATGTCGGATAAGAAAGGAAAGTAGATTAACTTTTACCGTCCCGCGTACATACCTAACGAATCTTGCAAATGAATACGACTGATAACAACACGAAACTCGGTTTCCTTGTCCTTCTGTCTCCTTCCCCTTCTAAAACCTTCTCGTAGTAGCCAGCTGCGTGTTGAACAAGTTTGGAACTTTCAGCGAAAGCTTTAGAAGACTCGTGTTTATTATTATGGCTGCACATTAACAAAATTTCCCGGTATTTTATAGAATCTGCCCAAGATTGTCGAGGTACTGTCGTCATCTTCTGAGGTCACAGTGTCTCCTTTTGCAGTCTCCCTCTCTGTAGTGTGGTGGCTTCGGCACCGGGTGCAAGTGTTCTTTTAGTTGACACCATTAAGCGACTTGCCTGTTGGTGAGGATGAAATGACGATGAGGACAACAGGACACCCAGTTCCCAAGCGGAGACAATCCCCGACCTGGTTGAGAATCGAACCTGGGCACCTTCGTTGCCATCCAGCCCCCTTGACACCACAGCTACCGAGGCGGGCTGCTTTTGCGATAGATTACGAATTTATCAACAGTCATATTTAATATAGTTAAGGTAAACGGACAGTTGCTACAGTTAAATCTGATCCCGTGGTAGGCTATAATCGGTTGAATGGTTCAAATGGCTCTGAGCACTATGGGACTTAACTTCTAAGGTCATCAGGCCCCTAGAACTTAGAACTACTTAAACCTAACTAACCTAAGGACATCACACACATCCATGCCCGAGGCAGGATTCGAACCTGCGACCGTAGCGGTCGCGCGGTTCCAGACTGTAGCGCCTAGAACCGCTTGGCCACCCCGGCCATCACTCAGTTATATGCATGGAATCACACACTGTTTTGCAGAATTATCTCCACACCGTATTTCATATCATCTTTTGATGTCTTCATGTACACACTCTTTAATCATACAACAGAGATATGGAGAAGGGGGTCTACACCTTTGCAGAAGGCTGCACTGAACTTATTTGTGTTTCCTTCACTTTTAACTATACGATTGTTTCAGCTAATAATTGAACATAGAGAAATGGGCTAACGAGATAGAAGTTATTAGAAGCTGAGGACGTTAACACCTTAGAGGATGTCAACAGTAAACTCAGTAAAAACAAAGTCTATGTTTAAGTTAGCCTCTGCAGCTGGGCTTTATAATTTTATAGCAAATTCATTAGCATTGCAGAAAAAGAATAAACGGAGTTTGTGATCTTAAAAAAAAATTTTAACGCTGAGCAGATATTAGCCCAACACCGTCTGCCACTGTCCTTGATAATGGCTGTCTCAGTCCGGGCAAGCACACCCCACCCGTTTCTTCAGGTATGGCACTTGCAGCTGATGCTAATCACTGGGGTCTAGATCCCGTAGATCTACCAGACTGCGGGGGTATTGATTGCCACGTATGACCTGTTGTTCCAAATAGCCCCAAACGTTTTCTGTGGAATTAAGATCGGGAGACTTAGCGGCCAAACAGTGATTGTAACAGTACATCTGAGTGTTTATCGACGCAGTAACGTCTGCAGGCAGCCTCGTGGACATAACTGTAACCATCTTGGAAGACTGGAGTGTCCACAGCATGCTCATGATGAATATGTAATAGAGATGGAAACTCTTAGTCACCGAGAATGTTGAAGCAAACATCCAGCTTCATATTGACAGTAAGCTGAATGACTGGGCGCAAGTCATGGTTCGGAAAACACTTTTAAAACATCACACAACTGCTTCCAGCATGAACTACACTCCCCATGTTCCAAGGGTTCAACGCCTCGTCGGGACCTCAGTGCATCATTTGAAAAGAACGTAAATCGCGATCCGTCGGACCGTACTGTATAGGGCGTTAGAGATATAATGCAGATATTTTTATTGGCGACTGAGAATAGGATATTGGACAATGTTACATCAGTATTTTCATTTGATGACTAAGAATTATAGCTTTTGAGAGTGGTATGTTTGTAGGTTGGTTAGTATCTCCAAGTAAGTGTGGCAAGAACAAGAACTTGGGGAGCAGGTCAGGTGTTCAAATGCGGACGCGTGGATGCAGAATGGTTCGTCTATACTGACAGGCGTAGTCCACTTAGTGGTGCAGTTATGATTGTGCAGCAGACATAATTAGTAAATTATGTGTCGTGTCTGGGTTAAGACTAGTAGACGCAGGAGAAAAAACTAAAAAAAATGGTTTAAATGACTCTGAGCACTATGGGACTCAACTGCTGTGGTCATAAGTCCCCTAGAACTTAGAACTACTTAAACCTAACTAACCTAAGGACATCACACACATCCATGCCCGAGGCAGGATTCGAACCTGCGACCGTAGCGGTCGTGCGGTTCCAGACTGTAGCGCCTTTAACCGCTCGGCCACTCCGGCCGGCAGAAAAAACTAATTCCCTGAAGTAGTTACATATTAAGGGATCAATGACCACAATGTCTGCACTTATGCCCCTTACACCTGTATGCCTACAATCAGCTACTGTCCAGTTTCTTGTTGTTTGGCCCACTCTGAGGTACTCGACTCCAAATACAAATGCATACTGTTCGCTCCGCAGTGTCCGCGCGAAAACTGAATGAAATGGGTGTGCGTCCACTGACAGAAGCAGTTCCTGTCGGCTTTGAAACCGACTGTCGTTGACATGACCTGACACTCGTCGCTTGTTTCTGTTGATTATGTGTTTTTACGACCATTGTTCTTACAACGTATTATGTGGCTGCGAGACGTACACCATTCCTCATAGACATGTTGTGTAAGGGTACAGTACCCTTACATAGTATCGATTATGCACAATGCAGCGATCATAAAACAAAGCAAAGACTGCAGTGTAGTTAACACTATGCCGTCCGGCGACACCACAGTGATGACGTGCGCGAAATAGCGGTCAACGGCCGGCGACACCACAGTGGTGTCGTGAGCGTAGTATCGCGCAGTGGCCGGCGACAGCACTTAAGAATCTTTTGTATTCTGTTGGTATTTCGTTTAGGTAACAATAAGTTACACACATCAACAAATTTTTTTTGTTTTTATAAGTACTTGTGCCCTTTCAACATGGTGGACGAAAGAGACGACACGATTATTTACGATGAATGCGCGGACGTCTTGTCTGACGTTCCGGACGACTTGGCCGATTAGGAAGGAGACAATGGATATCGAAAAAATGAAAGTGAAGCAGAATCGTCGGAAGATAGTGAAATACGTCCAAGAATAATTCGGCGAACGCTACGGTTGCCAGCTGATTCGGATGAATCAGACGAAGAAGACTGTAGATACTGGTCAGACTTTGATTTACGGAGGACCAATAATAAATTTCAGCCGGCTGCGGTGACCGAGCGGTTCTAGGCGCTTCAGTCCGGAACCACGCGACTGCTACGGTCGCAGGTTCGAATCCTGCCTCGGGTTTGGATGTGTGTGATGTTCTTAGGTTTGTTAGGTTTAAGTAGTTCTAAGTTCTAGGGGACTGATGACCGCAGATGTTAAGTCCCATAGTGCTCAGAGCCGATATACTAGCAACGAAACCAACAAGTACTACAGTCAAAACTGCAATAGAAGAAAACGAGATTAAAAAATTGTCAACGAATCCGTTGATGGACAATGATATTTCGCAAAACGATGTCCCGCAACCGATTCAGACAAATGTTATCATTTTTACATTTTTCTGACAACAACAATAAACCGGATAATGCCGGCCGGCTTTCCAAAGTGCAATTCGTAACTGATTATTTTTCCAAATAGTTTAAATAAACAAATATTTGAAACAAACAAATTTTGTATTTATTTATGTATGTATATCTTAGAAATTTCATGAAAATAGGAGAACAGGGTTGAGAACTTAAGAGAACTAACGATGAGATTAGTAACACTTAACAATTTATAATCTCCCGATAATGTCAAGAACGGCCGGCGACATGACAATTAATCCGAATTAGCGCTGCCAGAGCCAAGCGAATCAATTTGTACGAGACGTCCGGACGGCAAAGTGTTAACAATGCGGTAGTGGAAGTCGGGTGTGCGAGGGGCTAGAGACGGTTTTTCGGTAACGAAGTTGGATATTAGTGGCAGAATATAGGCGTAGTGATCAAAGTATTTGATTCCTGTTGAGTGTTGGTTTACGAAAGGGTGTTATTAATTAATAAAATCCAGTATTTGTGAAAGGAGATGTTATAATTTAGTAGTTTTCCTTAGATTTCACAGGAAAAGAAGGGCACGACAATGAGTTTCATGAAGATTACCTATTATGCTAAATTCATTAAATATAACTTCATCTTCAGCGTATGCGAATAATAAAGTTCGGTGTGAAACTGGGAGGGTTATAGTTGGACAATACGCGCGGATACAGCAATAAATCGAGTAACTTTATTCATGGTGTGATCGTGGGCACGTCCAGAAACGACAGCTCCTCGTCACGTCTCCACGTCGACTCGTCTCGCTACGTTGACTACGTACACCTTACTGGCGCTTACACAACACGTCACTGCAGTGACTTACGTGAGACGTGCAGGGTCACATGACCGCCTGCTATCAGTTGTACACCAACTTACAGTGTCAGAGAAGTCCCTAGTCATTTCTGGAACAGTGTAATTTTGTCTCTTTATTTCTGAGCAAGATGTATGAAACAGACGAAGTACCCTCAGACTTCAAGAAGAATATAATAATTCCAATCCCAAAGAAAGCAGGTGTTGACAGATGTGAAAATTACCGAAAAATCAATTTAATAAGCCACAGCTGCAAAATACTAACACGAATTCTTTACAGACGAATGGAAAAACTACTAGAAGCCGACCTCGGGGAAGATCAGTTTCGATTCCGTAGAAACACTGGAACACGTGAGGCAATACTGACCTTACGACTTACCTTAGAAGAAAGATTAAGGAAAGACAAACCTACGTTTCTAGCATTTGTAGACTTTGAGAAAGCTTTTGACAATGTTGAATGGAATACTCTCTTTCAAATTCTAAAGGTGGCAGGGGTAAAATACAGGGAGCGAAAGGCTATTTACAATTTGTACAGAAACCAGATGGCAGTCATACGAGTCGTGGGCCATGAAAGGGAAGCAGTGGTTGGGAAGGGAGTGAGACAGGGTTGTAGCCTCTCCCCGATGTTATTCAATCTGTATATTGAGCAAGCAGTAAAGGAAACAAAAGAAAAATTTGGAGTAGGTATTAAAATCCAGGGAGAAGAAATAAAAACTTTGAGGTTAGCCGGTGACATTGTAAGTCTGTCAGAGACAGCAAAGGACTTGGAAGAGCAGTTGAATGGAATGGACAGTGTCTTGAAAGGAGGATATAAGATGAACATCAACAAAAGCAAAACAAGGATAATGGAATGTAGTCGAATTAAGTCGGGTGGTGCTGAGGGAATTAGATTAGGAAATGAGACACTTAAAGTAGTAAAGAAGTTTTGCTATTTGGGGAGCAAAATAACTGATGATGGTCGAAGTAGAGAGGATATAAAATCTAGACTGGCAATGGCAAGCAAAGCGTTTCTGAAGAAGAGAAATTTGTTAACATCGAGTATAGATTTAAGTGTCAGGAAGTCATTTCTGAAAGTATTTGTATGGAGTGTAGCCATGTATGGAAGTGAAACATGGACGATAAATAGTTTGGACAAGAAGAGAATAGAAGCTTTCGAAATGTGGTGCTACAGAAGAATGCTGAAGATTAGATGGGTAGATCACGTAACTAATGAGGAAGTATTGAATAGGATTGGGGAGAAGAGAAGTTTGTGGCACAACTTGACCAGAAGAAGGGATCGGTTGGTAGGACATGTTCTGAGGCATCAAGGGATCACCAATTTAGTATTGGAGGGTAGCGTGGAGGGTAAAAATCGTAGAGGGAGACCAAGAGATGAATACACTAAGCAGATTCAGAAGGATGTAGGTTGCAGTAGGTACTGGGAGACGAAGAAACTTGCACAGGATAGAGTAGTATGGAGAGCTGCATCAAACCAGTCTCAGGACTGAAGACCACAACAACAACAACATTTCAGGTAATCTGGAAAGTGTTGAAAATTTCTCGGGTATTCAGCCGGGTGGTGTCGATGTTACCGTATGGGAGCCCCAATTCGAACGACTATTAGAGGTTTTGGTTGACAACTTCCAGCGAACCCGGAATGTTTCTGATGAGAAACGTTCTCGAAAATGTTAATCACATAACAAGGAATCACAGACGTCTGTTGGAGACACAGTGGACTGCCCTTTACTGAGGTCCAAGAATAGTCTCGTTGATTTACCATAGGAGAGTCCCAAGTCGAACAACCATTAGAGGTTTTGCTCAACAACTTCCAGCGAACCTGGAATGTTTCTGACGAGAAACGTTCTGGGCGACCGTCGACGTCTCAGGAAACTGGAAACCATATGACAGGTGGTCGAGCAGACTCCAAAAGTGTCTATAAGTCTTTTTCACCCGGGAACTGGACATCCCAAAGCCCACTGCCTGGCGAACCTTGCACTTCGTACTGAAGAAGAGGGATTATCACATCCGTACGCTCCATCATCTTGAACCTGAGGACTGTGCGGCACACATGACCATATGCCAAGACTTAACTGTGGCAGTAAAATTGAACATTTGTTGGCAAACGTCCTGGTCAGTGATCAGGCCTTTCATATCTGTGGCCTCGTCATTAGTCGCAACAGCAGGCTATGGGCTGATTGACAACTACTCATCACCATGGAATTGGAAAGTATTACTGCAAAAGTATGGCTGGGCCTCACCTAACAGCGCGTCTACAGTCCGTTCTTTATTGCAGAGGGAACAATCACGTTAACATCGTACATGGATAAGCTTGAGCAATTCCTGCAGCCCCAATTTTTTGCCGACAACATTTCGGATTCGGTGGTGTTCTGACAGAACTGCGCCCTACTCCAGTTCGCGCACATTATGTGTAATTACATTAGTGAGGCCGCGCGGGATTAGTCGAGCGGTCTCAGGCGCTGCAGTCATGGACTGTGCGGCTGGTCCCGGCGGAGGTTCGAGTCCTCCCTCGGGCATGGGTGTGTTTGTTTGTCCTTAGGATAATTTAGGTTAAGTAATGTGTAAGCTTAGGGACTGATGACCTTAGCAGTTAAGTCCCATAAGATTTCACACACACCGCTACGGTCGCAGGTTCGAATCCTACCTCGGGCATGGATGTGTGTGATGTCCTTAGGTTAGTTAGGTTTAAGTAGTACTAAGTTCTAGGCGACTGATGACCTGAGATGTTAAGTCCCATAGTGCTCAGAGCCATTTGAACCATTTTTTGAATAATCAGTACTCCAGCAGCAACTGAGCAGCACTTCTGTTAATGATCGTAGCAGTCAGCGAGAGCCAGTGTGGTGCTGTCGATGCTGAAATGATGGTTGTTCGTTGTGTTTTACTCTCTTTGTAAATATACATCGATAAAACGTTTACACACGAAACTAATCTGGCACCGCTCTGTCGGTTCGGCACATCTAATTCCACTTTAAAAATAATTTTGTTTGTCGCTTTCAGTCGTCGCGTGAAAGATATGATGAGCGGTATTTGTTCGGGCTACGTCGAGCTGCACGTTTTTGAAATGAAACTGCAAATATCTACCGAAACACCAGAGAAAATGCACATGAAGACTCTTAGGAAAGACACCCTGTATATTGGGTCAAAGGAATTCACACATGGGTACCTATTATTCAGGACCACAGTTGCAGCAAGGAAATATCAATGTTGCCAGAAACAGAGCGTAAATTACGACGATAATTAGGCTCTGGCACATCAGAATCTCAGTGCTAAGGAAACGTACCTGCTGCGCTATTCGAATCTCGGGCTGCAACATAGTTTAAATCTGCCATGAAGTTTCAAATCAGCGCAAACACCGTTGCAGAGTGAAAATTCACTGTTGAGGCATACTTAGTTGGCCATCTGGCCACGTTACTGGCGGTAGAATGTACTGAATAGAATTTCCTCTGCTGAAGGCGTTACACACCCTCATACACCCCATTTCTAAGATCAATGCATTTGTATTACGTAAATGAGTTGTAAGATTGCATGTATATCTGTGCGGCGGTATTGATTGTGTGTGTGTGGGGGGGGGGGGGGGGGGGGAGTTTGCATGTGTGTATCCTGACTCATTTCTGTGCAGTCGTGCTTGATGCTAACTATGTATCAGTTTCTGTTTACGTTTTTCTTTTGTAGCAGGTACTAAATATTAACAAAAGTGTCACTTTCGGACGATGATGAAAATGAAAGAAATAATTACGCGTAATTAATGCAGAAAGTAAATTAATAAATGTTTGTGTCTGACCACGATCGTGCCGTATATATTTTGACTGTGTGTGTGTGTGTGTGTGTGTGTGTGCGTGTGTGCGTGCGTGCAGACGTTTATATAAGTGTGAACTCTTGTTGTAGCAGATGCTAAATGAGTGCCTGTCAAAGATTTTAAAAAAAAGTGAATAAAAGAACTATTGAAACAGCGCGTTAAGTAAACAAACAGTTGCGTGGGATATCGGGAGCGAGAAACTGCTGTTGGACACCGTTCAAGAAAAATAATTCTCTCTGCACTCAGGAGTACCTGACGCGTGAAACACCCCCCCCCCCCCCCCCCCCTCTCATCCTCCCTCCTCTGCTCAGCCTGAGTTGGTAGCCCTTAGCTCATTCTGTAATTTCTCAGTGGTAGCTTATACTGGTAAGGATATTGCTTCTCATCTGTAATATTTCTTTCTTGTGATTCAATACTTCTTACAACCCTGGCAATACCAAAGTAATTTTCGTAGCGTTTGTCACCAAGGGGGAGAGGGGGGGTAGTACTTTATGCGCACCATAAATAAATTTGTAAAAGTAAAGAAAATTTGTTTGGGTTGTATTAAAAACATACTTTTCATAGAGACTGATGTGTAAGTTGCGTGCGGAACCTAAAAATATTCATTTACATAGTCTTAGCATTATCAATGCACTTTCGATAACGTGTACTACTGACAGGAGTTATTTTATGCCCATCTAAAAAAAACTAAAAAATTCAAAATTTGTCAATTGTTGCTGAGTTTTACTCAGAACATACGTTTTGCAGAGACATTAATGTGTGAGTAACGTCCTGAAAGTGAAAATTTTGAATATGACATCTACTAGGGAAAGTACATCTACTACTAAGACTTACATTTTTGGGTTGACATTAACTGAAAATTTAACATATTTATGGAATCTGCTAGAATAATTCATTAAAAACAACAAATATTTATTTCAGAATTTTGAAACAGAAAGCCATTGACTTGATTACAATATTTTCAAAAGGTCAGCACAAAGTACACCCCTCCCTCCCCATTGGGAGGGTTAATAGCGATGTCTTTTAATGCTCTGTATAATCGCTGTATCTGAAGTCAAGTACGTGTTTTCACCTATAGAAGAGTCAATGAACTGCTGGAAATTGTACATAACTTAGTATTTATCAAGTGCATTTCTAAGATCGATGCATTTATACTACGTAAATGAATTGTAGCAATGAATGTATGTTCATGCTGTAAGATTGATTGTGTGTGTGTGTGTGTGTGTGTGTGTGTGTGTGTGTGTATGTGCGTGCGGGTGTGCGTGCGTGGGGGCGCGATACCTGTATTTCTGCGCAGTCGTTCTCGACAATAACTTAATATCTGTCGCTGTCTACGTTATGTTTCGTTACGAATACTTAATATTAACAAACGTGTCACTACATGTAGTTGTAGTGAAGCTTTCTCCAAACTACTGGGGGAACATTTTCTTTAATACTGTTGAGACGAGTGCAGCTTTCAGTAGTGCTACTGTTTCATCTCCCGGTAATTAGTCCGACAGCTGTTAATTAGGCCTGTCATACGCTGAGATTCTCATGTGTACTTGTCATACTTTGAGTCGGAGATTGATGAAGCTTTGTGCAAGTGGAACGGCAAGGGATGAGCCGGCTCCATTACGAAATCTTTAACAAATCGCAATCGTAATCATTCATAATGTGGTTAATCACGCGAGCAATCTGACGGCATATACTGTTGAAAAACATGAAGTTCTCGACTATTGTAGAAGGAAATGTTCCATAAACCTCTCACCGTATGCACAATAGCTAGATCTCCTGACTGGTTGTTAAAGGGTTAAAATAGTAGTGATAGAACTGAATTTAATTATACTGCATCGAACTGGTAATACAGTAGGTCCAGATTGTGAAATGTGAGTTTATTAATACGTCCATTAAGAACGGCATCATTAGAACTGGACTGGTAACTAAGCACATACTACAGTTTCCTGCGTCAGTTATTTATTATTCAGACACGCGTTTCAGTAGTTCCCAACATCATCTTCAGGAAAAAGACTATACCATTACAGAGTCAGGACTACTGACGCGCACAGACGACTTTTCACAGCATCATACCAAGTGTAAACCAGGTTACCTCATAAATGCAGCAAAGGAAAATGATTGCCCGTATGCTTCTATAGAACTCGTTACCTCCCTTATGTTATCACACAATGCCGTCTTTCACAACTGGTATTTGCGTCCTTTATTTTTGTTTTTATGGGCGTTAGCACGTGGTTAAAGGCATAGTTGGGCGGTTCATGACGTTATCAGACGGCTGCCTAAGATCGCAGAGTCGCGCCGAAGTGTGAAATGGAGCTTGTAGTGGGGAAGAACTGGCGCTGTTCGCTTTATGTGGCACGTAGGTCCAGAACGTGCCTGATTTCAGTCTGCAGTCTTTTATTTTAAAGTCGTTATTGCGGTTTTGTGTTCTCTGGGCATTGTGGCATAGCAATACCTGAATCTTGATAAAAACAATAGTATTGGAGAAAAGCTTTCGGTGGTTACCTGGTCCCAGTGCATGATCTGTCGTTGTTGGTTTATCTGTCTTTTCTAGACAACAATTGCCCTTGTAGACGTTAAGTTGCGTGTTAATGCTTATTTTTATAGTTAAGCACACTTTGCCACATATGTAGGGCCTATTATATGGGTGTTTGCTTTAACTTGAGACGTCTAAAAGTCTCGAAAACGCCGTGTCTTACGAAAAACTTTTCTAGATGAAAAGTTAATATTAATAAAGCGAACATCTGTCTGTACCACGGCTGGCACCTCCTAGCCACCCCTCCTGTGTTGACGGGGTCCACTCTATATTTTCAGATGAGAGCCCTCCCTTTTTATTGCATATTCGAATTATTCGCCAAAAAATACGTACGGTTTACTCAAACCATTGTTTTCATTCCAAATAATAAAATACCAGCACGCGTTATTTTGGTTTTATTTGTTAGGCAATCAGTTTCGGCATTACCTTGTGCTACCTTCAGGCCTGCATATGCCGAGTAACCCTCGTGTTAGAAACCAATGCAGCACTGTCTGCTGGTATCGTGAAGATTTCTTTTTCCCACGGGCATGTGCGGTCCTTGGACAGTTGTCAGTTGCTGACAGTTTATTGGAAATCGACCAACCGAAGTCCCGCACTCCGGACATAGAATGGAGTTACATTTATTGTTTTCATTTTTGGCAGATGGAGCTGTAACCGATAAATATCATGTATGCCTATTTTTGCTAGTAAAACAGTCGCATTTGCGTCTGCATTTCATTTACGATGCAAATGTAAACTTGTGTGTTCTAACGGTTGATATCTATGTGCAAAATTTCTTTTAGAGTCGCAAATCTGATTGTACAGTACAATATGGTTAGCCGTTTCAGTATGGTTATAAATTACATTTAGCGTGATCCAGAAACAACAATGTGGATGTAATAGTTTTCTGCACCCAATGAAATACGTGATATTGGTGAGACCCCTTGTCTGTCACCAATGGCGTGTTTGATTTTCGTATGTATCCATGGCAGGTGCGTCTGTCACTATCATTTAATGAACATTTTACCTTATTACAATGATTGTGGTTTGTATTCTCCCAGTAGCCACATAGTGACCAGCGCGAGAGTTACGTTGGTTGGATGGAAACACACACTGAAATCAGTCACCCAGATGGTGGGGCTTCGATGGTTTCGACACTCACCACAATCAACCACCTACAGAGTAGAAAGCTGTGTTACATTACAAGTAGCTTACTTGCCAGAAATGTGAATGTCTAGCTGAGGTATCACAAATAGATACCACCCCATCTACATCTACATCCATACTCCGCAAGCCACCTGGCGGTGTGTGAGTACCTCTATCGGTTCTCCCCTCTATTCCAGTCTCGTATTGTTCGTGGAAGGAAAGATTGTCGGTATTCCTCTGTGTGGGCTCTAATCTCCCTGATTTTATCCTCATGATATCTCCGCGAGATATACGTAGGAGGGAGCAATATACTGCTTGATTCTTCGGTGAAGGTATGTTCTCGAAACTTCAACAAAAGCCCGTACCCAGCTGCTGAGCGTCTTTCTTGCAGAGTCTTCCACCGGAGTTCATATATCATCTCGGTAACGCTTTCGCGATTACTAATTGATCTTGTAACGAAGCGCGCTGCTCTCCGTTGGATCTTCTCTATCTCCTCTATCAACCATATCTGGTACGGATCCCACACCGGTGAGCAGTATTCAAGCAGTGGGCGAACAAGTGTACTGTAACCTACTTATTTTGTTTTCGGCCTGCAGTTCCTTAGGATTCTTCCAATGAATCGCAGTCTGGCATCTGCTTTATCGACGATTAATTTTATATGGTCATTCCAGTTGCTGATCTGCTATATTGTAGCTAAATGATAAAGGATCTTTCTTTCTATGTATTCGCAGCACATTATACTTGTCTACATTGAGATTCAATTGCCATTCCCTGCACCATGCGTCAATTCGTTGCAGATCCTTCTGCATTTCAGTACAATTTTCCATTGTTAGAACCTCTCGATATACTACAGCATCATCCGCAAAAAGCCTCAGTGAACTTCCGATGTTGTTCACAAGGTCATTTATATGTATTGTGAATAGCAACGGTCCTACGACACTCCCCTGCGGCACACCTGAAATCACTCTTACTTCGGAAGACTTCTCTCCATTGACAATGACATGCTGCGTTCTGTTGTCTATGAACTCTTCAATCCAATAACACAATTGGTCTGATAGTCCATATGCTCTTACTTTGTTCATTAAACGACTGTGGGAACTGTATCAAACGCCATGCGGAAGTTAAACTATCTTACATTGGTAACGGTACTACAAGTTCTTGTTCGAACGCCGATAGATTTCGCGTGGGTTCAGACGGACCCAATGCCACGCGTCCGCTAAGCCATATCTCCAGCAGTTCCGTACTTCGAGCGCCCTCTGCCGCCGCAATGTAGGGTGGGCAGCGGCAGCCGCTCACTCCACTCATGCTCGCAGCCACATCGCTACATGAAGCTACGCAGACACCACCTAGTCATGGCTCCGTCACCATCGTCGCTGCTGTTATAATAGCTGGATTCTGTTTCTTGCCACGTTATCTGTAATGAGTCTTCATATGCATGGAGAAATACAAGTTAAGTCACTCTTCTGCCTGTTGTGTTAACTTGTCCGCTAATCATTACTCTCCTGTCCAGCGTTCCTACGACTACAGTTGCCACACCAGTCTGTAGCTCACCTCTCCTTACCTCTGTTTACAAAGTCATATACAACAATAGCCCTATTGTGACTTCGTAGGCTTTCCCAGCGTAATAAGTCTTGAAAGTCTCTTCGGGTTTGCTGCCTGATCAATACTCCTGTTATTTGTGCTCTACAAACACATTTTTAACACTCAAGTAACATTTGAACATCAGCATCAACCGTTAGAACACAAAGGTTTACATTTACATCATAAACGAAATGTAGAATAAAATGCGTCGGTTATTATCTGCAAAAACAGGCACACTTGACATTTGTCGATTACAGCACCCTCTACCACGAATGGGAAACAATGGATTAAGTAAATCGTACGTATTTTTGGCGTAGAATCCCAACATGCAATAAAAAGAAGGGACTCCCATTTGAAAATATAGGGTTGACCCCGCCCACACAGGAGGTGTAGTTAGTAGGAGCCCAGTTGCAGTACAGACAGATGTCCCCTTTACTAATATCAACTTTTCTCCCAAAACAGTTTTTTCGTACGTTGCCTTATTTTCGAGACATTTAGTTGTCTCAACCTGTATACCTCTGTTATGGTAGCAGCGGGCGTAAGTCTTTTGCAGTCTCCAAATATTCCCGCACCTCTCTTGTTGGTATGAACTCTGTGCCGATACCGTGTCTTCTTAGTACAGTACTATGCTGATGCGATCTGTGACTGTTTTCAGGAATGCGAGGAAAACTTTCCATTTAGTTGTTTTTTTTTTCGCTAGAAATGTTCAAATGTTTGTGAAATCTTATGGGACTTAACTGCCAAGGTCATCAGTCCCTAAGCTTACACATTACTTAACATAAACTATCCTAAGAACAAACACACACACCCATGCCCGAGGGATGATTCGAACCTCCGCCGGGATCAGCCGTACAGTCCATGACTGCAGCGCCTAGACCGCTCGGCTAATCCCGCGCGGCTTTTCACTAGAAGCTCCAGGTTTTTTAAGGTATGGTGCCCAATTTATCTCTATGCTTTCTCAAAGCAATTCGTAAATCATCGAGCGCTTGCTTCAAATACTGTGTTTCACAGATTCTCTTAGCCCGATCCGCCAGTGTTTTAATCCATCTTCAGTCCTGCTTCGTATGGTGATTGGAATTTCTCCGAAGATACACCTATACGTGTGAGAGACCTTTCTGTGAACTTCGTACCCCAAAGTTTCGTTGGGTTTTATAGGTACCTGTGCATTCAAAAATAAAATTTGACCTTCTTTCTCTTTTTCCAAATTGTTTTCAATCTACAGGCTGTTTTGCTGCAGTTTCCCATGTTAATCTTATCTTGCTACGAACCTCTTCGTCTCTGCATAGCTGCCGCAATCAATATCCATTTGAACCTGCTTGTTGTATTCATCTCTTGGTCTCCATCTACAATTTTTACCCCCCCCCCCCCCCCCACACACACACACACACTCTTTCCTCCAATACCAAACACGATTCCTTGATGCGCTAGAATGTGTCCTACTAACCGATCCCTTCTTTTTAATCAGGTTGTGTCAGAAATTTCTTTTCTCCAGAAATTGGTTCAGCACCTCCTCTTTATTAATGCGCTGTTATCCATCTAATCTTCAGAAGTCTTGTAGCACCAGAATTCAAAAGCTTCTACTCCTTTCGTCGTTGAACTGCCTTTCGCCCACATTTCACTACCTTACAGGTCTATACTCGAGACAAATAAATGCGGAAAAGACTTCGTAACAATTTATGATTTTATTTTTCCCTTCCTCGTGGTAGAAGCGTAGCTAGGGATGCCGAGGGGTGCGGCCCGCTCCGGGTGCCAGCTGCGTGGTGGTGAATAAACTTGCTGGGCTCTGTGGCACGAGTTATAAAAATATTTTTTTCGTCGTTTCATTCCTGAGTCCGCCCGATAGCTGAGTGGTTAGCGTGGCGATCTGTCTCGCCAAGGGGCCCGGGTTCGATTCCCGGCTGAGTTGGAGATTTTCTCCGCTCAGGGACTGGGTGTTGTGTTGTCCTCCTTATCATTTCATCATCAGCGGAAGGCGACGGGAAACCACCAATGGAATCACTTCCTTAGACGCTCATGCGGGTGGACTTCTCTGACGAGGCTTCCCCCATAACCTGGCCGGCCGGAGTGGCCGTGCGGTTCTAGGCGCTACAATCTGGAGCCGAGCGACCGCTACGGTCGCAGGTTCGAATCCTGCCTCGGGCATGGATGTGTGTGATGTCCTTAGGTTAGTTAGGTTTAATTAGTTCTAAGTTCTGGGCGACTGATGACCTCAGAAGTTAAGTCGCATAGTGCTCAGAGCCATTTGAACCATTTTGAACACATAACCAGACCTGCCGTAAGGCAGAACACAAAGTTTTTTTAGTCATTCCTGAGAGTTACGGGAGCGGGGGAGCATCTAGAGAGCTTATGGACTGGGCCTGACACTTTCGCACGTATACGAGCGTGCCCTACTAAGAAGGTCAATCGTAAGAGTGCATTGACAGGTTTCTACATGAAATATATGCACGTTGCAAACCCAAGGGCCGTATAGTAGATCGTTTTACTGCTTTCAGTGATCAAAAATCTGATTAAAATCTCAGAAACGCAACTTCCTATGACTGGAAAAATTTTAGTTGAGAGCTATGATGAGATTTCTGAAGATGGTAGCTTTGCAGAAATTCCTAGCCTAAGAAGATAACTGCAAATTGCATATGTTGCATTTCGTGGATGGAAATGAATTCTGACGATCTGTTCTTATTCTCAGTTTGGTGTGTGATTGTCGTTAACTTAGTACGTTTCAGTAGCGTCATGTGGGGTGAGTTTTCCAGAACTCAGTCTAATTAAGATTTATGTTAGGTCCACCATGATTCAAGCACGACCTTATAGTTTGGCAGATTTGTTAGTGGAAAATAGAATAGCCAAAAGCATCCATTTTGAAGACCCAGTTTCAAAATTTACGGCAGAAAAAATTCGTAGGAGAAGATTCTAAGCTACATGTTAATTCATCTATCACTAAGATGATCTTTTGTTGTTTGTAAATCTTCATTACTAATGAATTAAACCGTGTTATATATTAAAATGCGTTTTACTTATTTGTTTCCATTCGTAAAAACAATTTTAAAAAGCGAGCGTGGACTGTATAGTTTGTTTACTTGTATTAAAAAATTGGTTCCCCAAAAAGAATTACTAGATGTTTCGCGGGGATGATGGGTACGGGAGGTGGTGAGAGGGGGGGGGGGGGCAAGTGTGACAACTCAAAGCACGCACTGTGCGCCAAACTACGTAGATACGCTAGTTGGAGAACACCGTCATGGAGAACTTTTTGAATTAAATTTCTTCTATTTGACTCTATGTTTTAATATTCATTTATTTCAACTTCTTACGCATTTTCAAGTGCAAAGGTGAAAGGCCACAAAGTGTCGTGACATGTCTAAGTGACACGTCATCGTCGAAATATTACAACATTCATCTGGTCACACACAACAGCCGTCATATTACGGAATGTGAATACGAACTGAAAGTACATGGTGCGGCTGGCACTGTAAATAACAGAAACACTTCATCACGCGGTATTGTGTTTATGATGGCCGAAATAGTGCAGCGACGTGCACTTACGATGTCCATACATAGCCAGAATTTGATGCAATGACTAATTTCTTTTTTCAAATGTTGTAACTTGATATATGCGAGCATGAAAAACATTCCTGTGATGTTTAAATAGTGCGTGAACTGTACATTGCTTGACGCACTCGCATCGACTAAATTTCTAGGCTTAACTTTGGAAGTGACATGGAATGGAACGAGCACATAAGGTTGTTTGCAGTTGGTTTAGTGACTCCTTTCACTACAGAATAAAGTAAGATGTCGAAGCAATTCAGAGGGGTGCTGCTAGGTTTAAGTCCGGTCGTTCTGATCAGTTGGAGAGCGATACGAAAATATTCTGAGAGCTTTGATGGAAACCGCTGAACGGAGAAGAGTTGAAGCGTGCTAGAGTGCCACCTCCAATTCCTTACTTCTCATATACTAGTCATACTTTGCCAATAACTGACACACAAAAGAAATTATTTTAATTTTTTTAAACATATTTACTTTTTGTTGTTATGACAGTGAAGGTTGTTCCGCGAAAAATAGATTCCGTTTACTGACTTATTTGCTCAAGTGTGGTGTTGCAGTTGCAGCTGGGAATGGTTTCAACGAGAGTGGTGTCCCGTGTTTCAGGTATGAACCAAAGTTCTAACGAACTAACATGCTATCCATGGTTGAGTTTATACTTGTTAAGCTGGAACTTAAATACAAGATACCATGGACAGAGCTCTTCAGTGATAATTAAATAGTTTCACAGACGTTATGAAAGACGGTTATACGTACGTACTTCCGTAGATAAGGCAAAGAAACTTGCGGGCTGGCATTCCCCCCAAAGGCTGTACTGTTAAATTTGTGATCAAGTTCGGTACTGATCTGGGCGTCTGATCTAATCAGTGGATCTTATGTTACACCGCGTCCAACTGGTTTTCACTTCCTTTCGCCTTAAATATTTCAGAGAAGGTTACTGGCTCTAGTGGAGCCAGACACAATTACAATCACCGTTACTTCATAGTGTATAAATTAATGCGGTACTTACTCTGTGATTCGATTTCAAATTTGGTAGCTGTTTGACCTCAAGACGGATGTTATTTCTCATTGCCGTAAGAAACGTTAGCCGTTGGGCTCGGATGAACTTGCGTAGATAAGAGTGCATGAGGCCTTTTTGAATGTTGGCGACGTTTTAGTGTGGGATTAGTGAAAAATCAGTGTCTATACAATTCCCGACTGGGCTTGAGAGATTTATTTTTCAGCCGTGAGACAGTTACTAAGTGCGGGAAAGTTTCTGCACTGTCTGTCTTATTCACACACCAATCATTAGCAGCATGGTAAATTAGCACAGAGCTCATTCTGCAATAAAATAAAGTTTCCTATATTTATCTTTTACTACCAGATCTACACTATGTGGTCAAAAACATAAGTGGCCGGCCGGTGTGGCCGTGCGGTTAAAGGCGCTTCAGTCTGGAACCGTGTGACCGCTACGGTCGCAGGTTCGAATCCTGCCTCGGGCATGGATGTGTGTGATGTCCTTAGGTTAGTTAGGTTTAATTAGTTCTAAGTTCTAGGCGACTGATGACCTCAGAAGTTGAGTCGCATAGTGCTCAGAGCCATTTGAACCATTTTTGAAAAACATAAGTGTTTCATATTAGGTGCATTGTGCTGCCACGTACTGCCAGGCACTCCATATCAGCGACCTCGGTATTCAATAGACATCGTGAGAGAGCAGAATGGTGCGCTCCGCGGAACTCAAGGGCATCGAACGTGGTCACTTGTGTCATACATCTGTACGCAAGATTTCCATACTCGTAAACATTCCTAGGTCCACTGTTTCCGATGTGATAGCGAAGTGGAAACGTGAAGGGGCACGTACAGCACACAAGCGTACAGGCCGACCTCGTCTGTTGACTGATAGAGATCGCCGACAGTTGAAGAGGGTCGTAATGCAGACATCTATCCAAACCATCACACAGAAATTCCAAATTGCATCAGGATCTACTGGAAGTACTATGACATTTAGGCGGGAAGTGAGAATACGTGGATTTCATGGTCGAGCGGCTGCTCATAAGCCACACATCACGCCAGTAAATGCCAAACGACGCCTCGCTTGGTGTAAGGCGCGTAAACATTGGACGATTGAACGGTGGAAAAACATTGTGCTGAATGACGAATCACGGTACTTCATGTGGCTATCCGATGGTAGGGTGTGGGTATGGCGAATGCCCAGTGAACGTCATCTTCCAGCGCGTGTAGTGCCAACAGTAAAATTCGGAGGCGGTGGTGTTATGGTGTGGTCGTGTTTTTCATGGCGGGGGCCCTCACCCCTTGTTGGTTTGAGTGACATTACCACAACACAGGCCAACATTCATGTTTTAAGTACCTTCTTGCTTCCCACTGTTGAAAAGCAATTCGGGAATGGCGATTGCATCTTTCAACACGATCGAGCACCTGTTCATAATGCACGGCCTTTGGCTGAGAGGTTACACGACAATAACATCCCTATAACGGAGTGGCCTGCAGAGAGTGCTGACCTGAATCCTATAGTACACTTTTGGAATGTTTTGGAACGCCGACTTTGTGCCAGGTCTCACCGACCGACATCAATATCTCTCCTCAGTGCAGCACTCCTTGAAGAAAGGGCTGCCATTCCCCTAGAAACCTTCCAGCATCTGGTTGAACGTATTCCTGCGAGAGTGGAAGCCGTCATCAAGGCTAAGGTTGAGCCAACACCATATAGGATTCTAGCATTACCGAGGAGAGGGCCACGAACTTGTAAGTAATTTTCAGCCAGGTGTCCGGATACTTTTGATCACATAGTGTATATTCTTGCAGCGCCTAGAGACGTCGATGTAAATTAACTGTCAAAAATTCAAGATCACGACATTCATTTTATTCTGCTTGTTTGCTCTTGACACATGACAGCTCTGAAGATACTGACATAATTATCTTCTTCATTGTCAACGAAAGAATCATCCAGGCATCTATCCGAGAAAACTGGGCCTCTGTGAAGTTTCTATTGACAACTGTCCCCATTCGTCGCTGTGGTCGTGTTTTTATTTATACTGTTTATGAAAGAGTAGAGGAATGACTTTAAAAATAACTTGTAATTGAATTTTGTTTTACAATGTTGTAATTAAACTAGCATATATCTCAATATAGACCAATATTATATTATTTTGAAAGTTATAAATATGCACTATGGTGGGAAAATATATGAAAAACATATAGTACTCTGTGCTCCTTTCAATTCTGCGCTACAAAATTCTCAGTTAATGATTTTTTATTAATTTAAATGAAGACAGTCAATAATTGTAAATTATCATACATGTCCCTGTACTCGTTTTCAATTTGATTGGTCACTTTTAATTGCTGTGTAATTTAACTACAGAGGCTACTGAGGTTGCAGATGACGTTCCTATTTTCATGTGTTGTGTGTTGCAAATACAAGTATGTTTCATTTTTTTGGGTTCCATTTCTGTAAACTCTCTCTTCTGATAGCTATCAGCTATTATCTCAGTAGGGTGATAGTAATGTAACATCCCAGAAATAACTGGAATTCTCTAGAGGACGTTCTCAAAGCTAAGTGATTATCACATCAAATATTTGATCAGGTAAGAAACTATACGCTGTTTAGTATATTTTTTGTCAAGGAGCTAGTAGAACTGATTCTTTTTTATTTGTTTTACGTACGACTCTACAATTTAATTATTATATTTTTAGAAACATTAAAAAATCGATGTTTCAATATGTTCGCAAGCCAAAGAGGGTGCCACCTTGAAACACGTATGTTCTGTAGCAGCGATGGCGAGCCATGACAATCTCTGACCGGAGAGTAGTAGCGCGTGCAAGATGATTCAGTTGCGAGAGAGCAGTTGCATGTAGGGAGTCGGCAGTTGTTGTTGTACGTAGCAGTCTGTCGGCAGTAGTAGTCTTGTACAGTTGTGTGAAGAGTCGCGAGTGGGACGCTGTCCGCAGGCGTCGACATGGGTCTCTGGTCAAGATGCTGAGCGAGGTATATTGTTAAATAAGGTAACGAAGCTGCATTGCGCACATCAGATAATGTAATGTATATTTATTGTAATTAATTTTCAAGAAGCACCCCAATAATAATTTTGTTTTCAAAGCATTTTTAACAAAAGAGCTATTTAATTGAAAAAATATTTCCCTTGCATTCCTTAAACAAAAGTTTCAGTTAAATTCAAAGAATATGTGCGATGCAATTCCTCCAAGCCATGGCGAAGAATAAGAGCAGAATTTAGACATGCAGTTTTACTGAGGTAAGAATTCGGATTATTGCACAGGGCCAAAAGATCAACATTTCGGTCTATTTGCGTTTTTCATTGTCATTGAGATTTAATTGTCATTAATTTGTCTTTCATTATTTTGTGGGGAGCTTACACTTGGGTCAGATTGCGATTTTTACATTTAATTGTCATTGTCAGTAGATTAAATTGCTGGGAGGATACACTTGGCTCCCATTTATTATTTTTTATTTAAATATTTCTGTGGGGACGATATTGCTTCGTGGCTCCATTTTTATTAACTTTGTTAGTCATACATAATTTTCGGTGGGGAGGTTACACTAGGCGACATCCGGCCAGGATCGTATTTCTTTAGGAATCTTCTAAGAAACAGTCAGATATCTGCTCTTATTTGCTTAAATATAATTAGGATTTGGCGCAACGCTTTTACTAATTTTGTGACTTTCTTTCCTCAGATCATCGGCAATTCGTTGCCCTGTTGTATTTGTGTTTGTTGCTTTTTGCATTTGTGCTTATTTCTTTTGTGAATAATTGTGATTTGTGTTAAAATGCCACGAAAGACTATTAATAGTACATCGCGAGGAGTAATGAACGAAATTACCGACTCAAACAACTTTACCGATAGGACTTGCGACACGCAGTGTAATGATGACAATCCTGCGTTCACTGACAATCAGTGCGTTCCAACCACTAATGATGACTTTTATCTTAATGATGAACAAACGAACTCAATTGTCTCCTCTGTTAATTTGACGACAATCGATGACGCGGGGCGCCCTATTGTAATGAGCACTGCCCAGCTTAGCTCACCCGGTTTGGAAAATTCAAATAACGTACAGACAGATGTTTCTAATGAGAATGGACAGTGTACGGAAAGTACGACGGATTTATTTAATCCTGAAATAGTGACTGACAGTGTACATCCGACTGGCAAACCCTCTGGTAGATTACAGAATGTCCAAATGGATACACAAAATGTGACAATTGCAGACACTCCATCACACAGTAAAGAGAATAGAGATATTCATTTTAGATTTGATCAAATTATGGCAATATTGCTACAAATTGATGAACAGTACAAACAACGGAAGGAAATAATGGATGATTGTTTCAAACAACTTAATGAAATTAGTAAAAAAAGACGACTTTCACAAACAACTTAGCGAAACAATTGATAAAAGTTTCGAACTCACAAACGAAAAACAAGACGACCTTAAAGAACAGAACAAACAAGTTAGTGAGCAGATTACAGCTGTTACCGTGCAATGTCAGGACAGTAAAGAACAATTACGTGAGGATACTAAGGCTTGTGCTAATAACAGTAATGAAGAAGTTGGCACTGTTGCACAAGAATTAAGTAGTACACGTGTAGGCACAACAAAATCACATAAAGACGAAATTAATGCCGTCACTGAACAATGTTCAGCAAACGCAACACAGATACACGAAATTAATGCAGTCACCGAACAATGCCCTAAAAACGCAGTACAGATTCGCGACGAGTTTAATTTAGAGTTACCAGAAATTCCACACAGGCTGAATACGGAAGTTGATGAGAAATTTGGACCACAGATCAACCAAATTGACGAAAGTATTAAAGTAACAGAATTGAAAAAAATTTCAGTCACCAATACGTCACAGAATCCGCCACGTTGCGAACATTTGTCAGACTAACGCAGCGCGTATAATTTGAGCAATTTACAGAGACTACGCGACTTAAATTCCGAAAAGCTACGCGACTTAAAATCTGATAAGCTACACAACTTGAAATCCGAAATGACACAGACAAACAGACTTTCACACAAACCTGAACGTGTTCTCAAACTGAGTGACGAGAACGTAGATTTCGAGCAATTTGCATTTGTAAGAAAATCTAAGGAATTTAATAATGACAGAGTACAGGTACACGCTTTGCACTGTATACGACAATTTATTTTTGTACTTTCACCGCTATTACCTGTAATGCAGAAACTAGCTTTGAAACTGATGCGACAATTTGCTATTGTATTTTTATCAGCATTGCATATAATGCAGAAATTAGAATTAGCAAGAATACAGCAACTTGTGTTTGGATTTTTACCGCTATTACTTGCAACGCAAAAGCTAAAATTTATTTGCAGTACGTAAGTAACCTCAGGGGATTCATTACGGTTTAATGAATATGTGCCGTAGCGTGCATAGGGCCCCGAGCTGTAGCAGTGCTGCTTCATCTTTAGTTTTCTGCACTGCTGCCTTCTCTTCTACTGTCCTTTATATTTATCAAAACAGCTCTTTAACTATTGCTCTATCTAGAATAAAGAATATGTACTGAAAACCCGATGTGACAAATTTTTACCGAAAGTGACAATTCTCTTTAGGCACTCCAGAACTACCGCCGTAATTTTAATATCAGATAAAATTTTAATCATCAATATGTGTAGAATTATCAGCAACAGGAACCACATTTTGGTAACAATAGATGTTTTCACCGCAACAGCATGAAAGTCAGCCGCTTAGCATACCAAACCAACAATGCAGTCTACAAGGTCAACCAAACTTTAATGTTTCGCCGCGTGCACGTATAGTCTCACCTCCAACAAATAGTAACGCACAGCAGCAAGGAATTAAGTACGTATAGAAAACACAGTATTTCAATTCCTATCGCAATGCACCGTATAGGAATGACTATCACGACAGACGTAAAAATAATGAGGACAATTTTCAGCGTACATTTAATAACAGTCGATCTTTTCAGCAGCAAGAACATCAGCAACAACACATTATCATGAATGATCCAGACAATAGGTGTCATCCATAGCGTAATACGTCAGGAAGAGTTAATAGAACAGTTCAAATAGTGCATATGCCACAGCATCCTCCCGTAAAATAAATAACAGCACGTACGATAGAATTTGACCAGATACAGTACAGGTTGCATATTCCAGTAACATAAGCAATAATTTTGACACGCAGAATCTTGTTCACGAAAAATGTTATTAATTTCGACGCCATCCGACACACGTTTGCATGAAAAATATTATCACGACGTACGTAGACGACATTCTTATTGCAGAAGCTAACTGGGCTGAACACAATCTGATTTTAGAACGTCTGTTACAAACTTTTCATGCACAAGGACTTACAGTTAATCTCAGTAAATCGCACTTTGGTAAAACTTCTATAAAATTTCTTGGACATGTAATTTCAGCAGAAGGCATTACGCCTGATCCGGAAAAACTTCTAGCTCTACGTGACATTACTATTCCTACAACGAAGAAACAATTACGCAGTTTTTTGGGCTTAATTAACTTTTTTCGTAAATTTATTCATCACTCTGCTTTAGACACACCTAGATTATGCCAGTTAACAGCTAAAAACGCTATTTGGTCTTGGGATATGCAAGCACATTCTGAATTCGTGAACCTGAAACATGCTTTGTTGAATGCACCACTTTTATCGCACCCAGATCTTACCAGAAATTTTTCCATTGCCACCGACAGTTCCAACACTGCTTTAGGCGTTCACATTTTTCAGGAAATTGAAGAAGATGGCTCTACAATAATTAAAAACATCGCATTTGCAAGTCGCATTCTGTCACCTGCTGAACGAAATTATTCCGTTACAGAATTATAAACATTATGTGTTGTTTGGGCTTTTACGAGATTTCGGCACTTTCTTTATGGCAGACATACCACCGTTTACACAGATCACAGAGCGATACAATTTTTACTTTCCGCTAAATTCACTCACGACAGATTAAGCAGATGGAAACTTTATTTACAGGAATTTTAATTTTACGATTGTTCACATTCCCGGCACGCAAAATGTTATAGCAGACGCACTATCGCGTTCTCTCAGCAACAATCAGCAAGACGTAGCAACCAACTTCTGCAAAGCAAATTTCAGCGTTATGTACATTCAGCAAGTTGCATTTGAAAATTTTATTTCATCGTCATTACAGGACATAGCAAAAGAGCAAAGTAAAGACAATGTGTGGAAAGAAATTAAACACCTTTGGCAAGATAAGAATAATGTTACGATTAGAAACCATTACACTGTACGCAATGACATTCTGTTTCGCCGCTCTCATCCTGACAGCAACAATTGGTTATTATGCATTCCTGACGAACTGGTTAACAAATTAATATGGTATACTCATTTAAGTTACGCACATTACGGAGCCAGAAAATGTTTTCTTATACTGAGACAGAACTGTTATTTTACCAACATGAAAAAACGTATACGACGAGTTTTAGCGTCATGTAAAATTTGCCAGAAAGCTAAGTTAGACACCACTTCACATATTCCTCCATCATATCCCATTGTACCTGTTAAATTAAGACATATGGCCGCAGTAGATATTTTTGGTCCGATTCCGAGAACTAACAGAGGTTTTTGCTACATCTTTGTCGCTGTTGAACTCACTTCAAAATTTGTTACCTTCACTCCGTTACGCAAGCTACTGCTAAAACCGTTTCGAAAGCATTTGTAAAACATTTTCTATTTCATGTAGGGCATGTGTTGAAAGTAATTTCTGACAATGGATCACAATTTCGTTCTGCTATATGGACACGCATGTTACGAGCTAGAAACATTTCTCCAGTCTATATATCCAAGTACCATGCTTCTTCGAACCCCTGTGAACGATTAATGGAAGAAATTGGTAAACTGTGTAGAATATACTGCCACAAAAGACATATTGATTGCGACACACACATATTCTCATTCCAAGATGTGATTAATTCCATACCAAATGAATCGACTATGCTGAACCACCAAACAAAATTACAGAATTAGTAAATTTTCCTACATCTCGTCGACTACGACACCATGAAATAATTGACATTGCACTGAACAACATCAAACGTGCCGCAGAGCGCCGGAGAAGACATCAAAAACAGGTTTGTACACACCGAGACTTTCACGTGGGACAGAAGATATTAGTACGTACACACTATTTATCCAGCAGAATAAAAGGTAAGTGCAGTAAATTTGAACTTCTATACGCAGGTACATATCGGATTCGTAGCATTCCTCACCCCAATGTTGTACACGTCGAAACTTTGAGAACCAGAAAAAGTAAGGGGAACCACCATGTATACAATGTTAACCCTTTATTGAATGAAACCACTTTATGATATAACATGCTATGATGCCATTTACTAATCTTTATGACCACTTATGCTATTATATTCACATGACTAATTACTGATGATTATCGCATTTTTTCTTGGCAAGTGCCCGGCAAGGTAAGGTTAGCAGGTCGCTTTTCTTGTTGTTACACATCAGACCGTGCACATTTTCCATTTTTTTATGTATGTACGATTGTTTTCATGTTTTGTTTGTATGCACTGTGAAATAGTTAAGGTATAACACACACCAGTTGACTTTGACATTTTTTGCCCTATGATATCTCAACATCGTGACTGTTTTACATTTTTCTTTTTTGCTGCTGCATTGTTATATTCTCTGTACATTTTTGCCTTTGAACACTGTCTATGCTTTTGATATATTACGTTTGCTGTCATGTTATGCTGTATGCTTAATTATGTCACCATAAACCAGTCATTATTTAATGGGTATATGATTTAAATGCAAGACATTAATCTTTGTTCATCAATTTCAGAAAGAAATGATGCGTAAAGGAAATAAATTAAACAGAAATGGGAATTTCAACTACGGAATAGACGAAAGAAGATACAAAAACCTTATGAGGAAGAGTAAATGGATCAGAATTAACAAGCATTAACAAGAATATACTATACACATCGTAGAATAGCAGTCTTAACTAATTTTTTCTTTCAGAATACAAGGCGATTGATGCAGGCTGTCAGACAGAACTACACATCTTAGTTTTAGTGATGAAATATGCTAGAGATAAGGAATAGTTGTGTAATGAGTAATGAAGTGATTTTTTTGCAGATAATAATGAATGCTGATGAAGAGTAATGATGAAGAATATGCTACTATGGATACTGGAGTTTTTCTTTACAGGTGATGATAATAGTGAAGTTATGATAATATGGATAATGAAGTTTTTTCTTTACAGATGAGGATGATGTTGAAGTTTATGTATTTATGCTATGTAGTTATTTAAGTATTTGTTGCAGTTTGTTTTGACAGTATGTTTTATATCGTATGGTATGATGACTGAAGGTTTTGGAAAGGATAGCTATGGAGCACATCTTTTATACACATTTCACTACCTGTTAATTCGAAGTTCACTACTTTTCAGCATAGTATGCGTTTCTTCTTTCGGCTCAATAAGCCATTTTGTATTTTTTTCAGGAGAAGCCTTTCATGATACTTACTAAACTTGTTACTTATTAAACCTATACTAGTACTTGCATTTTTTTTTACCCAGTTGTGTCACAACCTTGCTACAGCTGACTCATGACGAATGACGTTACACATTTTTCATTTACAGGAACAACCTAGAAGCAATTTTTTTTTCTTTTTCTCTTCTTGCTTTCCCTTATAATTACCCAAAGCAATGCATTGCTAACAAAAAAAAAAAAAATGTATTACCAGTCCCAAATAATGATACCAGTTTAAGAGAGTTCTGAGTAATGCTAATCAGCTATGAATAATATGTCACCTGAACCATGACTACTGATTATTACTATATTGAAATGACAAATGATTAATTAATTATGCTTTGTAACTGGAAGATGAATACTATTAACTCATAATGCTTTGTAACTAGGAAAAGAATGCTACTACTTATGCTTTGTAATTAGAAACTGAATGCTATTCATTATGCTTTGTAACTGGGAAAAGAATGTGATTATTTAATAATGCTTTGTAATTAGAGAATGAGTGCAAATATTCTATGTCAAACAATTAATGAACAATTTCTGTAATGCTACATACATGGTACAGAAATGTTCAATACCTGGGCTATGAATGCCGCAAACTACTAATGTAATTCCTAATGAAGACTAGTATGTGACTTAATGTCCTTCAACTACTGACCTAACTACCCTGAATTACTGCAATGTCCATTTTTCCTGTCTGTCCTCATGATCATGGAGCACTATATTTGGTTTTGCACTAATTCTACGTTGGTGTGCCTTGTAAGAGCGTGGTGTTGACATGACATGCTGTCCACCACCGTGAGCGATGGAGACGTTATTATGGTCCCACTGTTTGGTGTACCTGATGCACTGCCAAAATGATAACATGGAAGATTACTACGACATTTCAGTGTCTTGGCTACGCTGATAAACACTTCTGGGAAAAGAACTTCACATTGTCTCACTTGGTGTTGTACTTCTGTGGAAAGATATGGACTTTCAGAGCAGCTGCGTGCAATCTAAGTGCTACAACCATCACGCAATCCTTCCTATTCCTTCCCTAATTCTTGTAAAATGAAAAGTCATATACAGTGCGTGTGCACTTCCTTTCATTTGTTAATAAGATCAGTTATCCTGAAATTACTAAAGACTTCTATAGTGCATGTGCACTTTTATTTCACTCCTTGATTTGTTTGTTTGTTGTAGAAAAATACTAGAGAGTACTACAGTGCGTGTGCACTTTTGTCATTTGTCAATATGATTTGTACTCATTAGGTTTATTTGTCGTAAAAATATTAGAGAGTTTTTCAGTGCGTGTGCACTTTATGCCATTTGTACTCATTCTGTATATATTTTATGGTTTTCTGATATGTTCTGTACTACAGTGCGTGTGCACTTTTGCCATTTATTAATACATTTTGTGATTTGCTGATATGTTCTGAACTGCAGTGCATGTGCACTCATGTCACTTGTCAACATGATTTTTTTTTGCCATTCTGTTTATTTGTTCTGAAAATGCTAAAGAGTTTTTCAGTGTGTGTGCACTTTTGTTTGTATATACATTTTTCTGATTTACTAATATGTTTTGTACTCACATATTGTCATTGTCTAATATGTTCGGTGCATGTACACCACATTTAATTCATGTTTTACATCTGAATATTCTATGAATTGTAAAAATTAATCAGTTAAGAAAAAATTTGTTGCTCATGGCAAGTCCAAATGACTCACCATCGCTGCCAAATTTTTGCCCACCCAGTGGAGGGTTATGAAACACGTATGTTCTGTAGCAGCGATGGCGAGCCATGACAATCTCTGACCAGAGAGTAGTAGCGCGTGCGAGATGATTCAGTTGCGAGAGAGCAGTTGCATGTAGGGAGTCGGCAGTTGTTGTTGTACGTAGCAGTCTGTCGGCAGTAGTAGTCTTGTACAGTTGTGTGAAGAGTCGCAAGTGGGACGCTGTCCGCGGGCGTCGACATGGGTCTCTGGTCAAGATGCTGAGCGAGGTATATTGTTAAATAAGGTAACGAAGCTGCATTGCGCACATCAGATAATGTAATATATATTTATTGTAATTAATTTTCAAGAAGTACCCCAATAATAATTTTGTTTTCAAAGCATTTTTAACAAAAGAGCTATTTAATTGAAAAAATATTTCCCTTGCATTCCTTAAACAAAAGTTTCAGTTAAATTCAAAGAATATGTGCGATGCAATTCTTCCAAGCTATGGTGAAGAATAAGAGCAGAATTTAGACATGCAGTTTTACTGAGGTAAGAATTCGGATTATTGCACAGGGCCAAAAGATCGACATTTCGGTCTAATTGAGTTTTCATTGTCACTAAAATTTCATTATCATTGAATTATCTTTCATTTTTGTGGGGATATGAATTTTGGAACATTTTTAAGTCTTCCATTTTTTTTGTGGGGAGCTTACACCTGGCTCAGATTCCTATTTGTCATTTAAATTGTCATTGTCAGTCTTTAGATATAATTGCAGGGAGATTACACTTGGCTCCATTTTTATTTAACTTTGCTATTCTTAATTTTTGTGGGGAGGTTACAACCTGCAACATTCGTGAACTGATGAAACATCATGGCTACTGCCCACTGAATTCTGCCTGCCTAGGAACGACATTCTGCAAAATAGCGAAGCTGATCGGCTCTTCACGAGGTACTATCGTGAGCGTTTATGAAAAGTGGATGAAGGTCTGTCAAAGCACGAGTAGTCGACAAGGTGTATCGCATGGAGGTCGGAGGCTTGCAACTCTTTAAAGCAACACAGTGATCACTGGAAGACCTGGCGACAGCTAGTGAAAGTTCAAGTATTTCGGAGAATATCGTTCAGCGCACATTGTTGAACATGGGGTTCCGCTGCAGACGCCCCAACGTGTTCCATGTTACACTTACGACTGTAGTTGGCATACGATCGTCGACTTTGAACCGTGGAGTGATGGGAACGTGTTGCCCGGATAAGCCCCCATTCAGCCGTTACATACACGCAAGACTGGGTGGTGGGGGGTGGGGTAGGGGGAAAGCAGACAGCAGTGTTATGTTATGACGGACATTTACATCGGGTTTTCATGGGATCTGTGATACTAGTCGAAAGCTCCATGATGGCTGTAGACTACGAGAACATTACCGTGGAACACCTGCAATCCATCATGCCCGACGTCGACGTCTTCCCCTACGGCGATGGCTCTTCCAGCAGGATAACTGTCCGTCACACATGGAAAGAATCTTTGTACAGTGGTTTGAGTAGCATGATAGTTAGTTCACATTGATGTCTTGTCCACCAAATTAGCCTGATATGATCCTGGTGGAACATATTTGGGACGCTATTGGGTAACAATTCAGCGCCTAGAAACCGCCAGCCTGTAATTTTCGGGAATTGCCTGACGTATGATATCTGCTGCCACATACCTTCAGATACCTATCAAAGACATGTTGAACCCATGCTCCGCAGAATCGCTTTTGTATGTCTTCAGAAAGGTGGTTTCAACAGCCTTCTAAGCAGGTGGCCATAACTCTTTGTCTCATCTGTAAGTGAGAAATTCGATATACCAGTCTCTCGTCTGTCTGTAACTTTCTGGATGAAGTTATCATATTACGACCCCTTCGAATGAAAGACACGACTGTTGAGATGAGTTAATAATCATGGGTGGGGCAAAGAAGTGTTATTTTGTTTCGAAGTATAGTGAGTATGATGGAGGAGTGAAAGTACAAGCTTGTGAATCGGTGCCAGCTGTCCAACAGGAGATTAGGCTGTCTGATTTTGAACCCTTCTTAGTACGAATGACAATCAGTTAACAGAGTTGGTAAAGGAACAAAGAGACTGTAAAATAATTCCATATGCCTAAACGTTAGCAGAGCTGTTCTCAAGTGTGAGAGATTCAAAAACTTTATTTTGTTTCCGTGTATGTTGACACCACACTTACGAAAGTATGCATCTTCAAAGCAGACGATGATACCTTCAAGCGGATGCACTCTTCGTTTGACTTCTTGCGGAAATCGGGTGAGGATGCGAGCAATGAGGATAACGGACTAGTGGCACTACATCCGCAGCGTGCGACATGTGGCAATTGAGGTTAGACGGGAAGCGTGCTCGGAGAGCCAAAGTTACTAAGGTGACCACTCGCAAAAAGCGGGAGATATGGGCTCCAGTCCAGGTCCGGCAGACATTTTCACTTGTCGGCATTGGATTTATTTCAGTGCCCGATTGCGGCTCATTTTATTTTGTTTGTTTGTTGTGACTTTTCAGACAGTCCGGGAGACGAAGCGAAACTTACGAAGCGTCAAAAGTTAGCGGAACGCCACGTTCTCTGATTTGCTAAGAATGGTAGCGGTACTTGCGTAATATCGGTTAGGTTCGTTTCGTGGATACGGGCGAGCTGGTGACCCTAGCATAGTCATTGACAGCGAGAACAGTGGACATAATACGTGGTCCTGGTCTACTGCTCACGTGTACTTCCGACTGGTGTTGCGCAATCACGGTTGAGCTGACTAGGCGCTCACGGAGAATAATTATAGGTCACAGTGCATCACCTCCACCGCACAGACGACACTTGTAAGAACGGCTAACGCTCCAGATATAGGAGTTCTTTTTCATGTCAATAGCGCTATTTTGGCGAGACTGTCAGGAATCGGTTTAGTAGTAGTGTCAGATTAATAAAAGTGGTTCAAATGGCTCTAAGCACTATGGGACTTAACATCTGATGTCATCAATCCCATCGAGTTAATCTGACAGCCAGCCGCTGTGGCCGAGCGGTTCTAGGTGCTTCAGTCCGGAACCGTGCTGCTGCTACGGCTGCAGGTTCGAATCCTGCCTCGGGCATGGATGTGTGTGATGTCCTTAGGTTAGTTAGGTTTAAGTAGTTCTAAGTCTAAGTTTACCGGATGGTTTAGAATGGAAACGGAATGTGAAAGAGTTTAATACGATATTCTGCGCTTCATGCGCTCTGTAGTGGTACATGTTGCTGTAAAGCATATCGCAACGTCTCACTTTTCTTTTATTGGACCGATGAAAGATGCGCGTATGGAAAAAGTGCTACTCATTAGCAGAAGAGTAAAGAACATCTACTGTGCCCCAGTTTGTTGGAATTTATGTGCAGATATATGAAAGAAAAATGCGGGCACAGCGCAGAAAGCGACGACGGATGTGTAATTTGGACTGGTCAGTGAGAGGTCGCTTCCACTTTGCAGTCGTGCTTTAGGGGTGCTGTGGACGCCAAAGAAGAAAGGGACCTAATGACAGTGGTCAAGCACTGAAGAAAAATGCATGCTATTATATAAAGTCAATGCCATGCTATCTGGAGTTAAGTACGAACTTATGGTTTCAGTGATCATGTTGTCTGAAAAGCTTTATGGTGTGTTTTTGTGAGCTGATAACTTACTTGAACGCAGAAGAATTATGGTAACAGTGTTGGGTGATATCGTAGTGAGTTACCTAAATTTAGAAATCTCTTAGAGCCCTCGCCCCTCTGCAATCGGAAACGAAGTCAGCGGTTACGTAAGTGGCAATGCATAGCAGGACCACAACACCAGGAGAAAACATGACCGCAACCTGGAAATTCGGAAAAGAAGATAACGATACGAGAAAGAGTAAAGACTTGGCATCTCGCAGTATACCGATTACTTATGGTCAACCCTCAGCAAGATAAACACCCCCAATTGCCTGACAAGGAAGTGAAACACTAAAAAGAGGAGAAGGAAATGAAATAAAACTTCACTGTTGACAAAGTATGTAACGCATTTTCAGTGACTGGAGTAACAACTCAGATTTACAATGGGCTCAGCAGTGTGATCCCACTTATCAGTATTACACTGCACTCCCTCTGGCCTGGATGCATACACGATTCGTTCTGGAAGGGTGTTGCAAAGTCCTTGTATCCTCTTCTGCGGCAAGGTGGTACACAACTGTGGTAACTGGTCCTTGATGACCTGGACACTGACGCTGGGACGGAGTTAATATTCTAGATGCTCCCACACACGTTCTATTGAGGACAGATCTTGCGATCTTGCTGCCCTTGGGAGTACCTCAACATCACGCAATCAGTTCGTTGGGAAACTTGCGTGTTGGACTATGACTGTCCTGTTGAAACATGGCAACATGATATTGTTCCTTGAGATCTAACACATGAGGTCGTAGTATATCTGTAACACATCGTTGTGCCATCAGAGTTCCCTCAATACCAACCAGCCGTGACCTGAAGTTATGCCCTGTGCTGGCGCAACCTATCGCCAGAACACCAGTCGTCAAAGATGTAGCGCGGTGGTCGATAGTAGGCCCTGGATCTAGGGCGCCTATCACCATAGAGGCCAGAGACCAACTTGCAGGCAACACACTTCCAACGCCCTCTCGACCGCAAGTATTTATGCCGCCGCCACTCACCAGAGGGTCTCAGTCTCTAGCTCGGTCACTAGCTCACTCACTCAGTCTCTGACAGACTAGCTCACTATCACTCGCATTCTAGTTTGTTTTCTGTTATTCATCAGCAGAGCAGGCTTAAGCTACGACAGTACAAAGCGGGACTTGTACTTTACCCATGACGGTACTAAAGTTTGTAATAGCTATACCCGATTGCTTCCCACACCATGCTGCCAGGAGTAACACCACTGCGCCTCTGTAAAACACTGAAAGAATGGTACCTCTCCCGAGATCACGGCCATATTTGCCGTCGATGGTCATGTGGTGTAGTGCAAAACCGCGATTCATCGGTGAACACAATGCGATGCCGTTCATCAGCAGTCCATGCTTCCCAATGATGGCTTCACTCCAAGCTCAGCTGTTTGCATTGTGACGCTATCGGCAGCCTACGCATGGGACGGTACTTCCCCATTCTGGTTGCTGCTGGTCTCTGATCAATGGTGCAGGAGGACACAGAATGTTGTACACTACTGGCAATTAAAATTACTACACCACGAACATGACCTGCTACAGACGCGAAATTTAACCGACAGGAAGAAGATGCTGTGATATGCAAATGATTAGCTTTTCCGAGCATTCACAGGCATCTTATCCGCATGGTCGAGATCCAATGACTGTTAGCAGAATATGGAATCGGTGGGTTCAGGAGGGTAATACGGAACGCCGTGCTGGATCCCAACGGTCTCGTATCACTAGCAGTCGAGATGACAGGCATCTTACCCGCATGGCTGTAACGGATCGTGCAGCCACGTCTCGATCCCTGAGTCAACACATGGGGACGTTTGCAAGACAACAACCATCTGCACGATCAGTTCGACGACGTTTGCAGCTGCATGGACTATCAGCTCGGAGACCATGGCTGCGGTTACCCTTGACGCTGCATCACAGACAGGAGCGCCTGCTATGGTGTACTCGACGACGAACCTGGGTGCACGAATGGCAAAACGTCATTTTTTCGGATGAATCCGGGTTCTGTTTAAAGCATCATGATGGTCGCATCCGTGTTTGGCGAAATCGCGGTGAACGCATATTGGAAGCGTGTATTCGTCATCGCCATACTGGCGTATCACCCGGCGTGATGGTATGGGGTGCCATTGGTTACACGTCTCGGTCACCTCTTGTTCGCATTGACGGCACTTTGAACAGTGGACGTTACATTTCAGATGTGTTACGACCCGTGGCTCAACCCTTCATTCGATCCCTGCGAAACCCTACATTTCAGCAGGATAATGCACGACCGCATGTTGCTGGTCCTGTACGGGCCTTTCTGAATACAGAAAATGTTCGATTGCTGCCTTAGCCAGCACATTCTCCAGATCTCTCACCAATTGAAAACGTCTGGTCAATGGTGGTCGAGCAACTGGGTCGTCACAATACGCGAGTCACTACTCTTGATGAACTGTGGTATCGTGCTGAAGCTGCATGGGCAGCTGTACCTGTACACGCCATCCAAGCTCTGTTTGACTCAATGCCCAGGCGTATCAAGGCCGTTATTACGGCCAGAGGTGGTTGTTCTGGGTACTGATTACTCAGGATCTATGCACCCAAATTGCGTGAAAATGTAATCACACGTCAGTTCTAGTATAACATATTTGTCCAATGAATACCCATTTATCATATGCTTTTCTTCTTGGTGTAGCAATTTTAATGGCCAGTAGTGTATATAGCCCGTTAGTTGTTCCCGGTTGGCAGGCGCAGATGAGATGAGCTCACGATGTGCTTGTTGCACAATACGGCAGTCCTCCATTGTGCTTGTCAGACGTGCTCCACTGGTAACTTAGCGATGGGTGTGCCTGAACGTCATGTTCTCATGCAGCCCAACACGGCGAACTGTCACATACTATTGTTCTTCAAATCTGGATGTAGCACGATTCCACCAGCTAGCCAAATGCCACATACCTCTAATTGTTATTTTAATTAATAGATTGTAAAATTTCAGTGTGTACTCATTTGTTTTAAGAAATACCTATTAGACTCCTTGATTTTACCTTCGTTTAAATAGTTGGCTTCTGATAACTACTATGAGCTCATATGTAGACCTGACATAGTCACTACGAAATTGACATTCTTACTGTGAACTTCATTTTTCGTTCTCGTCCTTATTTCATTGTTTGTACTTATTATCACATTACACTGAAAAGCCAAAGAAACTGCCTAATATCGAGTAGGGCCCCGCGAGCACGCAGAAGTGCCGCAACACAACATGGCATGGACTCGAATAATATCTGTAGTAGTGCTGAGCGAACTTCCACCATGAATCTTGCAGGGCTATTCATAAATCCGTAACAGTACGAGGGGACGGAGAGCTCTTCTGAACAGCACGTTGCAAGGTATCCCAAACACGCTCAATAGCGTTCCTGTCTTGGGAGTTTGGTGGCCAGCGGAAGTGTTTAAATTCAGGAGAGTATTCCTGTAGCCACTCTGTAGCAGTTATGGACGTTTGGGGTGTCGCATTGTCCTCCTGGAATTGCCTAAGTCCATCGGAATGTACAATGCAGATGAATGGATGCAGGTGATCAGATAGGCTGCTTAAGTGCGTGTCACTTGTGAGAGACGGATCAGAGCTCCCGTATCACTCCAACTGCACACGCCCCACACCATTACAAAGCCTCTAATAGCTTGAACAGTCCCCTGCTGACATGCAGGGTACATAGGTTCATGAGGTTTTCTCCATACCTGTACACTTACATACGCTCGATACAATATGAAACGAAACTCGTCCGACAAGGCAATAAAGCTTTGTGTCGTCTAGTCATCACGGGTACACGAATGGGACTTCGCCTCTGAAAGCCCATATCGATGATGTTTCTTTGAATAGTTCGCACGCTGACACTTGTTGATGGCCAATCACTGAAATCTGCAGCAATTTGCGGTAGGGTAGCACTTCTGTCACGTTGAACGATTCTCTTCAGTCGTCGTTGGTCCAGTTCTTGCAGGATATTTTTCCGGCCGCACCGATGTCGGAGATTTGATGTTTTACTGAATTCCTGATTTTCACAGTACACTCGTGAAATGCTCGTACGGGAAAATCCCCACTTCCTATACCAGTTTCTTTGGCGTTTAAGTTTAGATTGTCTCTACTCATTTGTTTTAAGAAATGCCTATTACATTTCTTGATTTTACCTTCGTTTAAATAGTTGCCTTCTGATGACTTTTATGAGCCCATATGTAACCCTGACATAGCCGCTACGAAACTGACATTCTTATTGTGAACTGAAGTTTTCGTTCTCGTTTTTATTTCGTAATTTGTATTTGTCATCATACTAGAACGCAGATGACATAAACAAATCTTATCATAAATGGCTGTATGAGGTTGCATGCACCCAGCCTGCGTACCCTCAGCATCTAGCTCGTTTAATTCATTGAAGCTCTCGCAGCTCGTTCCGTGGTTAAGAGAAATTGCCTTGTAACCTCGAAAAATAAATTGTTCAAGGAGAATTCATTCCAGTAGAAATGTAGATCAAATCTTACAAAGTAACTTGAGATTCTCAAAGCAATTAACAACAGATACACGATAATCGGAATCATGGTTGTAAGGGGACTTAGAAACAGTTTTCAGTATAATGCGCAGCACGCGTAACTATTAGCCGGTAACTCTGGAATTTTCACCCAAAAGCAATATGTTCTCAGTATTTCAGTCTTTTCACGCTACGTTACAATCTCATCAGAATCTCAGTGTCATGAAACTTTTTGTCCCATTTTCGGTTAATTCAGTGCGACCAACAGATGAAACAAAAGATGAAACAATAATTGGCTAACATTCTCCGACGTGAATTGCTTTGTCGTCACAGCGATAAATCACCAGAAATGATTGTAGATATATACTTAGATTACCGGCTCCCTGTTATCACCTATTCTGACTGCGCATTACTTTTCTACTCCAGAAATGAAGTGAACAGCTTACGTAAAGGCGAATATTGCGTGGCGAGCAACCAATGCTTTCATCTTTCCAACTCACCACCAAAAATAGTGAAAATAGTTGACATGTAAGTTACTAAGAACAAATAAATAACAATAACAGTAATAATACTATAGTAAAAACGAAATAAGGTTGGCGGATTCCTTCAGTGAGCTGATGGTTATCAAAAGTTGTGGTTCAGTCTATAGAAAAACTGCAGTACAAGGTCAGAAATTTTCTTAAGGTTGCTTTACTGAATTTCATTCTGAGCCTTTTCAGTTGCATCAGAGAAGGTGAAAAACAACTTTTACATATACCAGTTTTCCAGGGTACTGGAAACAGTTGAATTCGCATCAGCAAACAAGCGCCATACGACGAGCTAGTGAGGTGCAATGCAGGGAATTTCTCTCACTGCTATACTAGCAAGTAAGGCAGAAAGATTAACAGATTAGTCACAGAGTGAAATATGAGAGAAGCTATTATAATTATCCAGTAAAATGATCTCCTTGGAATCTAATACTTAAATTTCTTCATTGTTCATAATATTTCACACGGTTATAAAAATACATCCGATGAATTTTGAACGATAATTCAGCTCCAATCGAGGAAGTAAGTTGACGACCACAGATTTCCCAAACAACTCCGTGATGTTCTCAAGGCACAACTTCTGCAACAGCTGGAATATATTTTTGTATGGCTCTGAAAATCTCTCTCTGCTGCTGCTACCCCAACCTTGCTGATCCTGTGGGCTACCGGGCAACAGATGGAGGCTTGTGTTCATTCAATGCACCTACGGAATACACCACCGAGTTTTGCATCGATTCTACCTGATAACTATAATTATCTGAAAATGTGTAACACCGTAGAAACATCGTAAAGCTAAGTAAAATACCCCGTGATTCATGTAATTTTGTTACTATATGTTTATATACGTAAGTATGTGATGATGATATAATTGCGTCATGATAACTGCCAAAGATGAAAGATTTTATTCAAAACTTTTGGAATGAGCCATTCCTGTGGTAAACACATTGTAGCCCTGTTTCTGGTATTGTAAAACAGCGATGGTGGCTAGAATCTCAGCTTTCGGCAGTTTTTCATAAGAAACGGATTGTGTGAGGTGGAGCCAGAGCTTCGTAAGTGTACCACAGACCCGAAAAACCTGAAAAACTTGCCTTATGCTCCTGGAAAAGTTCATAGAGTATGAGCTAACACTAACAAGTAAACACCAACGTGGCAGTTGCTGCAGACACGGCGGTACTCAAGAACTGTCCACTCCCATCTTCCTGCGGCAGTTAAAAGTCCTCATTTTAGCAGAAGCGCATAGAATTGTAATCCGCAAAGTGGCATGGTTTTTTTTTTAGTTTTGAGACAATAAAGTAATCAGATATAAATTGCCTCAGATAAAACTTTAATCCACCAAATGCCTCAATTTATTTGTCCTTCGTGCATCTCTTCTCATCTCTGCGCATCGCTTCGTCCCCACTCTCTGTCCTTCTCCTCCTCTCGCTCTTTCTATGTCCATTTCCTTCCTCCCTCCCCCCACCCCCGCCCCCCACCCACCGCCGCTCTCTGACCTGTTATCCTTATCTCTGTCTTTGAGCCTTGGGCATTGTTATTCCAAACGAAACCTTGTCGCTGAAAATGAATGGGTAAGTCTTTGGGATCATTGATATATGGGATATGAGAGAGACCTCCTCAGCTGCTGGAACAGCGAGGACAGTAGCTTCAATGATAGTATTTCATATAGTTTCAATCTAGGAATAGATGGGATAATAAAGTTTCAGACTATCCAGATTCTGCAGTAGTTTCATAAGCCGAGAAGCCACAAATACAAATTTTATTTAGTCTGTAAAACTCACGGCGAGGAATAAAATAAAACGATACACCGTTGTGTATACAATCTTTGTTCGAAATTACTTGTAAGGAGAAAGAATGTATATAGGAGAAAAACTTTGTCTAATGACTTACATGCTCTGCAATCGTGGCTGAAACTGATTGGGACAGAGAAAACGAAACCGCACGTTTCGACAGCACGGCATTTTCTTTTCTCTCAGTCGATTTCAAGAGAAATCTAGTACATTTTCGCTTAAAATGAAGCTGCTGTATACTGTGTAAATCTCTTACGCCCCCCCCCCCCCCCGTCCCTTTGCAACTCTGTCTCGGAGTATATGCTACCAGCCGATCCCTGCTTCTAGTTTGGTTGTGCCACAAATTTCTTTGCTCCCCAGTTCTTTACAGTATCTCCTCGTTAGTTATGTGGCATACTCACCTAAACTTCAGCACTGTTCTGTAGCACTACATTTCAAGAGCTTCTATTCACTTCTTGTGAAAACTGTTTATCGTCAATGTTTCATTTACGTACATGGCTACACTCCAGAAAAATACTTTCAGAAAAGACTTCCTGACACTTAAATCTATACTCTGTTATCTGTTTTTCAGAGAAGCTTTTCTTGCTGTTGCCAGTTCCCATTTTACATCTTGTCTACTTCGGCCATCATCAGTTATTTTACTGCCCAAATAGCAAAACTCATCTTCTAGTTTAAGTGTCTCATTTCCTCATCTAATTCACTCAGCACCACCTGATTTAATTCGACTACATTCCATTATCTTTGTTTTAATTTTGTTGATGTACGTCTTATATCGTCCTTTCAATACCTTGTCCATTTCGTTTCAATGCTCTTCCAGGTCCTTTCTTTTCTGTGACAGAATTACAATGCCATCACAAACCTCAAAGTTTTTATTTCTTCTCCCTGGATTCCTACTCCAATTTTTTCTTTCTTTCCCTTCACTGCTTGTTCAATAAACCGACTGAATAACATCGGGGATAGGCCACAATCCTGTCTCACTCCCTTTTCAGTCACTGCTTCCCTTTCATGCCCTTTGACTCTTATAACTGCCGTCTGGTTTATGAACATGTTGCAACTAGTCTTTTTCCCTGAGTTTTCCCTGCTACCTTCAGAATGTCAAAGACAGTATTCGAATAAACATCGTCGAAAGCTTTCTCAAAGGCTACAAACGTTGCCGACAAGCACAGACACGAGATAGCGTTCTAATGGCTTTAAATAATGACAAACAAGCTTAATTAACTTTCATACTTTTATATTTCATTTTATCGATTTTGACAAGTAACATTTCTCAACGAGGATGTGTAATCTTTGTGTTTAGATACACTTCTTAATAAGTATGGTCTATTTTTTTGTGTTTTATATTTTTCGCGTCTGTTTTAAAGTAATTTATAGCTTGAATTCGGTTTGTTTTCTTTATTTTTAGCGGAAGAAAATGTTAGAGTTATAAGGTACAACGTATGTAGACACGTTGTCTCTAGCATGAGCGGTATGTCATGACTTTGTAACTATCATTATCATGAAATATGAATATTCTTGAAGTCAGTTCAACCTAAGGCAGTTTTCTGTTATTGTTGTTGTTAAGTGAGAAAGAACGTTTTGTAACACAAGTTTCGTGAGATTAAGTTGCTGTTTTGTTCTGCCTGACGAAACATCGGCTGCAAAAGGTTGTTTCTCATCTAAAAACAACAAAAGTGTAATACAATAACATACCTCTAATTATTACACCACGCAGTTACTGTACACACAACAAAAATGTATTACAGGCTACTGGAGATGCTTTTCAAATGAACAAAAGCGGAACGCGTATGGCAGATAACAAGCAGCTTTCCATTTGGTTGTGTAAGCGGAAAACATTTTCAGAAATACAGAAGCAACTAAGAAACGACGGAAAATATAAAAAAAGAAATACTTATCAACTAGTGTGATGTACCCTGGGATATTAAAATGGTTTTACACCGTACATAAAGCCACCTATTTAAACTGTATATTGTTTGAAACTTCCTGGCAGATTAAAACTGTGTGCTGAACCGAAACTCGAGCTCGGGACCTTTATCTTTCGCGTGCAAGCTGTCAGGACGGGTCCTGAGTCGTGCTTGGGTAGCTCAGATAGTAGAGTACTTGCCCACGAAAGGCAAAGGTCCCACGTTCGAGGCTCGGTCCGACACACAATTTTAATATGCCAGGAAGGTTCATTTCAGCGCGAACTCGGCTGCAGAGTGGATATTTCATTTTGTGTAATATTTATTTTGTTATCATTACTGTCATATATTTCCGAATGCCTCTGCGGACAAGTTTCTTACTAAAACGTTTTCATAGTTTCGTTCACTTACGGCACTCTGTGGCACGACAGAGAAGATGACATCGTGGTTGCCTGCTGCCGCCTGGAAGCAGTGATTGCTGAGTCAGGGACGCGTCCGGCGCTAACTTGTTTGTCCGCGCCTCGCACACATCAGAACGCAGTCATTACGGTGGCGTGATGGCGGAGGAGCAAGAGGAAGCCTCATTCCGAGAGCGTCTGTGTGTCCGAGGCAAACACTGTGTAGGCGTGCCTTAGGGCCAACTTGCTTCCGCCCTCTGTAACCAAACACTGAAACTTCTTCATTCAAATGTGTGAATCTGTACTTAAATTGCTGAATGACTGAGAAGATGAAACTTCTGCGTTATTTGATTCTGAAACAGCTGAGTAAAACTGGGCGTACTGAGCCTACTTTCTCTTTACTTTTTCTTATCATGTCAACACTGACCCACAATATTCTAGCGCAAAGCAATCTGACAGCTCAAAAAATTACAACCTGACTTCAAATAATTAATGCAAAAGAATGGACCCAACTAAAAAGAAATCTTAACAATAACCTATACATTTCGTTAAGCACTTACCTCACAAAAATTTTCATTATGCGAACTACTGCACTACAGCGAGCGTCAATACTGCCAGTTAAATAAAAGATTCTAACTACTAAAGCCACTAACAACTAATAGGCATGTGGTTAGTAAGGAATGATTTTGTTGCAAACCAAACAATGTATTTTTTACCTTAATAATGTGACATCCAGTTCAAACACGAATATAAATCGTCATTGGCATCCAGTACAAAGATATATAATCATGAATAATTTTCAATCTCCAAGTCGCATACTTCCAGATCGTTAGCCTACGCTAGCACTTCAGGCCTCTACCCTCCATCAATGCTTACTTCTCGCATCCAACATCCATCACTGCTGACTGTTCACCTTCAACTGCCCAACTGTACTTTCATCACTGCTGGCGACTACCTTCCAACTGCCCAACGCTATTGGCGATTAACTTCCAACAACGAGTCCAACAACCAGCCACAGAATCTCTTACAAAGAAAGCGCAGTCACAGATACAATGCAAAGCGCTACACAGCGCTGCCAACACAGAAGCAGCCCACTTACAACGCGTTGAGATTCGCGACAGTCTTTGGTGCTGCGCGCCGAAGTTACGTGTAACCTGCATTTAGGACGAACATCGATCCCTGTGAATAAATGTTCTGTGTGACCCACGTATCGTTGACAACCCCAAAACTTCCATGAAGGGTTCGAGTTATTGAAACAGTGTAATCGCCAAATGATATTACATAAGGAGACCAGTGTATTGCTGTAAAATTGCACTCTGAACTTTTATCTTGGTCGAAATTGTGAAGCAACAATGTAGTTTTAAATACAGTGGTGTATGTTTTCGAAAACGTCTAGTAGCTCCCCAAGAGATCAGTGCTCTTAAAAAATGTCTGTAACAGTTTAGAGTGAGACGTTTTACGATGATAGCCGAACATTTGAGCTATTAGCAGCAGTCAAACGAAAACGAAACAGATAGAAAAAAAGTTAAGTAAACTATTTATTATTTCAAAATTAACCGCTCTAACTGTTAATAAAAATGGTTCAAATGGTTCTGATCACTATGGGACTTAACGTCTGATGTCATCAGTCCCCTAGAACTTAGAACTACTTAAAGGACACCACACACGTCCATGCCCGAGGCAGGATTCGAACCTGCGACCGTAGCGGTCGCGCGGTTCCAGACTGTAGCGCCTAGAACCACTCGGCCACTCCTGCCGGAAACAGTTAATACATTTATTTGACAATGAGATAAGATGGTCAATGCTTTCACTTAAAAATATTTGCAGCTGCCTACGGAACCATCATTGTACTCAGGTGCTCATCTCTTCGACGGCTACTAATGACTCTTCAAGGCACCAAAAATACGTAAATCGCGTGGGAGAGATATGGACTGTATGAGTGACGTATAAGGGTTTCCAGTGAAACTTTCGCAGCGTAGTCGAAACAACAGACACGCCGACTCCAGGTAAGTCATGATGACCTTTTGTTTGACTGCAAGGGCCCGCTGCTCATTGACCGTCTCGATCATGGCACAACAGTTAAAGTACTGTGGCACGTGGACACTTCGCAAAAACTGCAGAGTGCCGTCAAGTCTAAACGCCCGGAAATGTTGAGGGACGGCTTCATGCTGTTGCAGGATAATGTCCGCCCACATGTTGCCAAGGTTTTCGTAGAAGTTTCGCTAAGAAGTCCTTATACACCTTCCATACAGTTCCAATCTCTCCCTGAGCCATTTTCATATTTTTGGTACCGTGAAGAAAGATATTGGTGGCCGTAGATTTGCTTCGGACGAAGAGGTGTACATCTGGGTACAATAATGTTCCACAGGTAGTCGCAAACATTTTTCCGTGAAAGCATTGACCGTCTTGTCTCTCAGTGGGATAAATGTGCAAACAATTACCTTTGAAATAATAAACAGATTACTTACTTTTTTCCATCTGTCTCGTTTTCATTTGGCTGCCCCTTGTAAAATAAGATCAAAGGAAAGAAGGTTAGTGGTTTAATCATCCATGGACGCCACGGTCATTAGACTGAATTTTAAAGCAGATACGTCAAAGTTAGCTGAAACATGAATCCACTGATTCGTTTGTGGTGTAGTGAGGAAGCCAAGGTGATTCTAAACTGGGACGGCTAGAAGCGAATTGGTACCCCCGTTTCTCACAAATATAAGTATAGTATTTTAACTACTAATTCAAATGCACCGTTCGACGGCATCTTGGTCTATCGATTCTTTCAGTACAGAACCAACGTGTTAGACCAACTGTCGATGTGTATTCATACAATTATATGAAAATTAGCTGAAAAATTTTGTGGAAAGACGTTAAATAGAAACAGTCCCCTCCAGACCTCTGAACAATGATATCAAACCGACCAAAGAACCTTGTCTGAGATACTACGAATATATTACCACATTAAACTTGTTAATATCTTTACTTCTACACAATTCCCCGTATAATATGCATTATCTGAGGCATCTGCTATCCATATGCAGTGACTAAGATAATAGGCTTTGAAGGGAACAGCGTGATTGAATAGGATTTTGCACACCGCAAAAGTGCGTCTCAGTTTTACTATCGTTTTCGTATACTTTGTAACATTACCTGGTAAGTCCACAAGCATTCTCATTCGAGCGGGACACTGCAGCTACCACAAATACAGAAAAGGGAAATGAGAAGGACACTCCGACAAACTATACAGTGATTAATTATATCATTACTTATATGTTTGTATTAGTCATTTTTTATTTAACGTTAATTCAGTCCACATACCCTGGATAGCCCGTCGGTCACTGTCATTTCAATCTTCACCTCTTTCTTCATCCATTCTGTTTCTAATAATATTAAATATGGCTGCGAATGTGATAAACTAATCTATATCATCGTAAATACTCTTTACTACTACGAGCAGTACTATTACTACTATAATGATTACGAGTGTTCGTAGTAGTGTTACTGTTGTTAGTGTCAGTTATTTTTATTATTGTTGGGAAGGTATTGTAATATCTTTGGTATGCGTTGGTCCAGGTCAGATGTAAGAAAGGCCTTATGGTCTTATCTGCTCAGGCTAAATAGGCAATAAATGAGGACACACATATTGTTCACTCGGCCGTGCAAGGAGGTATACCCACGTTACGTACCCTAAGTCAGGATATGGGCTTATTCATTGCAAGACAAGTATCAACACGGACAGTGCGGAGACGTTTGCAACACCACGAACTGTTCATTTTTTGTCACGGAGAGGAAGCTGCATAGAATGACGTAACCGCATCTGCCGTCCAAGCTCACTTCCAATCGTTGCCCATCCGTGATAGCGCCGCTGCTGCTGCCAAAGGTGGTATCTTTCTTATTTGAAACAAGCGCCACACAGAGGTCGTTACTCACTGTTGTGGAAGTTCGCGCTCATTCGAAAGGGCAGGGCATAATTTTTTAAGATTACTTTAGCAGCGATTATGCAGAGAACGAGAGAGGAGTGCGCGGTATTTACTTGCCCAATGGCCGTTCGGTCACTGCAGCGCAGCGTCCATTCAGGAAACAGTTTAATATTGCGCCCGCAGGTCGTGTTCCTGATCTAAAATCGATTGTTATGTGGGAGTACACGTTCATGCGTGCAGAAAAAGAAATCTGAACCTTCAAGTATGAGTAGGATAGCGGAAAACGTCGAGAAAGTAAGGCTGGTGATTTTGTCTTTCCCCAAGCGCTCTGCACGCAAACCTGTAGCAGCTGTTCTTGCAGTTTCTGATCGCACAGTGTGACGAATTCTTCACGAAGACTTGAAATTTCATTCGTACAAACTGACCGTGGTACACACACTTAATCCATGCGGTTTTGTTTCACGAAATAATGCATGTGAAGCCTTGATCAGAAAACTGCCTAAAATAAACAAAACATGCGACACTGGAGGGGCAGGAACCTCCCGACACATTCTTGAGCAGCATCTGCATACAGAACTCGTGACTATTTGGTATGCATTATCCAAAATTGGCATAATTGGCGCTTGGTTTTTCGGAGAGGGAGTTAGGGAGTTACGGTCACTTCTGAGCGTTATGGCCGTATGATTGACGAGTTTTTTCTTCCAAGACATGAAGAAATTAATGTGGGGAATGCCCGGTTCCAACAAGAGGGCTCACGCTCAGGCGGTACGAACACCAGTGACCCTCTTGCCGGAACACTTCCCCGATCGTCTCATCTGCTTGAGGGGCAGTCTTCAGTGGACAGCACGCTCGATGGATTTAGCCCCTTGCAACGTTTTCTGATGGTGATATCTTAAATTCTCGGTGTACATCAGTCATCCACAGACGTTGGGTGAACAGTGGAGCAATATTCGTGCTGCTATTGACAACATAGAGACAGACACGCTGGATTAAGTTGACTGAAACTTCCGATTTCGACTCTCCAAATGCAATGAGCAGAACGGAGCCCACCTTCAAAATATCATTTTCAAAACCTACTGAAATAAAACTTCAAATGTTCCTCTGCGTAAAGAAAAGAGAATTAAACTGATATCTCGAAGACTTTCTGTTTTACGATTTTTTTTTTAAATAAGGAAGTTCCCATATGCCGTACCCTACATATTCCGCACCCTACATTCTCGCAAATCAACTATCCATTTCATCGCATATTTTTCCTACTAAGAACTTTATGCGCAGTGAGTAAAATTTCGTTATTTGCTATCCTACCTGGTCTTACAACTTCTGTAAATTACTAGGGGCCATCTTAAACCAAACTTCCTCACTTATAATCGAAAATAGTGTCAGTAGCTGGTGAAATGTAACAAGTCATTGTATAGTTCTGCCACATTACTATACTTTTTACGAATATTTTACCGTAACTTCAGTTCACATCGGAAGTTAAGCACTGAGTAGCGTCATAATAGTACTGCGTTTCTAATCTGGACAAATTTGCTGAGTAACGAAAGGGATGGTTCATATTACATGTGTGGGGCATAAACCTGGGTTGTAAGTAAATCGGATTGGAAAGTCTGTGTGCAAACAAGTAGTCTGCATTATCATGTACACAGAAGTGCAATCGCGTTGGTGAACGTATGCATATTATTTATAATAAAACTCATCACGCTGACACGAGTGCAGATGAAACCAAATTCATATAAAATATAAGAGGTTATCATAAAGTTTCCGTTCGAAAGTCAATCAGACAAAATCGCCGTGAGCACTGAGGCAATTATCCCAAAGACGAAGTAGACTGAAGATACCCATTAAGTAAAATAACGTGTCCTGCAGCGCAAGGAAGAACGTAACTGCCTGCCGCACATCCTCGTTCGATAGGAATTGTCAACCCTTCAAGGCCTTTCTTAACGGACCGAAGGAGTGATAATCGCTTGGGTACAGACCAGGACGGAAGGGCGGGTGCTCGAGTATGTAACTTCTACGTTACGACATTTGCGATGTGGGAACGTGCGTTATGATGGAGCAGGAGCACCCCTTGACGCACATTCCACAGCGGTGATTTTCGAGAGACATGGTGCCCCGTACACATTCTTCATTCTCCGATGGATATCTACCGATGTTTGTTCTTCGGCAGCCCAGAAAAGAGTAAGAGGACGATGGTCTTGTTTGGACGCATTTGGTAATAACGCCGTCCAAGATCACGTTTCCGCATTTAGAGCACACACGCCAGAAAGACACGCATGCTAAAGTAATCCATTGCCCATATGTCGGTGCTTATGTGCCCGCGTTAGAATCGGAGTACGTTGCATATACGCAGCCGGCCGCTGTGGTCGAGCAGTTCTAGGCGCTTCAGGCCGGAACCGCGCTGCTGCTACGGTCGCAGGTTAGAATCCCGCCTCGGGCATGGATGTGTGTGATGTCCTTAGGTTAGAAAGTTTTTTGTAGTTCTAAGTCTAGGGGACTGATTACCTCAGATGTTAAGACCCATAGCTCTTAAGCCATTTGAACCATTTTTGCATATAAGCTGCAGCAACGCCCACAGATAGAAAGTTTGTGATCGCCCTTCTAATTTCGGGTCAGATGGATATTTTTGTACCTGTAGAGTGTTCCAGATTTACATGACATGAATAAATACTGTGTCGCAACTGGACAATAACTATACAATATTCATTGACACATTCATGTAAGATAATGGGGTTGAAATTCCATCTTTGGCATTCACATTTGGTACACTGCCCATCTGTTATGGTGTCGCAGCTACGTATAATGTGGGTGGCTGTTAGTTACACATAACAGCAGTTTGACCGTGTACTTCCCTCATTGAAATCTTCAATGATAATCGTACTAAATTAGTACAAGCTATTTGTGCTGAATTTAAATCAATTGCTTTTTGCGTATTGTTTTGTGAATTACATGACTTGCATTTAAGAGAAAAATAAATTCGATTGCTGCCTTGGTAATTTATTGCAGTTTAGAATATAGTTAGTTGAGGGAACAATACGAAAACATTTTAAATTGGCCCTAAACATGTCATCTATATATTTCAGAGAACCCAAATTTATCTCGATTCTGAAGCATTCTGTAGGTTGTGCGTGAGAGAGAACACAATGTATATCCATAAATCAACCTAAAAATCAAAGTTGAAGCTTGAGGTAGTGGTTCATTAGCGCAAAATATGGGAAATGTTATAAATACGAAATTTTAATGACAGGAAAACAATTAATTTAGAAGCTAAGGCTTACTATAGGACCAAGGCAAAAAAGGTAAACAGCGGGAAATCTTTAAGACTGGGAATGTAAAAATAGGTTTTACTATAATTATACTGATGAAAACTTGCAGCCACACCTGACTTACTGAGGCGGAAATAACAGCAGTAAAGGGAATTCTCGAATAAAATCATTGAAAAAACAATCTAGATCGCGATGGTACCTCATTAAAATGACCGGTTTCGGCCTATACTTAGACCATCTTCAGACAGCAACATCAGCTGACGTTGACGATGTGTACAACAGCCAATTGATCTCAGTCGCTGAAACTACAGTTTCTGCGACTGGGATCAACTGGCTGTTGTACGCATCGTCAACTTCAGCTGATGTTGTTGTCTGAAGATGGTGTACGCAAAGGCCGAAACCGGTCATTTTGGTGTTGTACCATCGCGATATAGACTGTTTTTTCTCTGATTTTAGATATATTACAAGATCGCTGCTACTCGAAAATGTTACCAAAAATTGTAAATTCTCGAAGCATTGTATAGTACGACTTGTTGGAGAACTTGATCTGCTTATGAACTATAGGGACTGTCCCAGCAGTCTGAACATACTATTCATCAACTGAATTTGATAAAGGTACTCTCTCGTGGGAAAGAGAGAGAGAGAGAGAGAGAGAGAGAGAGAGAGAGAGAACGCTTCTGTTGTCACAGGGAATGGAACTGATTGTCTTGTGACGTCATTGTGATGTCATGAGGCCCATTCCTGACCGCTGGAATGAACATCAAGAGAAGGTTGTGAGAGCTGAGCGACACTGGCGTAAAACCGCCGTTGCCGAAGACAGTTGCCGTGGGCAACAAAGTTTTGGCGATAGGAATCGCAGTCGACTCCCGCGCATTGTTAATAGCGCGCAGGAGTACGGTCCAGCAAATCATTTGCGAATTCAGTGCTGGACGACAAAAATCTATGGGGAATCGTATCATACAGAGCCACATTCTATCTATTTATGATCAAAAGTCACTGCCGGGGTCGAGTACATCAAGATCCCCTTTGAGACGAAGTATCCCAATTTCCACGTCACTTTGCAGGCAACCAGTCGCATCACAAATACAGAGGGCTTTACTTTAAAACTCTTGCCGTTAGTCCTGCCGATGACAGTATCCTTTAATACTCGTAAATAAAAACTAAAGGAATGTCGTCACCTAGCTTAAATAATGTTAGTTAGTTTGAAGTGAAGCAGGCAAAAAGGAATACAAACGTCTCAAAAATGAGATCGACAGGAAGTGCAAAATAGCTAAGCACGGATGGCTAGAGGACAAATGTAAGGATGTAGAGGCTTATCTCGTTAGGGGTAAGATAGATACTGCCTACAGGAAAATTAGTGAGACCTTTGGAGAAAAGAGAGCCACTTGTATGAATATCAAGAGCTCAGATGGAAACCTAGTTCTAAGCAAAGAGGGGAAAGCAGAAAGGTGGAAGGAGTATATAGAGGGTCTATACAAGGGCGATGTTCTTGAGGACAATATTATGCAAATGGAAGAGGATGTAGATGAAGATGAAATGGGAGATATGATACTGCGTGAAGAGTTTGACAGAGCACTGAAAGACCTGAGTCGCAAAAAAGCTCCGGGAGTAGACAACATTCCATTAGAACTACTGACAGCCTTGGGAGAGCCAGTTCTGACAAAACTCTACCATCTGGTGAGCAAGATGTATGAGACAGGCGAAATACCCTCAGACTTCTAGAAGAATATAATAATTCCAATCCCAAAGAAAGCAGGTGTTGACAGATGTGAAAATTACCGAACTATCAGTTTAATAAGTCACAGCTGCAAAATACTAACACGAATTCTTTACAGACGAATGTAAAAACTGGTAGAAGCCGACCTCGGGGAAGATCAGTTTGGATTCCGTAGAAATGTTGGAACACGTGAGGCAATACTGACCTTACGACTTATCTTAGAAGAAAAATTAAGGAAAGGCAAACCTACGTTTCTAGCATTTGTAGACTTAGAGAAAGATTTTGACAATGTTGACTGGAATACTCTCTTTAAAATTCTGAAGGTGGCAGGGGTAAAATACAGGGAGCGAAAAACTATTTACAATTTGTACAGAAACCAGATGGCAGTTATATGAGTCGAGGGACATGAAAGGGAAGCAGTGGTTGGGAAGGGAATAAGACAGGGTTGTAGACTCTACCCGATGTTATTCAATCTGTATATTGAGCAAGCAGTAAAGGAAACAAAAGAAAAATTCGGAATAGGTATTAAAATCCATGGAGAAGAAATAAAAACTTTGAGGTTCGCCGATGACATTGTAATTCTGTCAGAGACAGCAAAGGACTTGGAAGAGCAGTTGAACGGAATGGACAGTGTCTTGAAAGGAGGATATAAGATGAACATCAACAAAAGCAAAACAAGGATAATGGAATATAGTCGAATTAAGTCGGGTGATGCTGAGGGTATTAGATTAGGAAATGAGACACTTAAAGTAGTCAAGGAGTTTTGCTATTTGGGGAGCAAAACAACTGATGATGGTCGAAGTAGAGAGGATATACAAAGTAGACTGGCAATGGCAAGGAAAGCGTTTCTGAAGAAGAGAAATTTGTTAACTTCGAGTATAGATTTAAGTGTCAGGAAGTCGTTTCTGAAAGTATTTGTATGGAGTGTAGCCATGTATGGAAGTGAAACATAGACTATAAATAGTTTGGACAAGAAGAGAATAGAAGCTTTCGAAATGTGGTGCTATAGAAGAATGCTGAAGATTAGAGGCAGTATTGAATGGGATTGGGGAGAAGAGAAGGTTGTGGCACAACTTGACCAGAAGAAGGGATCGGTTGGTAGGACATGTTCTGAGGCATCAAGGGATCACCAATTTAGTATTGGAGGGCAGCGTGGAGGGTAAAAATCGTAGAGGGAGACCAAGAGATGAATACACTGAACAGATACAGAAGGATGTAGGTTGCAGTAGGTACTGGGAGATGAAGAAGCTTGCACAGGATAGAGTAGCATGGAGAGCTGCGTCAAACCAGTCTCAGGACTGAAGACCACAACAACAACAACAGTTTATATTCGATTAACTTTATGGCCGAATTATACATACTTAATGTCTTGGACTGAGCAAGGATAATTGTCAGTGACGTCACTAGTAATCGGAGCCGCTGTACCCAAAGTTTCGGTTTGATATCACTGGTCGTTAATTAATTATTTAATTAAAATCCCCAATATGGTGATTAATTAGAAGCAGCCGTTGCTCGCTTGCGTTGCTACTTCATTGAGGCTTTCCTCCTACACTCATAATGGATGCCAACCACAAGCAGTAAAAAAGATCCCTCCACTGTTCAGCGGCAAAAGGAGACGATGGCGCGTCGGTAGCGTGCTGACTTGGCCAACCTCCTGATCGTTTGGAAACAGAGCTACCGAATTGCAAGTACACTTCGCCGCGACCTCATTGTCTGGAAACCGTGCTACCGAATTGCAAATACACTTCGCCGCGACCTCACTAGGTTCCTGCGCTTTAAGGAATCTATTACAGGAGTTCTGTCTCCACGTGAGTTCTCATCTTCGCTAGGCCTGCCGTTGCTCTTTCCAGGTACTTATAAATATTTTAGCATTTTTGAATTTGAATCTAAAGAAACTGGTACATGACTAGAAGAGGAAACCTTGAAAAATGAGTGGAAAGTCCATGTGATGCTTACCGTCTTTTAACAGATCTTTTGGAAAGATTTTTGTATATGAACTATAGCTTTTGGTGACACACTTCTTTCTGGATCGTACTTTGTGTTGAAACTGAAATGAGACATGATAATTATGTAAGCACAGCATAGGTAAACATATCTCGAAATAAAAACAAAGTAGAACTTGATTTTTTGTAGTTCCTAGTACTTTTTTCTTTAATGAAGACGTTAAAAAGATGTTGGCTGTCATAAATTATGATCCAAGAATTTTTATAATTATGCTCATCAAAAATTTCGGTAATTAACCCTTAGTTTTTCTTTTAAAAATCCTCAGTTTTCGAGTTTTAGTCATAAGAAGGGTCTACTTTTTAGTTACGTATACTTCAGTATACAAAATTTTATCTCTCCATTTTAGCACATTTCAACCAGTGTGTAAAATATTATCAGGAAAGGGAAATTTTGGGAAATTCCAGTTAAAGTGATATGTCTAGGTTCCTTTGGCTCGCCATGTCACCTAACCTAAAGGTCTGTGAATTTTGCCTTTGAGGGTTCAGTAAGGACCATGTACACGTGTTCCCATTACCAAGAACACTGATACAGCCCAGAGGACTTATCACTACTGCTGTGATGAAATTTGACATGATGAAACTTCCTGACAGATTAAAACTGTGTGTCGGACCGAGACTCGAAATCGGGACCTTTGCCTTTCGCGGGCAAGTGCTTTACCATCTGAGCTACCCAAGCACGACTCACGACCCGTCCTCACAGCTTTACTTCTGCTACTATCTCGTCTCCTAGCTTCCAAACTTCACAGAAGCTCTCCTGCGAACCTTGCAGAACTAGCACCCCTGGAAGAAAAGATATTGCAGCGACATGGCTTAGCCACAGCCTGGGGGATGTTTCCAGAATGAGATTTTCGCTCTGCAGCGGAGCGTGCGCTGGTATGAAACTTCCTGGCACATTAAAACCGTGTGCCGGATCAAGTTCGAGTATCATAATTCTCGGAATCGTAACCGTAGCCTTTAAATTACACCTCTGGCACACTGCTGAGACTACTGCCGTGTTTAACGTGCTTTAAGATGGAGAAGGAATCTGCTGCTCAGCAAAACAGGGTCGAAATCTTGCCTAATAGACTTTAGTAGTGTTAACCAAAATACTACGATTCGTTAAAAAGGAAAACCCCGTGAAAACTGTTCTATTAATGCTATTACATATAGGCAGGCATTCTGTCATCAGATGAAATTGATCTCCTCTTCTGGCCGATTTACAACATCCGACTATGTCCTTCCAGAGTCCATTCCCCAGACAAAACAAAACGCTATCTGCTGGCAGTCCATATTATTAAGAACACCTTCCGCTAGATAGATTTGCCATCCCGATTATTTCGTGATCAAAGAGGCGACAAGTTTATCTGGGTACCTGAAAATTTCCCAATGCCGAAATTCTATAACAGCATGTAAATAAACTAAATACTGACAGTCGCAGACATTATTGAGTCATTAAAAATGTTAATATCAACTGTAGACAACGGGAGTGAAATTCTGATAGAGACTTCCGGTAACACTACCCAATTTCGCTGCCAGGCCACGTGGAACATTGCAGGTTTATCAATCGAACATGTCAATTTCTTACTGGCTGATTTTTAGTCTTCAATGTTTGTATGCGTTTCGTAGTTAACAGATGTATTCAGGACATTGTGCTTCTGCTTACTGCTTCTCATGAGTATTGCACCCTTGGAATTGCCTTGTGAATATGTTGCTCGTGCCGGCCGTGGTGGCCGAGCGGTTCTAGGCGCTACAGTCTGGAACCGCGCGACGGCTACGGTCGCAGGTTCGAATCCTGCCTCGGGCATGGATGTGTGTGATGTCCTTAGGTTAGTTAGGTTTAAGTAGTTCTAAGTTCTAGGGGACTGATGACCTTGGAAGTTAAGTCCCATAGTGCTCAGAACCATTTTTATGTTGCTTGTATTCTGATTGAGTTCTGCTCGTCACCGTAATATTTGGTGGAGTAAATGATTCCACATTTGGTTTTGTTTTATACAAAATCGAAGCTGGTTTCGCCTTACAGTGCTTTGTTGATTTTTGTGTATTTGATACTGTTTAGGGATCTGTGTGTGAACAGCTTGATTTAAATGTACGATAAGTATGTTGCTTTCATTCTTTTTTTTTTGCATCTGTTTTCCTTACTTTCTCGCATTTAATGGAGAACTCCCTCTTGACAGTGTTGGTATTCAACTTCATTACAACTTGTCATGGAATAAGTAGGGGAGAGCGGGGATATTCCGTGCGCTTGAGCCATTTTTTAAATATTTCTTATTTTTAGAACCTACCTGAAATGGTAAAATTTTGTTTTGTCAAGCAGTCAATCCCTACACGTTTATGATACCATATTTGGTATATTAAATCTATTTCCATTTCTACAGGTGTTTTACAAAGCTGTGACTTTGCACGGTATTACTCCAAGGGGTAGGATAATACCGCGCAGTGTAAGGCATAATACAATATAGCACATAAAAAGGCAAAAGCTCCGAAAAAATGAAACACCTGAAAAATCAGAACTGTAGAATTTATTTATAATTCAAAAATTTAAATATCACTACCTATTAAAGTTCCGACATAGAATAAAAAATCAAATATCCTTTTACTGGAACTATTACATTGTAACATAATGCACTGAACTTGTCTCTGTTCACACTTAACGCGTATTTCGACGGCAGTAGTCACAAACATACTTTTCAGTAGTGTCACATCCACCACCCTCTGAATGAACCCATCCGCTACAAACCACACACTGAACCACAGCTCCCTGTTTCCCCAAACACTCCACAGAGTGGGCAAACGGAATCGTTGTCAGTGAAAGTTCCAGTGTTCCTTATAACAGCAGTTTCTCCTAAAGTGTCAATGCCATCCATCTCATTGCTATTACAGTATTTATAAAACGGTGGGTCTAAATCATCATCTGATGAAGACTTAAAAGAAATATTCTGTAGACATTTCATTATGCCAGATTGCTGAGGTCTTATCTTTGACGCAAACTTTCTGAACTTTCTTTTTCTCTTAGGCTTTAACTTTGATTTTTCTACAGATAATTCACCTTCTTTTATTTATTTACTTCTTAATTTTGCTAATTTATTCACTGCAGCTTTTTCTAAACTAACTTTCTTAGGACCCAAACTGAAAATCGGGGAATGGTGTTGTGTAGCACTTTTCTTCTATTTAAGAGGGCTTGGTGATGAAGAAAAATCTTTGAGTTGTAACCCAAGTGCAGGCTGAACTTGTAGTTCTTTGTCCACATCATTGAGGACACCAGTTGCTTTCTTCAGAGGACAAAGCACAACTGTCTCATCACTTTCACAATTTTTAGCGCTGCTATCCTCAACAATTAGTGCTCTTAAAGCTGTCTCTTTTTCTGAGTGTAAAAGCATGAAGTCTTTGTCACTAAATTTGGTAGGATCTGGAGGGAAAATTACTGTTTTGCTAAAGCATGAGATACCCTGTAACCTCCCAACAGAAAAATTGCGTAACCTCTCAACAGTAAAAATATAATTATTTATAATTCACATTCAGCGTAACCTTCCAACAGATACACTCCAAGACCTCCCAACAGTAAAATTTCGTAACCTACCAATAATATAATGTGACTAATCTCTCAATAAAACTGTGCCTCACTTATAACCTTTCAATAATTGACTGTGTGAATTTAAACTGGTAAATTTTGGACGTCAGCAGTGCTGCGTCATGGCCCTGAAAGATCATTCTGAATAAATTGAAAAATCTTACCTCAATGAAGTCGCCGGATAACGCATATATATCTGCTCCTATAAGAAATTTTTCTGGCGCAGCTCAGTGCAATGCTGGCAGATAGATTTGTCATGTATAAAAGGAAACAACTGATTTTTCTTTTCAATAATCGGGATGACCAAGGATTGGAGAAATTAGTAAGTTCTTTAAATTAAATTGAATGATTGTCAAAAGTTACTTTTTATGAGAAAGTTTATTGCTAAGAGATTTTTTTAAAAACATTTACATGGGACTTGATATAACAATACTACATATGCGCGAGGCTGCTTTTACCTTATACTACAACACTCAGGCTCCGCCATCGCTCCTCCACGACCGGCCCAGCCAACTCGATACACCAGACTGCTAGCTAGCAACTACTTACTCCTAATGCTACACAGTTCCTACGGCAGTCAACACTGCTCGCTGGTCTGAGATTCTCTTATAGCTTACATATCGCCGGCAGCGCGTGAGCAATCCATCGAAATTACATCTGCTCGAGTGCGCTAGCAACGATTTCTTTAATCATGGACCTCTTAACCCTTTTCAATATTAGCAAACCTCGTGAACGCTTTTGCTAAAGATAGGACAGATGTCATGGGGAGTTGCTGTCTGGTGGCGGTTAAACTTCATAAAATTGTCACACTCTTGATTAAATGAAGCCTTCAAGCTGCTGAAAAAGGCCAGGTCTGAAGGTTGTATGTAGCCTGTGAGAGCAATGAGGTGGTAGGGTTACCACTACTGTTCCACTGCCCTTGCAAAAGTTGTTCGCATCTAGGGACACATGGCTGGTGTGATTGTCCGAAATCAAAAGAATGGTACGGTTCTTAGATATCTCGGTAAAGTTAGCAAACTGCTTCAGGCACTTTGGGAAGAGATCCTCGGTCACTCAACCATTCTTGCTACATTCTAATAATGAATTTGGTAGCCCCTCATCTTAAGCCGAGGAAAATTAAACAGGAGAGGCATATATGACCCAATGGCACTCACTGAACAACACACCGCAATGTTCTTTCCACACTTTAAGCTTGTTGCTGAGCTAACTTATTTAGCTCCTTTGGATACTAAAATTTTGAACAGTTGACATCCCTGTTTCATCAGCATTGTAATTTCTAGAGGCATCGAATTTATGGACGTCCATTACAGCGGTGAGGTTGGAGAAAAAAAATTTAACGTCACTTGCATTAAAAGTTGAGATCCGATTAAGATTGGTAGCCACAGGTTTCCGAATGCTGACTGACGGATGTTTTATGAGAAAACCAGTGAGACAATCCTTTCCAGCTATTTTGGATGATATACGAGGGCTATTCGGAAAGCAAGGTCCGATGGGTGGTGAAATGGCGACAGTGAAAATCCTATGCAGCTTTGCACAGATATGTAGGACAGCGTCTCTAGTATGTCTGTCGATAGCATCACGTCGCTCTTTTCAGTTCTGAGCACACCACTAACATGTAAAGTTGCCTAGAACAATAGTGTCTATCGCGAACTATGAGTGCCCGCTGGGAGGTTTCGCGTGATTTCATGTAGCGACCCTGCAACGGATGTAGCGACCCTGCAACGGTTTCGATGGGAACTGCTTGATCACCCACATAGAGCCCGGAGTTGTTTCCTTCTGGTCTTCATCTCTGCCCACATGAACCACCGTCTATGAAGACAACATTTTGGCACAGTGGCGGAAAGCACAGGCGGCTGCCTTCTATGACAAGGATGTCGCGAAGTTGGTACAACGCTACGACTAATAACTAAGTTGGCGCGGTGACTATGTAGAGAAGTAGCTGGAAGGTGTACCGAACTGTTGCAAATATAATATTTTTGATTTTCACTGAGGTTTCCATTTCGTGACCGATCGGACCTTACTTTCCGAGCAACCCTCGTATTTTCTTTACAAAATGTATGGCCTTCCTAAGCTTTCTTTAGAAGAGTCTCCAGTTTTTAAGCTATCTCTTGAAGTAGAGAAAGGTATTCCATATAATATTGCAGCTCCTCTCTGTGGCTTTCCATGTTGTATAAAATCGTGAAGTGCTGAATTTATTTCACGTCTCGTCCACCCTTTTCTCCCTTTCAGTCTTTCTGACTCTCTTTTTCTCACCGCATGTATTCTTTTTCTTTTTTAAAAAAGAAAGTTTGTAAGATAGGATAAACTTCGAAAAATATAATTCAAAAAAACAGTAAAACAACCAACTGGGGCAATAGCGTTCACCAAGGGGGCAATACCGTGGTACTGCTCCGTGACAGCAGTATCCAGCATTTTTTTGTTCTAACGTAACAATCGCGATTTGCTAACATTTGATGTTTTGAAACAAGTTCAAGAAATGCTCAGTTAACTCGAACTCTTTTAAATATTGTTACTATTAACATACATCACTTAATTCTACATTCGTGAGATGCTGGTTTTATAACGAAACAGATGAAATCAAAAGAAACCAATTGTCGAAAACGACTGTGCCGTTAAAAGCTCACGACCTTTCTGGATATGATTGTAGTGCCTTCCACTACGCGGCAGCACTACACGGCGTTCTTTTCTCCCTCTAGAAAACTGGAAAAAGCGGTGTACGCTATTACCCCATTGAACGGCACTGTCCCGCTCTCCGCTACGTAATTCTGCTCTTGGACGGTGTTGATTCCTGCCAGCGAGTGCCACGCATTTCACAGTGGCTTGCAGAATGTGGATGTGGATGAGTATGCTTTGTGCGCTTGGTGACTACATTCATTATTCCTTGCAAATGCTCAAAATGCGACATTAGCTACGCAGACGTATTCATACGTTCTTAAAAAGATACTACAAACAGCAGAGGTTCATGGAAATTTCGGTATACCATACAAAGAAACCAGTTCTATTTCGTATGAACCAAAAACAAATATGGAATCATCTACCCCACCTAATATTACGGATAAGAACAAAGTAGATTAAAACTGAAGAAATTGCAAAAAGGTGGGAATTTAAGGAGATGTGACCTGGATAAACTGACTAAACCAGAGGTTGTACAGAGTTTCAGGGAGAGCATAAGGGAACAATTGACAGGAATGGGGGAAAGAAATACAGTATAAGACGAATGGGTAGCTCTGAGGGATGAAGTAGTGAAGGCAGCAGAGGATCAAGTAGGTAAAAAGACGAGGGCTAGTAGAAATCCTTGGGTAACAGAAGAAATATTGAATTTAATTGATGAAATGAAGCAGGCAAAAAGGAATACAAACGTCTAAAAAATGAGATCGACACGAAATGCAAAATGGCTAAGCAGGGATGGCTAGAGGACAAATGTAAGGATGGTTCAAAGGGCTCTGAGCACTATGGGACTTAACATCTGTGGCCATGAGTCCCCTAGAACTTAGAACTACTTGAACCTAACTAACCTAAGGACAGCACACACATCCATGCCCGAGGCAGGATTCTAACCTGCAACCGTAGCGGTCACGCGGTTCCGGACTGAAGCGCCCAGAACCGCACAGCCACACCGGCCGGCACAAATGTAAGGATGTGGAGGCTTATCTCACTAGGGGTAAGATAGATACAGCCTACAGGAAAATTAAAGAGACCTTTGGAGAAAAGAGAGCCACTTGTATGAATATCAAGAGCTCAGATGGAAACCCAGTTCTAAGCAAAGAGGGGAAAGCAGAGAGGTGGAAGGAGTATATAGAGGGTCTATACAAAGGCGATGTACTTGAGGACAATATTTTGGAAATGGAAGAGGATGTAGATGAAGATGAAATGGGAGAAACTGGTAGAAGCCGACCTCGGGGAAGATCAGTTTGGATTCCGTAGAAATGTTGGAACACGTGAGGCAATACTGACCTTACGACTTATCTTAGAAGAAAAATTAAGGAAAGGCAAACCTACGTTTCTAGCATTTGTAGACTTAGAGAAAGATTTTGACAATGTTGACTGGAATACTCTCTTTCAAATTCTAAAGGTGGCAGGGGTAAAATACAGGGAGCTAAAGGCTATTTACAATTTGTACAGAAACCAGATGGCAGTCATACGAGTCGAGGGGCATGAAAGGGAAGCAGTGGTTGGGAAGGGAGTGAGACAGGGTTGTAGCCTCTCCCCGATGTTATTCAATCTGTATATTGAGCAAGCAGTAAAGGAAACAAAAGAAAAATTTGGAGTAGGTATTAAAATCGAGGGAGAAGAAATAAAAACTTTGAGGTTCGCCGATGACATTGTAATTCTGTCAGAGACAGCAAAGGACTTGGAAGAGCAGTTGAATGGAATGGATAGTGCCTTGAAAGGAGGATATAAGATGAACATCAACAAAAGAAAAACAAGGATAATGGAATGTAGTCGAATTAAGTCGGGTGATGCTGAGGGAATTAGATTAGGAAATGAGACACTTAAAGTAGTAAAGGAGTTTTGCTATTTGGGGAGCAAAATAACTGATGATGGTCGAAGTAGAGAGGATATAAAATGTAGACTGGCAATGGCAAGGAAAGCGTTTCTGATGAAGAGAAATTTGTTAATATCGAGTATAGATTTAAGTGTCAGGAAGTCGTTTCTGAAAGTATTTGTATGGAGTGTAGCCTTGTATGGAAGTGAAACATGGACAATAAATAGTTTGGACAAGAAGAGAATAGAAGGTTTCGAAATGTGGTGCTGCAGAAGAATGTTCAAGATTAGGTGGGTAGATCACGTAACTAATGAGGAGGTATTGAATAGGATTGGGGACACGAGAAGTTTGTGGCACAACTTGACTAGAAGAAGGGATCGGCTGGTAGGACATGTCCTGAGGCATCAAGGGATCACAAATTTAGCATTGGAGGGCAGCGTGGAGGGTAAAAATCGTAGACGGAGACCAAGAGATGAATACACTAAGCAGATTCAGAAGGATGTAAGTTGCAGTAGGTACTGGGAGATGAAGGAGCTTGCACAGGATAGATTAGTATGGAAAGCTGCATCGAACCAGTCTCAGGACTGAAGACCACAACAACAACGAGAACAAAAATTAAGCCGAATACGAGCAACACTTTTACAAAGAGTGCAATACACACAAGAAGGTCGTAATCAGAAACATAATTTCTGCTTGATAACAGCCACACTAGACTTGGCCACTGTTTCTATGTTTCGATACAGTGTATCGATACGTGGAACTGTTTCAGTGTTTCGGGACGGCTGTGGTTCACTGTTTCGAAACAGTGGTGTTTCATTCCGTCCCTGTCTCGGATAACCGACAGATTCGATCTCGAGCCAGACACAGAAACTGTATCGTTGTTTCAAAATAAGGCTGTTTCAGTCCACCTGTGCTTGCATCGAAACAGTGATGTTTCAAGCCGCTCTGTGTCGGACGAGATTCGGGCTTGGCACAGGTACTGAAACACAACATAACACTTCATGAAACATTTTCAAGAGTGTCGCAATCTTTTTGACAAGCAATAGCGTGAAGCTGAAGATATCCGAAAATAAAGCTTCGTTTCTAGCTGACTGTCCTATTACGAAATGGCGTAACAACTGCTTTATAAACACTAACCAAACAATAACACAACGCATACTATTCACATTCAAAATAATAAATATGTGAAAATCATTCGGTTAAATTACACTTTTTTATAACATACGCTTCTCTGTTTATGTACAGTAATCACATTAAGAAACGCAAATAAGCCTACAACATTTTGAATACAAAAAGGCGTAGAGTGACAGTTATTAGATATATACATAATGGTGAACAGGAAAGGCTGGGAAGCATGGTGAATTTATAGTATCGGTTCCAAAACCCTTGAAAGACAAAAATTTTTTCTGTTATACTTCGTTATTTATTCGAATTATTTGGCGTTATTTGTGAGTCTATAGTCACTGTGCCTATTATCCACAATGATTCCCTTTGTGTGAATGGAAATTAGCAGGATGGGTGTATTACCCATACTAAAAGAATATGGGAATCCCAGTAGCATATCCGTTGTTTCTACAGTTTGCTCCCACTTCTAGTTGCGTTTGTGGTAGTTCTTGTCTTCAGCTATGGCTGTCCTCAGCCAATTGAAAAGTATGGAAGTCACACGACACGAAAGCAGAGCATTTGATGCAGGAAATACGAAACTGCCAAGACGCCTAAGTGATAGTTTCATGCTTTCTGCGACATGATTAGCGCTCTCGCACCTCATTTGTGTTTGTTTATATGGACATACTTATAGAGTAGACATTCAAGATGATAAAATGTTTGGGTTTATTAGATTACAAAACACAAACTGTTTCGAAACAGCGTATCGAAACATTACATTGTACTGTTTCATTTGTTTCGAAACAGTTACGTGTTTCAGTTTGCCCATCTCTAAGCCACACAGTGGAAATTGCAGTGTTTTGTTTTACAAATAAATGCACTTAACAACCAGTCCCACCCATTAAGTATACATGAGAAATATTATCACCTAGTACTCGTATTTCGCAAAGCAAGAATACAAATTATCGTGCCATATTTTCCCGTATTTGAAGTTGAGTGCCAGACCACACGGAGCGCTACAGTCGGTCACTGTTTCCGTACGATAACATGGGCCTTTCGCTTTTGGTGTTCTGTGCTGCATACCAGGGATGGGGGTAATATTTATCAATTATGGGGCACGTTGGTAAGCAGCTGACTACCATGCTGTCTAACACGCAGTTAATACCACCATTTGCGCCCTAAATTTTCTCATATTATATAAATTGTTGTGTTAAATTTTGCCTGCGGTAGAGTTCGTACAACTAACTTGTCGTATTAAGCAACGCAGCCTTTCTAATTTGGAGTTTATTCAAAAGGTTAATTGAACTAATGGATTTACCCTAGAAAGATACAAACTATCTTTTGTTTGCGTCTCCTCGCTGCTTGTCGGTACTCGTTCCGCTGCAAACAAAGATGTGCCTTTGATGTCTGCTCCAGCCTCATGACGTGAATTAGTGCCGAGGGATGCTGCAATGTCTGATCCCATTTCTCTACTTCCGCATCGTTGTTCCATTGTGGAGTCTCCTCGTTTTGAAATTGCTCACATCGGTCGTCAAAGTTACGGTTGCTACTTTCGTGTACTGGTATACTGGGAAGTTCTCAGGTTTTGACTAGACAAATAATTTATTGAAGCTCGGGAGGAAATTTTCAAATGGAATTTGTGTAAAATTTACAGTTAAACACACGTTTTCAGTTGCGTTTGAGCGGGCGACCGTTTTATTTAATTTTACTAAGGTGCGAGCGGTTATTGGAAAGCCACACAATGACGCTCTATGTGCTGTGCGCTTACCAATGTCACCGTTTCTTATTCTCGCATTTGCACGAATGTTTCTGTTAGAAAACTACCACATAAATTTCTCGAATGTGCTTGATAAACAATTCACAAGTCCCTTGCTGTCATTCAACTCAACATCTTTCCTCTAAAATTTTATTACGAGATCCTTGTGTGTCCTAACTGTTTTTTACATGTCGTTCAGAGGGATAGCTGAATTTTGATGCCCTTGACTATAAAATTCTCGAACATCCTATAAGATTGATGAGCGCCATTACAGCCTCTCCGAGTATAGTTTGTTCGTCCGAATTGTCTCTGGAAGTCTAACGTGAATAGCATTACTACATTATGTATCAGGTGACCCCTGCTCAAAGCACTTATGCTTTGACCTTACGCGTTTAGAAACAAGCTTTCGCAAAAAATCACACTCACCACCTCTCAGAACACTTTCTTAACCCCACTCTAACACTTTTAGGATTCCGAACCTCAGTCGGTAATAGCGAAATTGTTATGGGATCACTTTGTTGTCTATGTCTCTGTCAGACTGTTCAAAAGCATTTTTCTCAGAAACGGGTGGACGTATCGAGTTGAAATTTATGTTGTTGTTGGTCTTCAGTCCAGAGACTTGTTTGACGCAGCTCTCCTTGCTGCTCTGTCCTGTGCAAGCCTCTTCATCTCCGAGTAACTACTGCACCTTACATCATTTTGAATCTGCTTAGTGTATTTATCTCTTGGTCTCCCTCTACGACTTTTACCTTCCATGCTTCCCTCCAATACTAAATTGGTGATCACTTGACGCCTCATTGCCTTTCCTACCAACCGATCCCTTCTTCTAGTCAAGTTGTGCCACAAATTCCTCTTCTCCCCAATTCTACTCAGTACCTCCTCATTAGTTACGTGATCTACCTATCCAGTCTACAACATTCTTCTGTAGCACCACATTTCGAAACCTTCTATTCTCTTCTTGTCTAAACTAGTTATCGCCCATATTTGACATTCATACATGGTGACACTGCATACAAATGCTTTCAGAAAAGACTTCCTGACACTTAAATCTATACTCGATGTTAACAAATTTCTCTTCTTCAGAAACGCTTTCCTTGCCATAGCCAGTCTACTTTTTATAACCCCCCTACTTCGACAATCATCAGTTATTTTGCTTCCCATTTAGCAAAACTCATTTACTATTTTAAGTGTCTCATTTCCTAATCTAATTCGCTCAGCTTCACCTGATTTAATTAGACTGCATTCCATTTTCCCCGTTTTGCTTTTGTTGACGTTCATCTCATAACCTTCTTTCAATACACTGTCCATTCCGTTCCGCTGCTCTTCCAGGTCCTTTGCTGTCTCTGACATAATTACAATGTCATAGGCAAATCTCAAAGTTTTTGTTTCTTCTCCATGGATTTTAATTGCTTTCTTAACTGCTTGCTTAATATACAGATTGAATAACATCGGGGAGAGGCTACAACCCTGTCTCACTGCCTTCTCAACCACTGCTTCCCTTTCGTGCCCCTCGACTATTATAGCTGCCATCTTGTTTCTGTACAAATTGTAAATAGCCTTTCGCTCATGGTATTTTATTCCTGCCACCTTCAGAATTTGAAAGAGAGTATTCCGGTCAACATTATCTAAAGCTTTCTCGAAGTCTACAAATGCTAGAAACGTAGGTTTGCCTTTTCTTAATCTAGCTTCTAAGATAAGCCGTAGGGTCTGTATTGCCTCACGTGTTCCAACATTGCTACGGAATCCAAACTGATCTTCCCCGAGGTCGGCTTCTACTAGTTTTTCCATTCGTCTGTAAGGAATTCGCGTTAGCATTCTGCAACCGTGATTTATTAAACTGATAGTTCGGTAATATTCACACTTTTCAACACCTACTTTCTTTGGGATTGGAATTATTATATTCTTCTCGAAGTCTGAGGGTATTTCTGAGGGTATTTCACCTGTCTCATACATCTTGCTCACCAGATGGAAGAAATTTGTCATGAGTGGCTCACACAAGTGTATAAGTAGTCCTAATGGAATGTTGTCTAGTCCCGGGGCCTTGTTTCAACTCAGGTCTTTCAGTGTTCTGTCAAATTCTTCACGCAGTATCACGTCTTTTCTCATCGCCCTCTACATCCTCTTCCATTTTCATAATATTGCCCTCAAGTTTATCTCCCTTGTACAGATCCTCTATATACTCCTTCCACCTTTCTACTTTCCCTTCTTTTGGTTTTCTCTTCTTTGGTTTTCCATCTGAGCTCTTGATGTTCATACAGACTATTCTCTTTTTTCGAAAGGTTTCTTTAATTTTCCTGTAGGCAGCATGTATGTTACCCCTAGTGATATATGAGTCTACATCCTTACATTTGTCCTCTAGCCATCCCAGCTTAGCCATATTGCACTTCCTGTCGACCTCATCTTTGAGACGTTTGTATGCCTTTTCACCTGCTTCATTTACTGCATTTTTATTTTTTCTCCTTTCATCAATTAAATTCAATATATCGTCTGTTATCCATCGATTTCTACTAGTCCTCGTCTTTTTAGCTACCTGCCTTCACTATTTCGTATCTCAACGCTACCCATTCTTCTTCTACTGTCTCTCTTTTCCCTGTTCTTCTCAATCGTTCCCTAATGCTCTCTCTGAAACCCACTACAGCCTGAAATTTATATCACGTATTAAGGTCTGGGGTCTTATGGCCAAGTAAAAAAGTGAAACTTCTAAGCGAATGAAATCAAATGATGTATGCATTTAAGTCACATATTTTGACTCACCCATCCAAACCTACTACTTCCTGTTGACCTAGAATCACGAATTTTGCCAGGAAGCAAGGTTTCGCACTACAACAAAAGAAAAAAAGCTGAAAATTGTTTATTTGTAATTATATCACAAGGAAAAATTATTTCTCTTGTTGTTTGTTATCCGAATTTATCCTTGAAATTGAAACATACTCGAAAGTTTTGGAATCTCTAGGACCAATATCTTGCCAGTATCATTCTCGGTAGCAGACAAAAATCATGGAGATGCTCGATTCCCAGCCTCGATGAACTGTCTATATGCATAATTAAGTTCCTATGGAGCCCGCCCGGTTGTCGTGCTTTCCGGACTGGGAAGGAGCGCCTGGTCCCCGGCACGAATCTGCCCAGCTGAATTGTGTCAAGGTTCGGTGAGCCGACCAGTCTGTGAATGGTTTTTAGGCGGTTTTCCATCTGCCTCGGCGAATGCGGGCTGGTTCCCCTTATTCCGCCTCAGCCACACTATGTCGGAGACAAGTTCTCCACGTACGCGTACACCACCATTACTCTACCACACAATCATAGGGGTTACACTCGTCTGGTGAGTGACGTTCCCTGGGAAGGTCCACTGCACAATAACCCTGAAAGAGTGTTTCGGTGTGGGGCGCGGAGGGGTGAAGTGGACTGCGATAGTCGTCGGGTGGTTGTGGACCACTGCGGCTGCGGCGGGGACGTCGTTTCTAGGCTCCCGGCTGACATACAATACAATACAATGCAATACAATACAAGTTTCTACGGAACCCTCAGTGCTCGAGTCCTACTCGCAGCTAGCCAGTTTCATTTTTTCGTCTACCGTACTATTTGCATAAAGTCAAACGCCATAAAATATATTTGTGCAACGATTGACACACAGACGGAACAAGATGACCACTTGTTTAATAGCGTATTGGTTCACGATTAGAGCGCAAAGCAACAGCGAGTCCGCGTGCCATGGATTAGACAAGTCGTCGTTAGGTTTCCTGAGATAGAGGCACCAGATGACTACACAGTAATTCCCATCAATTATAGATCAGTGGTTTGAGGTCGCAAGGCTGGCGCCCCATTACCTCCACCTCCCCAGTGTGTTCCGTTTGGTTCAGATCAGGCGAATTTGGTGGCCTAGACACCAGTGTGAGTTCAATCTCATGCTCTGCAAATGTAGCACGATTCTGATGCGGACAGTTATCCTGTTGGAAATGCCACTGCCGCCGGTGAAGATATCAAACACGAGGGATGCTGATTTTCCGCAATAATGTTGGCGTAGTCCTCGGCTGTCATGGTGCCATCGATTACTACCACAGGTGCCATTGAAGCCCAGGTGAATGTTAACCACAGCACTGCCTTACGTCGGTGGCGCGGTGCGTGTTTCGAACAGCTATTCTTCTGGATAACGCCCTACCTAGTGACAGTCATCAACTCGTAACAAAAAGATCCGGATAAATATGAGTAGCACTCGCGTACCGAGGGTTCCGTACCAATTAATTATGTATATAGATAGTTCATCCCTCCGGAAATCGAGCGTCTCCACGATATTTACCTGTTATCGATATCGATACTGGTAAGACTTTGGAGACTTTCCAGGAATTTTAAGAAAGACAGGAAAAAATATTCTTTTCGTGCGATGTAATTACAAGTCAACAGTTTTCGGGTTTTTTCCTTTAGCTGTACTATGAAACCTTGATTCTTGTCAAATTTCACGTTTCAAGTTCAACGAGAACCACCCTATAAGTTTTGATGTCTAAGTTTGCGAGTAAGAAAATATTTTGCATAAATGACCGCAATTTTTGATTGCATTGTCTTAGAAGATTAAATTCACTACACCGCAAAGGGACTATACCAGGTGTAGAAGTGTGAAACCGGAATTTAGTTGCTATAATTACAAGTCTGTAGTCTGATAAAAAAATCTCCATTGCTATTTATACATTTCTTCCACCTCTCCGGCAGGCTGTGAATGCCACGCCGAAAGAACAGTTCTTTTTTTGAAATGAACCAGTCAGCGAGCCATTTTCGTACATTTTCATACGAATTGAAGCGCTGTTCGGCGAGAGCATGACCCAGTGATACAAATAAAAGATAATTGGATGGAGTCAAGTCTGGAGAATAAGCCGAATACCATAATCTTTTCCCAACTGAACGCCTTGATCGTTTCCCTGACCAGTTTTGTTGTGTGTCATGGAGCGTTATCATGGAGCAATATGAATTCGTGTCGCTTTTTTCCATATTCCGGTCGTTTTACACGTAATACTCGATTCAAATCACTTTTTTCCATATTCCGGTCGTTTTACACGTAATACTCGATTCAAATCAATCATTTGCTGTTGGTGGCGATCAGTGTTAACGGTTACACCATGTTTTAGCAGTTCATAATAGATGACACCCTTCTGATCCCACCAGACACAAACCATTGTCTTCTTTCCAAAGCGAATTGGACGTCGATGGTTTGCCTGGATTCACCCATGATTTACGAGGCTTAGAATCCATTTTTCACCACCTGTCACTGTTTGATCGAGAAACTACTTTCTTTTGTATCTGGCGAGCAGCATTTCACAGGTGGTCATTCTATTTGCTTGCTGTCTTTCATCCAGTTCATGCGGAATCCATTTTCCTTCTTTCTGTACCTTTGCTATAGCTTCCAACCGAAGAGAAACGGCTTTCTGCGTCACATTCAATTGTTCCGCGACATCCAGTTGAGTTTTCAAAAATGGTTCTGAGCACTATGCGACTTAACTTCTGGGGTCATCAGTCGCCTAGAACTTAGAACTAATTAAACATAACTAACCTAAGGACATCACACACATCCATGCCCGAGGCAGGATTCGAACCTGCGAACGTAGCGGTCGCTCGGCTCCAGACTGTAGCGCCTAGAACCGCACGGCCACTCCGGCCGGCAGTTGAGTTTTAGTATCACCTTCATCCAATAAGGCCTGCAATTCTTGTCTTCGAAATTTTTCGGTGGTTTCCAGCGTTCGTCGTTTCCCACGTCAAAATCACCACTTTTGAATTTTTTGAACCATTCGAAACAATGTTTTCCCAAGAGCTTGTTTGCTGAAAGCTTCTACAAGCATTCGATGTAATTCTGCAGTAGTTTTCTTCAAATGATAACAGAAAACCAATGCTGTCCGCAAATCGTAGTGCTTAGGCACAAAACTCGTCATGTTTACGGATTTGAAACAGATACCGATGTATGGAACGTGGGTTACTGTGTGTTGACATTCGTCGTCAGCCGTTACAGGAAGCAGATGGCACTGGTCTCACGGGCCCTACAATGACTGCTAGCACCATCTATAGGGAAATTCCGGTTTCATACTTCTACACCTGGTAGATCTTTATACACGATGTAAAAAATTCAACTTGATATTACTGCCCCGCTCCTGAGAACAATGTGTCTTAACAGAAGAACTGACGGACAGCCGGAAAACAAATGACAACTTTTTGTGTGATATGATTACAAATTAACAATTTGCGGATTTTTTCCTGTAATTGTACTGTGAAACTATGCTTCTTCCCAAATTTCATGATCTGGGTCAAAGGGCAGTACGCTATAAATTTTCATGTATGAGTTTGCGAATAAAATGTGTGACATAAATGGCCGTATGTTTTAGTTAGACTGACTTCGAATCTTCAATTATTTACGCCGCCAAGGGACCGTACACTTTAGCATGAGACATAAATTTCAACTTGTTATGCCCATCCTTTCCTGAGAAAAATACTTTTTAACAGTCGGACAGAGAAACAGATAGACGGGCGAACAACTAAGCGATCCTACAACGGTTCCGCTTCTTTTTTTAAGTGATTCAAGCGACCATTGATCCACGGTCCAGACTCCATCCATGTCCCAGTGTCCACTGCACACTGCAGTTGTAATTTACGATGCTGTTGGGCCAACATGGGAACACTTAGGATTCGTGAGCTGCAGTGTCCGATGTCCAACATTTTGCGAAGAGCGGCGTACTCCGAAACACGTGTGCCTTTAGCGTCGTTGTTCTCTGTCACCATATCTCCCATGGATCGCCTGCCCTGTTTTAGAGAGCAGACAAGCCTCCACGTTCTGTAATGAGGCATAGGCGTACAGCAGATTGTCGCCTGCCCGTGGTTTAACCGTCCTTAAGCACTTTCTGCAGGCGCTCCTGACTGTAGCACGTGAAGAGTCGTGATACACTTTGCCCCGCGCCGGTCCATAACAGTCCACCGTTTGCCAAAGTCGCGTCTGTCAGAGGATTTCCCCATCTGTGGGCTCCCTCGTCGCGCCAATTCTATTACGTTGATGGAAGTCCTATCACTAAAGTGATGCCTACTTCGTTGGTGGCATAGTAAGGGTTTTAATTTTCTGTTATTAGCCTCTTGAGGTGGGCTTTTCAGGGTCAAGGAGGTCCGTAAGCGTGTCCCTATATTTATATATATTTTCTACTTGTGGATTTAGTTTGTTGCACCAGCAAGCGAGGGAATTCACATCTGAGCCAGAAAGCAACACTGATGACTCTGACGTCCTAGACTTGCCTAGATATGTTTCTAAGGTGGTCTGGTAGGTGGTGGACTTCACTTGTAAATATATTATTCTGGAGCATTTGCATTCTCTCATGATCCACCTAAGATACTTTCTCTGCACGACCTGAATTTTTCTCCTATGTGTGCCCCTGCACAGACCCCAGGAAGTGCTAACATGCAATATTTTTGATTGATCAGTAGCCTCGTATAATCCCACTGTAGTATGAGTAGGCACCTCGCTGCTTGAGCCATGGGTGTTGGATGTGATTATGAAATGAGAGTTGTCTACCCATAGTCACTCTCTAATACACGACCTTTGGGCTCTATGGGATGTACTGCCCAGAGAGATGTAATGTCTGGTTTCAGTTAGGGCTTTTCTTGCAGACTTGTATAGCAGTTGTCTGGAGTTAATTTTGATTCTTTTGCTATGAGATCACTGAGACGTTAAAGTAAGTTGAGCTTGTAATCTTCTTGGTTGCCTGTTCGTCCCTGCTCTGTTTAATATAGCCGGCCGAAGTGGCCGTGCGGTTAAAGGCGCTGCAGTCTGGAACCGCAAGACCGCTACGGTCGCAGGTTCGAATCCTGCCTCGGGCATGGATGTTTGTGATGTCCTTAGGTTAGTTAGGTTTAACTAGTTCTAAGTTCTAGGGGACTAATGACCTCAGCAGTTGAGTCCCATAGTGCTCAGAGCCATTTGAACCATTTTTTTCTGTTTAATATACAATGCTGGAAAAAAGATGCAGCACCCTCAAGGAGTGTGTTCAGTGGCGACACGGTGTGGTACGACCATACTGTGAAGCTGTGTTAGTGATTCATTTGTCACGGTCATCGAGGATCAGATGGCTCTCAGGAGGCCTGCATCTGTACCCTCTGTGTTGACTTTACGGGTAGTAACTTTGCTAAGTTTATATGTGAACAGTATTTGCAACATTGAGTCTATGGTAAAACGAACTGTCGAACAGTTTCAGCTACCTGAATTAGATAGCATTGTGAGCCTGTGGGAAGGTAGACGGTTGTATCGACGGATTGCAGTCCATGTTGGGTACAGTGTGTTACTGGTGTGCCGCTAGTTTCAGCAGTGGTCTCTGAAATATTCCCTCACCCCTAGACCAAGTTCTGGACGTCCGCGTATTACAGACGCATTTCAAGATCGACGCACTGTGCGAGCACTGACTGAACACCATCCAAGATACGAGGGTGAGTCAAACGAAAACCTTAAATATTTTTTAAATATTATTTATTGTGCAGAAGTGGTACAAAGCTGTATCACTTTTCAACATAATCTCTACCACGCTCAATGCAAGTCCTCAAGCGCTTACAAAGTGCATAAATTCCTTTAGAAAAAAAGTCTTTTGGTAGTCCGCGCAACCACTTATGCACCGCGTGGCGTACCTCTTCATCAGAACGGAACTTCTTTCCTCCCATTGCGTCTTTGAGTGATCCAAACGTATGGAAATCACTTGGGGCAATGTCTGGTGAGTATAGTGGATGAGGAAGATACTCAAAATGCAGGTCTGTGATTGTTGCAACTGTTTTACGGATAGTGTGGGGCCTTTGCATTGTCATATTGCAAAAGGACACCTGCTGACAGCAATCCACGTCGCTTTGATTTGGCTGCAGGCCCCAGATGATTTTTTAGGAGATATGTGTATGATGCACTGGCGACAGTGGTCCCTCTAGGCATGTAATGCTCCAAAATGACGCCTTCTTCGTCCCAAAAGAGATTCAGCATAACCTTCCCTGCTGATGGTTCTGTTCGAAACTTCTTTGGTTTTTGTGATGAGGAATGGCGCCATTCCTTGCTCGCTCTCTTCGTTTCCGGTCGGTGGAAGTGGACCCAGGTTTCGCCCCAGTAACGATTCTTGCAAGGAAGTCATCACCTTCTCGTTCAAAGCGCCGAAGAAGTTCTTCACAAGCATCAACACGTCGTTCTCTCATTTCAGGAGTCAGTTGCCGTGGCACCCATCTTGCAGACACTTTTTGAAACTGGAGCACATCATACACAATGTGGTGTGCTGACCCATGACTAATCAGTAAACATGCTGCAGTGTCATTCAGTGTCACTCGACGGTTTTCCTTCACTATGGCTTCAACTGCTGCAATGTTATGTGGAGTCACAACTCGTTGTGCCTGACCTGGACGAGGAGTATCTTCCACTGAAGTCACTCCATGTGCGAACTTCCTACTCCATTCGTAGACTTGCTGCTTGACGAACATGCATCACCGTACTGAACGTTCATTTGTCGGTGAATTTCAGTAGGTTTCACACCTTCACTACGCAAAAATCGAATAACAGAACGCTGTTCTTCCCTGGTGCAAGTCGCAAGTGGGGCGACCATCTTTATACTGATACTGCGACGGTATGTGTGCATCTGCACTATGCTACCACCTACAGGCCAGTCTGCACGCTGTTTGTAGCACGCTTACCAACTCACAGGATAACGGCGCAAAATTTCGATTTGTTATTACAAATTTAAGATTTTCGTTTGACTCACTCTCGTAGAAATACCGGTACATATGGCACTTGGTTCAAAGTGGTTAAAATGGCTCCAAGCACTATGGGACGTAACATCTGTCCCGGCAGAGGTTCGAGTCCTCACTCGGGAATGGGTGTGTGTTTGTCCTATGGATAATTTAGGTTAAGTAATGTGTAAGCTTAGGGACTGATGACCTTAGCAGTTAAATCCCATAAGATTTCATACGCATTTTGAACTTAACATCTGAGGTCATCAGTCCCCTAGACTTAGAACTACTTAAACCTAACTAACCTAAGGAAGTCACCCATATCGATGCCCGAGGCAGGATTCGAACCTGCTACCGTAGCAGCAGCGCGGTTCCGGACTGAAGCGCCTAGAACCTCTCGGTCACTGCGGCTGGCTGTGCCACCAAGGACCACTGGGAACCGTCTCCTCGCAGCAGGATGAGGATCATGTTATCCTCTGGCCACTCTAACACCGCGACACCGCCAAGCAAGGCTGCTGTGGTGTCACGAGGGAGTTGATTGGGGAGTGGCCAGGCGCTCTGTTGTTGTTGTGGCGTAGCAAGACAGCCACGCCACGGAAGTAGCCGGAAGGCACGCGTTTAGCTCACGTAGGCAAGAGATAGGTCTGTAACAGGATACGTAATGAATGCTATAAAGAAAAGTACGTAGCTTCTGGAATACTTAACTTTAATCCATCCTTGGTACATCGCTATTGACGATATAAGTGAGATTCCATAGATACATGCAATGTTACTAATGGCGCCTTGCTAGGTCGTAGCCATTGACTTAGCTGAAGGCTATTCTAACTATCTGCTCTGCACTTGAGCGAGGCTTCGTCAGTGTGCATCGCTAGCTACGTCGTCCGTACAACTGGGGCGAGTGCTAGTACGTCTCCCTAGACCTGCCGTGTGCTGGCGCTCGGTCTGCTATCACTGAAAGTGGCGACACGCGGGTCCGACATGTACTAATGGACCGCGGCCGATTTAAAGCTACCACCTAGCAAGTGTCTGGCGGTGACACCACAGTTGTCTTCTGTGGTGAGAGTAGTTTTAGTATGTACGCGAGTGATAGACTTACACGTGTACGGTGTAAACCTGCTGAGTGGTCTGTTCTGGAGTGCATTCGTCCACGGTACACAGGTCCCACATGTGTTGGGGACCTTTAGATGCAACTCGCTGCAACGTTTGCAGTGTAAAGTAACAAGTGCCCGCTATATTAAACAGACTGCTTTCCCGTGCTACAGCCATTTCTTTGACAGGAAGGTGATGTGCTTTTTCGGTGGGACAATGTACGTCCATGAACAGCTACAGGGAAGCAACATGCTTTTCGTGCCGCACAAAAACTGTCTTAGGTACCGATATAACCAGATTTCTCGTCAGTTGAACCCATGAGACATAATGAAGCGGAAACTTAATCGTTCCCCATGAACTTCAGCAACTAATGCCGAGCCGGCTGCAGTGGCCGAGCGGTTCTAGGCGCTTCAGTCTGGAACCGCGTGACCGCTGAGGTTGCAGGTCCGAATCCTGCCTCGAGCATGGATGTGTGTGATGTCCTTAGGTTGGTTAGTTTTAAGCAGTTCTAATTTCTAGGGGACTGATGACCTCAGATGTTAAGTCACATCGTGCTCTGAGCAATTTGAACTATTGCCGAATTGGAACAATGGGCACAAAATGGTTGGAACAGTCTACTGCAGGATGCCATTCAGCATCTTTATGATCGTTCGCGTGTGACAATACAGGCCTGAAGTGTTCGCAGACATGGGGGGGGGGGGGGGGAGGGGGGTAGATGTTCTGTGTCTTGCTGTGACTGTTTCGGCACCCTTTACTATGACATGAGTGTTTCGCTTGGTCTGAATTGTTATCATATAACGCTACAATTACGAACTACGTGTCACCTCACTCGGCAATAAAACGATCTTGTTCTTGAGGGTGTTGCATTTTGTTTTCCAGGCAGTGTTCTTTCCTTACGGCGCACAGTAGGCCAGAATTCTGGAAAAGTGATTATAAATGAAAAATGAAGATTTCGGAGGTAAAAAGTTTCGTTTAATTGGTTTGAAAGATTAATCTTCGGACTAATGAATCCAGGTCTTAGAAGCGGCCAGCTATTTCTTCCGAAGGTTGAATTTCAGGACTAATGCAGCAATCACTAGCTGGGCTGGAAAGGTACTGTGCCGTTCGGCGAAATCAGACCGAATTTTTTTAGGTGGAGGTTGTTCCAGACGGTATGTACTTAATTGCGACGGCTTATTTCATTATTTGATCCTTAATTAACAGTTTTTTTTGTTAATTAACATCTTACCGGAAAAAAGAGATGAGTTTTAGATTTCACGACGTTCCACCATCTATTTCGTTCTGTCCTTAAGTATGTACTACTATCTTCGCGAATCAGCCTTAAAAGCCAGCTACTAGCCACAACTCCGGGCCTGAGACACATTTTAAGCGACTGTTGCAAAATGCCATTACTGACCCGGAGAAAATCGAACTGAAAATTGTACCAAAATACGAATAAAACATGTATGTGTACATAATCATACAGTTGTTATTTTTGTAACATCGCTAATAAGTTATTACAAAATAAAAACATATTTGCTACAATTTTACTAGTCGTTCAGCCGTTGGAAGATGCACAAGAATCAACAAACAAGTTCATAAGGCAATATCGCCGAAGCTTTGCCCGAAAGTCTTCTCGCCTGATAAACATGGAGGATGTATTCCGAAGGCTTCTGCCAACAACGGATCCTTCTATATCTTCTTTGCGGAAACCATTTCCAAGGAAAGTGAAAACTTTGCTATCGGAAGCTGTTGCCCTCTTGGTACCTGTAGCAGAAGATTACGAGGAATCATATGCTGAGTATGATGAAGAGGATACAAATGCCAGTCAGGAATAAGTTGAAGAAGGAAATGAAGATGAAGAATTGGAAGCACAAGAGGAAAAAGAGTGAAAATACTTACAAAACTTTCGATTTTTGTTACTAATATACCGGGTGATCAAAAAGTCAGTATAAATTTGAAAACTTAATGAACCACGGAATAATGTAGATAGAGAGGTAAAAATTGACACACATGCTTGGAATGACATGGGTTTTTATTAGGATGGCGCTCCACCCCATATTGCTAAAGACGTGAAAGATCTCTTGCGCGCGTCGTTTGGTGATGATCGCGTGCTCAGCCGCCACATTCGTCATACTTGTCCTCCCAGGTCCCCAGACCTCAGTTCGTGCGATTATTGGCTTTGGAGTTACCTGAAGTCGCTAGTGTATCGTGATCGACCGACATCTCTAGGGATGCTGAAAGACAACATCCGACGCCAATGCCTCACCATAACTCCGGACATGCTTTACAGTGTTGTTCACAACATTACTCCTATTGTTGAGGAATGATGGTGGACATATTGAGCACTTCCTGTAAAGCTTTGTCTTACTTTGTTATGCTAATTATTGCTATTCTGATCAGATGAAGCTCCATCTGTCGGACATTTTTGAACTCTTGTATTTTTTTTTTTTGTTCTAATAAAACGCCATGTCATTCCAAGTACCAGTGTCAATTTGTACCTCTCTATCTACATTATTCCGTGGTTCATTAAGTTTTCAAATTTATACTGACTTTTTGATCACCCGGTATATGTGTATTTTCTGCAATAAAGACAGTAATAGAGACAGTTTTGTAATAAAGTTTACCATTGGAAATGGAAATGTCGTGTGGCTAGGGCCTCCCGTCGGGTAGACCGTTCGCCTGGTTTACCATTAAAATTATAAATGTTCACCTACAATATTTTTTGTCCCCTTTGTTAATTTTTTCCGGATTCTCTTTGCCATATAGGATCCGCCATTTTGAATTTCTCCATTCTGATATAAAAATCGTTATCAGAAGAGTTAGAAGCTCCGTTATACCCATTTTGGGCCATACTGGAGCATCTGGAAAATTTTCAGGACTCTGGCTCATAGTGTGGAGCCACTTGCACGTAACGTCATCAGGCGGTATTGAATCCCACATTAGGCAGTGTTCATAAAGCTTTGGCTTATCGGTGTGCATGTGCAGGGTAGCGTAAATAACTCCAATGTAAGATAAGTTTTAAAAAAAATAAACATACTAAGAGGAATTCCGTATCATATTGCTGTTCGTTATCCGTGAAGCATACACCTCTTCGAAACACGTACTAGTCCTTCCCTAGACAGGTAGTACAGGCGTAGTTTGCGGAGAAATCTTGAAAGGCAATGCTCGTCTTTTCCCGGTCCAACTTCTTCATTTCCCGGCAATGTTTAGTGTTGAGAACCTGTCGGAGCACCGTGGCCGCACGTCTGTACTCACAGAGTACGGGTGTCGGCCGGTCTCTCGGCGGCGCCTGGTCTGGTACCGGGCGGCTTCTCCCGCCGCGCGCAGCCGGCCTTATTCGGCGGGACACGGGTGGCCCGCGTTGTGCAACAGGCGGCCGTGTGCGCCCCCCGCCCTGGTCGGCTTGACCCGCCGGGCCACTCGCAGACGTGCCGTGGGCGGGCGGGCAGCTAGAGGCAGGTAGCCGACCCGTCTGCGAGGCGCGTCTCGCACCGTTCGGCAGCGTGGTCGCTCGAAGCAGAAATGCCTTATACCGCCAATGTCTGCGGCGCTCCATCCTTGGCAGAGTTCTGTAATGTCGCGGAGTAGTACAGAGTTGGAAACGTGGAATATTGTCAAAGTTTCGTTGCCTATGCCGAGAGCCAGACGCAGTAGGTTAGCCAAGAGGTAAGAGGATTGCACATATATCGGAATGTGTCGTCATGCAAAGGCAATGGCCTGGTTACACACAACAGGCGAGAGAGAATTGCTTAGCACACGGGTTTGTGTTAGACGGAGACTTTCGTAGAGTGCAAGACATTAATATAGCGTCAGCTGTACAGCATTTCACAACTTCTTGTGAGTCTGTCGTAACTCTGCCACAAGAACACCTAAGGGGCGAGTACGACAGATAAGTCAGCAGTATAAGTGGATCGAATGCGTTCATTACAAACGAGCATGATGTCAGGACGTCGCTCATGCTTCCTTTAAATATGCCAGCTTTGATAGCAACAATGCACTCGCAGTTAGACTTGCAGTTGGATGTGTACTGGGTCGCTGCGTAGCGCTCAGCTCGGTGATCGAGATGTTAATCTTTATTAAGGAGATGTTTCAGTAAGGGCGGCCCATCCAGCAGCAGACGTGAGGGGACGGTAACAGCTCTGGTCCTCTCTGCTGCCGCTGTCAAACATCAACCCAGGATTAGCAGACATCGCGGCAGACTCGATCGCCGCCAATGCTGACCTCATCAGTGAGCCGTCGTCGAGATGGTGCGGGGCCTAGGCCCTGTGCATCCTCCGTCACAACCGGTGAGCCGACGACGCTGGGGGACTGCAGCCCGTTCCGCCCGTCCACCGCGGACGAGCCACCAGGAGGAGCAGGGAAGACGACGGGGTGGGATAGAGTACACTCCGCACTACGAGAACGCCTCTCGTGCCGACAGCGCCGGGACTCCAACCCGGAGCCTCCTACACGCAGCAGCCGCTGTCCGCCGCCAATCCGGCTGGCCAACCGGGCGCCACCAGCCACGTGCGGCCGAAGTAAGGACATTCCACGCTACGTCACAGCACGCGGCGATGCGCTAGTAAGACTGGTGCGGCCCGGAGCTGGTGTCATCGCTACGAGTCGGCGAGGACTCGGGGAAGGTCGTTGATATCTCCAAGCTCAGCCAGCCTGTGTTACGCGGGCCACATTGTACTCGGCAGGAATAAAGGTGTCATGAATTTATAATGTTTCTTTGGCGTTTCTGACGCTTCCACAGTCATTTCCTAGCATCCTGACAACTAGAGAGATCACCGCTCGGCTTTCCAGTCCACCGTAGGAGACTGGGACCACCGGGGCGCCTATAGTTACAGTGGAGCCCTCTTTTGATAACAAATGGCTAAGCGGCGCTACCCCACAGCCGCAGTGCTCAGCAGATGTCAACGAAGAAACGGAAATAAAAGAGAACCGGCGACCCCCCCAGTTTCGCACGGGTAGCATTAAGAAGTGTTATAAAAGTATTTGCACTCAGACAGTGCACCATTAGCCTATGCCCATCATTACTTTTGCACAGTAAACCGTGCACTCGGTGGTTGTGGATAGAGTCGCGACGTTAGCCCCATCGAACGATACATGAGGGATCCAAACGGCCGTGCCACCGGAAGAAGGTGCTGTTCGCCTTGAGCAGTTTGAATTCCAGCGGAAACTGATGGCAGGATAGCAGGTCCTCATGGTGGTAGATCACGTCACCAGACACTTTAACGTCCCATGTGCCACCGCCGCAGCCTTCTTGGACTGGGACAATGCACGTGACAGAGTATGGAATGTGAGATCGATCCACATACTGGCAACATAAATATTGATCTTCGAATGTTACATTCATCTCATTGAATGCTGTTACTGGATTGTTGAATTATGGTCACAGTCGAAGGACAGCAATCCAGTCTGAAGACACTTGCCGCCGCCAGGGTCGGTTCTCTCACAGACACTTTTCATTGTATTTACAAACGATCTCCCTGGAGCAGGCAACATCCACTTGGCGCAGTCTACGACACGGCGCTCTTCACAAGCGTCCATCAGCATTTGTCAACCTCCTGCAACGATAGATGGACAGGGTCGTCCTCTGGTGTCGTTTTAAAAGAGTTGCCCTGAACGTCTACAAGACAAAGACGATCTGTTTTTGCGAGAAGAGACCGAGAATGGGTTCCGTGCAAGTACTAGGATGTAGGCTGGCGTGGACACCTAAAGGGCTGTTCTTACACACACACACACACACACACACACACACACACGAGCGCGCGCGCGCGCGCAAACATGAAAGAAAAGAAAATGTGTTCAGATGGCCGAAGCACTGACCTTTTTCTCGTTAGCGACGAACTCAGGTAGGATACGATTCTTTGCTTATATAAGGCCACTGTACTACCGGCCCTCCTATACGGCAGTGCAGCATGGAGAACTGAGTCAAATATTCAACTGGATCTCCTTCACGTGGTTCGAAACAAGGTCCTATGATGGATTCTCCGTGCTAGCACTTGGGAACGTATTCACGATTCCCACACTGCTATCCAAATGAACACCCTGAAAAATGCCTCTAGGAAAAAGGCCACAAAAGTTGATGCCAAAATCAACCAATTCCAGGACACCTTACTACAACTGAGAGACTTTGGAGTGGCTCGTCCTAGGCCTGGTGACCAATACGAAGTTCCCCTGTGTCTCTTAGAGCAGGAGAAGCAGTCCGCTAATCTGTACTTCAATTTACAGTTATATCATCATGGTAGGTCGTCTAAAGGGGCTTGAGGCCCAAGGAAGCCTGTCCGTACAAATCAATCTTCGTTGAACAATAAAGAATTAAAATCCAAAATAGCCAACTGTTCACAACAAGTGGCATGAGCGACGGTCCTGCAGACACCAACAAGACACAATAACGAAAAAAGGCTGTGAGGCCGTGCCTGCCAGTACCACAGCCAGTAGTGTCACCTGAACGTGCACTATGCCCAGGCGACACGTTAGACAGCAGATTGCTCAGCTAACGGGTTCGAGAGGCGCTGCCTGAGGCTGGGTGGTCCTGTAATCTTACTGCACACCACAATGGTCCTACGGACACCACCATCCTCTGTTCTAGGCGGCAGAAAGTACAGTAAGCCACTCGTGCACGACATTCGGTATCTGCACGTTCGACACTCACCACAGGGAGGGAGGACCGATGAATTGTCCGCCACGCGTGAACAGATGCAACAGCATCGACAGGGGCCACTGAGTGGACTGTCCAGCCTTCTCTGCAACATCCTGTAAGTGCTAGGACCATTGACAGGTGTTTGCATGACGCAAGACACGTTGCACACCGACTGTTAAGACGCCTGCCAGTCGCTCCCCCCCCCCCCCCCCCTTCCCCTCACTCCACAGCATCGCGCCCAACTAGCCTGGTGTCGGCAAAGACGGACGTTGCTGCCTGCTGACTGGCGGCGGGTCATCTTTAGTGACGGGTCCCGCTTCTGCCTTGGAGGCGACAACCACCGTGTCTGTATCTCGAGGCGCAGTGGAGAGCGCCACAAAGAGCATTTGTGGTCTCTCATCACACATCCCGGAAACATGGTGTGATGGAAGCGATATCCTGTTGTGCGCATCATCGTCAGTGTTACTAACGGGCTCTATGACAGCTCCACAGTATGTGGTGGAGGTCCTGTAAACGGTGGTTCTGCCGTTCGTGAACGCCACACCGATTCCCAGTTTCAACAAGACAATGCTCGTCCTGTTACCGGTGCTACCTCCTGAGCGTGCCTTGCAGCGGCAGGTACTCTACTACGAGCAGCCACATCAACCGGTCTCGCCCCAGTTGAGAATGTGTGGAGGAGACATGGAGGGCGTCATCAGGATTCCACCTCCACTCACCAATCTGCTGCAACTGCGCTCTCAGATGCAAGAGGTATGGATTGGAGTATCACATCCGAGACTTGTACAGCTCGATGCCACAATGTCTGGATGGTTGTATTCGCAGCCGTGGGTGCCCAATACCACAGTAAAACGTACATTTTGTGCCCGTGTTGTGAAATAAGAGATGGTTCTTCAAAATTGAAAGTGTAATCACTTCGTATGTATGATGCCATCTGCTTATTTAGTTACCAACAGTGACCGCAATCTTACTTGTTCTTCCGGGCGCAGCTATTTTTATAATGATCAATGTATCTACAGCATGATGACTTGTCTGGCGTAGAAGTAGTTTAGTTTTGTTTACGGGGCATTGGGTACAGTAATGATTCAAAATGAGAGAACAACGGTATTCAACCGAATATCACCACTTTCATATAAATTTCCGGGCAAGCGCTGCACGCCTTTGCATCGTCTGGGCCTGCTACTGGACCACGCCAGCAACAGTTCAGCTGGACGAATTGTAGGTGGCCGAGTAGTAAGTCGTCTACATACATCCAACGTTACAAGGTCATGTTATGTCTCGTGTGAGAAGGAGAATCATGTACCAGTAGGTGTTGGAATTCTGCAGTACAAGGTTCGTGGCACATCGAGTCTGCAGCATATCGTTCTGCAGTACTGCTGCTAACTTTGGTCAGGATACAATGACTGTTATGTTATTGGGCTCGGGAGGCCTGCACTAAACACCATGCAGGACGTCAGCACCCCGCGCGGCTAGTGCTCAGGACGACGGACATATTATTTGCTCCTCTGTACGGGATTGTACAGCCATCAAACATACCTTGACTCAAGAGACGGAGTTGCTTACAGCAAGACAAGTACCCGCAAAGACAGTGCGACGACGGCTGTAGCAGCAGGGACTGCCAACACGGCGACCATTATTGCTCCTTCCCTTGAAGGAATAGTCTGCTAGACTCGAGAGTGCTTCTGCACCTTCTCCGTTTATCTGACTATCTGACTGAAGAAGTCTTTGGAACGCTATCTAAGGGGACGTGCGCGCCTTGTCAAAGCTCTGACCGAGATATATGTGGCGGGTGACCAGACACGGCTCAGGATGTCTCCACATGGCTACCAGTGTCTCGTGGTGTCCACGCCTCCGCCAGCATGGTAAAATGGGGCTCCACGTGCTGCTAGAGGTACCTATATTTCCTACCGTGTGAGGTGGCGCAGCAGTGGGATTTTGGACTTCCATTCGGGTGGACGACGGTTCATATCACCTTTCGAAGATACGGTTCTAGGTTTCCCATGTTGTTTTTGTTGTGGTCTTCAGTCCTGAGACTGGTTTGATACAGCTTTTCATGCTACTCTATCCTGTGCAAGCTTCTTCATCTCCCAGTACCTACTGCATCCTACATCCTTCTGAATCTGCCAAGTGTATTCATCTCTTGGTCTCCCTCTACGATTTTTACCCTCCACGCTGCCCTCAAATGCTAAATTTGTGATCCCTTGATACCTCATAACAGGTCCTACGACCCGGTCCCTTCTTCTAGTCAAGTTGTGCCACAAACTCCTCTTCTCCCCAATTCTATTCAATACCTCCTCATTAGTTATGTGATGTACCCATCTAATCTTAAGCATTCTTCTGTAGCACCACATTTCGAAAGCTTCTATTCTCTTCTTGTCCAAATTATTTATCGTCCATGTTTCACTTCCATACATGGCTACACTCCATACAAATACTTTCAGAAACGACTTCCTGACACTTAAATCTATACTCGATGTTAACAAATTTCTCTTCTTCAGAAACGCTTTCTTTGACATTGCCAGTCTACCTATTATATCCTCTCTACTTCAACCATCATCAGTTATTTTGTTCCCCAAATAGCAAAACTGCTTTACTACTTTAAGTGTCTCATTTCCTAATCTAATTCCTTCACCATCACCCGTCTTAATTCGACTACATTCCATTATCCTTGTTTTGCTTTTGTTGTTGTTCATCGTATATCCTCCTTTCAAGACACTGTCCATTCCGTTCAACTGCTCTTCCAAGTCCTTTGCGGTCTCTGACAATTACAATGTCATCGGCGAACCTCAAAGTTTTTATTTCTTCTCCATGTATTTTAATACCTACTCCGAATTTTTCTTTTGTTTCCTTTACTTCTTGCTCAATATACAGATTGAATAACATCGGGGAGAGGCTAAAGCCCTGTCTCAATCCCTTCCCAACCACTGCTTCCCTTTCATGCCCCTCGACTCTTTTAACTGCTATCTGGTTTCTGTACAAACTGCAAATAGCCTTTCGCTCGCCGGCCGGAGTGGCCGAGCGGTTCTGGGCTCTACAGTCTGGCACCGCGCGACCGCTATGGTCGCAGTTCGAATCCTGCCTCGGGCATAGATGTGTGTGATGTCCTTAGGTTAGTTAGGTTTAAGTAGTTCTAAGTTCTATGGAACTGATGTCCTCAGAAGTTAAGTCCCATAGTGCTCAGAGCCATTTGAACCAGCCTTTCGCTCCCTGTATATTATCCCTGCCACCTTTAGAATTTGAAAGAGAGTGTTGCTAAATCGCTGAAGGCAAATGCTGGGATGGTTAGTTTGAAATGGACACTTCCAACTTACTTCACTTTCGGAAATTGTCATCTGTGTGTGATGATCTTCTCTCGAAAGGAATGTTAAAACCTGATATTCTTTCCTTCTGTTTCATATGTCTCTAATTCAGTTACTCATGACTCCTGAGCATATAGATTTCTAGGACTTTGAGTCGTGTCATATATGAAATAAAGATTCGAACACACGAATATATCCCCGTAGGCAGGGAATAAAAAGGGGATTGACATTTCGTGTGCCGTAGACAGTTTTATATTTAAGGATGTCGTTGTAGCCGACAGTAGGTGTACCGTAACAGCGCATCCGTCATAACCAGATGCGGCTCCGCCATTTGCGGACGCCCATCTCGATGGCGAGACTGAATCGCGTTCGCCAGTAGCGTCTCTGTAATGTCCACATTCTCTGTTCTTACACAGCTCCACCACCAGCACCACTTTTCATGTCTCACGCTGAGGCACTATGGGGGTGGATCCAGTAGAGGAAAGAACCATCTACAGCTTCAATGAAACCTAATAAAAGAACAAAAACAGAATAGATTACGCAGTACTAACAGTAGTATCAGTATGTGGTAACTAGTAAAGGTCTATATTGTAATTTTGTATTGCTAGGAAGTAGTTACAGTATTTATATTTTTGTAGTATTAATATTTCTTTTTAATTAAGTACGAGGACTATATAATTAATACATATATTTACGTATTTTTCATGAAAATGTGAGGTGTATGCCGTATTTTAGCTTCTCAGACAGTAGGCTGTAATTGGGAAGAGTAAATAAATAAATAAAAATTAGGATAGCTATCTTCATTAAAATTTTTTGGGCACTGAACAGGTATCTGTTGCAAATTGTTTACGTAATGAAAGTAATGTAAGACAAAGACTAGCTTATTACTGCTGTCCAACAACAATTTATACCCCTGAGATTAGCCCTCTACGAATCGTGAACTTGGTTGGGGTGGTGTGACTTGCATGCCTCAGCGTCACAAATATTTGTATCGTAAGCGCAAGCGTATCACAATGGTGTCAGTGGAGAAGCAAGACCAACATATGTTTCTTGAAGAGGGGCAGCAAAATTCTCAGTAGTTGCAGTGGCAACATTCTAGATGACTGACTGATATGACCTTGTAACATTACCCACCATGGTCTTGCTAAGTTGCTACTGCTAACGGTTGAAGGTAAAGGCAAAACTACAGCCGTCATTTCTCTCGAGGACACACAGATCTACTGTATGAGATATAAAATGCAGATTGGCGATACCAACAAGACCGTTTCTGAAAAAAAAAAAATTAAATCTAATGTACGGTAAATTTAATTTTAGAAAGTCTTTTCTAAATATGTATACTTTGTGTGTAACCTTGCAAGGAAATGAAACATTTCAGAAAAGGGGAGAATAGAAGCTTGCTGCAGAAGAATGCAGAAGATCAGACGAGAAGATCGAATAACTAATGAGGAGACACATTATCGAATTCGGAAGAAACTAAATTGATGGCTTATCTTGAATAAAAGAAGTGGTCGATTTATGGGACACATCTTGAGGCTTCAAGGTATCCTCACTTTGGTAATGGAGGGAAGAGTGGAGCATAAGATTTGAGGGAGACGAACGCCCAACCACAGCAATTGGGCTATAAAGGATGCTGGTTGCTGTAGTTTTGCGGGAGATGAAAATGCTTGCACAGGGTGCACTAGCTTTGGGGTCCTACGGACTCAAGACAACGACGACAACAACAAATAACAGTAGTGAGATTAAATTCCGCTGCAGTTTGCTATTCAAATTTTTTGTAGCCAGCGGTGACGCCGACGCTTAGGTTGCTAGCTATTAATAACACATTTCGGTGAAGACACATTGTTTTCATGCATTAAGACTTCCACTGAGGTGACAAAACTCAAGGGATAGCGATGTGCATGTATACAGGTGGCGGTTGTATCGGTAGGGTAGTGCATTGGCGGAGGCGTCACTTGTACTCACGTGCTTCATTTGAAAAGGTTTCCGACGTGATGATGGCCGCACGACGGGAATTAATAGATTTTGAACGCGAAATGGTAGTTGGAGCTACAGGCGTGGGACATTCCATTTCGGAAATAGTTAGGTGATTCAATATTCCGTGATCCCCAGTGTCAAGAGTGTGCCGAGAATACCAAATTTCAGACATCATCCCTCACGACGAACAACGCTGTGGCCGACGACCTTCACATAACGACCAAGAGCAGCAGCGTTTGCGAATGGTTGTCAATGCTAACAGACAAACAGCACTGCGTGAAATGACCGCAGAAATCAATGTGGGATGTGCGACGAATATATCCTTTAGGAAAGTGCTGTGAAATTCGGCGTTAATGGACTACGGCATAAGACCACCGATGGGAGTGCCTTTGCTAACAGCACGACGCCGCCTGCTGCGCTTCTCCCGGGCTCGTGACCATATCGGTTGCACTAAAGACGACAGGAAACCTTGGTTTGGTCAGACGCGTCCCGATTTCAGCTGATAAGAGCTGATGGTAGGGTTCAAGTGTGGCGCAGACCCCACGAAACCATGGACCCAAGATATCAACACGGCACTATGCGAGCTAATGGTTGTTCCATAATGGGGTTCAAACGGCTCTGAGCACTATGGGACTTAACTTCTGAGGTCATCAGTCCCCTAGAACTTAGAACTACTTAAACCTAGCTAACCTAAAGGCATCACACACATCCATGCCCGAGGCAGGATTGGAACCTGCGACCGTAGCGGCCGCGCGGTTCCAGACTGTAGCGCCTAGAACCGCTCGGCTACACCGGCCGGAGTCCGCAGCTCGTGGTCGTGCGACAGCGTTCTCGCTTCCCGCGCCCGGGTTCGATTCCCGGCGGGGTCAGGGATTTTCTCTGCCTCGTGATGACTGGGTGTTGTGTGATGTCCTTAGGTTAGTTAGGTTTAAGTAGTTCTAAGTTCTAGGGGACTGATGACCATAGATGTTAAGTCCCATAGTGCTCAGAGCCATTTGAACCACACCGGCCGGCCCATAATGGTGTGGTCTGTGTTTACAAGGAATGGTCCAGCTTAACAGATCATTGACTGGAAATGGGAAAGTTTGGCTACTTGGAGACCATTTGCAGCCATTCATGGACTTCATGTTCCCATAAAACGATGGAATTTTTATAGATGAGAATACGCCATGTCTCTGGGCCACAGTTGTTCGTAATTAGTTTGAAGAGCATTCTGGACAGTTCGAGCGAATGATTTGACCACCCAGACCGCACGACATGAATCCCGTGGAACATTAATGGGACATAATCGAGAGGTCAGATGTCCTTCACCGGCAACAGTTTCGCAATTATTAACGGCTATAGAGGCAGCGTGGCTCAGTATTTGTGAGACCTTGCCACGTCGAGCCGTTGCACTTCGCCGGGCAAAAGGTCAGATTCGATATTAGGAGATGCCCCATGACTTTTGTCAGATAGTTTACAGTACGCGGCAGATAATTCACCAGAACGGAACTGGTAAGATATGCAATAGCAGCGGTGTTGGGAATAGCGAGCAACCTTTACAGAACTAATATTCTGAGCATATTATCTTCTTTTCTCAAACTTCACACAAGTCAGGACACTGCACCAATGTTACTCGAAAGAGCATTTCCCCCGCTTTTGTTCCACGCCTTTTACTACACTTCAGTGCGTACTATTCAAGACGCCTGTGGCATTTAGCGTAGACGTTCTGCGTAGTGTTGAGCAAGCAAGACTTCACAGTGGCAGAGAGTGGTTTGTTATCAACAGCAGGTTGGCGGTCTATGAATAGTCAAGCAGGCATACACCTTCAAGCTCTCTGCGTCGTTTGATGTATTATGTAATTTGCTTTTAGTTCTCTGCACTATCATCTCCGGTAGAGCAAAGCACGAAGACGCGCGACGTAGCGAGATGTCTTGTTTGGCTGTTTGTATAGTACAGAAGGAAGAGAGGAGAAGCGGAGGTGAACTTGGTATTGCTGTACCGAAGCGGTTGCCGAGATAAACTTGCTTGCCCGTAGCGGACTTCTTCTGAGTCACATATTTTCACTTCTAGCCTTCAATGCACTTCGGTTCTCTTAATAGAAGTACAATTACATTGCTTGACACAAAGGTGGTAGGCCGGCCGGTGTGGCCGACCGGTTCTAGGCGCTACAGTCTGGAACCGCGCGACCGCTACGGTCGCAGATTCGAATCCTGCCTTGGGCATGGATGTGTGTGATGTCCTTAGGTTAGTTAGTAGTAGTAGTTCTAAGTTCTATTGGACTGATGACCTCAGAAATTAAGTCCCATAGTGCTCAGAGCCATTTTTGAAGAAAGGTGGTAGCACGTGAAGAAAATGCCACGAAGCGTGCAGCCTTGAACACTCGTTGCTAGTTCTTATATAATTATGTATTCTGGGAAACCGCCAACGGATGCAACATAAAGTTATGTATATCATCAGGTCAAATGACGGAGATGTTGTAGGTTTTCATGACAAATAGCCGCTCGTGTGTTTTTAATTTTTTTTAATCTTTATTTTTTTCGATGTGGCTCTAAAACTCCTTGTGGTATCTGCCGAGAACTGAAATTTCTAACGAGTCATCAACAGTGGCAACCATATAGATGAAGTGTGAGGTAAGTGAATGGAGGATAGGGGAACATTATATGCTGTGATTGGTATGTACAATCTAAATGCTTGATGCGGTGCACCAGAATAACTAATTACTACGGAATCAGGAAGGGTGTACAATATGTAAAGCAACACATTTTTCTCGGCCAATTTCGGTTGGAAAAACGCGGAATTTTTTGTGGGACATAGTGGAAATAATCCCTCTTCAGTCCCTGTAGTATCATGAAGTTCCGATACGTGGCGACGCCTTTGAAATGGCACCTTTAACGGAGACGCGTTCCAAGCAGACGACAGCAGACAGCTGTCACTGAGTATTTTTAATTATTTTTTTTTTTTTTTGCGGATAACCAGAGCATGACAGATATTCACAAACTTTTGCAGAATGTCTACAGGGGCCAACAGTGAACAAAAACACGGTGGCTCGTTAGGCAAGATGTCTGTCATCATCGCAACAAGTGCACGCTAACCTGTCCTGCCTGCCTCCCGCGTGGCAGCCGGTCACGCACATCTGTGACTCCTGCAGTGTTGAAACGTGCGGACACTCTCACCCGACGCGATCGACGGATCACAAACAAACATCTCGCTGCTCAAATGGACGTCTCTATTGGTAGCACTGAACTCACTCGTCCAACAGCTGGGGTACTCAAACTTCTGTGGTTTCCTCGCCGCCCAACAAAGGACTGTAAACTGGAACGGAGGACTATCGGTGCGGAGCAACTTGCACCTTATGAGACAGATCGTGACAATTTTTTGTTGGACATTGTCACAAACGATGGAACATTGGTTTATCACACAGAACCAGAGACAAAACGGCAACCGATGGAGTGGCGCCACACCACCCTTCCTCCGAAGAAAGAGTTAAATGCCGCACCCTGAGCCGAGAAAGTCATGGCGATGATCTTCTGGAACTCTGAAGGGGTATTCTGTATCATGTCCTCCCTAATGGTTCAACGATCAAATGTGGAGTGTGTCGTGCTACTTTCAGAAAACTGAAGAAACGGATTCAGCGTATTCGTCTCCAAAAAATGCATGGGAACTTCTCCTTCTCACGCAAGTCTGCGCACCCGAGAAGAGCTCACAAAACCTCACTGCACGCTTCTTCCTCATTCACCCTACAGCCTGGATCTCGCACCTTCCGATTTCCATCTGTTTGGCCAATGAAGGATGCAGTCCATGGCAAGCAGTACGTGGATGGTGAAAAGACTATTGATGCAGCAAGACGTTGGTTCGTCGTCGACCAGTGGAGTAGTAGAATGCGGGCATGCAGGTCCACTCAGTAAGGTGGCATAATGCCGTCGCATTGAACGAAGGTTATGTTGAAAAATAGGATTCTGTAGCCAAAAGAGTAGGAAATAATGTGGTGTACTGGAATCTTGAATAAAAACAACCTGCTTCCAGAAAAAAAATTGTTGCATTATTTATTGAACGCCCCTTGTAATATTTCCCTGCACGGCTATGTATAATTCAGCGTGTTTCAGAAATATACTGAAACGTTCCATACTTAAGCTTCATGACATGATTATAGAGATTTGTTGAGAGCCGTATCGCGCCTACGACCAGTCAACATCACGTCCTTCTGGATAGTTCCATACAACAACTGGTAAACAAGATCTCCGATGGTAGTGGACTACGGTAGTGGTAGGGGCTCCGTACTGAACAGCCACTGTGTGGTAGGGAAAGTGAGGTTCGATACTGAAGCCTGTACACAAATATAAAGGCTACAGCTAGCTAGTCTGCAAAAGGTCGCAGTAAAAGATTATGTCAATTTGACCAATAATTCGACAAATATAGATGTTCGACAGTCTGTAGTTTCTCACTAAGAAAGACATAGTGTCATCCACCAAGTCTGGTTATCCACTGTGTGGCGTCTCCTGGCATATTTTTCTTTGAAAAAAAAAAAAAAAAAAAAAAAAGACTTAATAGTTTTCTGTAATATATGAATAAATTCAAAGTTGTTCATGTGACATGCATCGAGTGAAAAAGACAAAGACAATAACCATGATGTATTATCTGTGTAGACAATGACTAAAGTAGACAGTGTATACTCTGTTAATTTTCACTTGCCTGATAAAAGAGAAGACATTTTACCTTTTCGAGTAGTACCGCTGAGCTATCAGGACGCACTCTCCCTATGTTCCATATTGAGAGGTCTGTAATAAGTATAATAACTGTTAATTTATCTAAATCGTTTCCAGAATACAAAATGATGTTTGTCACTGTTGAAACCATCTTTTATGTGTAGAAGAATTGTGTTATTTCCTGCACTTATTAAAAGTTTTGTTAGTTACGATCTTACCCTATTGTTTTCCGCCGTAACGGTCGGTACGACTATTTTTGGTAATCGCGGCCCTTCCAGCCCAAATATTATTAAGATAACTAATTCAGCTTATACATTTATGAAAGTACTGAAGCAAGTCCCTCATTATTTTCATTTTCTGAGCTAAATGTTGCCGTACTGGGCCACAAACATTGAGTACGTTAATTTTCACGTAGGTGCCCTTAGAGAGAAAGCTGTAACTAAATATGCTTCATGCAATTAAAATTAACAAACCAAACAAAACTGAATATACATACAAACCCCTGCCCTGAGACCTAAAGAGATCATGTTCATACGTTGCTTTTGTTTTGGTGTGCAATAACATATCTACACGGTTACGTAAATTCAATAAAAGGAAATAATTAAAATCAGTTAATTAGCACAGCCAAGTTTTTGGTGTCGTAAGTCTTTGCTAACATTTTTACAGTGTAAAAGATTCTATGAAGATCTGTGATAAAAATAATTAACCGTTATCTACTGAAAAGACAGTTTTATACAACACGTTACAATTTAACTGCACACAGATCATTCATTCATATTTACACACACACACATACACACACACACACACACACACACACACACACACACACACACACACACACACACAATAAAATATATATGTATACAATTGCACTACAGCTGCCAGAAGACAATATCATAAAAGAGATGCGGGTAGGATTCGCGCTGTGACTTTTGCGTACGAACTTAATTATGTATTCAGATAATTCAACGATTCCGGGAATCGAGAATCAACACAATTTCAGTCTCTTATCAACATTGGTGCTGGCGAGATATCAGTCTCAGAAATTCCAAGGCTTTCGAGAAGTCTGAATTTTAATTTTGAATTCGGATAACAAATGACAAAATAAATAGTTTTTTGTGATATAATTACAGTTTATCAATTTTCGGATTTTTCCTTTTACTTGTACTGTAAAAACATTGCTTCTTACCGAACTTCATGATTCTAAGTCAACAGGAAGTACCCTGTAGGTTTTGATGATGATGATGATGATGATGATGATGATGATGTTTGGTTTGTGGGGCGCTCAACTGCGCGGTTATCAGCGCCCGTACAAATTCCCAATCTTTGCTCAGTTTAAACTGGCCACTGTCAGGAATGATGAAAGACGCACAACACCCAGTCATCTCGAGGCAGGTGAAAATCCCTGACCCCGCCTGGAATCGAACCCGGGTCCCCGTGCTCGGGAAGCGAGAACGCGACCACGAGACGACGAGCTGCGGACCCTATAGGTTTTGATGAGCGGGTTTGTGACTATGAAAATGTGTGATATAAGTGGCCGTATCCTTTGATTGCATTGACCTACAAGCTTAAGTTTTTAACATCACTATGGCGTCACACACCTCAGTAAGCGACAAAAGTTTCCACGTGAAACGTCTACTCGTTCCTGAGAAAAAGGCGCTTTAACAGACGAATGGGCAGACAGAGAGTCAGATAACAAATCACAAAAAAATCTTTTTTCGTGTTACATTATAGCAAATTAACAATTTTCGGATTTTTTTCCCTTTACTTTTACTCTGGTAGCTTGCTCCCTTCCAAATTTCATAATCCCGAGTCAACAGAAAGTATCCTATAGGTTTTTATGAGTGAGTTTGCGTGTATCAAAATATGCGACATAAATGGCCGTATCGTTTGATTGCATTGATTAAGAAGCTTGCTAACATTTATTTCACTGCCAAGAGACCATAGACCTTATTATAAGACACGAATTTCAACTCAATACGTCTACCCTCTCTGAGAAATATGGTTTTTAACAGTGGAACAAACAGGCAGATGGACAACAAAGTGATCCTGTATTGATTCCCAGTTTGCCGAATGAGGTGCGGAAAGGTAAAAATGTGGCATAACAGACAATGTCACTTACTGCCATACTTACAAATAAAGTAAAGAACATTTGTCATGTGGAAAACATGTGTTAGTTCCCTAACAACACATTCGTCAATATCAGCTAAACACGAAATTTTCTTGTTGTTCTACGTCTGTCCCGAAGCAGTGAAGCCTCTGGAAGTAGTTGTAGCTATGTTTTTCGCCAGTCCTATTCTCTTGATTGTGCGCTTGAGAAAGCTATCGCTCAAACACACTTTTCTTGATATGTTTGTCCCTCATTTCCCCTTCCGACGTATATATTTAATAGCAGTGCAACAAACACGTTTGTAACAAATATGTTTAACAAGGTCGTGCTCATAATCGAGGTTTGGGTTGAGGTCTTAGTGCTCGGTCCCTGTTTGAGCTAGGGACATGAAGTGAAACGTTTTTGGTGTAGGCCGGACCAGCGGTCATTTGTATAGCCATTCTTGCTGTAGCTATGTAATAGCACACTAAGCAAGGTTTAAACTACGAACCGGAGCTGCCGTCCAGGTAAACTGTGCGAACCGATTAATTCCTTTTGCAAAAGATGTTAACTGGGCTGTAATCAACTTCCAGCTAATGGCACCATTTGTATGTCCACCGTTCATATTTTACGTGCAAAAAAATACGTTTTTCTGAGAGGCTATTGAAGCGCGCCACTTCTATCCCTTGACTTGTACGAATCGCTTCAAACTTCGCATGAAGGTAGATAAATGGATAAAGTAAAAAAAAAAAAAAAAATCCAATAATGTTAATTCGTTGTCGAAATTCGATGGTTTAAAGTCGAGCTAAACAGAGCAAGTACAATTCATTATTTCGTGAAGTCAATACGTGGAAACGGTTTAAAGTAATTCAAAAAAATAAAAAATGCATTCGTATGATAAAACTGGAATCTCACTTTCAAAAGTCTAGGTTTATTGGGATTCTAGAGCAAAAATACTCTTTTTTTGCAATATTTTACGCGCGCCACTTACTTGTTTCAGAATTATCCGAATCGGTTTGGTGAGGAGATAGATAAATAGATGTAATTGACGGTCGTCATATTGTTTTGTGGAAGCTCTATCCGTTGCCACGATGCCGTTGTCATGATTCGAAAGAGAATAAAAGAAACCTATACCGGATCAATACGCACACAAGTCAACGAAAATCTACATCGGCTGCCAAACTATGGCGGTCTAACGTCAGAATCATGGTAGAGTGAACGCTGTGAACCAAACCATGTATACTACAATATGGCTGCAGAGCTTACGTATAATAGCTGAAAAAAGGTTTCCTAGTAAAGTTTCTGGGGGTGGATTTGTTCCCTGGGGGAGTGACATTATGTATAATCTTGCTTTACTTACTTTACATGACACGGGTACTAAAACTAACAAGCAAAAACGCGCCAATGTGTCAAGATGTTTTGATTTCAATGTGTTTGAAGTTTCTTATCATATTCTCAGAATACCATCAATGCATGCCGAAAAACAGATGTGAAGGGTGAACTCGTTACAGTGGGACATAGCGCAAGGTACTGCTATTGCAAATTCCGGCCGGTTTCAAATACAACTTTTCTCATTCTGATTTAGGTTTTCCAAGGTCTTCCAGTAGCAATTAAGGTAAACGCCCGGATAATTACTTTGAAAAGAAAATGTCTGGTTTCTTTCCTCATCCTTATCTTATTTGTGCTTGTGTTCTGATTTAATGACTTCATCAACTTCGTTAAATCCTAATCTTTCTTCCTTCTTTTCATTAGGTTGTTGTTACCAACGTACCTTCTCTGATAACCGTCACATCTGTACACATTTGTTTCATCATAAATATTTTAAAATAGAAAAAAGTTTCAAATCTGTTCTATTAACTTCAGCATATATTACTAGATCAGTTCTCTCAAAAACAATGAAATTGAAAATAAAATCTTATAAAAATCGTCTTGCGACTGCTGATGCGCTACAGTGCTACTTAAAAGTAAAGGTCTTCCACTTGAGGACGGAGATGCTCAGGTGTCAAGATTGGACACTAATTTTCTTTTCTTCAAGTACTCTATTCAAGAAACTTCAGTGTGTACGATACAAACTCCTTGCCCCCATAGGACGCACATACACCGTTAGGCAGTGTTCCACTTTACTCAAAGCCTGTGGTTCAGTCCAGCAGCTATCGGAAATGAAAGCAGAGTGTAGAGCAAACTGGACTCAGCCCAGAGAAACCAACAAGCAATGAGGACCACGTCCGCCATTTTGTCCCACTTCTGTGTTATTTAATCTGTACATTGAGTAAGGTGTTGAGGAAACCAAGAAGAGATTTGGAATGTGGATTACAGTTCATGGGGAAGAAATGAAAATTTTAAGGTTTGCTGACGACATCGTAATTCTGTGAAAGAAGTCAAAGGACTAAGTAGAACTGTTAAGCAGAATGGTTGGTGTCTTTAAAAGACATTATAAGATGAACATCAACAAAAATAAAACTAGGAGGAGGAACGTAGTCCAACTACACCAGGCGACGCTGAGGGAATTAAATTCTGAACTAAAATACTAAAAGTGGTAGACAGTTTCGCTACTTGGCTAGTAAAACGACTGATGGTTGCCGTAATAGAGGTGATATAAAATGTTTGCTGCCAATAGCAAGAAGAGGAATTCTGAAAAAGAGAAGTTTGTTATTACCAGATATAAATTTAATTGTTAGAAAGTCTTTTCTGATGGTGTCTATTGACACACAGTCGACATGGGTTTAGGAAACATCGTTCCTGTGAAACACAACTAGCTCTTTATTAACATGAAGTGTTGAGCGCTATTGACAAGGGATTTCAGATCGATTCCGTATTTCTGGATTTCCGGATGGCTTTTGACACTGTACCACACAAGCGGCTCGTAGTGAAATTGCGTGCTTATGGAATATCGTCTCAGTTATGTGACTGGATTTGTCATTTCCTGTCAGAGAGGTCACAGTTCGTAGTAATTGACGGAAAGTCATCGAGTAAAACAGATGTGATTCCTGGCATTCCCCAAGATAGTGTTATAGGCCCTTTCCTGTTCCTTATCTATATAAACGATTTGGGAGACAATCTGAGCAGCCGTCTTAGGTTGTTTGCAGATGACGCTGTCGTTTACCGACTAATAAAGTCATCAAAACAAATTGCGAAACGATTTAGAAATGGTGCGAAAATTGACAGTTGACCCTAAATAACGAAAAGTGTGAGTCATCCACATGAGTGCTAAAAGAAATTCGTTAAATTTCGGTTACACGATAAATCAGTCTAATCTAAAGACCGTAAATTCAACTAAATACCTAGGTATTACAATTACGAACAACTTAAATTGGAAGGAACACATGGAAAATGTTGTGTGGAAGGCCAACCAAAGACTGCGTTTTATTGGCAGGACACTCAGAAAATGTAACAGATCTACTAAGGAGACTGCCTACGCTACGCTTGTGCGTCCGCTTTTAGAATACTGCTGCGCGGTGTGGAATCCTTACAAGATAGGACTGACGGAGTACATCGAAAAAGTTCAAAGAAGGGCAGCACGTTTTGTATTATCGCAAAATATGGGAGAGAGTATCATAGAAATGATACAGTATTTGGGCTGGACATCATTAAAAGAAAGGCGATTTTCGTTGCGGCGGAATCTTCTCACGAAATTCCAATCACCAACTTTCTCCTCCGAATATTTTGTTGACACCGACCTACATAGGGAGATACGATCACCACGATAAAATAAGGGAAATCAGAGATCGTACGGAAAGATATAGGTGTTCGTTCTTTCCACACGCTATACGAGATTGTACGAGTAATAATAGAGAATTGTGAAGATGGTTCGATGAACCCTGTGCCAAGCACTTAAATGTGTTTTGCAGAGTATTCATGTAGATGTAGATGTAAATGTGTTTGTCTTCATGTAGCCTTTTACGGAAGTAAAACGTGATCGCAAAATGTTTAGACATGAAGAAAATAGAAACTTTTGAAATACAGTGCTACAGAAAAATGCGGAAGATTAGATGGGTAGTTCGAATAAGTAAAGGGAAGCTTCTGAATCAAATTAAGGAGAAAAGCAATTTATGGAACAGTCTGACCAAATGAAGGGATTGATTGATAGGAGTACACTGGGGCATCAAGTACTGTCCGTTTGGTAACGGGGAACAGAGAGAGACAAAGGCTCGAATACAGTAAACAGGTTCGAATGGATGTATGTTACAGTTGCGGTGCAGAGTTGTGGAAGTTTGCACAGATTACATTACCGTGTAAAGTTGCTTCAGACCAGCCTCTGGACTGAAGACCACAACAGAAACGACCTCGTCCAGTGGAAATCGGTAGTTAGCGCCACTCTCGCTCAGGTCACGGCAGTTCACGTGAACAATCAGAAGGCGTGTCTGCGGGGCAGGCGGCGAGCCCCACGTGGGACGTTAACGACCCGCGTGATGACGTACACCTGTATCCTCACTGCCGACTCCACCTTACCTCAGCCAACGCAAAAGTTTTCATCTGCTCTCGCTGACACCTGCATGTAAAGTTCTATAAGCATCTTAGTTTTGTAGCCCTGCCTATTTTGAGGACGTTCTGAAGTTACACTGCATGAAAATCTTAACTGTTATCCTATAATTATCTTATGCTTTTACAGTTTGTGATGATATTTTTAAATTTCGTGCTCGTACGTACGAAGTAAGCTATTATCCCACTATCATTCTTTCAGGTATTCGAATGAAATATATTAGACTGCTTTCAGCAATCAGACTGCTTTCAGCAATCGGAAGAGAATGGGGACGAAATGATAATTTTCTTGTGTTATACCATAAATTTTGAAGTGGCGTTGATCACGTCAGGTGATAATCAGAATATTTCTCGAAGCCGTTCGCAAGAGATATGTTACTTCAAACGCCAGAAGTCAAAGAATTTTTTCGAATTTTGCAGTTATTTGGTACATAGCTGTTTATTTGTTCTCCCTCTGCCAGTTATATAATATTTGCAGTATGTTCCCTGAATAACATTCAGTGGAAGTCTTTAAAAAAGTAATAATAATAATAATAATAATCAGCAACAAAAGAAATTTTACATTTTTTACCTGCTTCAGGCAGCTAGCGCTCTTCTTCAGAAGGTTGTAATTATCGCATCATTTGCGAGTGTCAGAATTAAGATATGTGCAGGATATTGCTGTGATCACGTGTTCGTAGTGCCTGTACAAAAATGGTACAAGAAAAGCAAACCTACCATCTTTGTAAAGGACTATGAACCACATAATCACAGCAATATGCTGCATACATCTTAATTTTGACACTCGCAAATAATGAGGTAATTACAACCTTCCGAAAATGAGCGCTAGGTGCGTGTAACCGGTAAACGAAAAAAATTGTTTCGTACAAATAGATGCTAATTATTTCAACAAGCAGAAATACAGCTGCTGAAGATGTATAAAACACTATTCGGTTGAGTCTATATGAATCTGCATTATTTATGCTACTTATTTACATTTTATTCACCTTACATTTTCATGTCTATTTAAGCTAAGTACTGTAGACAAATCCGTCATACAGACGTGGATTGTTTAGTCTAGTTTTCCATTCACATTCTGTGCTTTTCCTCATGTTATTATGGTAAGTACGTTTAATATGAGTGAATCAAGACATTTGTATAAACTAACCTTTGCAACAAGATTATACTATTACATTCATAATTGTTCGTGGGTTGCTGCTTCAAGTACATGAAATGCGGGTAGGCAACGCTATGTGACGAATATCGTGACCTTCATCGGTTTACTATTGATGATACCGAAATATGGTGGTGCAATTAATCTATTTCAGTATACTACCTATAATCAGCTTTAATACTTTAACGTCAAACAGCGATTTTATTGTCTCTGTCATGAAACGAATCCATATTTGTGCGTACTGAAATGTACATCTATCTTATGAAGCAGTACCCGGGTAACACATTTGTTCCCCTTCCCCCTCACCCCCTCTCTCCACGCATTCCCTCTATCTTCCGTTCCTTCCAACATCCAGTTACAAATTCCAGTGACCGCAAGCACGTATATACCAAGTGCGAACGATTTCTCAAAAGATGGCGGCTTGGTAGAAAGATTGCTTGCACGTTTACTTCCTTTTTCAACGTTCTAGATAGTTTCTACTCATCACTGAACAATATTTCTGAAGTTGTACACAGTCCTGTCGTTCTGTTTGATTGTATGTGGATTCGGATATGTTATCAGTCAGTCTAGCAACTAGAAAGACGACGGATAACACATGGTGTAATAATATCAAACGTTCGTCTTACCTTACATTTCATTTACTTCACGTAGTAATTTTGTTTCCACTTATACCTCGATAAATTCCGTGACTGACGTTTTCAGTTGGTCATGTTGTAGAGGCTGGGAGTCAGCCAATCACAGCTGTTTGTCACGCTGCATGTGCTAGCCGTGTTGCCTGCCCTGCAGGCTCAAGCACAGTCTTGCCAGGCGACGGAGGTTCGAAGGGGCGAAAAGGGCGATGGGAGAAGGAGGAGGAGAAGGAGGTTAGCGTTTAACGTGCCGTCGACAACGAGGTCATTAGAGACGCAGCACAAGCTCGGATTAGGGAAGGGTGAAGAAAACGGCCGTGCCCTTTCGAAGGAACCATGCCGGCATTTGCCAGAAGCTATTTAGGGAAATCACGAGAAATATAAATCAGGATAGCTTGATACGGATGTGAACCGTCGGCCAACCGAATGCGAGTCCAGTGGGCCAACCGCTGCACTACCCCGCTCGGTGGTCCAGGCGATGCAGGCCGCACAGTGTACTTGCTTTTTTTGGTGCGTGCGCAACTGCTCACCGCATGAGCACAAGGCAGTTGTGTACGTGCCGGCAACTACGCTCCCAACCTTAGACATCTATCAACCATAAAGTTATTTTAACCGAAGTACAGTAAGTAGTATGTGTAGCAAGTCTGCTTGTGATTCTGCATTATCTTGTAAATCTGTCTCGCACTATCTCTACCCCAAGGATGTCGATGGTATGCCACACCCACAATACAGGGTTATTACAAATGATTGAAGCGATTTCACAGCTCTACAATAACTTTATTACTTGAGATATTTTCACAATGCTTTGCACACACATACAAAAACTCAAAAAGTTTTTTTTAGGCATTCACAAATGTTCGATATGTGCCCCTTTAGTGATTCGGCAGACATCAAGCCGATAATCAAGTTCCTCCCACACTCGGCACAGCATGTCCCCATCAATGAGTTCGAAAGCATCGTTGATGCGAGCTCGCAGTTCTGGCACGTTTCTTGGTAGAGGAGGTTTAAACACTGAATCTTTCACATAACCCCACAGAAAGAAATCGCATGGGGTTAAGTCGGGAGAGCGTGGAGGCCATGACATGAATTGCTGATCATGATCTCCACCACGACCGATCCATCGGTTTTCCAATCTCCTGTTTAAGAAATGCCGAACATCATGATGGAAGTGCGGTGGAGCACCATCCTGTTGAAAGATGAAGTCGGCGCTGTCGGTCTCCAGTTGTGGCATGAGCCAATTTTCCAGCATGTCCAGAGACAAGTGTCTTGTAACGTTTTTTTCGCAGAAGAAAAAGGGGCCGTAAACTTTAAACCGTGAGATTGCACAAAACACGTTAACTTTTGGTGAATTGCGAATTTGCTGCACGAATGCGTGAGGATTCTCTACAGCCCAGATTCGCACATTGTGTCTGTTCACTTCACCATTAAGGAAAAATGTTGCTTCATCACTGAAAACAAGTTTCGCACTGAACGCATCCTCATCCATGAGCTGTTGCAACCGCGCCGAAAATTCAAAGCGTTTGACTTTGTCATCGGGTGTCGGGGCTTGTAGCAATTGTAAACGGTAAGGCTTCTGCTTTAGCCTTTTCCGGAAGACTTTCCAAACCGTCGGCTGTGGTACGTTTAGCTCCCTGCTTGCTTTGTTCGTCGACTTCCCCAGGCTACGCGTGAAACTTGCCCGCACGCGTTCAACCGTTTCTTCGCTCACTGCAGGCCGACCCGTTGATTTCCCCTTACAGAGGCATCCAGAAGCTTTAAACTGCGCATACCATCGCCGAATGGAGTTAGCAGTTGGTGGATCTTTGTTGAACTTCGTCCTGAAGTGTCGATGCACTGTTATGACTGACTGATGTGAGTGCATTTCAAGCACGACATACGCTTTCTCGGCTCCTGTCGCCATTTTGTCTCACTGCGCTCTCGAGCGCTCTGGCGGCAGAAACCTGAAGTGCGGCTTCAGCCGAACAAAACTTTGAGTTTTTCTGCGTATCTGTAGTGTGTCGTGACCATATGTCAGTGAATGGAGCTACAGTGAATTTATGAAATCGCTTCAATCATTTGTAATAGCCCTGTATACACTGACGTCCGGGCGAACGCTGCCAGGAGCGTACCGGCCGATGACTGTCGTAGCTACGTGCGGAACCCAAAGTATCTCTACCGAGTTTGAAACATGAAGTGACTCTGCTGCCAACAGAGGCCGAAGTGTCCTGCCTGCAAGCAGAGCCTGAAGTCACCCTACTCAGAGCAATATCCGAAGTGAAGTTAAAACCGCAGGGCGCATCAATTCTGCGGATGTTTCCCACGTCTCTGTCAGCAAATCCCAATTATAAAAGTTACATTTTTGTTCCACCAATGAAAATATTAAGCAGACGCAGATGTAATGTAGAAACGTGACCCTCCCGATCGAGTGCTGGGCGCGTATGACCCTAGTTGTTTCTGCGCCCTAGAACAAAACAAACAAAAGATCAAGTGTAGTGAAATCCCTCTTCGAGAAACTTGCGTCTAAGAATTTTACGTCACGATACTCCGGCAGGCCAGTCCAGGTGCTTTTACCACGAGTGCTAGTCTCGCAAGTTTCGTAGGAGAGCGTCTGTGAGATTTGGAAGGTAGGGGACGAGGTACTGGCTGAAGTAAAGCTGTGAGGACGGGTCGTGAGTCGTGAATGGATAGGTCAGTCGGTAGAGCACTTGCCCGCGAAAGGCAATAGTTGCAACTTCGAGTCTCGGTCCAGCACACAGTTTTAATCCGACAGGAAGTTTCATATCAACGCACAGTCCAATTCAGAGTGAAAATCTCATTCAGGAAATATTCCCGAGGCAGTGGCAAAGCCACGTTTCGCAATATCCGTTCTTCCGGGAGCGTAGTTCTGCAAGATTCGCAGGAGAGCTTCCGTGAAGCCGGCCGGTGTGGCCGTGCGGTTCTAGACGCTTCAGTCCGGAACTGCGTGACCGCTACGGTCGCAAGTTCGAATCCTGCCTCGGGCATGGATTTGCGTGATGTCCTTAGGCTAGTTAGGTTTAAGTAGTTCTAAGTTCTAGGCGACTGATGACCACAGATGTTAAGTCCCATAGTGCTCAGAGCCATTTGTACTATTTTTGCTTCCGTGAAGTTTGGAAGGTAGGACACGAGGCAATAGTGGAAGTATAGCTGTGAGGACGGATTGCGAGGCGTGCTTGGATAGTCCAATCGATAGAGCAATTTCCCGCGAAAGGCAAAGGTCCAGAGTTCGCGTCTCGATCTGGTAAACAGTTTTAATCTGCCAGAAAGTTTTATGCCAGCGCACACTCCGCTGTAGAGTGAAAATTTCATGCTGGAACTGTTCCTGCTACTTATCATATCCTCTTTTTACAAGTGAAAAATTGCACAGATTGTCTTTAGAAAAAAAAGGTTTCAGAGTACGCCTGGCTGACAAAGTCTCTCCAAGGAGCAGACAGAGCACAATAAACGGCTATCTCCAGCATCCGTCCTTCCCCTACTTGAGAGCGACACCAGGGACCAGATACATTCTTTGCATGCTAGACCAACGGGGGCTGGAACAGTTCTTATGTTTAACTTCACTTGTTGTTCTGCAGACAGCATAGCGTCCAGTACATTCAATGGAATGTCTCCATGTGTCGAGGTGGAAGAAATGGAAGAAAAGGAAGAAATCACCTACGCAGTAACTGTTGTTTTATTGCAACTGAAAATGAACGTGCGTTTCTGCAGAATTGATTTGCAGACCAGACTGAAACTAATTTGCAAATGAAATGTCGCTATTTTGCATAATAACGTTTGGTTGAATGAAAAGGACGAGGCTTATTGCTTAGATACTTTTCAACACTACATTTTAATATCTATGCTACTGCCCATTAAAACTGAAAGACGCAGAAGTATAGAAAATAACAATATTTCACTTATTGTGCGTATGTCGGGTTACATTTATGGGTGATCCAGGATAGAAAGGATGCGAAACTTAGTGCACAGATCTGACACCTCTGGCGGGAACCGTGCCGCTAATACGCCGGGACACTGAGTCCAAAAGAGCCTGGACTACCCATGCCAGCCGGCTGCTGTGGCCGAGCGGTTCTAGGCGCTTCAATCCGGAACCGCGTTGCTGCTACGGTCGCAGGTTCGATTCCTGCCTCTCGCATGGATGTGTGTGATGTCCTTAGGTTAGTTAGGTGAAAGTAGTTGTAAGTCTAGGGGACTGATGACCTCAGATGTTAAGTCCCATAGTGCTCAGAGCCATTTGATTGAACTACCCATTCCCTGATGCTACAACTCTTTGCTAGAGTTGATCAATCGTAGTGACGAGCTGTTCTCTCGACAACGCATAATCAGATGTTTGGAGTGGGCGAGAGATCTTGTAAGCGTGCTGACAAGGTCAACAGCGGAACTCACCTTGTACCCTGGGAGTCAGCACAGCACATCAACATGCGGTCTTGCGTCATCTACATCTACATCTACATGCCTGCTCTACAGTTCACACTTAAGTTCGTGGCAGAAGGTTGTTCGAACCACCTTCAGACTATTTCTCTACCGGTCCACTCTCTAACAGTGCAAGGGAGAAACTAACACTTAAATCTTTCTGTACGAGCTGTGATTTCTCATGTTTCATTACGATTACCATTTCTCCCTATGTAAGCTGGCGACGGTAAAATATTTTCGTATTCAGGAGATCGAAATTTCGTGAAAAGATATCACAACAACGAAAAAACTCTTTGTTTTAATGATTGCCGCCCCAACTCGTTTGTCACATCCTAGACATTCTCTCCTCTGTTTCGCTATAATACAAAAATAAAAGTTGATAAATAGCGTTGCAGAGGCCTCGAAGATAGGGCCCAGCCACTGGTTGCATTGCGTCGGGCATGTACCGGCCGCTGTCCAAACTACCGGTTACACGACCCAGAAGTGATCGTATTGATAGCCCAATAACATTCCGTACCGTCACGCCAAGTTCACTTCAGAAGAACACAGCTAAAGGCCTGCCTAATCCTTACCCAGAACGTGCATCTGCTCCGTGTCTAATGATGACATCGTCGTCTGGCAACGGTCGCTATCCTAGGAGCCTCCATACACGTATACGTCCATCGTGACGCCACTCCAGTGTCCAGCGTTCGGCGCATTATCCTAGACAAGGTTTTAGAGGTGTTTCCTTCATCTGTAAGCAAATACTGGGATTAAACTTCACCATCTCATAACCAAAATCAAAACTCAAATCACAAAAACACGAAATTGTCCTTTCTCCTTATCTATAAATAAATGAAACAAAGACACAAATACCAGACCTTTGGCAGAAAGGAGCATAAGCTCTCTCATGAGCCCACTGCGTCCCTTCAAGAATCATAATTAAAAAAATAAAGTCCTTTTGAGGGAGCACTTGTCTCTGCTGCCACGTCAAGGGAAGCTGAAGATGTTCGCTGTGCTATCTGTGGATGACGCTCCAGACGTGGCACTGTCCATTTGGGTACTTGGCTTTCTACAGACAAGTCCAGTTCCTGACTCAAGGCACACGGTCGGACGAACTGTATCTGTACTCTCGGGCCCTTGTCGCGTGGGGTTGTTGTGAACCTACGTGGCGCTGAATATGACTCTCTTGATCTCATCGATTCCATATGCGCACGACAGTCGTACGATGTCCACTGGCGATAAACTGCAGTTTCGTTACCCTACCACCCTGTCATTATCGGATTCCGGCCCGTGCTGATAACTGTAAAGATAGTCTTTTGGGGAGCTGCAAGAATGGTTCCACTGCTGCAACGTGTCATTTGGTTCAAGAACGCCCTGCAGTCTTCGTTAAATTGTGAGCGACATTCGACTTCTTAAGCCACCATCCGATGACAAATGATGAACTGGATTGTGTAGCATACCCGTTGATTTTTTAACTATTATTTTCATAACTGCTCTCGTTGATCTTCCACATTCCCTGCATCTCTGTTGGATTTTATGGTCGATGTGATCCATGCCTCTTCGGAAACAGGTACGGGAAGCAGTGCAGGTGTGTTCGTTCGATCGTGAAAGTTTCTCATATAAGCGATGCATAGATACACCGGCTATATAGTTTCCGTTATCTCTCCATGCAGCACGAGTTTATGAGAGTAATGTTTTACGGTCTGTTTCATGAAGTCGAAAATATTTCTGTGTATGCATTTCGGGTCCCCGCCGTAGATTTTTGGTGAAAACGTTAGGATAAAAATCATATCGTTTTCGTATCGATATGTGGTTTAATTATCAATCCCTTTAATGCAGTAGCTACAGAAAGTAGTACAATGGTTGCAGAAGAGACAGGTCACAGCTAGAAAGGAGTTTAGCTACGATATTTGATTCGGGTGTCATTGTGAAGAGCTACTACTAGGACCCAAAGTTAGGTAATAAAAAATTCGCCACGCTAAATCAATTTATAACTGTACAAAAAGCTAATTCGTAACAATTACACGTATGCGGCTACACTGTTACGATTAAGTCACAAATAAAACAAATATTGCGCGACAGACATGTACCGACATGATCTATCCGATGTGAGCTTAACTATAGTTGACGCTTTATTAGTCCCGGTGTTGTTAGAGATTCAAAAGTGTCGATATTGTTTCACATAAGAAAGTTCGACCGACGTACCACTTATGGTCAATATCCCATCTTCATTTTTTGATAGTATGTGGTATCTCCTACATGTTGTAAATAATTGCTCAGAATTATTTGGAGAACATCACTTTCGGCGTCTGCCATACTCCACTGAGCAGTAATTGAGGACTGGGTACGTTAGCAAATTATATATTCATCTTTCACGTATTAAGTACGCAAGAAAACATTATTACAGCCACGTTTATTTATATAACAAGAAGTGAAATGTCCTGCAGGTGTCGAAAATGGAGTGGAAACAATCATTCATTCCGTGATCCGGGGTATTTTTAATTGGACTTCGAGTACATCAGTACTGTGTAGGCACTACTTGAGCGTTTATTATTGTCTTATATAGCTTGCATGCTGCCTATAACTACGGCAGTCACCCTGTCACATCCGTTTCTACTTTTCAAAGAGAGAATTTGAGCCTTCTCTGAGAGTCTATGATGGAACAGGATGACCACAAACATGTGTTTCAAGCATGTCCCAAATATGTTCGATAGGGTTTAGCTCCGTACTCACAGCTGCCCATTCTATTATTTCAATGCCAAGACTTCGCAAACCATCCCTCGTGTCGCCCGCCACATGGTCCCTGGTATTATCATGAACTGAAAGGATTTCGGTTCAAATGGTTCAAATGGATCTGAGCACTATGGGACTTAACTTCTGAGGTCATCAGTCCCCTAGAACTTAGAACTACTTAAACCTAACTAACCTAAGGACATCACACACATCCATGCCCGAGGCAGGATTCAAACCTGCGACCGTAGCGGTCGCGCGGTTCCAGACTGAAGCGCCTAGAGCCCTCTCGACCAACTCGGTCGGCAAGGAATTCGGAGCCGCCACCGTATGCAGTGGCCATTACATGGTCCAACATGATTTGTTTGACGTTTGCTTGGCAGGAAGGTGACCAAGAACAATTCTAGGTTCGTACGGATGTCAACACTGATGCCTCCCCTTACTACCACAGAACCTTGCTGAAGCGGTCGAATTCCTGCACCACATTTGGCAGGTACCGCTCACCACGGCATATCCACACACGAACACGACGATTACCTTATATCAGAGGAACTCTGGACTCATCTGTCGATAATACGTTTCGCCAGTGACGAACTTGCCAGTTGACATGGGAACGCCAGAACTTAAGACGAGCTGCAAGATGTTGTGTTAAGCGGGGTGCTCGAACAGGACGTCTGGGTGTTAAAGCTAACCTATTGTTTACGATCGGATCGAACACAGCGGTTCTAGTGGTCCTTCTGAGAGTACCTTTCAGTGCTTTGCCAGCAGCCGTGCGACACCGCAACGCAGAGATAGCCAGATTTGGTTTTCAACGGGGACTGTAATGCGTCAGAGATCTTGTACAACTTCACCTTGTGCACTGAGCTGTCTACTTGTAGCGTGTTCATAGTGTATGGATGACGTCTGGAGAGACATTGGCATTTGCAGCAACACAATGGACAGTCCATCCCTCTTGGAACAAACAGATAGACCTTGCAACTTGGCTATAGTAATATGTTGCAATGGATGTGCTTGGCTGAGTATAACATCCACAAACGACAACTATGTTCGGTGTATCTAACTCGAGAATACTGGCCACTGATACTCACTTCCATTTACAGGATGACCTGATACTGTAATCCGTAACACAGCCAATAGCTGGCGAATTGTATTGTTACATACAATGAAACCGGAAAGTTCAAGCTGTGCAATAAGACCGTACAGCCTGTATTAAAACAGATTTAACATACCGGACGTTATACATGCCTTTCCATAATTCTTCTCAGCAGTGTATTTGTGCAAAAGAACGACTTTAAAAAAAAACACGTGTACAAGGAAGTAGAGCTAATACGGTTAATGTCCGCTGACGGATGCAGAGATTACGACCCGTCGAGGTAGAAGGTATTCATCGGGGGTGAGAGTAAACGAAACATCAACAACAACAATTAACACCTACTTTTCTACACCGGAAACAGCCAGAATCATCCTAGTGATAGACACTTATGAATTCAGAATGGTTTTCAAAGGGGTTCCTTACACTTCTTCGTAAATGAATTGTGACCAATTATTTGATAGATGTTAGATGAGAACATGGACCAAAAGTCATCTGTATGACTTTTATAGTGATCAAGAAACAATGTTATTGACTGATGACCTCAGATCCATAGTGCTCAGAGCCAAGCAATGTTATTGTATTCAATCGTTGATCAAATCGATCCTGGGGAGGCAGAGCATTGTGAATAAATCATTGTCGCTCCCGCGCTGAGAACAATGTTTGTGCCATAAAGCAAACTTACCTCACTATCAAATGGCACTGAGCAGCACTATGGGACGTAACTGCTATGGTCATCAGTCCCCTAGAAGTTAGAACTATTTAAACCTAACTAACCTAAGGACATCACACACATCGATGCCCGAGGCAGGATTCGAACCTGCGACCGTATCGGTCGCACGGTCCCAGACTGTAGCGCCTAGAATCGCTCGGCCACTCTGGCCAGCTACCTCACTATCCAGTGTTACCCTGAGAGCCATTCGGAACTGCCATATCACCGTCAAAACTATTGAGTAGCGTACACCATGCCTCACACTTTGAAGATGATAGTCTCAATTGCATCTTCTTCTAGTTTTTGCCATGCCACTGTGGTGTGGTGTATACACAAAGTAGAAGCACTGAACCCTATCACATGTGTTGTAATCCACTCTGTCCTACAGACGCATTTTGACCCCAGCATTCAGTTCTGCAGTTCAGTACTCATGTTGACAGAGGTCACGATTCACTTGTTTATAAAAATAGTTTTCTTATATATTTACTGTCCTGTCCAAATATCTCCTATGTGCTCTACATACTGTCCTGAACATTCATACGAGTGCAGCAGGTACATCCTTCAAATCTGCAGCTTTTGTTACGCTTTCACCCACTGACGTTACAGACAAGCGTTTGTAGGTACGTGAGCAGACAGAGGAGGTGTTCATGCCAGGCTTCTCGTATTATTCCGTCGGATCGCTGTACTTGGCGCACGTGTTCCCGCAGAAGTGGCAGGGGAGTTAACCCGCTAAGCCCAGCACGTGACGACGACACGTGACTTACCGGCTGCCAGTAGCGTTTCACGTGCCTTACGCAGAGCTGTGGCCGATTGCTGCGGCAGCTCCTTTGCTAGAAACCATCTTTTCTTGTCAAAGATTGATTCCTGGAACACCTTTGCTGGAGTATTTCTCAAAGAAAGGCAGCAAGCTTTAAGTCGTCTGTCAGTCGAGTAGCGATTTCTTTCTATTTGCAAAAGCTTTTTAATACATCGGAATCAGCTTTTGCTGTTTCCGATGTAACGGTATCTCATGCTCGGGTAGTACATCACGACGATAGAGATGTCTTCAGTAGCGTCTAGCCATTGTTGTTTGGGGAATGTTGTTGTCCTCATATTTCCTGGTGTGCTTCATATCACCAGGGAAAAATAGAAAACCTTTTTCGTATCTATAACTAGGAGCCACTGATTTAAGGTGGTATACTGTTACCAACTTCACAATACAACTGTCACGAATTTGGGAATTCTTTTAATGAGATGTAGTTTCCATACCTGTAACTTCTTCTTCTAAATGATGAAACCATTTTAAACCACTGTAGGCTGTCTGTTTTATTATTAATAATAAGAATATGACATAATGGACTTTGAAACTAATTGCAACTATGAACAGCATAATCTGTTACTCGTTAGTGCCACTTAGATGCTTCGAGGTGTTAATAAATCTTCCTTAAATTAATTTTTTATATGCCGTTCCTAAAAGTGGTTTCTATACTAGTTGCCACGACACAGACCATACGGTGGCACTCGCCACTGCATGAGAAACAGCTCTTACATTTGACTAAAAGCTCTACGCTACACAAATTGTGTAGTGTTAAAATTATTACAATACTGTCAAATAATAAAATCATTTACATTTATTACTGCTGCGTAAAAATTAGGTAATTTTGGCAGCACTCTTCTAAAATGGTCTCATATGCTGGTTTTCTCTAAAGTAGTGTATTACAATTAACCACTTACGCAGTTAATAAAAACACAAAAACCACTCCTACACATAAACACAATGCTGCTCAGCAAACATCACGTCATTTAATAACGATAAAAACAATCTCTCATGTTAATCTATTCACATGGAACCTAAAATACGACTGCAATTATCTGAAAACCTTTTATTTCTCAAGTCTGCCTGATCATTTAACATCTTTATTGGCGGCTTTATCAGATGTTCGTATATCTCTGTCTCTCCCAAGATGTTCATGGTTTTTGCTTTATTTGCTCTATCTAAAATTTTTGTTGTTTAGTTTATGTCTAACGCTTAGTGGCTATTATTTTCTCACGGATGCTTACTAAACACGAATGGATTACTTTTACACTCAGTGACGTGTTCTTTAAACCAGGTGCTAAAATTTTTCATCCGTTTCGCCAAAGTAAAACTTCTCGTAATCTCCGCAATTAGTTTTGTAAATGCCGGTTCGATTGATAGGCAGCTATTTCTGCGTTTTATGACGAAGGATGTTATTCGGAGTGTTGTCGGTATGGGAACTTGCATGAACGTTAGTCTTACGCAACATACGTGCTATTTTATCTGACATCTTTCAGATTCATGGCGTGAAGGTGCTTTTTTAATTTTCTTTATTTACTTCTATACCTAGCGTGATCTCATCTTTTCAGCATTTTCTGGTACATCCCGTTAATTTCCTCCATTCTATGTCTGAGACTAAGAGCTATGCAACGCTATGATCTTCTGAAATTGTGTATTTAAACGCTTTTTTACTATGTGCGATCTCTGATTCTACATCTACATCCACATAAATACTCTTCAAGTCACCGTACGGTGCGTGGCAGAGACTACCCTGCACCATTGCCAGTCTTTTCCTTTCTCGTACCACAGACAAATAGAGAGACGGAAAATCGACTGTCCATATGCCTTCGTATGAGCCCTAATTTCTCTCGTCTTATCTTCGTGGTCCTTACGTGAAATGTAAGTCGGCGGTAGCAGAATTGTTCGGCAGTCACATTCAATTGCTGGTTCACTAAATTATTTCAACAGCGTTCCTCGAAAAAACGTCACCTTCCCTACAGAGATTCCCATTTGAGTTCCGCAAGCATCACAGCTACACTTGCATGTTGTTCAAACCTACCGATAACAAATCTACCAGACCACTTTTGAACTGCTTTGATGTCTTACTTTAATCTTACCTGGTACGGATCCCAAACGACATTGTTGTCAATGCTAAAAGCTGGAAATTTTGGAAAATTTTTGTAACGTCCCCTTAGAAAATTGTGAATGACTATTCTGGTAAACTTCTACGTTATTTGATTTCCAAACAGCTGAGAAAACTGAACGTGCTGAGACGTTTCTCTCTTTACCTATTCTAATCATCGCTAAACTGACACACAATATTTTTTTGAGCGCAACGCCGTCTGACTTTCAATAATGCCTACAAAAGAATGGTCCTGATTAACAATAAACTTTGCCTTACCTTACAAAAACCTTCGTTACTCGAACTTCTGCAATACAGCGAGCGCCAATACTGCCAGCTAAATAAAAGATTCTAACTACTGAACGCACTAATTACTGATACGCATAGTTAGCAAATGAAAGATTTTGATAGAGAACAAACGATGTATTTACCTTAATAATGTTCAAAAGTCATCATATACATATCTAACAATTCATGACATCCATCTTTATAAATTTCCTTTTTCTGGCGAACACACGTCCAGATCGTCCGCTTATAGCAACCTCTCAAAATTCTGGCATCTCTCTCTCCACATCCACCACTGCTGGCGGCTCACCTCGAACTGCGCAACGCTACGCACTGTTCCCATCCAACAGCCCAACACTACAATAGCGAATATTCCAACAATAAGTCAAACTAGCCACAGACTGCACACAGGCACAGTCAGTGATCTTCATACAGAGCGCTACGTGGCGTTACCAACATAAAAACCTAAACAGCCTTCTTACAGTTTCTCAGTTTATTCGCCACTCATAAAGGCCATCCAACGAGAACAGTGCGTAAGTGTGTGCGCTGGACTTCTCGCAAGTTGAATATAAATAATTTTTCGAGACTCATTGAATTATCTGTGTGAAAATATTATTTACCATGATTTACGTGTGTCTGGGGTTGCAGTCGAGTTAACGTTGCATTTATTTGATAATTTCGTTGTCCGCTGTTCGGACTCCAGCTAAACTGGAGTACATGCAGCTAACAATGAAATCTGCCCTCGCCATCTAACCGAGATAAGCAGCGAAGCATCGGAATATCGTGTTAAAAATAACAACGGAAAATCGGTTGCAAGGCAAGACATTCGGAAATCCCGAGCAAGCCTGAAAGGTCACACCATTTACAGTTTATTTTTTCCGTCAAGATTGACCACAGACGAAATGGACGGCACTATTAATCTGATTTGGAACCAGAAATTTTTTGATATGCAAGCTTACATTATGTTAAGTTGGACGTGGGTTTTACTGTTTCGTCAGAAGAATGATAATAAGTGTGTTTGGTGTATATTTCTTGGGAAAAGAGACACTGCGTAAATGCTATGTCGCCTGAAGCTGGCTTTCGCTCAAAGAGCATAGGAGAGCCCAGGCGCTCGGATGGAGCCGCCGCGGCTTGTTTGACGCGCCCATCATCTCGTGATTACAAACTCCGCTACTGCAGATGTAATGCCTGCACTCCCGCCGACGGAAGGAGATAAATGTTGCAGACGCCTCGAGAGCGAAGCGAAGTGGGCACTCTTTCTTCCCTTCATTTTTGCGCCTTTGTTTTACCGTCTGGAGTTTATCTCGCCCGTGAGCAGCGCGCGCCAGTGATGGATGAGGCGGCGTCGCGTCTCGGTATACGCCACCCACTCCTCCCGCACCACCACACCGCGCGTTCCATTAGCCGGGGTCGCCTCCACCCCTGCAGTACAGTGCCTTTGTCTGACCTACGCCACGCTGCAGTAACTCGTCCTACAGTGGAGGTTTGCGCTGGCTTACACTGAGAGATCCCTTTTCAGTCCCCAAACACTTTTCTTCGCTGGAAAAATGTCTCAGCTGCCGCCAACAAAAATGCGCGTGTGATCCGATAGTGATGAAGTGAATCACAGCAAAGTACAGTCCGCACAGAATAACGTGGCGGGTAGATGCGCATTCGGCAGGGCACTCGGGGGTAGAGTGGTAATGGTGAGGGTTGCGGGTAGGCGACGTACGGGGAACGCCGAAAGCTGGAGGGGAAGTACCGTTCTAAACTGAAGCCTAAGCTCACATTTTTGGTAAATATTAATTGGAGCCCCTCCACAGCCACACTTGCATGATGGCTATTCAAAGAGATCTACCGACACCTCCGCTTCGGTTAGTATAGAAAGAATTCCGATGAAAATGCAACAAAAGCAGTGATTTATTTTCGCCTTGCTTTTTAACCATTCGTAACTTTCAGAGAAGCATCATGAGTGGCGAATATTGAGAACAACCTACACTTCTCTTGTTGTCTTTTTAAAGTTCGCTTGTGTGGCCGAGCGGTTCTAGGCGCTTCAGTCCGGAACCGCGCTGCTGCTACAATCGCATGTTCGAATCCTGCCTCGGGCTTGTATGTGTGTGATGTCCTTAGGTTAGTTAGGTTTAAGTAGTTCTAGGTCTAGGGGACTGATGACCTCAGTCCCATAATGCTTAGAGCTATTTGAACCATTTTTTCAAAATTCTCTTCTTTCTCCAAAACAGAGCAGGGTTTACAGAATGGCACCTAATTAACATGTTGTGTAGACGCAATTGCAAAAGAATTCAGACACTGTGGTTTATAAAGTTCATTAAGCGAGGAAGTGAGGAAAAGTATGGTCAGTAGCTTATGAAAAAGCATATCTTTGGTACAAAAGTAAACGTGTAATGTCTTTACTTATGCTGTTCCAAAAACCACAGTATTTCTCATTTCACCAGCTATCGATGGCGTTTAAAAATTACGTTCTTTCATCTAAAACGTCTGTAGTTAGTGGAATAATACAGTACATAATGAAGTTTTGCATAACAACAATGTGGCACAATGTATGCTGTCATTTGCCAAAATCTCATTTCGATGTCTCAAACAGTTTATGAAATATGAGGAATTGTGTGGATATTTAATTCTGGCGCCCGCAAAGTTTCATACACAGCAACATTTTATGTAATATGCACAAAGCACAAATTAATGGCGACTCCTGTTCTTCATTGCAAACTTTCTGGAATTTTGCGCAGTGTCTTACTTAAATGGAAATATCACAATAACTGTGACCATTAACGAAATGATGGCCAAGCTACCAAGAAGCTGACATATAAAGCTATAAGTAAGCAAAAATGAAATTCTTTTAGCAAACTGCAGGGCCTGAGTCTCGATTCCGTTATCTAGACGCGTCGTGTCCACAGTTCGTGGTCTACTGGCTAGCGTTGCTGCTTCTGGATCACGGGGTCCCAGGATCGATTCCCGGACGGGATGGGGACTTTCTCTGCCCGGGGGCTGGGTGTTTGTGTTGTCCTCATCATTTCATCATCATTCGTGAACGTGGCGTGATTGGACTGTGTAAATATTGGGACTTTGTACGGGCGCTGATAACCGCGCAGTTGAGCACCCCACAAAACAAACATCATCATCATCACCATCATCGACGCGTCGCTACCAACCTAAAGTGGGCGAACTATGTCAGCCTTCCCTTTCGAACTAACAAATGAACTCGCCCAGCACTTAGGACGAAAACTGGTCACAGCGCATCAGTTATGTACCCTGCTTGGGCTCTAGTACTGGTTACAACAGTGATAATAACAATTAAAATAATACTGACGTGTACTACTGTGAGGGAGCATGGAATGTGGAAAACTATGATTCCTAATCTGGGACAGCTTCAAGATTGGTCCACTAGCGAATAATAAGTGTTAGTAGTGATTGCACTACTATTAGTGTTGATACTAGTTGTGTGATTGGTCAAGGAAAGGCAGTTGTGGCGTAAAGTACAATCGATGTCAGCAGAGTCTTAGGTAACGGTGCAATGTGAAAAAGACAAAAGTAGCTGTAGTAGTGGTGGTGGTAGTGGTAGCAGTAGTAGTAGCCAGTCTACTACTTTGAAGGCTTCTTGAATTTTGTAGAATTGCTTCCCTGTGGGTTCCTGGACTTCCCGGTCAAACTATCTTGTTTCAAATTGGCTCTAGTGGACTTTGACTCGACACAGGCTGTTTTTCATATTGTACTGTGATTCAGTAGTGAATAAATCAGAATTTTCATAAAGTCTTGAGTGCCGGTGAGGACTCTGGGTACTGCGTCAACTGGACTCGAACACTGCACTCTGCTTGTAGCCCTCAGTGCCACCATGGACACAGCATTACTGTGAAATTGTAACAAATGCATCTATATCAACAGGCGGAGTGAGGTGGACAGCTACGGATAACGCGACGAGCAATCTTAGAGCATCTAATATGGCGAACTGCCTTTCCAGTGCAGCACCTGCTGCCATTCCAACCTTCAAACCCATGGAACAAGACGGACAGCGTCCACCGCACAATTCACACGTTCTTTCTGACATGTAATATGACGGATGTTATTATTCCACATATCAGCCTTTTTGCTAATAATCCCATACTGCTCTCTGTCCTTCGTAAACTACATCACATTGTAGAAACTGAGTTTTTTCTGATATTTCTAACCTGCTGTCTTCCAGCTATGAACGAAAGCGTCACATATCTCAGTCCAGATAGGTCAATTCCCGTACAAACCCATGACACAGTCAATAATTATGAATATTTTTTATTGAAGGTTATTCTTTTCCAAATTTACTGATAGAAGCAACTGCTTTGTTGCCCAGCCTGAAGCATTATTGTATGTCATATTTCGCTGACATAAATGATTCATTTATTAATGAAAAGGACTGGCGTAAATTGAACAGTCGCCAGGAAATACTCTACGCTACACACTAACATGAAGCGGTTATGTGCTCGGAGTTTTCCTGATTTACATAGTACAGCGCTTGAATCATTCGCTATATTGCTATATTACAATTTGTACAGAAACCAGATGGCAGTTATAAGAGTAGAGGGGCATGAAAGGGAAGCAGTGATTGGGAAGGGAGTAGACAGGGTTGTAGCCTCTCCCCTATGTTATTCAATCTGTATATTGAACAAGCAGCAAAGGAAACAAAAGAGAAATTCGGAGCTGGTATTAAAATACATGGGGAAGAAATAAAAACTTTGAGGTTCGCCGATGACATTGTAATTCTGTCAGAGACAGCAAAGGACTTGGAAGAGCAGTTGAACGGAATGGACAGTGTTGAAAGAAGAATATAACATGAACATCGACAAAAGCAAAACGAGGATAATGGAATGTAGTCGAATTAAGTCGGGTGATGCTCAGGGAATTAGATTAGGAAATGAGACACTTAAAGCAGTAAAGGAGTTTTGCTATTTGGGGAGCAAAATAACTGATGATGGTCGAAGTAGAGAAGATATAAAATGTAGACTGGCAACGGCAAGGAAAGCGTTTCTGAAGAAGAGAAATTTGTTAACATCGAGTATAGATTTAAGTGTCAGGAAGTCGTTCCTGAAAGTATTTGTATGGAGTGTAGCCATGTATGGAAGTGAAACATGGACGATAAATAGTTTGGACAAGAAGAGTATAGAAGCTTTCGAAATGTGGTGCTACAGAAGAATGCTGAAGATTAGATGGGTAGATCACGTAACTAATGTGGAACTATTGAATAGGATTGGGGAGAAGAGAAGTTTGTGGCACAACTTGACCACCTACGTAGGACATGTTCTGAGGCACAAGGTATCACCAATTTAGTATTGGAGGGCAGCGTGGAGGGTAAAAATCGAAGAGGGAGACCAAGAGATGAATACACTAAGCAAAATTCAGAAGGATGTAGGTTGCAGTAGGTACTGGGAGATGAAGGAGCTTGCACAGGGTAGAGCAGCATGGAAGCTGCATCAAACCAGTCTCTGGACTGAAGACCACAACAACAACATTGCTCTCTAAGATACCCTCATGCTGTCATGGCATCTCTCTTTAGAAGTGTCAACTATTCGTTTCTTCACCATCATATTGATTCGTAGATTACAAGGTATATTCTTTTCAGTATTTACAAACAGCCAGTTGATGAGTATTTTGGTAACATGGTGCTACAGTTTGGTCCCTTACGGATTCACACACATTTGAACGTTTGAAAAACATGTGTTTAATTAAGGAAAAGCAACCGCACACGTATGGCGGATCGATGTGTGGGACACGGAAATATGTAACAGAAAACAGCATTCACATTTGCTTTCAAGCACTAGCTCTCTTTCTAGCAACAGTAGACACAGTCACACACATAATCACGCAAACACCCAAACGCGTACTCCCCGTGGCCATGGAAAGGGTGTTTCGAATGTGCATTTGGGTGCCTATGTGGTTGTGAATGTGTATACTATTCCTAGAAAAAGAGCCACTGCTCGAAAGATCGTGTGAATACTCTGTTATGTGTTTTTGTGCTTCACACATCGATCCGCTATAGGTCAGGGGTTGCCTTTCATTAATGTTACGTATTGCTCCACCCAGGAATTTCCATCACTTTTATAAAAATACGTATTTGCTATTTCTAAATGACATCCTGAATATTTTTATCGTACGTTTTTCTGATTTGTTGCAGGTAAGCAACGCACGTCAGTGAGGATGTCGATGGTGGAAGTCGTCCTGCAGAAGCTGACGTGGCAGTACTTGAGTGATGTACGTCCATCGTGAAGGTGAAAATCTATGATCATCATTTTACGGAAGATATATTTTTTTGTATGGATGTTCAAAATTATTATCGTGGGTGAACCCACATTAACACTGTTTTCAATCACTGTGGTGTCCACTGCGGAAAGTACTTTTTAATTTACTAGTTGTTTCAGACGTCTTCTCGTTGGATTCCCTGATGACTTGGTAGAAGAGTGATAATTCATGTGTTAAAACTCATTAAATGAAGATGGATTAGGGACTGGAGATTAATTCGAAAAATTAGATCTCCATGAGTGTTCATTTTGGAAGTCAGGCCTGAACTGGTTGCCATCCAGGACAGGTTTAATTAATAATGGTTACGTTGAAGATATACACTGTTTTTCCAGCATGATGGAGGGGGAGGCAGTGACGAGCATCCAGCATGTTATGGGTCAAATTTTCGTAACATATTTTGTATAACTAAATTAGCTGCATTCTTCAGATGTTGCGAGTACCAGTGTAGTCGTACTCGCTGTATAAACTCCAATTAGAATGTTATAACTTTGAAATGTAGTCCTGGAATCAGATAATGGTAAAGCTGTCGGGTCTTAAACCCCACTGAACCGTATTATCGTCGGCCCTGTGCGGTACTTAAAGTACTTAACAATCAATATGATTTCACCCATGTTTGACCTTGTAGGACTCTGTGGCTGTTATGCAATTAAGAAGTGTTTATGGAGAATGCAACAAGTCACAAACATGCTGTTGCGTTCTCCATCAACAACTGACGCACGTACATACCAGCTGCCAAAAGAATGGGAAAAATACTTGTAGGTGTGTAGGTGTGTCACAACGCCACATACGAAAATTTTGTTAAATATTGGACTTCATTCATCACTCAAAGCAGAAACGTATTAACGGCGTGGGAACAATACAGGGTATAATAATACGGAACAGCCAAATTTTTGGGAAACGTTCCTCAAACATAGAGAAAAAGATATGTTATATGGACATGGGCCCAGAAACGCTTTATCTCCATGTTCGACTCATTTTATACATATCTCCGTGATCACATTAGTCATGGTGAATACACAGAAACAGAACGTACATGAAGCGCTTCCTTACATCAATTGTTCAAAATACCGTCTTAGGGAGTATGGGATGTTTTAGGGTACTACTCGCACCTGCGGGTGTTCTAGAAGAGCAAGGATACCTCATATGAAGGAGGAACTTCATCGTGCAGCAGACGACAACACTAGAAGAGAGTTGGTTGCAATAATTAATATCTGGAAAGCATATATGGACTGTCGAGAATCCTCACGAAATTACGCCATCACGTGAAGAACAAAGATGTTCCTCCAGCGTTTGGGCCGGCATTGTTGGTGGTTATCTGTTAGGGCCTCATATTCTTCCACCCCGGCACAACGGCGAAACTGTCATGCTCTCTTAGGGAATAATCTACCTGTTTCACGAAAACATGTGTCTTAACTAATGCGACATAACATGTATTTCGTGCACGATGGAAATTCTCGTATTTCAGTGTGAATGTTCGTAAGTTTTCCAGGTAAGATGGTCCGTGGTAGATGAATAGGTAAAGGTGGACCAGTTCATTGGTCTCTGTGCTCTCCGGACCTAAACCCACTCAGCGCATCAGGATTCACTGGGACTGTGGATTGATGCGTGTATCCTTGCTAACGGAGGCCGTTTCTACAATTCATTTAGGACAGCGTTTCATACAGTGCTGATACGTTCTTTTCCTGCGTGTCTCCCATCATTAAGGTGTCGAAGAGTTGTTGAAACTGACCTCTAACATTGGAAATAAAGCGCTTCCGGACCCTTATCCGAATAACATATTTTATTCATCTGTGTGTGGGGAATGTTTCCTGAAGGTTTGGCCGTAACATTTTGCCACACCTTGTATAGTTCTTTCCCCATACTCTGAGACATTTGCCTTTTTTTTTTGTTAATAATAATTACCCGTTCCATTCTCGCATAACTAGAAAACTCATTCATTTCTTGAATGAATAATAATTATTCAGGCTTTTTGGTGACAAATTACAGTACAGCGTACTTTTGTCCCAGGTAAGCGATTAACAAGGTTTCTTACCATTCTAATGACTTGCATAGCTCGCGTTTTTCTTTTGCTCTCAATCGTTTTCTCCAATTCCTGCATGGGCAGTGTAGTAAAGCAGCGCGTTCTGTATCTGGAGTCGTGGCTAATAGGTAACAAAACTCGATTCTAGTAAAAGCACGCGCTGCGATTCTGGGTGAAACTGGGAGGGCTGCATCGATGCACACAGTGTGTAGTCGTGTCCTCACGATCATTTTGGTATCTAGGTGTCCTTCACGAACAACACAGTGGAGCGCGATGGAAGTAAGCAGGGCAATGCTCACAGTGGTTCCTATACCAATGGGGCCGACTTCTCTATACCTACGAGTGCAAGATTCGTGTAACACATGATGACCCCCGCAACAGAGTGCGGGCACAGCCGGGTATCACAGCACATACCAGGTATACAGTCGTGCGGATTCACTAGGGAGGTGGGACAGTGATGTTTTGAGCCAGTATCATGTACGGATGTCGGACGTCTCTGAACGTTGTGCAGACTACTTTTACTGCTGGGTAGTGTCGGAACAGAATCCTCCAACCATTTGTCCTTCCCCACAGTCAACATTTCAGCGAAGCACGAATATACGACGCACACCTCCTGAAAATATTCCATCAGAGGCAGGCTCAACCGAATGGAATGACCTGCAAATGTCTATAACGTGGGACAAGTTTGAGTAGCAACGTCTGAACCACGTTCTAGAAAAAAAATCAGTGAAGTTACAAGCAGGTTATAGTGCACGGGGTAGAGCTGAATGGTATTGAATCTTACTCAGAAGGAGATGTTTATTTTACAGATACGCAAGAACGTGTACTTTCGAGCAGGATGTCTTCTTTTGGTTATTGTTTTGTTTTTAATTCACACTGAAATTATCACTGATTAGTGTTGCGTACCTCGATCAGTAGTAACAGAACCCTTATAGAATCACTTTGTTGTACCTGCGGCTGTCCGTCTGTCTGTCAGTCTGTCTGTCCTTCAGTCTGTCTGTTCATCTTTTTGATGTTCCGTACCTCAGTCACTATAAACGGAACCCTTATAGGATCATTTTGTTTTCCAACTGTCTGTCTGTCTATTTGTCTTTTTAGTGTTCTGTAGCTCAGTTGGTAAAAATGGAACCCTTATAGGATCACTTTGCTGTCTGCCAGTCTGTCTGTCTGTCTATTGCTCTCTTTAGTGTTCCATATCTCAGTCGGCAAAAAGGGAAGCCTTATAGCATCACTTTGTTGTCCGTCCGTCTATCTGTCTGCCTGTCTGTCTGTTTCCCCTTTTTAGTGTTCCAGTGTTCCAACCCCAATCAGCAAAAACAAACTCCTTGTAGAATCACTTTGTTGTATAATTTTGGTAAACATATTTGGAAGCAGTGATCAATAAATTGTTATATTTTGACTAAAGTTCAGTCTTGATCACATCATGTATGTTTTAATGATACAGGTGACCGCTTTCGGTTCTTTCTACAAAACAGTCAACTGCGTAGCAGCGAGGAGAGCTCCGCCTACCATCATAAAGGAGCCAGGGTCTGATGATGGTTTTGTAGAAAGAACCGAAAGCGGTCACCTGTATCATTAAAACATACATGACGTGATCAAGACTGAACTTTAGTCAAAATATAACTTTGTTGTATCCCCATCCGTCTGTCTGTCTGTCTGTCCGTTTGTCTGTTTCTCGTTTTTAGTGTTCCATACCTCAGTCCATAGAAATGGAATCCTTATAGGATCACTTTGTTGTCTGTCCATCTGTCTGTCCATCCATCTGTCTGTCTTGTCTTGTCTGTCCATCTATTCCTCTTTTAAGTGCTCCACATCTCAGTCCGCAAAAACGGAGCCTGTATAGGATTGCTTTGTTGTCCATCCATCAAACTGTCTGTCTGCATTTGTCTGTCTGTCTGTCTGCATCTGTCCATCTGTCTGTCTATTCCTCTTTTCAGTGTTTAGTATCTCAATCATTAGAAACGGAACCTTATAGGATCACTTTGTTTTCCATCCGTCTGTCCATCTATCTGCCTGCGTTCTTGCCTATTCCTCTTTTTAGTGTTCTGTACCTCAATTGGTAAAAACGGACTCCTTATAGATTCACTTTGTTGTCTGCCTGTCCTTCTGTCTGTCTGTATGTCTGTTCCTCTCTTTAATGTTCCGTAGCTTAATCGGTAAAAATGGAACCCTTATAGGATCACTTTGTTGTCTGTCTGTCTGTCTATTCCTCTTTTTATTGTTGCATTCCTCACTTGGTAGTATTGGAACCCTTAAGGGATTACTTTGTTATCCGTCCATCTGTCTGTCTGTCGATTCCCTATTCCTCCCTTTAGTGTTCCGTATCTCAGACGGTAAAACTGAAACCCTTATAGGGTCCGTTTGGTGCCCATCCGTCGTTCTGTCTGTCTGTATTTTCTCTTTTTAGTGTTCCTTACCTCAATCGGTAAAAACGGACTCCATATAAAACCATGTTGTTGTCTGCCCATCCGTCTGTCTGTCTGTCTATTCTTCTTTTTAGTGTTCCGTACCTCAGTCAGTCAAAATAGAACCCTTATAGTATTGCTTTGTTGTCCATACAACTGTCTGTTCGTCGTTCTGTTTGTCTATCTATTCCTCCTTTTAGTGTTCCATACTTGAGTCAGTAAAAACGCAACCCCTGTAGGATCTGTTTGTTGTCCGCCCGTCCATCCGTCTGTCTATCTGTCTGTCCATTTCTCTTTTTAGTGTTCTGTACCTCAATCGGTAAAAACGGACTCCTTATAGGATCACTTTGTTGTCCATCCCTCCGTCCATCTGTCACCTGTGTGTCGGTCTATTCCTCGTTCTAGCGTTCAGTACCTCAATCGGTAAAAACGGAGCCCTTATAGGGTTACTTTGTTGTCCGTCCATCCGTCTGTATGTGTGTCTGTCTGTCTATCCCTCTTTTTTGTGTTCTGTACCTCAATCGGGAAAAACAGAACCCTTATAGGATCACTCTGTTATCTGTCTGTCCCTCCATCTGTCCGTCTGTGTATTCAACTGTTAAAAGCCATGTTTCTGAAGATTGAGCTGACCTATCAAGTTGAAATTTATGTCACATACTGGAGACTATGGTAACTTCTAAGTTAGTGCAGTCAAAGGGTACAGCTATTTATGTCACATGTTTTAATATACACAAATTCTCTCACCAAAACCAGTAAGGCACTTCCCATTGGACTAGAATCATGAAATTTGTCGAGAAGCAACGTTTCACAGCACAAACAAAGGAAAAAAAAACGATAAATGTAAATTTGTAGTTATGTCACAGAAAAAATATTACTTTTTTCATTTATTATCCAATGTTAAACTTCAACAATTAGCAGTTATGCATTCAGGCTTACTGGGTCGCAAAGTCAAACATGATGCAAGGAATGACTTTATTGCTGATATGGTGCTTTTCTGAATTTACCTATCATTAGACATCCAGGAGCGATTACTGCTCGTAGATATGGCACTGCCAGTCGTAGTTTAGTTTAGTGAAACTTTTTCTTTCATTCTGTGCTCTCCTTGAATCCAAGCTTACACACGTTCGCGGATATGCTGGTTGTATGAAACTTTTTTTTAAGCAGTTTAGTTCAGAGACGCGGTAAAATTATATTTTGCAGTTATTACTAACTGAATTGCTGCCTGTCAGCCAGCATACATTTTTGAAAACAGCTTGTATATCTCTTACTTGAAATTCAGTGACAATAAGAAGTCTTTCTAAACCAATATTATCGTTTCATAGCCTATGATGAATAAAATCCACTTTCACCTCACAAAATTACAACTCTCCTTCATCCAAATACTTTATTATGCTCTTCAAGACTTCATCCCTGTTTTCCAAAACATACAGTATCAGATTTTAAAACACATTTATCGTGTTGGTCATAATCTTTCCGGCAGATGCAGTCAACTTCGCCTTGTTTTTGTTCAAAATCACTGGCTTCCACCCATACTTTGATCGCTGTATGGTCCTGTTGTGAAGTGGTGGATCCACGTTTCCTATAGAGCAACCAACTGCAGAAATTGCATCTGTATCGCTCAGGTTTTCACCTTAGAATTTTCTTGTGGCTAGCATTCACTTTCCACAAACCATTCTCAGTTAAAATATATGCTGTTCTCTTTTTCACATACTTCTGTAGCTTTTACGCCCTTAACTGTTATTCGTTCAGTACAGCATGATGCACTGTCCCAGGTTTATAATATTCCATTCCATTTTTTGTAAATCCTTCACGTGGATCACGCTCAGATTAAGCGACTTTGAATGTTTCTTATGTGTTAATACTGAAGGCGCAGTATCTGTATTAATCTTCACCAATTTTGGATAAATTTAGAGTGATGGTAAGCTGTCTGCAGGAAAGAATTTCATGACGGCATGATTTGGGAAAAGCACAAAAGAAAATGGAGGCACGGAGCTTCAAATCACAATTATGAGAAGGTAATTGTGATAAACGGTTAGTGAGTGGGAGATAAAGGGAGGCTACCATTACGAGGTCATTACCACCAGTTTATTTTAATCTGAGGTTACTTGTAACTGCTTTACTGTTAAACGGCAGCTATTTCCATAGGTGGTTCCCTGCAGGACACATGGATTTAGCGTAAATACCTATGTATGGGTGGGAACTATTAAGACAGTACTACATCAAAAGCTTGTTGTACTTACCATACTTGCAAATTCAAATTTCAGTGAGTTGCGGACGCTAAGACGAAAATAGTATTTTCGTCCTTGGGTCTGTCAATTCCTACAGTTTTTGTCAGACTTCCGCAACACCCACATTAATGTTTGCAAAAGGACGCCACTTCGCCTGTCATCCACTTCAAAATGAAAGGGCAGTTAATACGCCAATTACTTTATTTACCAGTTTTAAATTTATTTTTGTGATGTCGGTGGCATATGCTAATGGCTTCCTTGCTCAGTAATATCAAACTACGTCATTTTAGCGGTAGAAATTGTAGTCATGAGGGTTTTGGTGATCTGAAAGGATGAAGAAACAGAAATTAAATTTTATAAAATTGTCTTGCGAAGAACAGGGTATAACCATTTATCCGAAATCTCTAAATCGCTAAATGTGATAGTCTAACAGGATACGCAATTGAACTTCCATTAACTAGATAATGAACTCATCTACTTTGTAAAAGGCAGAGCCAGTGTTGCACTTACCTTGGCTGCACTTTATGATCAAAAGGACTCAGCACTGCAGACAGAGTTTGTCAAGAATAGGCGTCTAAGTGCGGTATCTCCCGCACTTTTTCCTTATTACTGTTTCCACGCACTTACACAAAACTGTGTTTTCGGGGAGGCGGGGGAACGCGTTCTCTGCAAGCAGCTGCAACAGAGAGGGTGGGGGGGAGGGAGGAATCATTGACGTAGGGCTCTATTGTCTGCCACAAAACTCATGTCTCTGAAAATGTCATGGATACAGAGCCCCGATAAAATCAGGCTCCGGACGAAGCCAATTCATACTGGCACGTTTCTTGTAGTAAAACATATTCTTGAAACTATTAAGTATGTTCCTACGTACGGTCCGTGCATTTGAGAAATGGCCTTGATAGAAGCATTAAGAGTATGATTATAAATGCAGGATACTCACGTAACAAGGAGGGAACAAAAATACACAAAGCGTCAAACATATTGAAATACGGTCTTCGGCTGGAAGTAATAGGGTAAGAGCGAATATTTTTTGCCATTTAACTCCTACTACTGTGTAACTTGGCACTGAAACTGCTGTTGCACAACACTGATATGACAAAAAACATGAGCTATCTCCCAATACCGTATCGGACCGCCTTTTGCCCAGGTATAGTACAGCAATTCGACGTTGCATGGACTCAACAAGTCGATGGAAGTACCCTGCGGAAATATTGAGCCATGCCGCCTCTATAGCCGGCCACAACTGCGAATATGATGCCGGTGCAGGATTTTGTGCCAGAACTGATGCCTCGATTAAGTCCCATAAATGTTCGAAGAGATTCATGCCGTGTGATCTGCATCGCCAAATAATTCGCTCGAACTGCCCAGAACGTTCTTCAAACCAATCGCGAACAATTGTGGCACGGTGATATGGTGCATTGTTACAGAACATCAAGACCATGCACAGCTGCAAATGGTCCCCTAGTAGCCGAACTTGACCGTTTCCAGTCAATGATCGATTCAGTTGGACTAGAGGACCCAATCCATTTCAAGTAAACACCGCCCATACCATTATGGCACCAGCAACAGCTTGCGCTGTGCCTTGATGACGACATGAGCCCACGGCTCTTCGTGGGGTCTGCGCCAGAGTGGATCCATACCGCCAGCTCTTACCAACAAAATTTGGAGCTCATGTGACCATACCACGGTATTCCAGTCTTCCAGGATCCAAAATGAAGGCCTTTGGCCACTGCGTTGTCCATTGTGAAAGGTAATGCCTGAAATTTGATATTATCAGATGTTCAAACGTCCAAACGTGTGTGAATTCGTAAGGGACCAAACTGTTGAGCTCATTGGTCCCTAGACTTACACACTGCCTAAATTAACTTATACCAACTTACGCTAAGGACAACACACACACCTATGCCCGAGAGAAGACTCGAACCTCCCACGGGGGGAGCCGCGCGAACCGTTGATTTATCGGCACACTCTTGACACTGTGGATCTCGGAATATTGAATTCTCTGACGATTTCCGAAATGGAATGTCCCATGCATCTATCTCCAAGTACCATTCTGCGTTCAAAGTCTGTTAATTCTCTTCGTGCGTCCATAATCGCGTCTGAAACATTTTCACGCAAATGACCCTACTACAAGTGACAGCTCCGCCTATGGACTGCTCATATGCGCCTTGTGTATGGGTTACTAACGTCATCTGTATGTGTGCATATTGCTATTCCATGAGGTTAGTCGCCTCGTGTAAATCTGGTGACTGAAATTGTTATGACAGCTCAGTTTCACCTCCTGTCCCACATACAGATGGAATACCTGGGAGGTAACCGTGCAGGACTATCAACATTGGTCTTTCACTTCACAACTGTCCAAATCTCTGTTAGAGAAAAATTTCGCTGTTAACATTAAAAAGAGGTGTCCCATCGTACTCCATTTCAAGATTATCCGAAAGTAATTTCTTCTAAAGTCCATATTTACATTTAATGTATCACAATTGCTTCAATACCGCGATAGATAAGAGTAGAAAATGTGAACCATATAACTTTACTTCGGAAGCTGCAAGTGGCTTTACCCTGTGGGAGACCGGGTCGCTAAATCCATGGACTGGTATTTGAGGAGGTGCTGACTCATGTTGCTGCCGTGAGTGGGTTTCTCTGTGGTTTACCCAAACCTTTTTATGTGAATACTATGCTGCTTCCGTTAAGATCACGAGGAGTCTGTTTCTCGCGGCATCGAAAATTACGGAAAGTTAAGTTCCAGTTTTGTTATTGTTTGGCCGGCCGGTTCTAGGCGCTTCAGTCTGGAACCGCGCGACCGCTACGGTCGCAGGTTCGAATCCTCCTTCGGGCATGGATGTGTGTGATGTCCTTAGGTGAGTTAGGTTTAAGTAGTTCTAAGTTCTAGGGGACTGATGACCTCAGATATTAAGTCCCATAGTGCTCAGAGCCATTTGAACCATTTTGTTATTGTTTGATTCTATAATCAGCAACAAGCCAGTGGTGGCAAATACTGTCGTGAATTTGCGTTATTTATTAATTAACTGCTTCGATAATCTGGGCCAATCCTTCTCGTTCAAAGCGACACTCCACAGGATGTATACACGGTCCAATCACATTAATGTGACCAGCGCCTATGTTTGGCGTCAACGTGCTATAAGCACTCACAGAAGGCTGGTAGCAGGACTACCTTTATACAGGGTGGGTCACGAACTATTGCCACGAACAATAACTTGGAAAGTATGATAGTAGCTGAAAAGTTTGTGGGACAAATGTTGCATGAAACAACGGGGATCATAATATGACGTTGGTTTTTTGTTGCTAGGTGGGATCGAGTCAGAGATATGAAGGTCAGTTTTGTTCTTTTAAATGGGATGCTATAGTTTGGTACTTATTTTCTGATAGCGGCTATCGAGACGAATCCAATTATACGTAACAGTAAGGTGTTTCAAGGTCAACAAGGTGGCATGAACTTCCGTTTACAGAAAGTGTTCGAAGTGGTGACCATTGGTATCAACGCAGTGCCATAATCTTCTTATCATGGACTTAGTGGTATACCTTATCACTTCGGCACTTATCGAAATACATGCTCTGACAATTCTCTCTCGTATATCGCGCAAATAGTAAATATTCGCCGAATACGGCGTATCCACCTAACGTGCCATTGACATATAAACACAATTCGACGGTTTGGCAATACAATACTGATAGGAATGGTAAGACTAGTACCGTCGAATCAAGCGAATGTGAATGACGTATTCCGTCGAAGAAGAAGTCGATATGCTCCTCATTTATGGAGAATGCCAAAGAAATTCAGTGAGAGCTAGAGACTTATACGCTGAAAGATATCCTCAACGTACTCACTCTACACGTCGTACATTTAAATATCTGTATGATAAATTGAGAACAACAGGATTTTTAACACATCGGAAACATATCCGGCAAAGGAAAGTTACTAACGAGGAAACGGAAATTGGTACTCTTGCCGCTGTGTTTCGAGATCCTTGTGTTAATTCGCATCAAACCGCAAGGGACTCTGGCGTGAGCCGGAGTAGTGCTGTTCGTGTTCTGCATCGCCATAAATATCATCCTTACCATATTAGTCTTCACCAAGAATTAACTGGTACGGATTGTATGCGTCGCACTGAATTGTGCTGATGGTCTCAACTTCAGATTCAGAGGCTGCATTCGCGAGCATGGAAATGTTACTCTGCATAACATGCATTACTAGGCAACTGAAAATCCGTGTTGACTGCGGCAAGTTGCACTCAAAAACCGTGGTCATTGAATGTATAGTGTGGGATTCTGGAGGATAGAATTACAGGCCGCTATTCCATCGAAGGAAATCTTAATGGTAGGAAGTTCACCACATATCTGCAAGAAACATTAAGTCTGTTTAAGTCTGTTGTTCGAAGAAATACCTTTAGGAACAAGGAACAGAATGTCGCATCAACACGATGGGTGTCCGGCACATTTTTCGCTGATGGCTGGAAATGATTTGCAGAGACAGTTCCCAAATTGTTGGATTGGACACGGGGGAGATCTCGTGGCCGACTCGTTCGCCAGACTTGACGCCTCTGGATTTTTTCTTGCGGGAATTCGTTTATAAAGACGTTCCAACTGTACCTGAAGATATGCCAGACAGAATTCTCAGAATAGTGTCGATGTGATAAGGAATATCACTCAGTCCATGATAAGAAGATTGCAGCACTGCACTGATACCAATTGTCTTCACTTCGAAAACTTTCTGTAAATGTATGCTCATGCCACCTTTGTGACCTTCGTTGAGCTTTAAAGACGTTACTGTTACACATTATTGGATTCGTCTCGCTAGCCGCTATCAGAATATAAGTACCAAACTAGAGCATCCCATTAAAAAAAAAGTTCACCTTCATATCTCTGAAGCGACCCCACCTTGCAACAAAAAACCGACGTCTTGCTATGGCCCCCGTTGTCCCATGCGACTTTCGTCCCACAAACTTTTCACCTCCTATAATACTTTCGGAGTTATTCTTGGTGGCAATAGTTATTGACTCGGCCTGTATAAAGCGTGGCAGGGTGACGCGTACACCAATACAGTCTTTGTCATAACACAGATACTAGCGTTTTGTCTGACGCCCAAAATAGGGTGTTCATTGGCTTCCGGATCAAGGATGAAAGCATCTCCGAAAGAGCTAAGTTTGTAAATTTTTCACGTGCCGCCGTGTTTAAAGTATACCGTGCATGCAAAAATACGCTACCCGAAGCCGGCACCTACGACGCTGTGGCGCACCATGAACCGTAGATGAGATGGGTGAATGACGGCTTGCAGAGGTGTGTCCGGGCGAACAGACGTGCAACTGTTGAGCACTTACCACTCAGATGAACTAAGGGGCTACCAACAACCTCTCCTCAACGAACGTTCAGCGAACGTTGCTGCTTATGGACCTCTGCAGCAGGCCTCTGGTTCATGCCCCCATGCTGACGGCTGTTCAACCAGCAACGAAGGATGGAATTTGCACACCAATACCGCAACTGGATGTCCACTGAGAATGAATCACGTTTTATTCTCCATCGGACAGACGGCCGTTGGCATGCGCGGTGTGAAACGTCTGAAAGCAAAAACCCTCCAAGAGTTGAAAAGTCCAGGCCGGAGAACATTCCCCGGGTGGTCTCGTCATTCTGGAAGGAACACTGCATCAACACAAGTATGCATCTATCTTTGGGGACCATGTCAACCCCTACATGCCGTTTGTTTTTGCTCAGCACGACGTCGTCTACAGCAAAATAACGCAACGTGACACACAGCTCGCAGTGTACGTGTGTGTTTCGAAGAGTACCACGATAAGTTTACCGTACTCCCCTGGCCACCAAATTCACCGGATTTAAATGTACTCGAGGATCAGTGGGACAACCTCGATCGGGTTGTTAGAGCCATTGATGCTCAGCCGAGAATCCTAGCGCAGCTGGTCACTGCACTGTGGTAGGCATGGCTCCACACCGCTGTCTGTACTTTCCAGAATCTCAATGACGTCCTGCACATCTCGCAGCGGTCCACGCTGCAGTAGGTTGCTATTCAGGTTTTTTTGCAGATGGTCACATAGATACGACTGGACAGTATATAATTGTAGGACGCGGAAGTATGAATATCCCAAACCTTGTAATATAGTCATCATGAATACATGATTCTCAACAATCAAAGCTCAGAAAGAAGTACTCATATGATGTCTGAGCGGTATCTCATTAATAAAGGGTCTTTCTTTCTTTAACTTAAATTTTCGCGTGTTAAAAGTTGGATCTGATAGAACGTAAAATACACTTCCCATGCAACATAAGACTGATTGAAATTTCCCGTTCCTTTTCGTACCAATAATGTCCTTACATTTACCAATTCTATCAATTCTGCTCATGTGATTCAAGTTATCACATTTGGTTACTTTCTTAAAATAACATAAATAACAAAATAATAAAGTAATAAAATAGCGTTATTAACGTTTGCTGACAGTCCGAGACACTTTTTATTCACAGTGAGATAATACGGTTCTGGGAAGCGGGTCTGCCATGGGTTACTTACCTTCAAATCTCATGCGAAAGTACTGCAGCATTTGGTTTTACACAGTGCTTAGATATAGTCTGTTGGAGTAATCTAAGCTCCTAAATCGGAACGGAGTTCAAAATATCTCGAATAAAACGGTATCTTTCTTAGGCCAGATAATATTTTAATTAATATGAACAATCAAATTAAAACATCAATATGGAAACATCGGTTACCTTTCGAATACTTTTCCTAGACAAAAATATAATTCCATATTCATAAAAACACATCAGACCTATAGTTTGATGTGTTGATGACATACTACTCAATTTTCATTTTGGAAAAATAATGGTTGTATGCTATCATTTTTCCTTCGTGTCTGAATACTCATGTAAATATGTTTTTAGAAACATGGCGTGAATAAATGCCCTTTTCTACGCAAAGTTTCTACCCGAGAAACGTCTTATAACAGTATGATTGTATTTGAAAAAAAAAAAGAAAGGAACATAATTAAAGGTATTTACTGCTTACTTTGCGCAATGGAAAGAATAGCAGGCCTACGTGGATATTTAAGGAAATTTTATGATCACCCTCACTTCCAGCAACCTCATAATCTGACTTCAAGAACGTGCAGATAACCCAGTTTATAGTCAAGCTGTGTACGATGAGCATAAATGGCTCAGTTTTTAAACCTGACACTTTCCACTTAGAAACCTGAAACCTTAAGACGCGTAGCAGTCTTTTCGACCATGATGTAGTATGCCATCAGCTCTCTCAGCGTCTCCAAGCTGTCACTTACCTTGTGACTCGTAAGGAATGCAGAGAATGGCGAAAGCGGTCTGATAATTGGATGCCCGCACGTCTGAAGGAAAAAGACACTGTTACGACGATTATTGCTGTGGTAAATATTACGAAATGTATTCGCTTTTTGCGAATCTGGAAAGACGTCAGCTTTTGTGATACCTGAAACATGGATTTCCCACTTGCCGCGAGGAATCGCCTTAACCACTTAGGCTATCTGTGCACGCTTCCAGGTCCGATCCAAAGTCCCGTATGTCACAGATTCCAAACTCTTTCGCTCGCATACTTCGCGATTCTCGCATAAGGAGTGAGAAACAATTTATCGTTATTCCAGCCCGTCGACGGATGTATACATTATTGATAGCTACAGGGACTGAAGTACATTGTAGTGTGAAGACACAGACACCGCATAAACCCCAGACATTGTCACCGTAAATGCTGTATCTATGCTTCGACGGGTTAAAATGACGGTAAAATATTTGTCTCTCCATGTGCAGGAATCACGAAGTGTGAGAGCGTAATGACTGGGGACTCCATTACACATGAAAGTTTGGATAGGTGGTGGAGGCGTGCTCGGATAGTCGAAGTTGGTAAGGCGATAGCTTACGATAAGCGGGAAATCCGGGTCCTAGTCCCGGTCCTGCACAAATTTTCTTGCTTCAATTCTGGCGTCAATTCTGATTCCCAAAATGCGAGTCCGTTTCGTAACAGTTCTTAAAATGTGTATACTGCTTGCGGTAGTGCCTGACTGATAAGTATTTCTGCTGAAGCCAGAGAAGCTGTAGATTACAGTGTGTACACAGTAACATGGAAGTAGTAGAACCAGTGGCACGGGAATATCAATAAATCTCAGAAACTTCAACTGAACTGGAAATATTTCATCTAAAACATAATTATTGACACAAGAAGCCATACAATCGTCTATGCATGAAGCATGTGGTGTACTGGATCACCACAAAAGAAAGAACTGGACGCGTAAAAATTCTATTCAGGACGTTTAACTAAATGAGAGTTGGTTGAGTTCAGCAACCTATTTTTCAAGTGGATTAATGAAAACTCGATTCTGAACTATGTTCCACGAAACTATCTATGTCAGTGGACATTGAACGTCAAGTTTCAACATAAACAAATGCCTATTAAAGATCTGAAAATTCCGCAAACTATATTACACCAAGCTGCACGATGCTAACCAGAATCTTGCCATACATTTGCAACTCGTGGACTGTGAATGACCACAGATAGCTGCTGCAAAGCAAGTTAATACATTATTCGAACGTAGCAGAGCCGCAGCACACGATACCGCAGACGGAAAATGAAGACAAGAAGCCTTGTGTGCTTCACACGGCCTGCACACAGGAAGAACACGCCTCCGCGCTCACTTCTCGTTGGTTAACGCTACAACGCCCCTGTGTCTCACTTCAGATATACCGCCTCCAAGGAGTTTAGAATGAAGGGGAGATGGTGTTATCAGTGCCGAACTGAAACGTAGGTCTGTCCGCCATCTTAGTGAGCGTAAGAAGTCTGTTCCTCCGTTACAGCCCAGTGTTAAACCTACCATGGCAGTGTTAATGCTTTGAACTGCCAATCAGTTCTGAGTATGTTTGAAACAATATACTTTCTTTAATGAATACTCATCATCCGATAGTTGAAAACCTAGTTTTTTAACTCAAATTCTCTGCCGTCGAGTGTGGTTTACGTGGCGGCAAAACAGCCGAAAGTTTTATTACTGTTTCAAGTAAGATCGAAGAGCTGAACTGCAATACGAACACTTCATTAAGACTCGCCAATCTGGCTGAGGCTGGCTTCACGATTTTGGCATAACGACGTTTCCTCATATTCTAACCTTCTTGCCCTCCTCGGCTAATCAAAGACTGTGATACCCTCAACAACCGAAATCTTTGTACAGAACATCTTTGCGGTATGTTTGCGATCTAGAATACGTGAAAGAAAAAATAATTCTACAGGTAATGTTTTCAGAAGTTCTGTTGCCATATTATTCGGTTCCATTAATAAGTTATAAACAAGTTCCGTACACATGCAGAATTAATAATGTGTAAGGGATTCCACGTGTTCTTATGTTGCACTAAATTATACAGTAAATTCGCCCTAAGCAAAAATTAATGAGACGGGAAACATCAGTTGAACTGGAAGTCATGTCATTATGATGTGTAGCTTGTCTATCGCTCAAACAGTAAGATCACGGTTTTGTACCGGAAGTGTTCAAAGTGTAGCTGTACGTGCGTTCGTGTAGCAAATTTTGTGATGGCGACACTTGACGTCAGTCAGATTTAATTTTACATGTTTGATGTTGGCAATTTGAACGGCTGTTACCGGTAGATTCGATCAACACGCGAGTATTACGTAAGTTGTACCTGATCTCAAACACAAATACCCGGAGGGGAGAAGACGTTCTCGTCCCGAAATTTTATTGAGAAAGTTTAGAGAACAGGCATTTGCTACAGACTGCGGAACGGTTCTACTGCCATCAACGTACATTTCACGTAAGGACGCCGAAGACGAGGAAGAGAAATCGGGGCTCTTACGAAAGCATATGAAAAGTCGTTTTTACCTCGGTTTTACCTCGCTCAATTTACGATTGGAAAACGAAAAGAAATTACTAGCCATGGTGCATTCGCCAGGCATCGTATGTTGGTTTGCGGAGTATGTAAAAAAATGGCTCTGAGCACTATGGGACTTAACATCTGTGGTCATCAGTCCCCTAGAACTTAGAACGACTTAAACCTAAGTAACCTAAGGACATCACACACATCCATGCCCGAGGCGGGATTCGAACCTGCGAACGTAGCGGTCACGCGGTTCCAGACTGAAGCGCCTAGGACCGCACGGCCATACCGGCCGGCCGGAGTATGTACGTAGATATTAATATAGAAGTGAGAAATAAACGAACAGATTAGATTAGATTAGATTAGATTAGATTAATACTAGTTCCATGGATCATGAATACGATATTTCGTAATGAGGTGGAACGAGTCGAATTTTCCAATACATGACATAATTAGGTTAATTTAACAACATACTTAAGTTAATATAACAACTTTATTTTTTGTGTTTTTTTGTTTTCTTTATTTTTTATTATTTTTATTTTTTTTAATATTTTTGTTTTTTTTTTCTTTTTTTCTTAATTTATATCTAAAAATTCCTCTATGGAGTAGAAGGAGTTGTCATTCAGAAATTCTTTTAACTTCTCCTTAAATACTTGTTGGTTATCTGTCAGACTTTTGATACTATTTGGTAAGTGACCAAAGACTCTAGTGCCAGTATAATTCACCTCTTTCTGTGCCAAAGTTAGGTTTAATCTTGAATAGTGAAGATCGTCCTTTCTCCTAGTATTGTAGTTATGCACACTGCTATTACTTTTGAATTGGGTTTGGTTGTTAATAATAAATTTCATAAGAGAGTACATATACTGAGAAGCTACTGTGAATATCCCTAGATCCTTAAATAAATGTCTGCAGGATGATCTTGGGTGGACTCCAGCTATTATTCTGATTACACGCTTTTGTGCAATAAATACTTTATTCCTCAGTGATGAATTACCCCAAAATATGATGTCATATGAAAGCAATGAGTGAAAATAGGCGTAGTAAGCTAATTTACTAAGATGTTTATCACCAAAATTTGCTATGACCCTTATTGCATAAGTAGCTGAACTCAAACGTTTCAGCAGATCATCAATGTGTTTCTTCAAATTTAATCTCTCATCAATGGACATACCTAAAAATTTGGAATATTCTACCTTAGCTATATGCTTCTGATTAAGGTCTATATTTATTAATGGCGTCATACCATTCACTGTACGGAA